>NW_024387209.1:4694213-5294213 GCF_900408965.1 Simochromis diagramma | reverse complement strand
TCTTCTTTTTTTCGTTTCTTCTTTCTAGTATATAGAAAAAGGCATCGCTTATATATATATATTTTCATATGTCTGGATTTAGTGGCCTTTAATGAAAATTTCGAAACTGGTGTATACTTTGAAGTCCAAACTTTCAACACAAGCTGAAATAGACTCAGCGTGGCTGCAGCTTGTTTTTATGTCAGCTTAAATCAGTCATGTGATTTGGAGGTGCGCACACAGAGGGTTAATAACACTCACCTTCATTCCATTTCCAGACTGTAACAACCAAGCACCTGTGTGAAATCTTAAATGCCCATTGTGCTCTGGCACAATCATAGGCATCGGTTGCTACTGAAAACAAGAAATAACACCATGAGCTGAACCTGTTAATGGTGGTGGTGTGAAGCAGTGGGCAGCCACCAATGCAGCGCCCGGGGAGCAGTGTGTAGGGACGGTACCTTACTCAGGGGTACCTCAATGTAGCCGTTCAGTGGAGTCAAACCCCTGCCGGGGCCATTAAAATATTATACCACTAGGTGGCAGCGTTGACCATTTCCACAATTTAAGTGATGCTGAAGAAGTCTGTTCCACTTTGCATGAGTGAAACACTGTAACAAACATAAAAACAGCTTTAATTTAGAATATTTTATTAAAATGCTCACTCATTCAGTCTATCACAGTAACAAAAGTGTCAGGGTTTTGTGAAATGTGCCGTGGTCAAATATTACAAACAGACGGTGCTACATTAGGCTGCGTGTTAACTGTGAAACATCCCCAGAACGTTTTACTAACAGCCGTTTACTCACTTTAAATCCATAAAATCAAATACAGATATATATATTAAAAAAAAAAGAGAAAAAAAAAAAAAAAGAAGTGCAAGTGTTAGTAAACAGAACAAAAAAAGAAACAAAGTTGAGAGATTTTATACAAAAGTGCAACAAGAACCGTTTCCTCTTATCGGTCAGACAGTTTTAAAGTGTTAATATGCACAAAACTTGTGTAAACATTCAGATATTTTGGTCAAGCGTCACGTTTAAAATCAAATATCGGATCAATTAATATATATGTATGCACACTTAATAGTTAGAATTGTACACTAATACGTCATTTATTACGTTTATTGTAAAAACTGGAGTAATTGTACCCAAATGCACAGGGACTGATTAAACTTTAGCAGCATTGTGGGCACTCGTTGCCACAGGGAAAAATCTCCTGATTAGTCAAAATTATTTATTTATTCAAAATAAATGTGATATAAACAAACACACACAGCATCACGAGGCTCATTAAAAAAAACCCAAACAAACTGGCAGCCCTCTTCAGCGGGTTAGTATTACTGGTACCCATCAGCCAGCGGTTTATTGCACAAGAGCAGCAGGGAACAGCGCCCCCTTGGCACAGACCACACTCGTCGATTGTGAAGCAGTCAGTGAATTCAAGGGCTGACGTGCAAACGCAGATTAAGAAAACCCGACTTCCCCGAAGAAATTCTGCATAGACTCTGAGAGATCGGTTCACAAAGACCCTCGGCCGACCTTTCTATGCAGGATCTCAGATTTAAGGTCATCAACAGTCACTTTTTTTGGTCAGAAACCTTTCAGCATCTCCACGGGCAAAAACAAACAAAAAAAAAAAAAATCAAAAAAAACCCTTGATGCTGAAGTGCAGCGAGTCGCCCCAACCAGCGGGGTGTTGCTGCCACTACTGCGCCGCCGCAAACGCCACGTCCATCAGTAGCAGCCGTCTCGCCAGGTGCTGTCGCGGAGGGCACTGAAGGTGGACAAGCTCTTTGGAGGAGTCAGTAAACTGAGGGAACAGGAGGACGACTAAAGTCAGAGGACAGACAAAGACATGATGTTCCACAACAGGTAAATCTACAGACATTCGCTGGAGCCACATGTCTCAGGAACCCCACCAGTGCGGTGTGGATGACGAGTAACACTCGGTGCTTTGCCTCATTTCAAACTTTTAGTGCGAGTCCAAATGAATCTAATACCATGTGCTCCAGGGAGAGTGCAGCAACATCAGTGTTTGATGAGAGTTGCTGCTTCAAATGAACAAATTACACAGTACTCTTTATTTTTAAAAAGTAATCCATTATTTTACATATTTACTGACTATAGTCCAATGAGGTAGGTTTGTGTTACTTCAGATTGCGCAAGCAAACACACACACACACACACACACACACACACACACACACCTTTTTAAAGTTTACCTTCGTGCTGGTTGGGCCACCTTGCTGCGGGGGGTGGAGCTTGTGGTACCAACAAAGGAGGCAGGGCGGGGCAGGCTGCTGCGTGCAGTGTTTGAGGTGGTGGGTGTCCCTGCAGGTTTACTAAGCAAAGGGATCCCGCTGTTGGCCCCACCACCCCCACTGCTGTTCAGATTAAGAGACTGGAGACTGATGGAGGTGGGCATGGAGGCGGAGCCCTTGATAGTGGGACTGACGTAGGCAGTGGCCTTCAGAGGCGGCCGTGACAATGAGGTGAAGTTCCCGACACTCTGGACTCTGGTTTGGAGTTGGCCTGGAGAGGGGACTGAAGACGAGAGGAGACAAACTGAAGTTAGTAAACTTACTTGGCTGGCGGCGCCTTCAAGGCGAATGAATTTTTGGGTGAGCTGTCCCTTTAATTAGAGAAGACAAGCAGCGTCTTACTGGAGGACTGCAGTCGAGCCAGTCCGCTGGACGAATCAAAGCTCTGGCTGTTACGAAGCAAAGAAGGGGAAGCACTGGGATTGGCTGGTATGGGCACACTGGGCATGCTGGGAGCTCTGACAAGGTTAGGCATGCTCCTCCGCAGCTTATCTAACACAGACAAAAACAGCCAACAGATTTAAGGCGTCCAGAGCTGCGCCAGGCCAGATTAATAAAGTTATCTGCAGAGTCTGCAAACAGAGAGGCTTCCAAACAAAAACACAGAGACAAATAGAAACCTTCAGATGCTGAACTATTTTTAAAGATGCCTCAAAGCAGCCTCTGATCTTCTTTATACTGCTAACAGTTTCCAGCCCCCCACAGTCAGATATACACTCCTAACTTGTAATCCCATCAAACTCTCGGAGTCTCCGCCTCAAAATGGAAACACATGCCAGCCCGAGAGCTTTAAGAGCAGTTGTACAAGAGGATTAGAAAGAGTTTATGAAGCAGGTAGAGCGTCAGCGAGGTCAGGACCGAGACACCGTCACAGTGTTAAAGGGTTCACAATTAGAAGAGAAAAAAAAAAAAATACTCAAATTAATGTTCAGAGATGATGTGTGAGGTTAGATATACTGAACCATGTTATTGACTTACTCTCATATTCGGCTGGAGGCCATGATGAAGTTTTCCCCCCAAAACAACATGTCCAACGTCATACACGTACACAGCAATACACACAAATATCACACGCACAAAACATAAACACAGAGATAATTTATATTAGTACTCTTCAAAGCATTAATAGGTACTGATTCTATCAAAAGATCATCAGTAGTTTTAATCCATGTCTGCTGATGGATGGAAATACCTTCTAGTGCCAGATTCTTAAAATCAGGCTTTGGTTCATCCTCATTAAAGGACTACACTCTGAGATTAAAGGTACAGTCAGGCTTTCAGCTTATTTAATAGACAAAAAAAAGAAAAGAAAAAGAGAAAAAGAGGTGATATACTCATAAATTTGGAGTAGTGTGTGTGTGAGAGAGATTTGTACATGTATATTCTCATAGACATTCATTTTTGATATTGTTATAAGCTAATGTTAGGCTCGAGTGTCCTTAAAAGTCACTTACAATTTGATTACATTCTCACAACGTATTAGAGTTTAAGTGTCTGAGATCAAAAGTGTTAGATCCACTTTCATGAAAGTTTCACTAACACCAGCTATTCTTCTGGTCTCTCAGGAAGCAGAAGACCAGAAGAATGAGCTGAAAGGGAATCTGTTCCTTGATAATTCCGCACAACAGCCTTGTTTCTTTATTTAGATCAAGTTTCCCCCTTTCCTCACCTGAACCTGGTCTGAAGCACTGTTGCTCGGCTGCGCAGGTGCTGCCCACTCCCAGCCCCAGCCCCAGCCCAAGACCCTGAGACTGGGCTTGGAGCGCAGGTTGAACGGCGAACCCAGCGGAAGGGTACGGGGGGGTGGAGGGGGTGGAAGGAGGGGTGCACAGGGAACTGGTGCTTCTTCGCCAGTCTCGGATGCTGGAGAAAGTGTGGGAGTGGGGCAGGCGGGTGAGGCGTGGCTGTGGTGGCGGCAGGAGACCGTAGTCTTCGTCGTCCTCCTCGTCTTCCTCCTCCAGGTCGGGACCGGCGCTGAGCTGGCTGAGCTGGAAGGTCAAGCTCTGGCTGCGGCGGTTGGCCAGGACAGATGAGGTGCTGGCGAGGTCCTGCCTTAGACCTGGGGGAGCGAGATATGAGGACCAGCATGCAAAACACCCACCACACACACACACACACACACACACACACACACACACACAGTCATCACCTCCTGGGGTTAATGAAGCTGAAGTAGCGATGGGCTCTGAGATCTGGTGCCATATGTTAAATTATTAGGATGGGGGGGGGGGGGGGGGGGGGGGGGGACGGACAGTGGGGACAGACAGACGGACAGCAGGAGAAGTGAGTTGGCTCAAAATGACACAGATAACCATAAAAAAGTGACCAAACAGCCAGAATGATTTCTACTGTCCTGAAATCATTTCAGAAACATCTCTCTCTGTATAAAGATTCAGATTTATAGTGCATTTTAAGCACTCTGGCAGGCGGAGCAAACAACTAACCAACAGTCTACAACTCAAATCAAAAACCAGGAAGTGCAGTCAGGGTGCAGACGGAGGTCCTGCTACTTACTCTCCTCCTGCAGCCGGGCCATAACCTGGACATCAGTGAGGTCCTGCAGCTTGTATCCCAGAGCAATGGAGTCATCCTCTGCCTCAGATGCTCCCAGGTCGCTGTCCATGGACGACTGCGGGCTGAGGGTGGAGCGCCGCAGGCTGCGACCTTCAAGTAAAAACAAGACCCAAGAAGTCAGACTTTCCTCTCCGATGTCTCACTTCATGCTGCACAGTTAAACAAATGAGGCAGGACTGCTCCGATGAGAGAAGTACCCTTCACTCTTCAGAGTGTCCTCCACATAAAGATGAGGGGTCCGGACTAATGGAGGGCGATGCTCGGCTCGCAGAATTAGAGCCCATTAGGCAGCAGTGCGGCAGAAATATTAAGCCCGAGGTTACAAAAACCTCTTCACAGTTAATGATCTGCCTGATATCTGCTCCCTGCGACTGCTCTCTAAAGTAATCCCTTCCATCAGTGCCATTATTCTAATTACTTTAGTCTTATTTGACTCACACAGGCCAGGATTTCTGCACCTTTACGAGCTTCTTTAACTCGGGTCGTCTCTGAATCTTTGAAATTAACTCCTACCAATCAAGAAAGGAACATTAAAAATCTCTGTGGGTTGTGCTGAGTGACACAGGTTTCTCTGGATAGACAAGTGAGACTTTTGAGATCAGCACAAATGACATTTCCTTCACTTCCACTTTGGGCACAAGCTCAGGTAGGTCAACGGTCAGCTTCTTCAGGTAAAACAAATCCCATAATAGGTTTTTTTTTTTCCCTCCTTCAGGTCGATGAGTTTGTCATATTTTCTTGTGTGAAGTAATTTGTAACATGCCTTCAGGGAAGCACTCTATAAATAAAGCCTCATTAAAACTATCGCAGTGAAGTTTTAGAATATTGTTGCTGTGCAGTTTAGATCAGAGGTGCTTTTAATAAAAGGCCAGTGCTAAGTGGTTGTTCCTTCAGTGGGTAGAGAACACACCAAACGGGCTGCACCACCTACAGGAGCTGTTCGGTCATAGAAATGAGGCCATGAAGCTCCTGTCACACAGCTTTAGTGCTGATGTTAATGCCAGAGGAGGTTTGGAGCTCCGCGGTTACAAGTCAGCAATCAGTTCCCCGATCTGCAACTTTATGTGGTTCTGCTGTGGTTTCTAAAAGCTTCCTCTTAGCAATACCAAAACTTACAGCTGATGGTGGAATTTCTCCATGAAACTGTATAATGAGGAGAACACACCTGTTGAGAATAAGACACATATCTGTTCTAAGGCCTTTAAAATTATTTTTCAGACTCGTCTACTCTTAAACAGTCGTTCACACCGATCACAAAATTTCGTAGGAGGAATTTTTTGGCATTCATTTTTTGAATCAATCTCGATTTTTGAGACTTTTCACATGCGAATAAACAGATATGACCAATCGGATCACTGCATTTGTGGTCGTAGCTCCAAAACGTGCACCGGTACCGACTACACAATGAGATGGAAACAGCAGACGTTGCTCCGGGGTTAATCGGCTCTCTCAAATTGTTTCCCCAACATCTAGACCCAACTCTCCCAACAACAGTTCAAAATGCCTCACTGACATCCTGAAATAAGTACTAAAGCTGCTGTGATACAACTTCAGCTCCTGGATCAAACCATTAAAGCTTCCCTGCTGTCGCCTGCTCATGAAAACTGGATGAACCCACAATCTCAGTTTCTTCCTTTTCTTGTTTAGAAACATCAGGACCAGCTCATCGTCACTTCACCGTGACTCATGCAATGCAGAGCTTTTGGTGCATTTAAACGTTATGAGACACTTGCATATGAAAAATTGGGAATTTCGCATCGTTTTTCTAAATGCTTTCAGTGTGTAAAAGCCTTTACACATTCTTGGAGCCGTTTTAGATTTATAGTGTACATATTATGTATTAATACAATCTGTGCTACTCTCTTACACATCAGTCTTTTCATTTCCCGTGTTTTCACTGTTTATGTAAAACTGCTGCAGTCTCACAATATAAGGTTCTCACTACGCAACTGTGGCACTTTATCCATCTTGATTATTTGTTGTTGACTATTTTTATTCCTTATCCTGCTGCTGTAATATTAATAATTTCCCTTGTGGGACCAATAAAGCATCTAACTATCACATTTAGTGCTTCAGCTGCCATAGTGTGTTTAACCTTTTCATATTTTTTCAGTATTGTAGCTTTATCCAAGCTTTCATCGGTAAGACGCTGCCAATCGTGCCTCTTTCTTGAAAGCGTGCTTATAGATAAATGAACAAACCCTGGGTTGACTGAGCCCAGCACAGAGCCCATTTGACAGCCCCGAACACATTGGTGGCACAGAGGAGGGCAGGGAGGTTCCCGTTTAGGAGAGCACGTGAAAAAGGCTCATTAAAGCCAATGTCATGGAAATAAGCTTTGGGCAAACACCCACCACCACTACTTAGCCCCCTCAGCAGTTATTTCTGAGCTACATTGCTCAGGATGTGAGCTCGCTCCCTTCAGGGCTGAGCAGTTTTATTCCCTGCAGCTTCGCCCTCTCCTGTGTCTGGAACGTCGTTTTTTCCATTGCTAATAATGCACTTGAATCCACTTTGCCTTCAAACAGGATTCATGTGCAGCAGTGAAATGTAGTCGTATAACGAGCAACAAGCAGGGCAGAGGAAAAAAAAAAGGCTGCGATGAAAATATATTCTTCAATTTCAACTTCCTACAGGAGGGAATGTTTGGAATAATGTATAAAAAGCTTGAGCATGACCCAGTTTTTTCCTCCCCCGGCACATTCGTATTCTGGTTACAATACGTATTAAATTTTTAATGTTTGTAAGGAATCAACATGTTCTTTTAAGAAGAGCAGCAAAGGAAGGCTTACTTCGGGTGAGCGGGTGAGGGAGGAAGGTGGGAGTCCTCTCAGCTACAGGGGAGAGCTCCTTCCCGATGGGACTGAGAGTCCGATGGAGGACAGGGTGGAGCGGGGAGGAGAGGGAAGGAACTGAGGCACAGAGGGAGGGGAAGACAGTTTTGGGAGAAAAAGATGTGACAGACAGCTGATTCATGAGTGAAAGTTGCACTGATGTTCAAATCTGGACAGTACTCGAGGAAATTTAAGTCCCAGGCCAGCTGATTATGATGCTTTGAAAAAAGATAAAACATTGGTACCGTGTCTTTCAGACGGCTGAGGAGTGGAGCAGGGCTTGGTTGGAGGGGAAGCACTGATGGGAGACACTCCAGCAACTCGACTCAGAGGAGGACCGGGAGAGGAGGAAGGAGAGGGGCTGGACAGAGAGCTACGCCACCTGGAGACTGAAGGAGGGAGAAAACAAGCACAGAGTTAGCATATGTTTATTACAAACTGTTACGTTTCCCTGTCAGACATGACACACCAACTAAAAAGCTGTGGGCAGATAAAGAAACAAAAGAAAGAAAGACACACACACACACACACACACACACACACACACACACACACACGACAGTGTGTTTATAAGATTTCTGCTCTTTTCAGCATAATTATTGGAATTTGTGAATATTCAGGAGTGCACAACAAAGCAAGTGCGCTTATCTAGAAGTCTAACGGGAAAGTGGCCCAACTGCTCACTTTATTTACTTAGTAAATTTACATTTATAGTCTTAAACATTGGTTTCAAGTCTAATTTAATACAAGATCAGGTTTATTTTATAAATGTTAGTCCAATATAGAGAAATTAATGATAAAAAGCAGAGTATTTATTGGATACTCTGGTAATAATGACTTAAGGAGTGACTACCTCTTGATAAACAAGCCACCTCCATGTGAGTACATCGACCCATCTAACAAAAACTACCCCCCACCCAAAAAAGAAAAAAATTTTTTTTTAATTTTTTTTATTTATTATACTTTTATATACAAACTATGGTTTCACATTAAGTGTGCATTATCCCGAAGGGTGAAGTAGTTTTTAGTACATGCACCATTCATGCTTTCAGTGCAGGGGTGTCAAGTCAAACATCTGGTCCAGGGGACAGAACTGAGCCACCAAACTGACCCAGTGGACAGCTTTAGAAAATGTGACACTTGGAAAGTAGAAGGATACTTGCACAAAATATTGTACTTGTCAAAAATACAATATGTCAAAAGACTTCACCCAAGGAATGGCATACCACACCAAAGTAGGTAGAAATGTAGGCGTTCTTTACCATTAGTATTCCAACACCCAACTTTGGAGACAAAGTTAGAGAGGCAAGGCTGGAATTTATTGGACAAAGGGTGTTAAATATGGAAGAAGGGAAAGAGTTTTCATACTATGAGGGAAACAACTGGCAGGTAGACATGTTTATCGATGAGGCAATGCTGTAACTTCATTGGTCCAGCGCACATAAAATCAAATTGGGCTGGATGGTGCCCACAATGTAAAATTAGTCTGACACCACTGACCAGTGGAAGTTACTGAGCTGACACACCCATTTATTTTAATAAAACATTCCCATATTACATGACTGATGGGAAGATCAAACATGTTGCTAGACTGTTCACGGACCATGTAGCAAAGGCCAATACTATTCTCAGTATAGCTGCTGCATATTCTCATGCAGCAGCTTGTTAGAATTAATACACATTAACGTTTGATTTCACTCAATTCCGTCGATAGTTCATATTTTGGTACTGTCTCTATATAAAAGTGAAGTTCCATCATACAGCTCCAACTGCCCAATAATATTTTAGTAATAATCTTTTGGAGAATCTCTTTGAATAATTTCAGATAAACACATTTGCTTTTATTTGCAGTGCAAATTTTACATCAATCTTGTATAAAATGAAAAAGATTTCCTAACATACAAAAACATTTTTATTTTGAACAGATCATATTTCATTAATATAGGGATATACACATCCGTTATTTGGAACAGATATCCTGAACTTTTCTGCCAATAAGTGCTGATTTAATCATTTTTGCCAGTGTTAGCTGCTGTTAGCCTCTTTTAGCCGGCGTTAACCTCCGTTAGCGAAACCTTGAGGGTAGCTCTAGCATTGTTAGACTTACCACACATCTGTCAGACTATGATGTGAGAATGAAGTCAGACTCTTTGTCAGATAAAAAGTTTTCAAGTCACTTGACCTTATCATTAGCTGGTGACTCTTTGAGTCACTTTTTCGCTGCTTTTGCAAATAAGGAACCCTTCTCAGATGACAGTACTTTATCATATCTCAACTCTGAAGCTGCAGAAATGAATTAAAATTTGTCTACGACTTCTCTTCTCGTATGTGGCCGCTCTCTAGCTACATACATAAAACAAGGCTGAACAGTGTGTTCAAGGTGGCGGGCCAATATCACAAACCTGCACCTACGTATTTTTAACAGATTCATTCTAAGTTTGAGAACACAGTTTGTCGGAATACATAATTATGCACTTATAAATATATATTTATGAGCATAATATTATTGTTTTTCTTTTAAAAACGACTGACTGTAACATTTAAGCTCAGAGTCGGGTATAGAAACTAGAAGGACATCACTGAAAAGCTTTAATTTCACTTACAGTAACGACTTGTTGCCAACTCGATTAATGTCCTTTTACTCCACCTGTGCCTCGATAGCTCTACATCAATGAGTGCAGGAGTGGGAATAAAGGACAAACTAGAGTGTAAATGAGCCGCAGTCCTCATTTCCTCACAATGAATTGGTACTTCACACCAGCAAGCATCCAAAATGAAGCATGTTAACATTTTTGGGTGTAATGTCTCTTTAAATGCCATCAGTGAATATTCTATGGGACTTAAAAAAAAAGAAAAAAAAAAAAAAAAATCACCATCAGTTCGACTCTTTTGTTCTTTACAGCTCAAAATCAGAGATAAAAAGACAATAACCACACAAAGCCAGACATCACAGACGTCTTTGTGCACGAGGGCAGCGCCGTGCAGCCGCTACCTCACCAGCGGTGTCTGTCACCGACTGCTCTATTCAGCAGCTCAGCGCCGAGGACAAAGCAGGATTCAACACAACAGAGACGCTCACACAATGCAGCTGTACCTGGTGCTGTGCGCCTCTCACACAAATGGCTGCTACTATTCATAGAAAGAAGAAACATGACAGCTTTGACACACACACACACACACACACACACACACACACACACTCTTTTGGAATCAGAGGTGAATAAAAGAAAATACTGCTTGTGTTATTTAAAAGGTGTGCGAGGGAAATCTTTCTCTCCTTTACCTGTCAATGTGAATATAAAAGCATTTAGCTGCGAACCTTTCATGTAAACCGTTGCTATGGCAACAGCTCTTCATTTCATCACGGCAAACCTCGGGCGGGGGAGAGAGAGCTAGTGGGCCGAGTTGGTGGGAGGATTCCTCTGCAGAGGATGGTTAGTGTGTCGAGTGGAGGTTTAACCGCCTCTGATGCAACAAGGTGCACAGCCGAGGCAACTTCAGAGGATGTAGCCGAATCAGGGAGTCGAACTCTGTGACCCAAATACTGAGACTGCAACGGGAGGCTAGTTTAAAGCACATGGAAGGTTAGCATGTGATCAGCAATGCAGAGGTGACACTCCAGCACAGTGATCACAGCAGCTGCAATATTCCTTAAGATTTGTTTGTCAGCACTCGCACTCAGCCCATCTAAAACAAGCCTGAGTTACTGTAGAAATGTGTCTAACTGGCAACATGGCTCTCAGGAAGTAACTTGCTACAAGCCAAGTGTGGCCGAAAAGATATGCTGTAATGAAATTCACAAGTATCGAGTTCTGGCTGCTACACCAAGACTTGAACAGAGTAGCTTTGCATGAGTCACAGTTCAAAATAATCCTCATTTTATCTGATTCTAGGCCTTCAGATCATCCTCTCTGAAACAAGACAAGAGGTTAGCTCTTCCTCGCACAAGATTAAAAGCAGGTGGCTTCTGTGCCTGAGATGACCAATTCATGATGTTTCCTACTGATGTCATCATAAAGATGAGGAAAATGAAGAAAATCTAACAGAGGGAGGGGCTATTTGATCTTCTTGATTAAATCACAATTTGTTCTGTTAGATGCTCACAATAACCCAAAGTGACATCTGGTTGCCGACTGGTTGGATTCCTGTATCAAAGCCACGCTGCCGAGCACCATGTCATTTTGCAGTTAAATTGTCATCCTGCAGCAACTACGTCACTATTTGTGGAGGACTTCCTGTTTCAGATTTGTGAGTTGGGCTGGTCTCTGAATTCAAGTCGTGAATGTGAATTTTCGTGCATGCAGATTTGTAATTTTTGCCAGTTTAGTGCAATTAATCACTGTATAGCAACAATGAGGTCAAGTTGTCATGCAGTTCCCAACCTTTGACCTCGTTGTTGTTTTATGGCCATCTTGACACGCCAACGTTGCTTTGAAGACGGCAGCTGACTACGAGTGGTTTCAGACATGGTCCCCTGTCTTCAAAATGACCATTTCAAAAGGCAACACGATCGCAAGTTCAGTGCAGTAGCACAGTAGCAACAACTTTGTCTCCCACGACCGGTTTCCTTTGTGTGACTGTAGCATCAGGATATGTCAGACTCTGAATGTGAAGTCGTAGCTTACTTGATTGTGCGTTATAGTCATATCAAACATGGCCACCTAGAGACTGGCACCATAAATTCAGCAGGAAAAGTGCTTAGCAAGAGATGAACTGACTGACATCCAGACAGCTGGGCCCTCTTTTGCAACCATGTGTTGATCCTGGCTGGTCACTAGAAAGAAAACAGATTCAAGGCACTTTTCAATAGCACCAAACATGAGCACCAATTATTTGCCTTGGCAAACCTAAACTTTGACTTAATGATGGCATGATAGCATTAGAGACTTGCTGAAACTGCATAAGGAGGCGGGGGATGCCTTTGCACAAAGAACAGGCATACATGCAGGCTTTAAATCTTGCCTCCTTTCTTTATTAATTGATTTAATCAAAAACATTACTGTCACAGTGAATTTTTGGATTGCGTTGGTGAATCTCCACTCTGCGCATTTAACAAGATTAAATTCAATGTTGCTCTTTCTGCAAGCTTTGCGGTTACAGTGTGAAGATTAGCCTTTCTACACCAACAGCCGGCCCTTGATGGAAGCAAAATTGCAGTGTAAGTGAAGTATTTCTTTGACTTTAACACTGCACATAATTACTTGATTCCTAAGTATGTGGAGGCTGAGCGAGATCGTATGCAGACGAGCGCGCCCACGCAGGTGAGTGGAGCTCCATCTCGCCTCATTAAAGGCTGCGGGCGTTAAGCTGCCTGTTCAGCTGAGGCCGTGGGAGCTGTCGCCTCCACTCACACTTCACAAGCAGCCCCATCTTACACGCACACACACACACACAAAACTACAAAGAGACCCATCGATTTGATGAGGACTCCGATAAGCACACGGACATCAGGACTGATGATCCTGATCTGCTTTTTCCAGGTCACCTGTCGATAAACTCCAAACACGAAATCCATTTTTACAGACCCATGAGGTAACCATGACAACACTAAGCCAACCGGCAGCCTCACCACTGCCATCGATCCACTGGTCTGCTCCTTGCTTTAACCTGCTGGTTTATTTAGACCAACTTCCTGTTTTACTTGCTCAGATCTTTTCCGGTTGCTCAGTATCACCAAGCGACGGCTGTAATTATGACAGACACGCAGGTCAGCTGACCTGGGCCTGATCTGCCTAAGAAGTGCCGACGGACTGCTGAGCCCTGCAGTGCATGGATGAAGGTGAGCCGACCTCAGACTGATCACCGTGACCACAGAGTACTTAGGAAGCATTACTGAGGTGACTGCTTATCTTACTGGCTTTAAAAAGTGGATCATTTAAAAAGAGCGCTAGTGACTGTGCTGCCAGCTGTTTCCATTCATCTCCAGACCTGCTGAGATTTCACCTCTCACAGAAAATGTCACCTGCTTCTTAAGCTGATTAAACAAATGCAGTGTCACGTTACACTTGTGCTCTAGCACATTACTGCTGCGTCTTTGCATATCAGTCCAAACACCTCCCGTCTGACCATCACAGGTTTATCTGAACAAGTTTGAGGGGTGAGACACATTTTTTTTTTTTTTTAAACAGGATTTAGGTAAAAATGTCATGCCCCTGCCTTCATCAGCTTTCATATAGGTAAAAAGGGGATCACCATGATAAATTCTGGAAAACACTTTAGTGCACCAACCTTCGTTTCTTTATATATTGCTTACAAAGAGCCAGAGTTCTAGAGGTTTTATAAAGTGTTTCTTTGGACAATAGCTGCTTTTTCCACGCATTTTCAGTCCAGTCCTTCAGACAATAACATTTCTTTTCTTGAATCTATGAAAAATATCTGGAACTTCAGTGGATCGTTTGTTCACTGAAGTCTCATCAGAAATGGTCTCAAACATCTCAGTGCATTCCTATTTTATTGTACTTTTATCTTAGAGTACTTTATTTTTCTATTGTCCCTTATTTGTGTGTTCACTGTAAAGCACTTTTGTCACCTATAGTTGTTTAGTATTTGCTATACAAATAAAGTTGAAATTTCATTGTCCAAACTCAGTTTCTGCCTTAAATACTGTATTTACATGTTTCAATAAATCACTGCACCCATTTCTTATTTTACTAGCAAGATAAACAAATGAGTGGTAGCTCTTTTCTTGCTAATGGCTCCTCCAAAAAAAAAAATAAATAAATAAAAAAATAAAAAAAATGGCACAGAGAAAATAGCTACACAAATAATAACAACTTTTGTGTGGCCGTTAGTTCGACTTTAATGCATGCAACGTTGGACTGAGCAAACTGTTCTGTCCACAAACAGTAAACCACCACTGAGAACACAACTTCTCTCATACACGATCCAAGACATGAAGATCAAGAAACAAGCTGCTCAAGCTGAGTAAGTTGAGAAGCCAAACAAGCAGCTGTCAATCTTGATTTTCAACAGGTAACAAAAGCAGAGATGAACAAGCTCATATTTTCTGCCTGTACTCGTTCATACGGCACAATCACCAAAACAGAGAGTGACGTTTTTCCTTCTCCTCCACCCCACGCAGTTTGCTGGCAGCTTTGTGCTAATTTCAAACAGGCAACTAAAACAAAGACCTTCTGTATGCATTTCATTTTAAAGAGATATTGGAGCAGACAAAGTTTGGCGTCATATTGTCAGAGCAATCGCACAGGTGACGTTTTGACATAAAAGGAACCTAATTAATAACCTAAATACAATAACACAAAATTTCTTGTAACACAACACCGCTCAATACAAACTCAGAAAATGGCCACACGAGCAGGAAGAACAGTTTCAGCTGGAAAAACTAAAATTTAACATTGTAAAATAATACTAACAACAAAAACAACAACAAATTAATAAAAATAAATGGAGTGCAATTACACTTTTCTTATGCTGACATGCCGAGGCCCCAGCTGCCCACAGATGTGCTGACGTATCTAAAGTAAAGAGTCTTTACTTATTCATTACTGAATGAATTATTACACATTGCTCAAGTAAATGAGAAGCTGGGCTGTTTTTTTTTTTTTTTTTTTTTTTTTTTTTTAAGGGAGGGCTTTTCTATTAATTTCTACGTCTGCATTTGTATTCTTAGTACAGCTTTGCATGATTCACAGTATCAAAATAATCCTCTTATCTCATCATGTCCTTAAAGCTAGCTTTCTTCTGGTTGGATGGTTCTCACAAACAGAAGCTTTTGACAGCGAGTGGGTGGGGCTTGTACCTGCTCAGTATTATCATACTGGTGTGAAAAAATAAATGATTTAAATGTGTCTGCGTGTCATTTTGAAACTCATGCTCAAACGCTGATACAGTTTTAAGGAATTCATCCACACTGAACAAAAACCAGTGTTGACAAATTAATCTGCTGAACCCAGTGACTCATCTCATCAGTAATACACTATACTGCCAAAAGTATTCACTCATCCATACATACAAACTATTGAATTCAAGTGTTCCAATCACTTTAGTGGTCACAGGTGTATAAAAATCAAGCAGCTAGCCTGCTTGTACAAGCAAGCTCCATAAAGACACAGAGGAGAGAATTTGGTGTAGAAGAACTTGACTGGCCTGCACAGAGTCCTGACCTCAAACCGACAGAACACCTTTGGGATTAATTCGATTGCAATCTGTGAACCAGGCCTTCATCCGACTGTACTTCTGGAAGAATGTTCAAAAATTCCCATAAACGCTCCTGAACCTCAGTTGAAACTGTTGTGTCTGCAAAGGGCCGACATCATATCAAACCCTAAGAATGGGAGGTCACTTAAGTTCAGATGTGTGTGAAGGCAGATGAGTGAATACTTTTTGCAGTGTAGTGCATTTGTGCTCAACACATTTCTTTCTAACAAGCCAGCAGCTGTGCTGTGTGCAAGATCTGTACGAACTAACACCAACACTTCCTCCTGGCCAGCATTTGTGTTGTGAGAGACAGTAGGGGCGTGCGAGGTAGCGAGCGCTCTTGTTTTTGGCAAGACACTAAAAGCTGTGTACATCAGTTTTAAAATAGCCTGGAGGCGAGCGGCACCCTGCAAACTAATCCGCTGCCTCAGCCTTTGGTTTTAGCGTGCACTGAACAACAGAACTGCGGGGACTTCAAGCTCTGAAATGCTCCCAACATAAAGATGCATTTTATTAAGAGAAACCGTCTTGAGAAACACCCACAGGCTGAACTCCAAGTTAATGAGGAAGAAACTCCCACTCTTCACTCATCTACTCAGAGAAATATCAGACTTGATCATCTTTCTTGCAGCAGTAGCTACAGCAGTGCTCCCAGCAGCAACTTAATCGTGTGGCTCGTGTCTTCTTTTGCACCATTGACCTGCACAGCCAGGTGTGTGCAATCCAACCTCCCTGGCCAGTGAGAGTCGTTTTCTCTACACACAGACACACAAATTACAAACAAACCAGTTGACTCGCACCTTGCTCTAGCCGGAGGGACAGCGACCTTCTGGCGGCCTCCACCTCCGATTTGGGGCTGTCCAGAGCCTGCCGGCACCACTGCAGCGGTGTGAGGGCGTCGCTCGTGGTCTCCGACCTGCTGTCCTTTGATGACACATATAACCTGGAAAGAGAAGCAAGAGTGAACTAGACTTCTACACCTTCTATGAGCTCTGATAGGAGACTCTGGCCAATCCCAGATCTTTTCAAACATGATCAGGGGAGCAGTTTAAGAGACTACAAAGAGCTGGACAGTGTGTACACTGTGGTGGGGACAAATCTGGGAAAGCCAAACTCAAAGGTCAACAAAGACTTACTCTGTAGTAAGGTGCTTGAATGCTCATTCATTCTGAAAGCCAACTGGAGCTTTACTTATTTAGCCTATAAACCAAGTAGTCCATCCTAATGTTTCAGGGCGTAGAGATGATGTTACTGCCCAACAAACAGTTCAAAACCAAAGAATGTGTTTGTGTAACTCTGAGAAAAGCGGTAAAAGCTCACATTTGAGATGGCAAAACAAGAAAACACAAATTACTGCCATTGTTTTGCCCAAGTTTGTGCTTGAAAGACATCTAAAACCAGTAGTTAACAATGCCCACATGAGAATTTCCTCCTTTTCTGTCATAAGAAGCTGTGGTCAGGCATTTACATACACAGACCTGTTAACTTGTTGTTATCCATCATGATCGATTACACCTGGTAGTGTCTCTTTGCGACTATTAAAATATATAGACAAATATTACTCTTAATGCCATCTTCCTCTTTTAAAACTTCTCCTGTTTCATGTCAACATCCTCCTCACTACATATCTAGCCTTAATCACGTGGCTATTCTTTTAACTCAACTCTTAGCTGTTGAATACAGATAACCAACTGAATCTGGATAATTCAGTGCTGTGACATACATATATAATCTCTCAGCACACAGTCCCTGACAGATCGCACTCCAAACTCCATCGTTCCTTTTGCGCCACCAACTCGTTTCCTCCTGAGTCAGAGAAATCTGTCTCCCACTCAGTTTGAAGGTGGTGTCAAGCCTTTTTAGAAGCAAGGAAGAGGCTCAAACAGAGTGGATCAGATTATTCTGACAGCCTGGATGCTGCTGCTCTGTGGGCAACATGGAAGAAGCTGAATTATAGATTAAAGCCCCGGCTGACATCAGGTGAGAGTGTGACCTGAAGGGGACTGAGTGCACACCCACACATGGGGAGGGGGGGGGGAGAGAGAGAGAGAGGGAGAGAGAGATATACATATACACACACTGCTACAAGTGAAAAAATGACCACTTGTATTAGTTAAATGCAGCCCTGGGTCACTTCCTGTTTATGAGTTTGCACAACACCTCACAAGCTGTGACAAAAATCAGCAAAAAATTTCACTTCCTTAATTTGATTTGGTCCTCTCTGCAGCCACTCCACAGCAAAACACAAGAAGTGTTTCCCTGAAGCTTTAAAGGCAAGTGGCATCACATAAGTAGGGCCTGATTAACTTCAAGGTGTGTGTGGCTTTGTTGGGGCACTGCAGAGGGCTGGAGCAGCTGAAAACAAAGCTTTAAAATCCCACATTTCAGTTAGAAATCACATACAACATGACTGAGCAACACATGGTTGGAAATGCAGTGTGCAGTTACCAGGTTTCATCAGACTCCTCTGAGCAGCTCAGGGAATTCAAATCCAGAAGCTCCAGCTCGTCCAGAACCGACGGCTCGGATGCATCCTCCTCCTCGTCGTCCTCCTCCCTCGCAGCAGCAGCCGCTCCATCCCTGCCGCTGTGCGGGTGGAAATAGTCGAAAGGCTCCTCGGGGGCGGAGAACGAGCCCAAGGACGAGTGGCACAGCAGGGTGGGCAGCGGGCTGGGGAGGCAGTATCCGCCGGCGCCGGCTCGGGTGCGCAGCTGCTCGTTCTGCCGCTCCAGTTTGCGCACCAGCTCCTGCAGCTTCTTCACCTCCAGCTCGGCGTTCAGGGTGTTGCTGTTGCAGTCCACCTCCGTCATGATCGCGGGGTTCAGCACGGCCGCCTCCATTGGAGCAAAGAAAAGCACACAAAAAGACCACAATACCAGCCGCCTTCACCTCTACCTCCACCTTAAACCACAAATGGAGGACAGGTAGGGCCAAGCTGCTGCTGCTGCGCCCTCAGACTGCTTTCTGTATTCGGCAGCGGTAGTAATCTGTCTAGTACGCCTGTCTGGACGTTCACCCAATGGGAGACTATATAACTCCCCCCCTCCCTCCGACACATTTACACACGTACCCCTCCCTCTGTTCCTCTCCCGGCACTGATTACAGGTAGATGGTGCACCTGTCAGTCTAAAATGTGGGCTAATGTCCAACACACCTAACCGTAAACATATGACATTTAATTTTTTCATACTGCAATACATTTCTATATTCTGCTTCACTCAATGCAAACACACTGCCTCAGTTAATATTTACTTATTATAAGCTTTTAACTAATTAATGATGTTATTTTATAATGAGATGAAGTTATAATTAGCAACAGACGGTCACACATGGCAGGCATTTGTGAAACTTTGGCGACATCTAGTGGTTGAAGTGAGGGAAATATATATTATTTAATAACAGAAATAAAGCAGAAAAAAAGCCTACTTTCGTCCGGTTCTGCCTTTGACCTTTATCGGCAATATGTCGACCTCACTTTGTTTTTTCACTCTAGAGACTAAACTATTGATAAACTATCGAATTCGTCAATTTATTTATTAATAAAAAACCCGTTACTTAGTAGAAATCACCACAGTCACCCCAAGCTAATTTGTATTTCACCGTTATTAGCATACACTCCCGAAAACACCCGGATACTCCGAATCCACGAAGGCAGTGCCCGAGCGTTAGTGTTGCACTGTGGGTAATGTAGGCCATGGATTTTGACAAAATAAAACGCGGAATAAAATTATATCCGGTTCTACTGCAGGTTGTTGGCAGCATATTTTATTTGATTAATTTGATTTAAAAAAAAGTTTTTATATAAACAAATCTACTAAACACATCACCACAGTTGACTTGATTCAATCTAAAAAAAAAATTCTTAGTTTTGCTTCAAAAACTGCAGTTTGCCGTAAAATCGTTACTCCTGACTTAAAAAAAAAAAAAAAAAAAAAATTAGCCTCGAGTCTTTAACATTTACTATAAAATAATCTCACACTATGGTGAACATAGGTACCTACCCTACTACCTAAGAAGGTATTTAAAAAAAAAAAAAAAAAAAAAAAAAAAAGGAAAATTGTTTAAATTGTATTAAAAAAAAGAAGCCAAAATATCACAACCTTTATTTATATTTTATAGAAAATCTTTAATTTATTAATTGATGTACAGATAAACAGTCCAAACTATGAATTTCTTATAACATGTCTCCATCTGGTGGCTGAAGGAGCTCCCTGCAGCAGGTGCATCATGAAAACCATGTGAGAAAGCATAGCACTTGGCACCAAAAGCTTAAAGAGGACAGAGTGGCATTGCCTCTGGAGAGAAAATAAAGCAGTTTCACTGATGTCAGAAGTCAGTTTGAATGTTTCATATCCAAGCTCAGGTGGAACTGATCCGCCCCTCAGCGCTTCTTCCAGGTGAATTTCCGTCGTGCTCCCTCCTGTCCAGGCTTCTTCCTCTCCCTCACTCTTGGGTCGGGGGTCAGCAGACCAGCTGGGGAAAAAAAATGAAAAGAACGAAATATAACTGAACACAGGCGCAGATGAGTAAATATTTATGTATCTATTAGTTCATTAGTACATGCATGTCATAACACAAGTACTCCTTATGAGACTGGAGAGTGACATAAATATTTATGGTAGGGAAGATCACGGTAACGTTTAAGTAACAAAAAACACAGCAGCAAACAACCAGCTGTCACGGAGCTTTGTGGTCTCAGGAAAACCAGAGGTGATAAAAACTACACAATAAATTCAAGACTAAATAACTTTACTTTATTATAGTTGGCTAATAAAAAAGGTTAGCTGAGAAAAAAAAGAAAAGAAAAAAGAAAGCAAACTCTGGAGAAAATACTGTGCTTTGTTCTGTTCTCTGTCAACATGATCCTACACTGCTTCAATAATGAGGTCCGACTCATGACTGATAGTGTTCCACTGTATGTTTTTCTATACAACTCTGATTTTACTGCACTAACAGTGTGTTTGAGATCATTGTCATGCTGAAAAAGGAAGCTGTTATCAATCAGATGCTTCCTTGCATGATAGATTCAAAATCTGATGGCACTGTTCTGTGTTATTGTCACAATTACTTAATGTCAGCAGATTAGACATGTGACCCTCCCGTTCCTGGTGACAACGAGCCGGCTAAACAACAACAGCTGATTACAAGCTAACATTATGCTAGTTAACGTTAGGCTCGTGCCTCCTGAAAATCCCAAGTTCCTTGTGACAAACTCTCATACAGTATGAAAATTTATTAACTAAGTGTCTGAATGCAGCAATTCAGTGAAACTTTATTCTCAGTGAAACTAGCATCAGCTAACAGAGGCTAACAACAGCAAAATACAGCTGTGCTTAGTAACAGGAAATTTTCTAGAGTTGCTTTGCTGTCTGAGAACTCTCGCTACAGATGAACGGTGACTTGAGTGACTCGGGGGTAACCATCTCTGTTTTTGATATTATTCAAATATGTTCATTTACAGTTTACAAAATGTGTTTGTTTGTTTTCCCTTTTTACACAAACAGCAGTACAAACATGCCGACCGGGTGTGGCCTTTATGGGGTACAGTCTAAATTTAATATTGTTGATCTCTCCTTGCTGACTAAAACATGGCAGCTGCCATAGCTAAGGCGGTGCACTTAATTGGGAGGGGTAAAGCCTAGGTTATCCTCAGTTATGCAAACAGACTGCTGCAGACCCGACGGCCAAGCAGTCATTCCTGTTATGCTTCTTTAAAGTCAGTGTGTAATGTAAATTCTCTACGGAGAAGTCTACATGGTAACAAAAACCAAACAGGACCTTTGCACTAACCATCCGATGACAAACTTTACGTGACTGGGACCCAAGTAGACCCCCAGACTTCCCGAATCCATGCTTAGGAAAACAGAACCCAGTAAAGGCAATATGTAATCTACTGACATCCAGTCATGAGATTTTAGACCCTCTACCTTAAAGAACATGCTTTTCAGATACTGTTTATTTAGGCTTTACATGTCTTGTCCAGTTCTTCAAATATTTTAAGGACACACTGCAAACCACGCTTAGATATGTCCATCCAACCAAAGATTTTTAAAACCAGCTGCACAAGCTGGTGAATGAGCACTCTTTTAATCCCAAGTTGTAAAAGTACATCAGTGGTAGTAGTTTTCAGACAGGATGCTGCTGTATGAGATACAAAGCAAAACTACCCACCTTGTCTCATCGCCTCCCCATCTCCCTCAGACAGGAAGCTGAGCAGCGCACGGGAAATGGCGAGTCTCAGCGCCCCCGCCTGGCTCGACCTGCCCCCACCGCTCACCTTACACTCCAAGTTGAAGCGGCCCAGCACGCCCATGAACTGCAACGGGAACATCAGCTGCTCTCTGAGAGGTATTTTGGGACAAAAAAAAGAAGAAGAGAAAATGACCAAGAGATAATAAGGTGAAAGAATGAAACGTGGCTGAATGGGCAGACCAGGAGTGTGCACTATTTAACAGATAGCGGTATCAACGGCGGAGGCTTAGCTAATTTAATGTCTGGTTGGGTGACTTTTCAGACAAGCGTAGAGGATCCCGGCGCTGTGAAATGCCTTCTTTTACAATCTCACCACCACATATAACAGAGTAACTTCTGACTCAGCAGGAAGAGGATAAGAGTGTGTGTGTGTGTGTGAGAAAAAGAAAGTGTCTGTGTTCTGGATGGCGTCTTAGGCTGAATGGCCCATAGCTGCTGACAAAGTCAATTGTCACCTCTCTGCTCCAATTACAGCCCCGTCCTCACACTGCGTGACAACACCAGCTCTGGACATTCTCTCACACACACACACACACACACACACACACACACACACACACACACACACAATCACTCAACTGTGTAATTAACTTACTACAAGGAGATAAATAAAAAACGAGGCGATGCTGTGAAGAGTGAAAAAGCTGCTTTTTAATTTTTTTTTTTTTTTTTTTGGAGAGGTAGGGGTGGAGGGTGGAGAGTAAAACCCATCGCGTCTTGCATTTTAAGGAAAACGGTATCTGTGAATGAAGCAGTGCAGAGGCTGTGAGGTGGAAAGGCTTATTTGCTCAGAGTGGAAACCTTCGCGCTGCTCTCCTCACCTGTCCTGCAGCACGGGGAAGTATTGGAGGTAGTCCTGGCCGTTGACGGTAATGTGTCCTGAGCCGCAGTCCCGCAGGATCACTGATGAGTCTGATGTCTTCCTCCGACCTGAGAATGACAATGCAACAGTCTGATTTTTTTACTTCAGACACGAGTGTCATGTTTGCAAGTTTACTACAAAGGTTACCTTTTTTTAACCTTCCAAATCATCCCAGAAATGACTGGGAATGGAGGAAGTTACCTGGTCTCGCATGTAGCAAGAAAACAAAACACTTTGTTTAGGCGAGGGAGGCATGAAGCATGATAATTCAGCAGAAATTACCCTCATTGATGGGCTCAATCAGACATTAGAAGGAACTGATACCCAGGAGGTGTCAGACTGATGATTATTTGATGTAGACACTTACAGTGGTCTCTCTCCTGACCTGCTCCGTACATACTGATGATGTTTTGAACCAAATAATTCCATCAGACCCATTTTCACTGATTTCTAGTCCAATTCTTGTGTAATATGGGATGCCTCAGCCCTTTCTCCCCGTTTCCCTTCCTTAAGAATGGCAGTAGATGATGAGCTGAAGGTCCAGATGCATCTCTCAAGTTCTGTGTCAGGTCTTCGCTGGATTATTTTCTGATTCTTAATACTCACCAGCTCGACATGATACATTTCATCTACTAATAGTTTTTTAGACCAGAAACTTCTTTTGTCCTCCAATTGTTCAGTTTCCTCATTTTTTTTAAGAACACCCTGCACACCATGCTGAGATATGCCAAGTTTTTAGCTAACAGCTGTTTGAGAATCACCTTTTTGGTGCAATGATACTATTTAACCTTAAACTGTGTTATATTTGGAATTTTTCAGAGATTAAACAAAAGAAAAGGGTACAAATTGTGTGTTTTTGTGACAGGCTGCTAATAAAAAAAGTGCCTAAAGATACAATTTAACAACACTGGTTCATCCCTTTAGCTAGAGCTTTTTTTAATGTTTGAATTAATCTTCAGAGAGCCTGGAGAACTAATGCTTAAGAGCACTTAAAAAACACTAGTCTGGCTCTTTGGAAGCAAAATATAAAGAACTGAGGAGGGGCTCAAGACCTTTGCTCAGTACAGTAAAATCATGCTGTTTTTTTGTTTGTTTGTTTTTAAATTTCCCCCAAATACTCTGAATTCCACAAAAACTGTGCAATGAAATTATTTGCATTTGTTTTTAAGCCTGGCTAAATCTGCTCACACTGTCACATTATCAGAGTTTTAGCCAAGACAGAAATACCAAAAACTGAATCTCCACAGACTGCCACAGATTAACGTGTTTACATCTTGCTACAAAAACAGTTTTGGTCTTGCTAATTTATCCATTTGTGATGGCTGTGCCTGGTCAACTGGCTCCACTGTGACAAGAAAACAACAGGTGGTGAGGGTGGCCATTATTTCTATACAGAATATGCATGCTGACCTCTAGTACACATGTACAGATCCCAAAAAGCCACATTAAAAGGGACATACCTGGGTGAAATCAACCAAACGTGCCTTAAACTGAGAGGTTCCTTTTCTGTGTTAAACTGTTTTTTTGGTCGATTTTCAAAACTTAGTGAGACTTCTGAGAAACACATCGCTGTTGTGAACCTACCCTCCGCGGTGCTGAAGGCCACGCCATTTTCATCCTTCTCCAGCAGTGGCACCAATTGCTTCAAGGACTGAGCCTCCAGCAGCCGACGGTATTGCTGAACGAACTCCTCCTCCGTGCTGCTGTACGGCATGGCGAGCATGTGCTCCATCAGCTTGATAAAACGGTCGTACTGAAGACAAATGCACAAAAATGCAAATCAAACTCTTGGACACAAAAGAGGTGCAAAATAGGACGACAAAAAGCATAAAACCTACATCATGAGTAGAGATGGTCTCCACTAGTAACAGTTCCAGCTCCTCCTTTGTCAGCCACCGGCTTGGGCCGAGGGAGCTAATGGAAACAGGAAGAGATGTGAACTAAAAAAACAAATTGCCAAAACAGCTTTAAAGACTTTTGATTGTGGACTCTTCCTCCTCTTACATCAGCTGGGCATCCTGGGAGAAAAGTCCTTTGGCCCTCAGACGGTCTTGGTGCTTCTCGATTTTCAGGATTTTGCCATAAAGATCCTAAAACAACAAAAGCTTTCCTCAGTCTTATGGAAAAATCTTACTGAACACAAATCAGGGTTGAAAACGGGATTTTAAGGGGAACATCTTTCTGCATTGCCCATCCTGGCCCTCCACAGTCAGATTTAAGCCCTACATCAACACTGACATGGGGCCTAAAAATCCAACCAAAGCTCTCGAGAACAAGGAAACGTTCAGCCGTATTCTAACCAGAAGAGGAGAAACAGCTTTCATTCCATTTCTATTTTACCCATTTCATAGACTGAACAACTAATGAGTGATGGAAATGGAGTGATCTGCCCAAAAGCCCTTTCTTCTGTTTAGGAAGTAACTTTCATTCCCAGGAAGTCTTTTCCCCTCCTTCAGGCAGCTGTTTTTCTTCCTTCTGTTAAAGTCTAAAGCGCCAAAAGGATTATGAAAATAACCACAGCACTTGTCTGACTCTCTTCTCTGTGGCCACAGAGGAACGGTTAAACCTTGCTGATTGGCTGCATCCGCACAGCACCTTCTGGCAGGGCAGCGCAGGGGTGTACGAGGGTTGATTTGTGCTTTAGAAAGAAATCATTGTGACATGATCATAAAGCACTGATTCACTGCTCTTTATTTTGCTAACAGCTTTTACACCTACATCGCCTGCTGCTGATTTTTGGCACAATCTTGCTCATTTAACTCATTGAAAGCATGAAAGTCAAAGTCTGAATGTTCTGTGTACAGTTACTGATCATTTCTGCACAATAAAAGATGGATGAGGTACAGATTTCTTTGTCAACATCTTGTTTAATTAAACCTAAGCGTCACAAGTGACGCCCTGAAGCTTCATCCTTCTTTTTGACTCTAGGCTTATGAAATAAACCTCATGCTGTACTAAATAAGTCTTCAAACAAGAGACTGAGACCATAGATTTATCAGCAAAGAGTTTACTGAGGCCATAATTGGAGGCTCATTTTCACATGGATTTCTACACAGTCAGACTACTTCCTGTGACCAGAGTTGCAAGTTTAAGACACCTCAGCGTCAAACTGAATCATTGTTAAGTGACTTTAGACATGTGCCAGATGGGCTGGTCTGAGTATTTCAGAAACTGCTGATCTGTTAGGATTGTCCCACACAACCTTCTCCAGGGTTTACAAAAAAAATAGTTTGAAAAAGAGAAAATGTCCCGGTGACATCAGAGGTCAGATGAAAGTGATGGTTTCCATGTGATAGGAAGGCAACAGTAACTCAAGAAACTACTCATTACAACCAATGTGTGCAGAAGAGCATCTCAACAGCAGCAGAAGATCACACAGGACCACGCGTGTCAGCTAGCAACAGGAAACTGAGGCTATAATTCACACAGGCTCACCAAAACTGGACAATAGACGTTTTGCAGATCTGAATCAGGATTTCTTCTGCAAGTTTCAGTTGGTAGGGTCAGAATTTGGTACAAACAACATGAAAGCATGGATCCATCCTGCCTTATATCAATAGCTCAGGTTGCTGCTGGTGTAATGGTTTGGAGGATATTTTCTTTATACACCTCTCTGCATTTAATCATTAGTCATTATTAATCTCTTCCACAGTGTGTCTCTTGTCCTGTCTTACTCTCGTCACCCCTACTGGTCGCAGCAGATGGCCGCGTCTCCCCAAGCCTGGTTCTGCTGGAAGTTTCTCTTCTGTTAGGAGTTTTTCCTTCCCACAGTCGCCAGGTTCTTGCTCATATTGGGGCCATTTGATTGTTGGGTTTTTCCTCTCCAAAGAAGCTGTAACTAATGAATTGACCAGTGAGCGTAGAGTTAAAGACCCAGACGGTTCAAGACTTTAGTGTAAAAGATGCTAATTTCTTTGCAGCCTTGTTGAGAAACTGAAAAGAAAGAACTTCATATCAGCCTTTAGTGGAAAAAAACCCTAAAAATAATGAGAATAAAAGTAGATTACAACTAAACACTTTTAAAGGATAAAAACACTTTTCTATTTTTCTACTAATTTTCTATTAGTTTTCTTTACAGTTTAATTTCAGTCAGTTTGTAATGTCATGATGCATTTGCTCATGTATTGTGTAGTAAAATTGACCTCGGCAACTGTGCTGCACACAACTGAAGCAGAGCTGGAAGGAGCAAAAAAAATCTGGAGTTAAATACCCGACACTAGAGTTTCGCTGAGCGGCGGATCAATGCCGCGCTGGGGGTAACCTGGGGAGAATGTGTCATGGCGACGGACACAGACAGAAAGGCAGACAGACGGTAGGGTAAGATCGGGGGAAGAGAAGGAGGAGAGGGTGGGCATGCTGGTCACGTCCCCGAGGCAGTCCCCACCCCCACCCCACCTTAGCCACCCAGCGCCTGGGTGAGAACTCATTTCCCCGTCAATTATTCACCAGATGTTTGTTTAATTCCTTCTTGATAGAGTGTGCCTAATCCGCTGCCACTCTGACCAGCGACAGAGGGGTACGGGAGGAGGAGAGAAAAAGAAAATCAAGCAAACATCAAGGAAAAACCAATTTTCTTTACAAAAAGAAAAAAAAAATACAGTAATAGAAAAATCAGAAAAAAAGAAGGCGAGAGGAGAGGGCAGCTTGAGTTACACGTGTGCAAACACTGGTTCCTACAATGGCGAGGAATAATTCGCATGGATTGGCGGGATGAAAGGAGGAGGCGGCGGAGTAGTGGGGCAGTATCTGGATACATTTAAGTCGAGGCTGTTACAGAGACAGACAGTCAATAAAGGCTCTTCAAATGCACGTTCAGAGCTCCGGCTACGTGAGAACGAGGCATTAACTACCAGCATTTATTCGGTCTTCGTGTGGAAAAGGAAGGCGAGTTCTCGGGCCTCCCTGGAGTTGTGGCCATAAAGGGTTCAGCGGAGCAGCGAGCAGGTTAATGTGCCACGCCGGCTGAGAGGAGAGCAGCCGAGCACGGAGGCTGCTTCTTTACACGCCACTGCCCCCTCCTGGCAACGCTCCCGGGGCTTGTGAGACAGCGAGACGATGGGTAAAGGGCAAAGGATGGGAAGGACGGGAAAGACAGACATGTCTGACATACCTATTTAAACCCACAGCAGGGGGTGCAGATTACAGCTGCAGGGCAAAACGATGTGTGTGTATGTGGGGACAAATATTCACATATCATCCCCCTCTTCTCTCTCTCCTTCTCTGTGTTGCAGATACAATCAGACAGAAGAACAAGCGTGAACGGTGTGCCTGCTCATCTGCCCCACTCATCCTCCTCTTCATCGCCCAGCCCCGCTTCCCTCCAAATCCCCGAGGAGGAGGTCTTCCCCGTAGCGGGACAAAGCCTGACAACCAGACACCTTTGATGGGACTCGAATCCTGGACATAAAAAAATAAAACTACACCGTTTATTCCAATCAAAAGAGTTTTAAAATTCTGTTGTGTTTGTATCTTTGTCTCAAACGGCTGTTTTGCTATTACACAGGCCAAACACATCATTTGATCTATTTTTAATACAAATGATCTCGGCACTGCAGGACAAAAATGCCCTGAAATTATTTTTCTTAGTGGATTCTGGATATACTGCTGATGTGCGTTTACTTTCTGTTATAGTAGTTTTTAAATTTTCCCTCTTTTGTGGTCTCAACACCAGTGTACGGTTTATCTTCACTTTAAGAGGCTTGAAATGTTTGTATATTTCATTTCTGGAGTCACCGTGTTCACATGATTTTCAGAAAACTTGACCTCTGACCTTGACCTCAAATTTAAATATTGGTCTGACTATTGGTGACCACTGATATTCGAACTCTCTGAGATTTGTAGTAGATGAACCCAAGACAGGAAGACAGGTCCTGTTTGGTATGTTTAGTAAGCACCCAGAGAGCAGGTCTGGGTGCTTAGGCTAAGCCGATCCCAAAGCCACCCTCAAACATCACATGTACACAGACACAGACAGAAGAGGATGAGGGGAATGAGAATCAGTATGTATGTAAGTGCTAATTGGTGCTCCCTGAAAGCCTGAACTGAGCAGTTTCTGTCATATTTCAGGCCTGCTCAAAGAACAAAATACCCGGGTGCATCAGAAGTTAGTGAGGGTGGTGTCTGCTTACGGAGTACGGAGCTACCCTTGGAAAACCTCAACCTATTCTAAAGGTGTGAAAACCAAATCTTTATTGAGATATAATGAGGTGTCAAAACTCCTCATTAAGGGTGCAGGGAGGTCACCAAATGTTGTGTTTACGGGGGAAAGAGTTACGATTAAGGATCTGAAAGCCAGCACTGGGGTGCCAAGATTGGAGCCTCGACTGCCTTCTGTTTACACGGACAGACTGACTGAACAACACAATGTTAAAGGTCAGTGAGCCAGCCTGTGACTGTGTATGTGCTTATTTAAAGAAAAGTTGCTAAAATGATATAAAAAGTTGCAAAACCCAGTGACAAATTTGTTAAGTTTGCAACAACGAGGCAAACTAACGCACAATGTCAAGTTGAAGAGGTGAGATGATAAACATCTCCACATGAAGAAAATAGAGTCTGTAATTAGCTTAAACAATAAACCTCTGCAGGTGGGCTTGTGTCTGATTATATAACTGCGACATCAGGTAAGGAAATCACCCCAGACTTGAATTAAAGATAATGGCTGTCTGTGCTGTGATTTCAGCTGTATTTAAATGTAAAATAATCACCGAGGGGGGAAGTTAGATGCAACAAAAGCTCTAGTACTTTTATTCTGTCACACGGTGCACAGCCTCGGTATGAGCGCTATGAGAGCAACAGAAGCAGGAATGTCCATGTTCTTAGCAAGTCCCATTCCTGATAACTAAGAATGGAGGAAAATGACATGTGATGCTCACTGCTTAGATTAAAAGCTGAAGATGTACAAAACTATTATCAAAATGCCAATATCGACCAATGAATACCTACACAACAGACGGATATTCAGGTACAACACCCCCCCCCCCCCCCCCAAAAAAAACAAAGCAAAAAACAACCAAACCCAAAACTGTCACAGTGTTGTGAATTCCTTTGTGCTAAAACTCTTCACAAGTCTTCAAGAGACCTAACAAAAATAAAATCCTCCATCAGTTTTGTTTGTTGAGATTTGGGGGCTGGGTGATTAGGTATTCCACAGGGATCCATTCTTGGACCTCTTTTATTTATTCTTTACACAATATTATCTCTGTCATATGCAATTTTTTATGCAGAAGACACCATTTCATATGCCACCGTCTCTTCCCTTGATCTGACCATTGCAAATCTGCAGTTGGCTTCTGATAAATTTTAGAAATCTGCTATTGCACATAAACTTGTTTTAAACAGTGACAAAACTAAATGCGTGATATTAACAAGATTTACAAGGTCACCTAAAAGTATCCGGGCACTACCCTCCATATTCAAATGCTTTATAGTCATAAAATCCAAATGGTTGACTGATATAAATCCTCGGGCTGGATGATTTAAAAAAAAATCATTTTTAAAAAAAAATCATCCAGAAAATTTTTTTCTGTGTTCATTTTGAAAACATATCTCAGTCTATGTCAAAAAGCAAAACATTAAGGACGGTCAAGAGTGTACAAAACCAACAGGTAATGATGCAACCCACACCGTGAAGAAATGTTTGCCAATCAAAAGCCCACAAACAATAACAGAGCGCACAATTTTTTGAAAATCTGCACCCTGGCTGGAGTTTTTCCAAAGCTCAATTTTCAGTGATCCAAAATGCCATTTATGTGTGGACGTAGACTGGGAAGCTACATCCAGATTTTCAGTTTTAACGCGCTGATTTCAGTTCCACACAAAAGAAAAACTAACCAATCAAGTCATAAATAACAGTTTGCGAATAACGTGACGTGGCATCTGGTGTAGTGTAACAGCTTTACTTCCTTGGTGGAAGAAGTTGTCTGATGGTAGCTGAAGCAGGGAAATAAATATAATATATATACTATAAATACTTAAGTTCATAGCGTTTTCCAACAACTACATCAGCTGACAAGAACTGCATTTAAATGTGAGCTATGAAACTACATCTCTTAGTGACATGCAGCCTATATTACAAAAACAACCTTTTGCTGCAGTTCGAAAACCAGCTAAAAAAAAATTACATTCATGCAGGGCTATAAAAAATATCTTCAGCTACAAGAGGAACAGGAAGTCGTGCAGCAGATTGTGGGTTAGTCCTGACCTCAGACTGTAAGTACAGAAACAAACTCAAGGCTATGCCATAAAAACATAAATAAAAACTACTGTTGGTACTATGTTTTGTAAATTCATGGTACACAGATAAACCTTCGGTATGACAGATGAAAGATGACCTCAAAAGGTTCAACATGAATCCAAACAGGTGAAAATAAGCCTCCATCTCTGCAGCAGGTTCCCCCCTGAGATTCGCATGTTAAGCTGGACTACCTCTGACCTCCTGCTCGCCTCACCTCCCTCTATTCTCCCACCTCTTCCCTCACACCGCTGCGTGGAAAAGAGGATCTGACTTCGCTGCTCCTCCAGGGAACGGCACCGTCTTCTTTCAACTCACTCTGTCTGAATAGGATATGACCCGAGGGTGCGGGAAGCAGGGAGGGAGCAGGTGAGGAAGAGCTGGGGATTTGAGGGGGATGAAGGTTTAACTGACAGCGCTGCTCGCTGCTCCAGCTGTACTGCCGTACTCACATGCATGAGGGAGTAGTAGGACTGCTTGCCAGTGTAAAACAGGAAGTGAAAGGGCCGCCCGTCTGCTCCCCACTGGACAGCTTTATGGAGAGGAAAGTGAATCAGCTCTGGAAACCCTCAGTTAAAAAATATGAATAAAAAATGCATTCAGGAGCAGATTTACATACCTCTTTGCTTGGGAAAGATTTCATCAGGATGCTGGAAATAAAAACAGATTTGTTTCAGTAAAAAAAAAAAAAAAACAAATAAATAAAATCAAACAACTGGTGATGTGTAGAGCTTTAAAAGCCACCACTCCTGAGCTCTACTCAGGAACCATCTTTTGCTTCTGTTTACCCCTCAAACTCACTGATGTACCAGACAAGTACCTGTGCTTGTGATGTTTATATTTACACTGGTGACCACAGTGAACGAGACAATTTACCAACTTACCTGAGGTCAAACTGAAAAGATCGAGGACATTTCATCATAAAAGCACCAGAACTGATGCGTTCCATCAAACTGCTGCTTGTGTTTCCACTGTAGACCCACCAACATTAGAGAAATTACTCAGCACTAAGCTTCTTTTGTTTGTTTTTTACATCCCTTTCAATCTTAAAAAAAAAGGACAGGTAAATTGAACAGAACATCTCTAAATTAAATTTGTTTCATTTGTTCTTTTCTATTTTAATATTTCAACTACCTATTTCCTTTAAGAAAAGGGCAAAAAAATTTTTGGGACAATATGAAACAACAGTGCTGGTGTCTACAAAAACTGGTTTTGAAGAAAGTGGAGCCCTGTCCCAGTTCAGATTTTATTTTTGTTTTTCTTTTTATTGTGCCCACCATGGAACGTGTCCTCCTGAGAAGTTCTTGTCCAAGATCATAGATGGTAAAGAAAATCAGAAGTATCTGTGTCCACTGGTTGATCATCTACATCGTCGTCCTCCACAGAAACTGGCTCATCCATATTAATGTTTTGTGTCCAGATATGATGAACCACAGCTTGGCTTATTGTAAATCTGCTTATTTTTGCATGCTACAAACTGGAGATGTGTACTGTGAAAGCTAGCAACTAAACCGAGTTGGTCTGCACATGCCTTACATGTCTGTACCTTTTCATGTGGACCTTTAGATTGAAGCTGTTTGTTCAGGGAAGGAGACAAACAGGTAAAGAGGGAAACCCCTAACTTCTCTCTGACAGTGTTAGTGACCTAACAGTGTGTTTATGATTTCAGTTTTGGCACTAATTATTGTTTTATAGTCTCATATTATAACTGGGTTGAAACCGACCCCAACAACACAAAGATGAGAATTTTCACCAGAGCATTTTATCATTTTGTAAAATTCAATTTTTGTCTTTTGTTTTGTTTAAACAGAGATTCCTGACAATGTGAAAAAGCCTTGAAGCAATAGCCTAATTTAAAAGATGTTGCCACGACAGGTTAATGGAAGTAAATAGGGGGAAAAAAGGGAAACACTTAACCAACAAGTAAATTAAACTGTGCAGTCTTACCTTCATGAGCGGCCGAGCTGTCTTCTCAAACAGGCTGGAGGGAAAAAGGTACGTGATGCTTCTCTGTGGGCGAAAGACAGAGAAACAAACAAACAAATAAATACATACATAAATAAATAAATAAAAGGAGATGGCAGTTTGAGAGATGATGGCACATTATGACAACGCTGACATGTCCACACAACAGAGGTCACACCAACAAAGTGACAGAGTAAGAGGCGCAAGCTGCTTGCCGGTTCAAGGAAAGGCGAGCAAGGTGTGTGTGTGTGTGTGTGTGTGTGTGTGTGTGTGTGTGTGTGTGTGTGTGTGTGTGTGTAGTTAGAGGAGAAAACAAGCATGAAAAGGCACAAGTTTAGGCTTTGTTGACAGCGAACAGAGGACACTGTGGATGTCTAACAGTTCACTCCGAGTTCATCCTCTGCTGTGTGTGTTATTAGCAGGGCTACAGATGGCATTGGAAATGTGTGTGTGAGGGAAGAAAGGCCCCTCATCAAGACAGCCTGCTCATCTCTCTCCCTCTTCATCCCACCATCTCTGCACTCTTCCTCCTGTCCTGCTCTCTCTGTCGGTTCAATTAGCGAGGCAGCAGGTGCTGCGGGGAGAGAGCAGGTTGCTGCCTTTAAGGTTGTCAAAACGACGGAAAAGTAGGAAGAAAAAAGGGGGCCGGTCGAGGGAAATGTCTGCGCTAAAGCTGTGAGAGGCAGGAAGAGGAAGACAAGTGAGGAGAAGTTAAAGGGTAGGAAAAAAAAAATAAAAGGAGGAGGAAAAGGGAAAGACGAGGAACAGATGAAGACGCACCTGTGCGTCCCCAGAGAGTTGACAGAGATGTGGAAGAGCTCCCCGAGGGGGGAAAGACGGAGTGACAGAGGGGAAAAGACGACTTAGCAGAGCCACAGCGCACAAAGATTTTTTTTTTTTTTTAACTTCATGGTGAAATAGGAAGCTGCAACAGGACAGACAGTAGTGTAGGAAAAGATCAAAGACGAAGATGAACAGAGTTATTTTAAACCTACAAAACCACGAGTGAAGATTCAAAACTTCACAATTTCACTGCACGATTCAATATCTGTGAGATTTTTTTTAACATTTTGTAATATGTCGAGTATTGCAATAATATATACCGTATTTTACGACCATAAGGCGCACTGTCAATGAATGGTCTGTTTTCATACACAATGCGCACCGGATTACAAGGCGCATTAAGTGAAACAAAACAGTCAAATAAGTCAAACCTTTTCTTCTTGCTTCTTCCACCTCTGTACCATTGATTTACTAATGCTGAATTCTCTCACAGCTGCTCTATTCCCATGTTGTTGCAGTATATTAATGACTAACCTCTTATTGTGGATGGATTATCTCCGTTGTTCTCCTGACTGAAGTTTGGTCTGTTTACAGCATCCTGCCACGCGATTGCATTTGTCCCGGGAGGTCTCCCGTTAAGTTTTATTGAGTGGAAAAAGGTTAGCATTCGTCCTCCAGCTTCACTGTGTTTATGTTATGCTAACATAGCTGTGTCGCTAGCGATGGCGTAGCACATCATTATATACCAGCTAGTCCAACTTCAGCAACCCTAAAAAAGTCACTGCTGTTCAGTTTTCTGTCTTCATTTATGTTGGAAGTGATGGCAGAGCTGTAAGTTTGAATTCTTTCAGATATCTCTCAGTCAGAACATGCTATATCATGTTTAGGTAGAAGCTAGCGAGCTAACTTCCTGCTAACTTCTAACTCTGTTGAATTTCATAAATTCTGTTTTCATGGATGTTAAACTTAATTGTTACACCTGGTAAAGCAGCAATGGGACCTGAAGAGGACGGTTTTTTGACCCAGATTACTCCGCCAGGCTCCTGACTACAATGGCGGTAATGCTCCAACAATCCATCAAGCAGTGCGGCTTCGTAGCTTACCAAAGTCGTACTAAAACATTTTTGACTGATTTTTGTGCGCTGTGTACCACATAAAATCAGTTCGAGGTCAGCAAGCACAACCAGAATTCATATTTAAGGCGCACCGGATTATAAAGCGCACTGTCGATTTTGAGAAAATTAAAGGATTTTAAGTACGCCTTATAGTGCGGAAAGTACGGTACTGCAAATAATGTTCTCAAAGTTAGACTTTGCCAGTATCTGTTTATCCAATAAGATAAAGTTGTCTCACTTCAGTTATTGAGATTGTCAAACAATTCAACACTCACTGAAACCTGCTGTAAAAGTTGCCATAACAGCCGACTTGACAACTGAATGGAGTCAAGTTGTCCGTTACATGAAACCAGTTTCTAATAATACAGCAATTAATTGTGATAAAAAAATACAAAGACAGAAATTCATATTTAACTATTATGTTTGCACTCAGCAGCCTTCCAGTTCTGGGAGGGTCCCGTGCTGGATTCCCCCCCAATGCAGGCAGTTTAATATAGGTTTACTCGACTAACACTATCGCAGCTGCATGAGATGCCACAAATGTACTCAAATGTATAATTTTTTCAAAAATCAGTTTAGCTAAATAAGACAAATTTTTTCAAGTTGCAGCTTCTAAAGACTAAAGACCAGAGACTGTATATAAAAGATGGAATCCTACTGCCTGTGGTAGACCCAATTTCCCTTTATTTTTTCAAATACAGTTTGTACAGTAGCAGATAATCTCTAACTGGTACATTCTTTAATTTTTGTTTTTCAGTTCTTACCGGTAACAGCTTGTAGGTACACTACTGCCGCCTTTTGGTTGTAGCAGTGTGTTACATCTTAGCAGGAACCAGTTAAAAACAAGAAAACTATGAGCTTCAAGATCATAAATAGCTGCATGGACAATTTATATATAATTTAATGACTGAATATTCAAAAATTGTGATCATCGCTAACAAGAACGCGACCAAAACTAAAGCACAAACTTCATGAATGGTTTTTTGAATGGCAGTTAAGCTTTATCTGTATTCATATGTATGAGTTATACAGTTGCTATGAAGGGAGAAGCTAGCCTATTTGGAAATTTTAACATGATGTGGGGACTGACTCACTATCGGAAGCAGCCTCGTGGCCATTAGAGGAACTGCAGTTAGTGACACTTTTTTCAGCCTCCTTATTACCTCTAAAATCAGAAATCATCTTTTATTCGTCTTTGTTTAACCTGATAATGTTCTAAGCGCTTTATAAACAGTTCCCTGAAAAATGTTTCATTTATTTATGATTAATCTATTAAATATTGTCTAACTGTTTCAGTGCTCGTTTACTTGCAAGTAAATTTGGCTCAAAAGTCACCCAAGTCCCAGAACAAAGAAAAAAACAAATAAATAAATTTAAAAAAATCAGAGATTTTTTGCCCTTTCTGGGTCTGCGCTCTGTATTAATTCCTCCTCCTGGCTGCAAACATCCTTTTGATTTTCCCTGGGTCTTTATCACCGTCACACCTGAAGAGTCTGGACTCCAAACTGGAGCGCAGGGATTTCTCAGGTGCCCCACTATGCACCTCTGCAGTCCTCCCAAATTTTCCTCTTTCCCTCCACGCATCCAAGTCCGGGCTGCTGGCCGTCGCTTCGGCTTTCACAGCCTGGCGCAAACAGCTCACTTCATTATTTGTGAGGGGCACTGGGGACCGGACGAGGGACGGGTGGGAAATCGAGCTAAATGGTTAGAGCAGTGAGGGCTAATGTATTGCCAAAAAAAAGAAAAATCACAAACAAGCTTTGGGTGCATTTAAGGGCGTTGCTAATAGCAATGATGCAGTGGATTAGACAGACGCGGCCACACCTGCCTGCTGCACGTGGAGCCAAACGATGCTAATGATGCTGACAAAGAGGGGAGGCTTTAAACGCGTCAAACTTCTGCCTGCAATGGCAGATAGGATGGTGTGAGGGGGAACGACATACCAAAGATGGCCTACGGTGGATTCAAAGCCACCATGCTACAGTAGGAATCTACACTGCCGCACAAACTCAGCATTTCAGAGATTTACACTGTTCACTGCTAAAGACTCCAAAATTTATTGTTTTTAATTTACAGAAATCTTTCCTAAAAAGGAAATTCAAACAAACAGGAGTCAACCACAGTTTGTTTGGGACTTTTTTTAGTGGCGTATTAATCCACATTTAGTGGCTTTCTGAGCATTTGACTGAGATGTGATATAAATATGTCATCTGCTCAGTGGATCTGGAGGTTTTAATGTCTAGAGAGGTGGGAAAAAATAAACAGACTCCACATTTTAATTTAATATAGTGAACGTCAGCAAATGCCATACGTACAGTCCCTTAAACTCAATCGCTTCATTAGCTGGGATCACATATCCAAATGGGATTAGACACTTTTTAGTGAAAGCAAATGTCAGATGGACGGTAAGCAAAGATCTGGGTCTAAGACTGCAGTTTTGCCCAAAACGAGACGGCATTACGCTCATTTAAAACTGGGTGTAAAAAGGTTAAAAGACTGGCAGTTGAAGATGGCAGCAGGAAACACAGAGCACGAGGAGACATCAGCAGGTGTGTAGTTCAGCAGTAAGTGTGGCTGCAGGGTGGTTGTTGTAATCTTAGATGTGAGGATTAGCCTTTTGTCTAGGGTAGGGCTGCCACGATTAGTCGACTAGCCACGATTACACTGACTATCAAAATCGGAGACAACTAATTTAATAGTCGACGCGTCGTTTGAAGTAGGGCTGGGCTATATCATACCGTTCACGGTAACACCGGTGTAATTTTGGGCAACGATAGGAAAATGAAATATCGCGATAGATGGTAGACGCGCATGCGCAGTGCCTTTGTTTACATACACACATGGCGGCGACGCAGAATGAGAAGAGCGAAAGCGGATCGTTGAATGTAACGGATGAACCAGAATTGGTTTGTAAAAATGCTGCAACTTCAGTGGTGTGGAACTGGTTTAGCTTTCGTCCGTCAGATACACAACAAAGCACTATTTTTGGTAGCGCATGCTAGCGGACCGTCGTTATTACCGTGTTGTTTGGAAAATACGGCACACTTAAAATCAATCCTTAGATTTTTCTGAAAATCGACAGTGCCCCTTATAATCCCGTGTGCCTTATGTATGAACTCTGGTTGTGTTTACTTACCTCGAAACGATTTTATGTCGTACACGGCGCTCGAAAATCTGTCAAATGTTTTAGTACGACTTTGCTAAGCAACAAACCCGCACCGCTTGATGGATTGTCGGAGCATTACGGCTATATTAGGCAGGCGCCTAATATTACCGTATTGCGTGTGTATAACCTCTTTTTAAGTTTTGTGGATATTATACATGGTTATGCTCAGGATATGTCGGCCAGTTTCCACTGGAAATGCCTTTTGGTTAAACTGTCAGCAAGGAATTTGCACTGTTACATTTTTATATAACTTTAATGCACATAAAAAAAACAGCTGCTTGTTTAAGTGAAAATACATTGATGGGGTTTTTTGCACTAATGAAGTTGTGGAGTTGTGAAGTATTTTGTCTAGTGTCAATTATATCGTCAGTTATATCGTTATTGCAAATTTTCAAATGTATATCGTGATAAATATTTTTGGTCATATCGCCCTGCTCTAGTTTGAAGCTTTGTAAGAAAGATGCAGGAATGAGTAGTAGGATTTAAGAGTGTAATAACGGACTGAAACAGAAGATGGCAGCACTGCATGTACAAGGATGCCAGCTGCCGTTAAACCCCAAAGAAGAAGAAGCAGTGTCCGGTATTGTGACTGTGTCCAAATTCAGGGCCGCATCCTCCTGAGGCCGCATTTGTAGGCTGATTACGTTACAGCGCCGCGACGAAGGCTGTCCAAATTCGAAGACTCCTCCAAATGCAGCCGAAAAATGCGCCCTCCTTTTCCTCAGATTTGAAGGATGGGTCGAGTGTATCCTTCGTGGCCCAGCCTATCCCAGAATTCATAGCGCGGCCCTGCTCAGTTTCCAATGGCGGCAGCTAGCTAGTTTTAATATTACTCTTATTATTCTTTCTGGGTCACAAAATAAACGTTTAATATATTTTCAGGCGAGAATGTAGCTGTGTAAACTTCAAATATCTGCTCAGTTTATCAAGACACCACATATTTTCAAAAGCGCTCTGACGTTTTCAGAGACGTCTGTTACCCACCAGCTCGATAACTAGCCGGGGTTCAAGGCTCACTAGAGCTGCGAAAAACACCGGACTCCCAGCAAATCGTTTTCAAACCCACTGCCGTCTTTCACTACTCGGGTTAAACATGATATATAAGTCACTTAGATAACTTAAAAATGTTATTGTTTGACTTTTTTCAGTTTTTTGTTTTGTTCCTGAGTGAATCAGTTTGGCTGAGATTAAAGTTATAGTTTTTACACAGCTGAATAAACGTCAAACAGACAACTGATCATCAGGAGTGTGAGATGCTCGAGAATATACTCCGGTGTCCCGTTATATTTTAGATAGCAAGGAGCAGACGGCTGAGTTTATTAAACTCCACCGAGACAATCTGCAAATTTCTATAAAAGCTTAATAAACTATCATCTGCTCTTTATTTTTAGTTAGCACATACCTTAAACACTTCAAGCTTTAAGCTAATGATAGTTATATAAGAGCAGACACATGCTGATGCAATAAGCTGTACGTTTTACGTCCAATGGATGCATGATCTGATTAGTCGACTAATCGCAAAAATAATCCGTGACTAGTCAACTATCAAAATAATTGTTTGTGGCAGCCCTAGTCTAGGGTCACCTGCGTTTCCCAGTAGCAGGAGAAAAGACAAAAAAGGAGAGTGCTGGGGCAGATTTCAGATACTACACAAACATCACTTTCACACTCCAAGCCAGATGAGATCACTCACTCACGCCAGCTTTCTGTTGATTTGCAGTTATATTTCTATATTTTCTTTTCGCAAGTGCCAAAATTAAGTGACCCCTGCCCAGGCCAGCTCCTGACCTACATCAATTGCACATACCTTTGCAAACACCACTGTCAAGTACTCAAGACTCACTAAAGAAGTGCTGAAAATCCCCAACTATGTCATGTACAGTTCAAAGCTTAAAATGGTGCAAAAAAATCACATGAAAACCTCGCCGTTCTCGTCTTTTTATCCTTTATTTCCCACATAAAGCATCCTGCCTATGTGTGATGCTTTAGAAGCTGCTGCCAGATTCTTTCTAATTAAAGCTAACTTACATCGATGTCCTCCTGGGTGAAGTTCTCGGGATCTTCTCCCATCATGTTGGCCAGGTGGCGTTTCCCGATTTCGTACTCTTCCACCTGCTTTTGGATGTACTTTAGGGTGAACTTCTCCGGTCCAGCGGCCGCCAGGTTCTTCCTGCACAGGGCAGAGCTCACACATACCTGCCTGCTCAGCAGCACCTGGGGACGGGGGGAAAAGAGCCATTATTGTCAGACAAATATCCAGGGCAGCTCGATAACACAGCCGAATTACAGTTAAGAGCTCAGTAAACTGACATAAAGCACCTCAACGACTGTGGCACATTCATGAAACTACAGACGTGGTGACAGGTTCTTAATTTAAATATCCGTCAGCGGAGTTTTGGCTAACAAACCCTGCTAGAAGCCGCTAACTCAAGGACGAGGCCGTTTCGTCCTTTATTTAAACATATTCGCGTGCGTTAAAGGTGAAATAACGCGTTAAAATGTCACACGCTACGTTAATTCTACCTGTTGGCTTACCTGCGTGGCGACTGTGTTTATACTCGAGCTGCATGTCATACATTTCCCCAGAAACGAGCCCACGGTCCGCACACAGGACGCCGCCATCTTTGCTGACAGCGGTGACGTCCGAGGCGGAAGTTGTCTACGTCAGAAACACGTGCGGTAATCCGTAAAAATAAAATAAAATAAACTCTGTCCGCTTAATAAAACAACAACAACAACAACAACAACGTTACTAGAAGTGTAAATTCTAAAATCAGGAGTTTGTTTTAGTTTCTTTGCAGCCCTTTTCTGTTTAAAACAATGTCCTGATTTATGTATGTAGATGAATGTTGCTGGTGTCTTTACAGTTTACAATTTTAGAAGAATTACCCCTGAAAATATGGCATAATATACATCCCACCAAGAATTAGATGCTGATGGTATGAGTGAGGCATAAGTAATTTTAGCAAAGGGAATAAAGTGTAGACCTCAAAACTGTGCCAAACAAATAAGAAATTTAGGTCAGTAGTTTGTATTTCAGGCTGTAAAATTGACATTATTTGAAGATGATTATCAGCTGTTTGTGTATATATGTATAAAAAGGGTGGTCTTTATTCTTCAAGCTCGGGTCCTCTACCAGAGGCCTGGGAGCTTGAGGGTCCTGTGCTTTATCTTTGCCGTTCCTAAGGCTGCGCTCTTCTGGACAGAGATCTCAGATGTTGTTCCTGGGATCTGCTGGAGCCACTCACCCAGTTTTGAGGTCACTGCACTGAGTGCTTCGATTACCCCTGGGACCACTGTAACTTCACCCTCAACATCTTCTCGAGCTCTTCTCTGAGCCCTTGTTATTTCTCCAGCTTCTCGTGTTCCTTCTTCCTGATGTTGCTGTCACTTGGTATAGCTACTATCTATCACTGTGGCCGTCTTCCTCTGCTGCTCCACCACTACTATGTCTGGTTAGTTAGCCATCATCAGTTTGTCTGTCTGTATCTGAAAGACCAGTAGGATCTTAGCATGGTAATTCTTCACCACCCTGGGGGGCATATCACATTTTTAACTCTGGATTTTCATGCCATACTCAGGACAGACATTCCTCTCTGCTATCAGTCCAGCTCGATGTACTCTGATGTACTCAAGGATGTTTGTTGTCTCATCCTAGACAGTGGTTCTGACACTCACTAGCCACTGGGCTCCTTCCTTCTGCTTAGCGTACAGTCTCATGTTACTGGAGCTTTTCCCCCATCTATCTATCTATCTATCTATCTATCTTTTACAGAGTTTCTTGGAGATAAAGATATGGTAGATGAGGTTGTTGTTACCAGTAATGTTGATGAAATATTTTAATCATAGATTGGTAAACCTTTCCTTTGCAGTTCCTTAATTATTAAGTAATATGCAATGATGATCCCTCCCACTCTGTGTGGTTGATTCTCCTTCTTCCTCGTCTGTGTAGGAAACAGGTAGCGTATTAGAGGCGGGGCCTAAGAGAAAACAAATCTGTTACCATTGGGCTAATTGTTTAAAATGGGCCTGCAGCATGTGTTTTTTTTCTTGTAAACATTTAGCTGCTCTATATTTCTATTTAGCTTAAACTGCATTATCTGTGTGGTCTCCCAGTTTTGTCTTTAGTAGGATACAGCAAGGTAAAAATAGGTGCGCAGATAATTACAAAGAAAATACAGCTCAAATACTAAGAAAACCTTCGGCATCAACTCAACCTTGTTGTTGTGACTCTTTTAGGTTGGTTCATTCAGTGTACTTCCTCAGAAAGTGTCCAACAATTCTTAGAAACACCTTTCCTATTACTTATTAGTTCGTGTTATGATTATCCAAAGTTTATGTTGGTAGCAGCTCAAGTTTAACTGTGCACACACAGAAAATATTTCCCTGTTTTATATATCATTTTCATGGCTGTACCCCAACTTTAAAGGGTTTATTTCATTAACACGAATATGAAAACAACATCTGGTAAGAAAAAAAGTACATCTTCTTGCAGGTGTTTTTACAATTTACTCATTCACTAAGCTAGAACTTTACTGAAAAAAAGGTCCTGTGTTTGTGCCTGTGGTACCATGGTACCACGTTCTTACCGCACACTTTGTTTTTGTACCAGATAAATCTTGACATGTGTGTTGGTGAAGTAAAAGAAAAAGCTTTTTAAAGCATAACAAAAAGCAAAAGAAGAGCATGAACAGGATAATCCAAGCTGCATGACAGCAAAACCACAGAGCTGCATAATCTGCCCGAAATGACAAACGAGGCGAATTAAAAAAGGAAAAAAAAGAAGTAGAAAGGGGAAAAAAGGGTACATTCCAGCGAGAGCAGAACATTTTAAAACAATTATAAAGGCCGCTTCTACTACACCACTTTCTAAACTCTCTCTTGAGCAGCGGTCCGTATCCTAAAAAGTCACACCTCACTGAAAGCTCGTGTTTTGCAGGGCGAGCATGCCAGCCACATGGTGCAGCTACAAGTCTGCAGGGATCTGGCACTCTGGAGCGATCCCTGCTGATTTTTTTGGGGGGTGTTATAAATTAACAGCAGCCACTGACACAACCTTAAACTCTAAACTTGTTTGTGCACAGGTTAAAAAATGACAAACTTGGCTCCACCTCTTTTAGCACAATGAAATTTTGTTTCTATATTTAAACTTAATGGATCAGAGTTTGACGCCATGTATCTGCCGCCGGTTTTGTTTTTTGGATCCAGGTCACACATCTATCGGGCGACCTCCATGACCCCCGCAGAGCCAGTGGATGTTGCACGCGTTGCTCAACTCCATGTGAGCGCCATGTGCCAAATGGAGAGCTGTGCTGTCAGCGTCATGCAACAGGATTTAAAACGGCAGATCTGCACGAGTTATCAGAAATAACACAATAATGATTAAAAGAAAAAAGCTCAGCCAGAGCTTGCCAAACGTGCTGGCACGGCTACATGTAAAGCAGATTGTTTTGCATATGCGGTGCAGAGATGGATTAACACAACATTATGTGACGCACAAGTTTGTAGATGAACTTCATACGTTGAGATGAAAACAAAGTTTCCCACAGGGAGTGCTGGCTGATGGTTTTCATGTGCATCACATACAGCAGCGTGTGGTGAACCACAGCTTTCTGCTGTGACTGCTGAGCAGCAGGTGGTCTTAGTTTTCGTTTGAAATGATTGCACTTTATATCTGGTCCTTTACTGAGTTTGCTCTTCTACAGTCCACCCCATGATTCAGTAGCTCGTAGAACCACCTTAAGCAGAAATAACGAGCAGTAATGGTTTTCTGTATGACTTTATCAGTCTCCCACATTGTTGCGGAGGAGTTTTGTCCCACTGTTCTTTACAACATTGTTTCAGTTCACTGAGGTTTATTCACAGCTCTCTTAAGGTCCCACCACAGCATTTCAGTCAGGTTGAGGTCTGGACTTCAACCGGACCTTTGCAAAGACTCCTGTTTAGGTCAAGCTTCATCTGTCAGACAGATGGCCTCACATTGACTCTACAATACTTTGGTATATGAAAGAGTTCATGCTCAACTCAATGACTGTAAGGTGTCCAGGTCCTGTGGCTGCAAAACAAGTCTTGTAGTTTATTCAGATGCAACTTTGCAAACCTAAGATGTGTTGCTATGTTCTACAACGATGGGGACTTTGATGGTTTGGCCATGTGTGCCGAATGAACAGAAACTGGATACTGTCAAAGCTCCTATGGCGCGAAAGACCAGCTCAAGGAAAGGTGCAACGCTCCCTGAAAAAAGTGGAGAAACCACATCGCCGAAAATATGGAGAAAATTTGATTGACCATCGAGGAAGCCTGCACCATAACCACTGATTACAAATAGAAGAAAATCACAAAGAAGTCCTGAACCCATTGTGACCACAGCAGCTTATTTACTCCAAGGACACACTCCTGTTCCTACTGCCAAGTGATGGAAAAAAGCAGAAGAAGAGAGAAGCTGTTCCAAGTCAAACTTATTCAGTCTTTTTCCAATTGTACTGTCATGAATTTTGATTTTAACGTGCTAACTGAGGCCTGTAGAGTTGCACATGTAGCTCTTGGGTATTTTCTCAGTTTCTGTGAGTATTGCACAATCTGACCTTGGAGTGAATTTGCTGGGATGCCCACTCCTGGGAAGATTGGCAACTGTCTTGAATTTTTTCCAAAAGTGAATAAATCTCTCTCACTTCAGAATGATGGACTTTAAATTGTGTGGAAACGTCCAGTTGTTTTTCTAACATCATTGCTGATATCTTTCCTCCTTGGTATTAACTGACACCTGAATGCCCCAAACCACAAACTTCCCAAACCTCTGCTATTAAAGAGGTGCCCACACTTGACTATCAATTAATCAAGTGTATTTGATTAGTTGGTTGCTACTTAGCCTCTTAATCCCTGGTGGAAGCGGTGAGGGTGGACTGCATCAGTCCTGTGAAAAGCCTTTTTTTCACATGATTGTATGTGCAAATACTTACTCTCAATTTCTGTAACCTGGCTTCTGTTTTTAACTTCTTCTCATCCTATATCAGTGCTGATGTAGGGTTACTGTCTGAGTGGCAACACCCATAGGAGAATACTGCAGTGGATACCTGCACCTTAATGGTGAACATAAATAGAAGTGGCTGTATGATGACGTTACCAGCGGATATACTGGAGTCTTCATGCGGCACAGCAAGCAATCTCAGTGCCATTCCATATCATACCTTGATGCCTCTGCAGACTGCTTTGCAACCCACCTCCACCTAGCTCCTCTGCATGCCATTTCTAACTTAATCAATTAGATATCTGTTATCCATTGATGCCCGTATCCTTTATTCCTTGTTGTATTTTCAAATCTGAAATGCAACATTTCTAATTAAGCTTTACTTTATTGTAGCCAGATAATCCCATTTGTTGTTGTCCGAAGAAAATCCCAAAGAGGAAGAGTTCGGGCAAGACAATAGAAGCCGGTGTCTCAGTTCATGTAAACACTTTGGAGGTAGCACTACAGTACAAAAACTTAACCCAGGTGCTGGTCACAACTTCATTATCCTACATATTTATCATCAAAAATGAGACAAAATGCTTCCTTTTCTAATCACACCTGCAGTAATTTTGGTCCTGTCTCCTCTGTGTGTTTGTGTTTGTGTGTTTTCAGTACAGTAATATGCTGTGTTTACAGATCAATGCTGTGTGTCTTCACTTAGATTACTTTGATAGAGTTGGAACAGGAACACGGGGAGATTAATCAAAGTGAAGGGGCACCGACTCCCGGCCCGTGCCAGTCGATATGGCCGCATGGTTAATTTGCCCCGAGGAGGGCTGTCGTCAGGCAGATGATAAACAGTGTTTGCCCCATTTTTTCGCCACAAGCGTGCTCCTGCTCACCAAGAAAAATAGTTTCGACCTGTGGTCTCTAATTCACAGTGGGGCGTGAGAGGTGGGACATTAATCATCCTTCTGCTGTGGCCTGCCTTTGACAAGCGAGCCACCGTGGGTGGATTGGGTGGAGATATTCGTTTGGTGAGCTCACAGTGGACTCAGGTAAACCATGCAATGGGCTGAAATGTGCAGAAAGTGGAGAATGTATCTGTTTCACTTTGTTAATAATAATAATTAAAAAAAAAACATTAACAGTTGGTGTGAAAACAGCAAATCCGCCCTGAAACTAAAGTAAAAGGATTTAATTTAGGGAACCTTATGGGCTTCAGTTGTCATGCATGGAAACTCAGTGCCAGGCATTAGAGTGCTGGCTGTCTTCCAGCTCCTCCATATGGACAAAAGGGATTCCAGCACCGTCTTGAAAAGGAAACGCCACAATAGGCGACACTGACCTCCTCTCAATTTGCCCGATCCCCCAGATTGAGTGACATCCTTTTAATTGTAGAGCTAAAACAGCGATGGAGCAAGAAATAATGGAGGATATCACACTGTGGAGCTTTGCCAAGTCCTCCCCCCCCCCCACCCCCCCCCCCCACCCCCTTCCTTCTTTCCTAAGGATGGAGTGCTGGAGAATCGAGGGCTTATAATACCAGCGAGTTGAGGCTTTGCTCCAGTCATCATTTCCATGCTGCTTTACGCTGATTCCCTAATATCCTTAGCGCCTTGCGTAGGGATAAGCCCATCGTGCCGAAACATGGCTGTCATGCCTATAAACCGTTCACGGCTCTAAAGAATCCATTATGGCTGCTCCACAAACACGGGGACTCAAAGGGCCACTTTGCTCAAGCTCATTTATTCTTTTAAGGGGTATTTATTTACCCCTAGTGCTGCTGGTGGAGGGGGATCTCCAGTACACCACAATACATCACAGCAAGCTGTATTTAAGTGTAAGTGGTCATTTACACCATGAGTCACACATATTACACTTAATGTACTGAGCCCATAATGCACACGCTGATCATGCGATGCACAAACTGTGGGATAAACACATGTTATGATGTGTATGTGCTGGCAATGGGCAAAAAGAGGAAATGGGCAGATCATTTATTTCAAATGCAGCTCAGTCGGGGGGTGGGGGGTGTCAACATTTGTGGTTATTGTCGCAAAATTTAGACTTACTAGCCAAAACTCAGAGAAAGTACGTTAATAAAATATAAATATACATTTAAATCTATTTCATTTACATTTTTTATTACTTAATTAAAATGTAAAAGGTTTAAATATAAAAATAAAATTGAGGAAATATCATGAAAACTTGAGATATTAACCCTTTTAATTTTGGGAAGTGTAAAAAGTGACTTTCCTTTGCGCTCAGAAAATGAACAAAATGTATTTAACTTAATTTTTAATTTGATTACATATCATAATCATGTTACATATGTGGAAGAGTTATTGTAATTTAGTAGTTTATTTTTATTTCATTTTGAGTTTTTGTATTTAATTCAGTTTAGCTGCGTTTAGTTTCCAGAGTGGATATTCTTATTTCACCTTAGTTTTTATTGTTTTCAAATATTTAGGTTTCATTAGTTTCATTAGCTTTGTCTTTTTAATTATTATTTTAATTATTATCTTAATTATAGTGTGAAGGGCCTGTCTCAGAGGCAGGATTTGGGAAAATCAGTACAGGTAGTAACATAAAAACACAGAAGAAACAAGAAGCACTCTTAGAGTGCAAACCTACACCAAGGCAGCTGTATGCATATACGTATAGTAAGTTTGTAGTAAAAACAAGTGCAAAATGTAGGCTCTTGTTATTTGCCCTATTGAACCCCTTTTAATATACTTTATATTAAAACACATAATATTTTTTATTTATGTGGGTAAATTTCAAGTTTATTTTGTTTAAAGTTTCAAATTGTTATTCAGTTCAGTTTAATTTCATTTATACAGCACCAAATCACAAGAACAGCCGCCTTAAGCTGCTTTATACTGTAAGGTAAAGACCCTTCAATAACAGAGAGATGACTGCTTACCAGTAAGCACTTTGGTGACAGTGGGAAGGAAAAACACCTTTTTAACAGGAAGAAACCTCCAGCAGATCGTCAGCAACATAACAAAGTCAAAAATAAAGTAATGTGATATTTAGAAGCCTTATATGTTATACTATATGTCTGTATGCTGTCAATACAAACAATGGCATGGTTAAACAGCTCTTTATGACATTATTATCACTTTCACCTTCAGATCAATATATTGAGCTTGAAGCAAAGGTCAGAGGTCGAATACCTTCTGTATGTGGATAATAAAAAAACACACTCAGGTTTTTAAGCTCAAGTTTTAAGGCCTTTTGTCTTTTTTTTTTTCGAATTTGCTGGTCACAGAAAATTTTTATCGCTATAAAATTTTATATTTTACTTGTTTGCAATCTAAACTTCTAAACAGCTTACCCCAAAGCTGCACTGCTGTGTGGTTTCACCACATCCGGCACAGCTGTCTACATTACTTTTTTAAAAAAAAAAATTTTTTTGCCTGTCCCATTTGGTTCTTTAGCCGTCAGAATTGTTGTCTGAAGACCAACAAGGATACCCAATGGATTTACTTTGCCAAATGGATCATCACGGCCTTGCCGTATTGGTCCATTTGATCGACCTTTGTTGTTATTATTTATTTTATTTCCGGTTGTTACAGACGAGACAGGCATGAGTGAGGGATAGGAAAGGGAGAAAGAAAGATGAAGGAAAAGAAAAACAGAAGGGAAGAGGGACAGTGAGAAAGGGCACTTAAAAAGAGAAAGAGAAAAAAAATCTCCTGGATCACCTGTTGAGAGAAAAAGAAGAGAAAACAAGCAAAAAAACCCCAAAAAACAGAGCAACATACTAAACACAACATCAATCTAGCTAAGTGTAAACAGCAGTAAATACTAAATATTGAATGTTGTTGTGTAGCAAGCAGGACCGACAGCGCACAATGTGCTTGGAAATAGCAACCAATAAAGGTGTAGTTTAGGTCTATGAACAGTGAACACCCGTGTGCACACCTGTGTGGATCAGCGCGCTTGTATTCAAAAGGTTTCCCCATGTAACGGTCTGCTAGAGGGTGTAGCGAGCCATAGCCCTGTCCCCCAGGGCATGAAGCAGGCATGGAGGAGATCCAGGCTCCAGACATCCAGAGGCCCCAGAGTGTGAGAGCCCAAGGAGGACCACTGGAGGGGCATCCATGCCACCCTCCTGGGAAGAGCTGAGGAGAGCCCCAGATGAGGGGTCACCCAGTAGCCCCGGAGCAGAAGCCAGAGGGGGCTGCAGTGGCGTGCCCGCCGGCTCTGCCGGCAGCCAGCTGTGCCAGAGTGAACCGAGCCGCAGGCCCAGAGGCCGGAGGCCCGACAGCCCCCTATGCCCCGGAAGAGGCCGAACATCAGGTGCCAGGCCCCGCCAAGTAGCCACCGGGAGTGAGCTGGTACATACCTGAGCGCCCAGCCCCGGACACCAAGAACCACCAACGCACCGACCCCTGAGGGCATCAGTTACCGGCAGGGAGTGTGGTGAGGGGAGATAGGCCTCCATACTTTGGAGGGCCTGGGAGTTCCCAGAGAGGTGGAGTCTAAGACCCGACCTGACACATAGACACAGACAAACAGGCACACACAGACACAAACATGCATTCCCACCCTCATGCACACACACACACACACACATATACAAACACTCAGCACTCACCCAACGTAAGGATTGACATAAATGGACATGTACACACAATCACACACCCCAAACATACTCTGTACCCCGGGTCCAGGTACCCTCGCTGTCTACATTACTGCAAAACTGAAATTATTGATGACTTTCCATGGAACCAGCGTGCCAGATTGATCCCTTTGGCCCACGTGTTTGACACCCCCGGGCTAACGTGTGCATAACCTTAAACCCTTAACACCAAAACTGACATACAAATGTGGTTCAGTTCCTCATGTTTAATAAAGTGTAGATTTGAGGGGGAAAACGGGAGCAGAAATATTAGTTTTCATAGATTTCTTTAATGCACAATCTTATTCATCAGCTTCAAAGTCTTTCCTGCTCTCTTCTGAGCAGAAGCTCTGATATTGGGACATTTGAAACCCAAATAAACTGTGAGATGCTGTTTTTCTTAGTTTAGAGGGGTTTGTTGCTAGTTTGCAAATTTTAAGGAAATGATGCCTGTGCTTCTTTTTTTTTGTCTGTATGCCTCAGATACATAGTTGAGATGAGTATCATTCCTATAAAGCAATCATCCCAACCACAGACATGTGTGACACGTGTTGAGCGTGCAGAAAGTCTTGAACATGAGCACAAATCCCACTGAAACACATCTGAGCCCGGTCCTGATAAATCTGTTGTAAACACCAAAGCATGTTACTTCCTCAAACAGGCTCGGTATCAGGCAGCGCTGCCAGATACTTACGGGACTCTCAAGTGAAGTGTGGAGCCAAGCGAACATCCATGGCCATGAGAGACACTCATATTTGTGTTTGTGTCAATTCAACAGGGATACCTTTAAACGAGAAGAGCTGAGAATAATTCCTAGAACTCATTGTGTTATTTTTCAGCACATGTTGCTTCGTTTTGTGTTTTTTTATATATCAAACAGGTTTCGAACAGTCACCAGATCTCAGTCCAACAGCACACCTTTGGGATGAGGTGGAACAGGAGATTATAATCGTGGATGTGCAGCCGTCAAATCAGCAGCAACTGTGTGATGCAGTGATGTCAACAAAATCTTCTTTTTTTTTTTTTTTGCCTGTCCCATTTGGTTCTTTAGCCGTCAGAATTGTTGTCTGAAGACCAACAAGGATACCCAATGGATTTACTTTGCCAAATGGATCATCACGGCCTTGCCGTATTGGTCCATTTGATCGACCTTTGTTGTTATTATTTATTTTATTTTATTTTCAGTTGTTACAGACAGGATAGACATGAGTGAGGGATAGGAAAGGGAGAAAGAAAGAGGAAGGAAAAGAAAAACAGAAGGGAAGAGGGACAGTGAGAAAGGACACTTAAAAAGAGAAAGAAGAGAAAAAAAAATCTCCTGGATCACCTGTTGAGAGAGAAAGAATAGAAAACAAGCAAAAAAAACGGAGCAACATACTAAACACAACACCATTGCATTAATCTAGCTAAGTGTAAACAGCAGTAAATACTAAATATTGAATGTTGTTGTGTAGCAAGCAGGACCGACAGCGCACAATGTGCTTGGAAATAGCAACCAATAAAGCTGTAGTTTATGTCTATGAACAGTGAACACCCGTGTGCACACCTGTGTGGATCAGCGCGCTTGTATTCAAAAGGTTTCCCCATGTAACGGTCTGCTAGAGGGTGTAGAGAGCCATAGCCCCGTCCCCCAGGGCATGAAGCAGGCATGGAGGAGATCCAGGCTCCAGACATCCAGAGGCCCCAGAGTGCAAGAGCCCAAGGAGGACCACCGGAAGGGCATCCATGCCTCCCTCCTGGGAAGAGCTGCCCCAGATGAGGGGTCACCCAGTAGCCCCGGAGCAGAAGCCAGAGGGGGCTGCAGTGGCGTGCCCGCCGGCTCTGCCGGCAGCCAGCTGTGCCAGAGTGAACCGAGCCGCAGGCCCAGAGGCCAGAGGGCCCCCTTTGCCCCGGAAGAGGCCTGACCGAGCAACAGGCACCAGGCCCTCGCCAAGTAGTCACCAGGAGTGAGCTGGTACATATCTGAGTGCCCAGCCCCGGACACCAAGAACCACCAACGCACCGACCCCTGAGGGCATCAGTTACCGGCAGGGAGTGTGGTGAGGGGAGATAGGCCTCAAACAAAATCTTTGAGGAATGTTTCCAGCACCTTGTTAAATCTGTGAAGATTTAAAGACATGACCAGTGAGTGCAAAAAGGAACCACTTCTAATCCCAGCTTCTGTCTAAAAGTGCTAGCAGAGGATGGTTTTGATCCATCGACCTCTGGGTTATGGGCCCAGCACGCTTCCGCTGCGCCACTCTTCTGGAAATCACCCCAGATGGGACTCGAACCCACAATCCCTGGCTTAGAAGGCCAGTGCCTTATCCATTAGGCCACTGGGGCCACACACAGTGACCTTGACATACTACATATTGTTTAGCATACAGCTGGTTCATTGTGAACAACAGAATGGAGAAAATGCCTATTCAGCTCCTGAGCTGAGCTCTGAGCTTCACTTTGTTTGGTCGGTGTTTCTGTTGTTTGTGGAGACTCATGAAACCACATAAGGACCAGAGAGTAACTACGATCTGGATCACTGGGTCTAGTTACATTAAACATTAAGTCTTTATGAGTCTTGGAAGCATCTTTCTGAATTTATACCACAAACAAGTAAGAAAGCTCTGAAGGCAAAAGGTGATTCAGCCCTTTACTATCAAGGTGCACCTAATAAAGTGTCCAGTGAGTGTATTTTCCTATCTCTAGTCCATTTATATTCCTGTCTTTTGTGTCCTTACTCCCAGTTGGCTTACTTCATTTCCCATTTACACCACTATCATTCCAGTCTATTCCAGTTTCTCCATGCCCATTTCTATTTCAAATCCCACTACTGTTCCTATTCCCATTTCCAGCTCCTCTATCAATTTCTTTTTCCATTCTCAGGCCCGTCTTCCTAGCACTTGGTTATTAATAAAGTCATACTGTTTAAAATGTGTAATTGTATAATATTAAAGAAAATGAACAACATTTCCACCCCTGCAGCATTTAAAAACTGTTACTTTAACCAATAGTCAATACACACAGAGACTAAAACACAGAGTGTACTATGTAGTGTCAGGCTAACACCCACAGTGTGGGGTAAAGCAAGTTATATGCTATGGTTCAGAGCTCTGACAGGAATTACTTATCGTTCTTCTTACACACACACACACACACACACACACACACACACACACACACACACACACACTGATTCAGAGATTATCAACGAGTATGGCCATTGAGTGGAAATTAATTTGCCACTGGTAATGGATAGAGACATTTTGCTGAGATGCGTAAAAACAGCTGAACTGCCAGCGATTACCTGCTGGAATCAGCCTTCATCAATATCAGGATAATTACAAAGCACTTCTGGCAGTGCGTGAAATGAATGGAGCGTGCAACAGATTGGGCGGTGGCCATAGATGTCTGCAGATATTAGGCCTCCTCCTCAGAGTGGCTCCACAAGGGGTTGAAAGCTACCTGAACAGACTGGAGCTGCTGCTGCTGCACCAGCAGCTTCAGGAGGCGGGTAAATCGGAAGAGAACTGAGTGTAAGAGAAAAGCACGTTCGGGAGTAGACTGAAGAAGAGAGCAGAATTAGAATGAAATAAGAAATACACACCATAAATGTATATATACTTATATGAAAAAGACTGTCGAGAGTCCTGTGAAACACTAAGTCCACCCCATGATTCAGTAGCTTGCAGAACCACCTTCAGCAGCATGGTTTTGTGCATTATGACCAGACATGTCCACTTTGGTCTTGTCTGTCCAAAGGACATTGTTCCAGAAGTCTTGTGGTTTGTTTAGATGTTACTTTGCAAACCTAAGCTGTGCTGCAGTGCTCATTTTAAAGAGAAGAAGCCTTTTCTTGGAAACACTTCTAAACAAGTAATACGTGTTCAGTGTTTTTCTAATTGTGCTGTCATGAACTTTAGCATTTAACACGCTAACTGAGGCCTGTTCTTTTTATAAAACTCTACTCATATTTTATAAAGACACGTGTGTGTGGAGTTTGCCAGATGTGAGATGCTGAAATTCAAACCCACAGAAAAATGGTCTAAGACTGAAAGTTATTTCTTGAAACTGCAAACGCGAGTTGTCAAAATAAGGGCTTGGTAATCCTTCCACAGCTTTTGACCCTATCCAATCTGCTTTTTTGAGCAGAAATGCCAGAAAAATTTCATCTTTAAGCACTTAAAAGTAGAGGTAGAACAGGGTTGATTTTCGTGCTTTTTAACCTTTGCATGAATTGCTGATCATTGAAACATTTTTAAATATCCATTAATTCATTAAATCAAAGTTTAAGGTGTGTAAACATCCTTTTGCTCAATGGGTTTCAGTAAAAACAGTTATCTTAAAAAATAATGTAAAACTTTTTATTTTCTCAGATAGAGCTATCACTAAGTTTAGAAATGAACACCACCTAATGGCTCTTATAAGGAGTTCGCTCCTATTAAAAGGTATTTAATTATGAGATGAGCTCCTTTGAGATAAACGATAAATAACATCCATGTGTAGCAAATGAGCACATCTTTAGTGGTCTTGTTTCTGATTCTAGGCAGTAATAATTAACTGTCTACGCCCTGAGAGACTTAATGCTTTTATTCTCCTCAAGTGTTCAGAAGCAAATGTCTTCAGATTAGGGCCAAACAGCAGCATTTTACAGTGTCTATGGCTACGTTCACACTGCAGGTCTTAATGCTCAATTCCGATTTTTTGATCAAATCCGATTTTTTTGTCTGCTTGTTCACACTACAAATAAAATGTGACAGCAAACGTGCTCCAGTGTGAACCCTCAAAGTGTCCCGCAGGCGCAAAAGAAGACGTCACACACAACGCGCTCTGTTTAGACCCAGACCAAACAGCATTGTTTGACTGATGGCCCTTAATATAAAGATTTGTTTCGGACTTTACGTTTCCCAATTTTGCTTTAAGTTATAAAGTTATTTGGTTATTTACAAATGGCCTAATAATTATCCTTATTGCTGTTTTAGAGAGGAGTGGTGCTTCAAAGGATAGTTGAAGATTTCTGTCAGAATCTGCAGATTGTACAGTACAAATAAAATGTTCACGTTGTCTTCCTAACAGTTTCACTGGATGGCCTGGAAGTGTTCACGATGTCTTCTCTGGCGCTGATAATTGGCGTCTGTCTTGTGTCAGTGACGTGAAAGACAGATTTAATGCGACATGACCGTTCAAACAGCAGTCGCTTTCTAAAACATCAGATATGTATCGGATTCAGTACCACATACGAAAGTGACCCAGATCGGATTTGAAAATATCGGCTTTGTGCTGTTCACACTGTCATAACATGATCGGATATGGGTCGCATAGGGTCAAAAAAGTCGGATTTGATGCGCTTTCGCCTGCACTGTGAATGTAGCCTATGCTTCTCAATCTCTATGTGGTATCCCCCATTTCAGAAGCCAGAGGCAGAACTGGCTACACACCAGCGCCATGATGGTGGAAATATGGGTGGGCCCAAAGCTGGAGCCGATGATGTTCAAATTCAGTCAAAAATGATTTCTTTGCACCGACATGACCCCAGTTTCTACAAAGCAACACTGCCTCGCTGGAAGACAAAGATCGGTAAGGCGGTTTGAGTTGGTCGGCAAGGAGGGGGATGGAGGGGTGTCAAGGGTGTCAATCTTTGTCTTTCCCAGACTTCACTTCCATTTCTCACATGGAACCACTTTGCGTGCCCCCCTCTCCTCTTGGCCTCTCCTTTCTGTCCTCTCAGACAGCAAGCAGGAGGCAGTATTCGGTTACCTCTCCAGCTGAAGGGTTACTTCAGTCCATCGCTGGGATGAAAAGATGACTATTTTTCCTGCCCTTCTTCAATCCGACTGTTTTTTAAGGTGAGAGGCTCGGGGAGGAAGGAAACTATTAGACGAGGGGTGAAGCAGGGCCTAGAGACGCAGCTGCCAGCCTCCTTAGCCCTAGCCTGGTGGGAAGGAAGAGGATCTGGATCTAGAAACCCGAGATCTCTCATAACGTCTGGGAATGACCTAAGTATAACTTCCGCTGCCCCTCCGCCATCCTCATCCTCATCCTGTTGTATCCTATAACGGTTTCCTCCAAAGGCTTGCATGCACAAGTGTGTGAAAGCATGGGAACACAGGGGTCGTACCACATATAAGATCATGAACGAAAGAATGAGGTGGTGTCTTTGACCTTTTCAAAGTTATGCTTTGGCTAGGCACACCTCTTCAGGCTTCCAAAGACTGATCGAAACCAGGCCTCCGGTCGAGAGCAGATTTGCATATTTGGGAGAATTTTTCAAATGCCGGGTGTGATCAGAAGAGTCGAGGGGAAATTCCAGCTTTAGCAGTAATGTTTTCACTTTGCTTCATCTGGACGGACGCTTTGTGCGAGTCCCACATCAATCACCGCCTTACTGTCAGAGAGAGGGAGAGCTTTGGGTGGAAAATAAGGCAAAGAAAATGGAGGCCGTGTAGTTTCGTCTGCAATGTGTTCCTTACAAGGGTATCTTCTCTCTGTGCTTCTTTAAAACAGTAACAGTGGCGTAAACAGGCATCATTTCCCCCCTGCATGACGTCCCAGTGGATGTGTTAAACCTCCCCAGCTGACAAATTGTCAGAGTGACTCGACTGAAGAGCTGATTGCTAGGTTAATATCTGCCATTGATCTCTTCATTGATCATTTGTCCCCTGCTAATGACTGTGACTGAACTGATTTTAAATAATATGTCTCGCTTGTAACCCGACATCAGAGGAGGAGGGATAAGGATCGGAGTATGACCGTTTCTCAGGGAAGGAAACCGCTGCGAAAAATCAGCTTGAAAGGCCAGAGGAAATTGAGACAATATTAAAAAGAAAAGGTTCAATCTGTAAGCTTTTTTTCCCTGCTGATCAGAAGGGCTGCGGACTACCGCTGGGCTCCTTAACATCTGGTTGGGCAATTTACCCCGCTCTGACGACTGGAAAGGTTAAACCACTAAAATCTAATATTTGCCTGGAGGGGGTCAAGGCACTGCAATTACAAGGTACAATCGGCAGGGCTAATCAGCTAGTAGCGCGTACCAGGGGCTCGGCTGGGCAAATAAGCCCTGATCAGAAGCGCCTTGCTCTGCCTCTCCTGTTTACTTATTAAACCCTGTTCTCATGTTCAAGGGCCCCACTGCAGCCTCTGGCCCCACACACCCCAAGGCACAGGGGAGTAAATTTAGCTTTTTAAATGGGACCGCACCACTTGGCGAGAAAGCAGCCCCCCGTGTTAATCAGTATCTGTGGCCTTTGTTGCGAAATGATCTCACATTACTTTTCTCCAATCTGGCAGGCATTAACACCTTGGGAAGGAATGGGATAGGTAGGGATTTGTACCCTGAGGAGGAACTGCAGACAGATGTGTGTGTGTGTGTGTGCAAGGACACCGATGAAGGCCCATGTCTCAGAAGGATGTGTGTTGTTCCACAGTGCTGTTTACATGATTGCTCTTTGACACACATTTCCTAATTGACTGAGTATCAAGTGCAGGATTAGTGTATAATATATCAGAACTGTCTGGTGCACACAACACTTTTGAACAAGGCTTGGGGAACAATTACTGGTAATTAAATATGTGCCAGTTACTGGAAAAGATAATTATGTCCTTGGTGTATAACACCAATTAATTACTTTTATTTCAGCGAGCAAAGCTTTTAAACGGCAGCGGAAGCCATTCGAATGGCGTACGAGTGCAGGCAACCTCCGTGTTTGCTAATTGCTAAAGTCGTGTTGCGACGCGCCAGAGGTAGAGCGCACGTAAAGTCTTTAAATCGGGTTTTTCACTTTTCTCCTGCAAGCTCATGTCGACTGGAAGGACGGAGAGGATGCAGACATCGTGGTGGTTGTGAAACTGCCATGAAAAATTGACAGTAGCACTCTGGCATTAGCTGCAAACAAGCTCTGCCAAAGCTACACTATACATATATATTTTTACCCCTCTCCTCTCTCTCGTTAGGCATTAAACACTGACATAATGAAAAAGAGACTTCTCGAGGGAGGGCAGAGCTCAGCTCTCTCTTGCTAAGAGGATTGGTCAGATTGGATATAGAGCCTGTGTGGAATCGCAGGTGCTCTGCATATCCTCACACCTTCTTCTTCAACGACACCTCTCCACGCCGAGATAGGAGCGTTAGATTAGCCGTAAACCTCTCCTTCCCCAAAACTAACAGCTTTGAATTCAAGCATGTGTATGCCGCTCTTCTTCACATATCAAAGCGGGGCTTCGGGAGAGGTGAAAACCTACGGATTAGCAATGATCTCAGTTTGGGCGTCCGCCTTTTAATGTCTAACTTGGAAAAACCTGTGGCCGATCATTAGTAATCTATTAAATCCACGACCTAGAAATGGTTACACTGCGAGCTCCTCTGAGCTCCTCTGGCTGATGCTACTTTTCCAACCGCCCCCCCATCGCCCCTCACTTTGGTTAATGAGATACAGAGTCAGATGGGCCAGGCGTGCTCTCTCTCTCTCTCTCTCTCTCTCTTTCTTCCTCGCTCTCTTTGGTCCCGCTGCACACACTACTGTAATTTTTATCTGTCAGCTTGAGTCCTGCACCAACAGCTTAATCCTCAAATAATCATTCAGTCAGGAGTGTGTGGCCCTGTAAACATTGTTGTGTGGATACAGGAGTACAACAAAATATGTGCTCTATCCAGCATGTGGGCATGTGCAGAGGAGTGTTTCTGAGTCTGTGAAGATACTGTTAATGGTAGTACAGGGTGGGCCATTTATATGGATACACCGTAATAAAATGGGAATAGTTGGTGATATTAAAGTCCTATTTGTGGCACATTAGTATATGTGAGGGGGCAAACTCCTCAAGATGGGTGGTGACCATGGTGGCCATTTAGAAGTCGGCCAACTTGGATACCACCTTTGATTTTTCAATCCGGTTGTTCAGTGATGACGCGACGAATCCTACTTCCGGGTCTAAAGTAGTCTGCGTTTAATATGGCTTTTGTGTTGTTAACATGTTTAATGTTATGTATTTTCTTCTATTTGATCTCAAAAAGCTCCTAAAACAGTCAGTGATCACTGTTGACCTCCCTCGGCTTTTATTACCGCTAATCATTTATTTAAGCTCAGTTTTTAAAACCTTACGATGTAACTACAGCCCAGCCCATGCAGCAGTATATGAATGACTAACCTCGTATTGTGGATGGATTATCTCAGTTGTTCTCCTGGCTGAAGTTTGGTCCTTTTACAGCATCCTGCCATGCGATTACATTTGTTCCTGACCACTGAGAACCCTCACGTTAACTTTTATCGAGTGGAAAAAAAGTTAGCTTGTTTATATTATGCTAACATAGCTGTGCCGCTAGCGGTCACGTAGCACATCATTATATACCAGCTAGCCCAACTTCAGTAACCCTACAAACGTCACTGCTGTTTAGTTTTCTGTCTTCATTTATGCTGGAAGTGATAGCAGAGCTGTACGTTTTAATTTGTTTCCAAAACCCCGCAGTCAGGACATGCTATATTGTATTTAGATAGAAGCTAGCGAGCTAACTCCCTGCTAACTTCTAACTCCGTTAAATGTCATAAATTCAGTTTTCATGGATGCCTGGATGTTAAACGGAATTGTTACACCTGGTAGAGCAGAACGCTGATCATTTTAATAAAGATGAAAGACTTTAGACAGTTTTTCAACTCTCAGTAATGCCATAGTGATCGTTTGATATATGGACCTGCAGCGGAGTTTAGACCCAGACACGGCTAGTGACGTCAGACTGAACAATCGGATAGGAAGAGGGCCATGTGACACATCAAACTTATTGGTAATGTCACAAGAAAAACAATGGTGTGCTTGGTTTCAACGTAACTTTATTCTTTCATGAGTTATTTACAAGTTTCTCTTTGTACACAGCCATTGACATGTAGAAGAGTTTAACACATGAGGAGCAGATCGAAATTGTGTTGATATCTGGTGAACGCAGTAACCGGGTCATTGCAGCAGATTTCAATGCAAGACACCCTACGAGACCACCCATCTCCCATGCTACAGTTAGCAAACTGCTTGCTAAGTTTTGTGAAACTGGTTCAGTGTTGGATTTGCCAAAATGTGGAAGCAAGAAAAGTTTCAATAATGAAGAAACATCAGTGGCTGTCCTAGCTTCATTCAAAAAGAGCCCACAGCGTAGCACTCGCCGCATGTCACTGGAGAGTGGCATTAGTCGAACATCCCTTCGGTGGATATTAGCTACTCACAAATGGCACGCTTACAAACTCCAACTACTGCAGCATCTCAACGAGGATGACCCAGATCGGTGCACAGAATTTGCAGAATGGGCAAAACAAAAATTGGCAAACTTTTATGTGAATGGTGAAGTTAACAAACAAAACCACCGCTATTGGTCTGACACTAACCCACATTGGATGGATCCCTCCAAGACTGTTGGAACAACAAAAGTGATGGTTTTGTGTGGTATATGGGGTACAATGATAGTGGGTCCATTCTTCATCAATGGAAACCTCAAGGCCACTGGATATTTGAAATTACTACATGATGATGTGTTTCCCTCTTTATGCACTGAAGCTGGCACGTTCCCTGAGTTTTTCCAGCAAGATGGTGCACCACCACATTATGGGTGCCAGGTCCGAGCATTCCTAGATGAACAGTTTCCTGGAAAGTGGATTGGTCGTCGTGGGCCAGTTGAATGGCCCCCAAGGTCTCCCGATCTGACCCCTTAGACTTTTTTCTTTGGGGTCATCTGAAGGCAATTGTCTATGGTGTGAAGATACGAGATGTGCAGCACCTGAAACTATGGATACTGGATGCCTGTGCTGGCATTTCTCCTGCGGTGTTGCTATCAGTGTGTGAAGAGTGGGAGAAGAGGGTTGCATTGACAATCCAACACAATGGGCACCACATTGAACACAATTTATAAGTGGTCAGAAACTTGTAAATAACTCATGAAAGAATAAAGTTACGTTAAAACCAAGCACACCATTGTTTTTCTTGTGACATTACCAATAAGTTTGATGTGTCACATGGCCCTCTTCCTATTGAAAAAACAAAAGTTGTATCCAAGATGGCCGACTTCTAAATGGCCACCATGGTCACCACCCATCTTGAGGAGTTTGCCCCCTCACATATACTAATGTGCCACAAATAGGACTTTAATATCACCAACCATTCCCATTTTATTACAGTGTATCCATATAAATGGCCCACCCTGTATACGTGAGTTTGTAGTATGTCACTGTTCCCTACAGGGTAAAGACTGTGACACAGGTGCTTCATACAAATGAAACAATACTTGGATTTGTGTTGTGACGTATCAATAATTGATTCAAACAGTTCTGTCGGTCAAATACGGTGCCTCTAAAGTCCAAAACACAGCAACGTCAGGTCAAAGACAACAACACAAAAACTCAAACTCAAATTCAATTCAATATTATTTATATAGTGCCAAATCACAACAACAGCTGCTTCAAGGTGCTTTAGCTTGTAAGGTAAAGACCCAACAATCATATGACCCCTATGAGCAAGTGCTTTGGTGACAGTGGGAAGGAAAAACTCCCTTTTAACAGGAAGAAACCTCCAGCAGAAGTGGACTCAGGGTGGGGCGGCCATCTGTCATGACTGGTTGGGGGTGATGGGAAAAAGACAGGCCAAAGACATGCTGTGGAAGAGGACCAGAGACTATCTATAACTAACAATTAAATGCAGAGTGGTGTGTAAGCACACAGTGAGTGAAAGAAAATGTAACATTTGACAATTTATGGCCACTTGTGCATTGAGTTGTGGGATTAATGCTTTACATCATCAAACACTACATGTTTTTGTCTACATATCAAAGCTATCTTGGAATTGAACCATCAACTCAATGTTCAGGCACGCTAACAACTGCATATTTAACCAGTCTCAGTACTCTCACTTTACTTTGTTACAATAGGCACTGTAAGCAGAGCATACCTACTATACTGAAATCATTTAAATGACTTGCAGTTGTATATCTAACAGCCTCATAAATCCTTTCTAACTGTATGAATGGAACAGAATGTGCTTTAATCTGTGTAACCATAGAGGATATAACTCATGATGATGGTTTAATTTTTCAAAACCAGTTGTGCAAATAAGTCCAGAACACAATAGTTGTGTCACCCGACATGTCTGTGTGAATTTCTAAGACAAACATGCTGGAATCTGTCAGGTAATCTAGTACATTTTATGGTTATGAGTTGTTTTTTGACAATGGTTAGGGTTTGTGTTGAGGTACCTGTCAGACTAAATATGTGTGTGTGTATATATATATATATATATATATATATATATATATATATATATATATATATATATATATATATATATATATATATATATATTCTTTATGTTCTCACAGTTTATACAAGTGGGAAAACATATGGATGTTCTAATGAAAAACTAAGGCCAGTACCTGCTAACCAATTTTGCAGTTTTAAAGAGCCTTGTGGAAAGATTAGCAACTAATCTATCAACCTAGAAGCTAAAATAGACTCCATTTTGTTAGACTCTATTGGGCCAAAAGAGGAAGTGTTAATCTAGGATACTTTTGATATTGGGGGGGGAAATAGAGCTCCAGAGGAAACTTGGAAAAGCACAGAGTGAACATAAAAAATTCACCCAGAAGGTCTGGCATATAGATCTAGGGTTTAAATTCAGGACCCTCTTGCAGTGAATGAACTGTGCTAAAGTATTAGCAAATGGTAGAAGTGCAGCATTAAGACTTATCTAAAAGCAATAAATATAGCTAGCTAAAAATAACAAATAAAAAAAATCTAAAATATGTATCTAAATAGAACATGTAGCTATTATGTAGCTAAATATTTAAAATATGTGACTAATATGTTATTAAATACCAAATATTTATCTAATGTGTAGCTAAATTTAAAAGAAATGGCAGAGAAAGAAAGCTACATTAGCTGTAATAATTAACCTAGCTAAATATTTATATATAAAACGTAACTAATATATTATGCAATGCCAAAACTTTTGACATTGTAGAACTCGACTTAAGTAAGTTAAATATTCTTCTATTGGAGTCATAGTAGAAACATTCAGGGTTTGGGGGTTGCCTCCAAAAATTTGTAAGAATGAAGGTTTATCAAACTAATCTAAAGACTGGAATATGATAGGTGGGGTCAGTGAAGGGATACTGGAGCTTGTTGGAGATCTAACTTGCTAACATATACCCATGTGAATACATATCTGTATGTATCATACTGTAAACGATGGTGTCTATATCTTCCCAGAGGTGTTTGCATTAACAGGGACAAGACAATATCCTGCAAAGGTTTCATTTAGAGATATAAAGTAAGTGCCCATGAGGCAAACTGCACCTACAGCATTAGGATGGTGTGTGAGGGAGTGTGTGTGTGTTGGCTCTCTGGAGAGGCCCAGCGTGTGTCACGGCGGGCTCTGCTCCCCCTGGATCTAAGCAGTATTGACAAACCCATCAGAACTGGTGATGCATCTGGCTCCCTGCTCGCTCCCCTCCGCCCTTCCCTCCTGCCCTCAGTGGCGCTGTGGGGCTGCGCTGACATGCTGTCACCTTGGTAACTGCTGCCAGAGCGAACGGGCCTGCTGGGATGGCTGACCCGAGCTGGCGGCTGGCCGGCGAGCTGCAGCAGGAGATGTCACCGACGCACCCCTGAGGACCAACCGACCCCTGTCTCTGTCCCCTAGCCATCGATCCGTCTGGCTTGTAGATCCGTCACTGCTCCGTGATGCTCCCTGGGATAGGACACTGGTAAAATCTAATGTGCAGGCCTATGGTGAGAAAAATTATTGTACACTTATGTTCACATTTTTACATGTAGACACACTGAAACGGTCCCAAAGAGCTAAACCACATTCTGATCTTGGATATCCTGACACCAAATCCAAAATGTCCCCAGAATTACCTCCTCAAAGCTCAAACTACAAAAACATCTGCCTCCAAATCCATGTCTATTTGAGAAAAGCCATCCCCATGTGATGTTTGTCTGCTTGTAAGCAGAAAGTGTTTGGCGCGTCTTTGGAGAATCACTTCTTCTTCTCTGCTTTTTGAGGTTACCAAGTCATAACTTGGCACCTTCTGAATCCCCCTCTCTGTACTGTTGTTTTTTCAGAGCCAACATAAATAGAAGTTGTTGGCAGCCGGCTGTCAGTAGGCGTCCACAAAAGCTGTGAGTGCTTCAAAATGTTGACCAGCTTTTTGTCACAAGATTTTAGAAGTAAGCAAGCTCTTGCTGAGAGTCATAGGTCAGGCTGGGTTCACTAACTTTATGAATAGATGAAACACATGCCATGAGTATCTCAAAAGGTCCCTGCAAGAATATTATTCTGTTTTAAACTTTGCTCCACTTTGTGTTAAATTTAGAGACTTTATGCAACTCTTTGAAACACTAAGACACTTTAAAATGGTAAAAGTAGGAATATTAATGATAATGCAAATGATAGGCTGGATCTGAAGAAGTAAGATTACCGGTTATAAAGATGATAAGGGTGAGAAAATAGAAGCCAAAGGGGATGTATACAAGATTCAAATAGATCAGCTGCACCACTGATAAAAGTGATCAATGCCTGAAACACTTATACAAATGTTAACTAAATTTAACAGTTGATATAAAGTAGCTAGCCAAAATTGCGACTGTTTTGCAAAAAGTACAGCTCAAAGTCAAATTATTAATCAGTAACTAAAAATATTGAAATAAATAAACAAACTTGTTATAGAGCAGCTAACTTAAATTAATTAAGTATAGCTTCCAGGAGAAATATTATCCAGTAGCATAGCTCGACAAATTATTAGCAGATCATTAGCTAAATATAATGGGAAAAAAGTAGCTAGCTAAAATTATTTATAAAAACCCACAGCTATATGAATTTGCTAAATAATTAGTATTTAATTTGCTACCACTCTGAGTTAAGAGTTGAACTAGTTTGATAAAAGTGGTAAAACACTTTTAGCATGAAAGCTTAAAGTATGGATAGAATATAATATTATTACATTATTCTTGCCCAAAATATAGCTAACTGTTCAATTTTAAGCTAACACTATGAACTGAGTCAAACTAGCCAGATAAAACTATTGATAAGCATGTATTGACAAGTTTTGATATGCACTGATGAGCATAGACAGCTAAAAGCGTGTTTATAATATATATAAATTGATTTGCCAAAGAAATATGGCTAATAGTAACAGCTAAACATAACATAAGTATGGCTAAATAACTAAATTTGTTAGCTAACCATAGAAACAAGATGTTAGCTACAAAACTAAAATTGAATAGTGGATAAATGGATAAAATACTAAATCAGGTACAGAAAGTTATAAGTTAAGTAGCGTAACTGGAAATAAGCTAAAAGTAGCCTAGACACACTTTAAAATTAGTCTAATTAAACTCACTGAAACATTAAAGGCATGGAAGAGGATTTTTGAGCCCCTGACAACATTTTCTTCATCTGAGTGGGGGTCAGTTAGATTAACAAAAAAAAAAAAAAAAAAAACACTGAAAAAATCAATACATTAAGTGAGTAAGTACTCAGATTACTGCATGGAATCAAAAATAAGTGTTCAAGAAAGCCATTTCCTCCATTTTCACCAAACCTAAATAAAACTAAAAACTAACAGTGAACTAGATGCTTCTTCACAGAAAAGAACCAACACATTAATGATAACAGATCAGTGGTGTAGCCTTAGCAGCAACAACAACAACACCACAAAGCAGCTTTTCCAAACGCATGTGCACAGACTGAAAAGCCAGTCTCAACCTCGCATCACCCGAATCTACAGCAGGAGAAAATGTGAAAGATCACTAACTAGCTTCCTGGTTCCCATGGCTACAAATAAAGCCCGGTTGGCTGTCTTTTATGTGGGATCATGAGCACGGGTGTAGCATGTGTTTAACCGAGGATGCTGCAAAACAAGATCTCAACCCCCCCCTCCCAAAACTGCATCACAACTGAAAAAAGCTGAACAGATGCCAACAGGAAACCCTTTGAGGTGGTGATAAAATTTTCAAAATAAGCATGAAAACAGCTACTATTTTTGGGAGATGCAAAATGTATGTAATTTGCAAAAAAATATTATATTTATCATATTTACCATCAAATGGTTTTTTAGAGCCACCGATAATACCCAAGTGCTGTAGTATAAATAAAGCCAAAAATATTAAGTAATATTCAGTAATGTTATTAATATTATTAAGTAATGTTTTTTTTTAATTTAACCTTTATTTATACAGGTTAGACTGAGACTGTCTCATTTACAAGAGAGACCTGTTTCAGACAAACATATTAAAATTACAACAATTAAAAACGAGAAAGATAAAACAGCCAAAGCTGCCTAATGTTTAAAGAATCATATCAAGACCAGGAACAAGTTCCCAGTGATGACATGGTTACATCTATAGCTGAATCTGCAAGAAACAGATTTCCTCTCAAAGCATCCAGAACGTTCTCAACTTGTTTGCTTTGATTGCTCAAGAAGAAGGCATTAACTTGGATGGCATAAACACTTGGAGACCGTACTCGTCTGGACAGCTACAAAGTGTACAAAAGTGTTGCAAAGGAGATTAGACAATCAATGAACCAACAGGAGATACCAAAGAGCTCTTTAGCTGCTTATTCCAGTGATGAAAAGCTGAAAATGTAGAGATTTTGACAGGTCGGTCTGATAAACACACATCACATACTCCATCGGTGCTCAGTGATCGTAATGCCTAAATAATGATAATAAAAAAAGCAATAAGAAGTTCAGCTTTAATTAATAAATAATGGATAGCATTGTATTTTTTATTTTTATTTTTTTAAATAAATGCTCATTAAACCCATTTCCTGTATCTGCATGGCTAACTTTCCAGCCTGAAGTCCACAAAATGACACAAAGTGACTTAAAACCTTTGCAGACCTGCACACAATCTCGAGCTAAACGAAAATGTCAGGTTTATTAATTAACTCTGATTAAGGATGTTGTTGATTCTGCTGGAGATAATGACAAGGGGAGCTGGAAAAATCAAACGGGGAGTCAGCTCGAGCGTCCACTGGGTGGCGCTGTAAGGTCAGGGAAACCGGAGAGGAGAAGCTGTGGTTATAAGAAAAGAAAAAAAGAAAAGAGGGTGGGGGGACAGGAGGGGGAGGTGGGGTGTGTGGAGAAGATGTCTGGATTAGATTAGGCTTTGATTGTGGAAAAATACTCATGAAAACGTGAAAGAGTTGTTGTTTAAGTCACTTTAATGCGGGTAAATATGGAGGGAACTGACAGGTGAGCTGGTTTTATTCAAGCTTTTTTCCTTTTTTTTTTTTTTAGTGTAAAAGAGATCCACGTTTGTGTTTGATGAGCTTAAAGGCGGATGAAGAGGGGTTAGAAGTCTAGTTTCACTTTCTGGGCTTCCTCTGTATTTGTCTATATAACTTTTCCCTCTCAGTGAGGCGTTTCAGGGACACAAAGTGAGCCCCACACAACACGCAGAGACTAAAATTACGCCTGATTTCATTTGATATATTGTATATGTTGTATATGTTGTATATTATATAATATGATATAATAATTAATGAGGGGTGTGTGGGGTCTGTAGTCTGCGCACTGACCCGCAACAGAAAAAACAAACGGGACTACTTTTCATCTAAAAACTTCCTTTGGAAAATACAACTTATTGCAATAGTGTGCGTGTGTGTGTGTGTGTGTGTGTGTGTGTGTGTGTGTGTGTGTGTGTGTGTGTGTGTGTGACTTAAAACAAACAAACAAAAAAAGGAATTTCGCTGCTACTAAACTTTCCTGTAAGTGTGTTTATTTACCGCCTTCATAATAAGAAATTTAAATTCCCGTGACGCACTTACGAGAATTATGTGCTTATTACATGATTATTACAAACAATTACAATGATATTAATAATAATTTTAAAAAAACCCCACTTTAGCGGTATTTTAAACCCGAAGCACATCAGTGTAAAGGCGAGAAACACTTACAGGGATGTGCAGGAGCGTTTGAGGTGAATTTATTTTGAAAATCTCGTGTCTAAATAATCAATAATCATTTTGGGTTTTTTTTAATGGAGCATTTTGTATCTGAACTGCTAATCAAAGCTCTCGTGTTGCTGAGTTAAAGGCGAGATTTAAAAAGAGAAAGAGGAGTAGAAAACCCCCACAAACATTAGACTTCAGCGCGCAGGCTTTCTGCGCTTTTGAAATGCACGCAGGCAGATGAGGTGCTGAAGCACATTACCTCTGTGAGAGCTGAGCTGCCTTCAGACTCCATTCACCCCACCCTCCTCCTCCTCCACCTATCCATCCTGCCTGCTCACAAAACCATGACCTTCACAATTTATAGAGAGGAAACCCCCGAGAGTAACGTCATATTTTAAAACATCCTCCTCTCCTTCTTCTCCTTCTTCTTCTTCTCTCCCTGCTGCCACAATAGAGTCTTGATAAGCTGTATTTACACGGAGGCCTGTTATGATCTACTGCTTTTGTTTGACTCTGATAGATATTCGGATGTCGAGAGAAGAGGAGGAAAAAAAAGTCTCCCGTAAATGTCGAGCATGCCACTTTCTTTTTATATTTACATACAAATATGCAAATAATGATGATAATAATAATAATAACAATATTATTAATAATAATGGGGTAAGAATAACGATGACTAGTAAAAGAATAACTAAAATAGTTGCGTCAATCTTAGGTATAGTGCGTTTGAAAAAAATCTGTACAATTGCTGTAAAATGAATTCAAAACAAACAAAAATAAATTACGAATAAATGAAATTATAAACAAAACTATTTACTTAATTACTAATAAATAATTCAGAATAAATTACAAATAACTCACAAATTAAACTAGATTTATGATAATAAAATATACTATTATTATTAGTTTGCGGAATGTATATTAAATTGTAAATATAGTAAAATAAAAAATTAAAAAAATGGGGAATTATCTTCACACAAAAATTGAAACTAACCCTGTAGCAGCTCCCACAATTTCTCGTAAAATTTCCACGATGACAGCCCGACAACCGGGACACGAGTGGGGTGAAATAAAGCGCCATGTTGGCTGGAAATCCTACCCACTGTTAATGAAGATCAGAAGTCAGAAGACAGGGGGATAGGTTTTTCTGAGCGTCTCTCTCTCCCTCTCTCTCTCTTCTGCAGCACACATAAATCCATGTAGACGTGGAAGCGGAAGGCTCCCTGCGGAGAGCAGCTCTGAATAATCCATATTCATGCGCCCGACACGTGGAGTAAATATGAACGTGGTGGTTTTTGGGGTGGGTGTGTGGTTGGGTGGGTGGGTGTAGGGTTTGAAGGGAGAATCCAGTTGTGCGTATGCACATTTTCACCAGGTCAGAGGGCGAGACCGTCACCCACCTGCCCCATAGGTGTGCTTTCAGAGAAGTGGAGCCAAGAAAGTGAGGAAGTTGTGCGGGGCCTTGTTAAAAGTAGAAACCCTGTGCGTGGTAAATGCGCTCAAAACCTCTGAAACAGGGTGGGTATAAATATGATTTCAGAGGTGCGTATTATTTATTTAAAAACAGTAAAAACGTTATAAAAAACAAACCCAAACACCTGTAAGTCTGGGTGGATGTATTCAAGCGTGAACGTCGCAGTCAAATAGACACACGTGTATTTATTTTTATTCAAACAGAAGCATTTACTGAAATATGAATCTCATTAAGTAACTGTTTTTTTTTATTAGATTTCTTGCGCTCAAGCAGACTTTGCGTGTATGTGTGTGTGTCGGCGGCTGATTGAAGGCCCATGAAATATTTATCATCAAAAGTTTGGATTTATAGGAAAAATCTGGAGTCCCTCCACCCGCCCTCCACCCTGCTGAAGCCTGGTTTTAAAGAGCGCATAGCTGTGACAACGAGCGGCTTTAATTAGCGCGGACGGGCGAGGCGAGCCTGTCGGGCCACCGTCGTCCCCAGAATCAATAGCGGGGAAAGCGAAGCGCTCCCAGCTCCCGGGGCCTACCGGTGCGCGCGCGCACACCTACATGCACGCACACCCGCGTGCCACTGCTGCCAACACGGCTATGAAAACCCATGAAAAAGGCAAAGCTGTTGGAGAATAGGCGGATCAAAACCCATTATGAGATTTGAAACTCTTTTTTTCCCTCCTGTGTGTGTTTCTTGTGTCGCCCTTTGGTTAAAAATGTCTCACTAGATTGGGATATTTGTGCAAGAGCAAACTGTTGGATGCTCTCAAAGCTATTTTTCTTCTTCTTCCTCTTCTTTGTGTGTGTCTGTGTCTTTTTTTTTTGGTTGGAATCCATAAACGCAATGTAAACGCACAAGTGTGGGATTTGTTGCAGAGGAACCTCGATTGTTCCTGCCTGTGCTGAAGGTCTTATCTCGGCGAGTCACGTGACTTTCTCTTTGGGGTTTTTTTTTAATGCAGAGGAGCACAGGAACTGCATGCATAATGAGCGCGTGCAATAGGTAGGCCAAACTAGAACCTCGCGGTATTTTATTTTTATTTTATTTTAATGTTTACTGTCTCATAAGTACGCCCACATATTTATTTATTTATTTGTAATTTAAACACAATTAAACAAGCAGCCCGGCACCTTTTAAAATATTTTAATTAATTATATTATTTTTTTAAAAGGCAAAAATGCACGAGAGAGGGTGTAAAGTTTTTTTTTTGTTTGTTTTGTTTTTGCTGGCTTCACGTGCAGCAGCGTGCCTCCTCTGCTGCCACTTTTACTAATGGAGACAAAGAAAAATGATGCCCACTTCTCTCTATATCATTGAATTCAGTTGCTAAGCAACTAGTATGGGGAAATCATCCGCGAAATTCAAAATCCTGCAGCGCGAGGACACGTTTGGTGAGTTTTTGCTGAATAGGCGAGCAAGACAACTCCAGAAAAAAAACTGAAATAAATAAAATATCTATATATTTTGTATATTTTCAGTAAAAAAAAAAAAAAAAAAAAGTTTGAAAGACAGGGACACGTTTTCATGGTGATAAAATTTGCATGATAACAACAACAATAATAAAAATAATAATTTAGATTTACTACAGGAAGACAAACATTACAAGATGCTTTATTTGGTCTGCGCAGGCGCTATTAGTGATATTGTTTGACTGGTATATTTCCCTGTCAGACTGCACCGTGCTGAGGCTGTGGACACACTCGGTGCTTAAAAACCTCAGTGACCCACTGCCCCGGATCCTAAAACAACATGTCAGCCCCACCGGGTTTATGGAGCCCGTGGACCCAAACACACCTGCACAGCGAGGGGCAGAGGAGAGCCAGGCAGCCGGCTTATAAAGTCTAACTTAAGGAAATCATTGTGCGGATTAGCCTCTCGTAATGTTGAGCAGAATTAAAGCAGGAGGATGAAAAAAAAAAATCCCCAAACATGATGCTGAGTGTGTTTATCTGGACTGCGAGCTTAAATATTACATAACACACAACCCCAGAACATCAGGAGGCTCCACACAGCAGCGACACTAACCCACAGCGCCCTACTGTACCTGTATTACACACACACACACATATATATATATATATGTGTGTGTGTGTGAATATACAAAACAGCAGAATTACTGTAAAACCACAGTCGTTTGTTTTAAAACTACACAATAGAGACACTCGTTTCAATCCTCTTTACTTATTTCTGTTTTAAATATAAGTAGGAACCATTTCCCAGCCTGAAGGCTAACTTTCCTGCTTTTCGCGCAGGCCCTGAAGAGGCAGCAGATGTAAACAAACAGCCAGACGAGCACATGCACTGTGCAGGCCTGCAGCTGACCGCGATGTTCCACTCACACACACACAGTTATGGCATGATGACGATGACGAGAACACTACTGCACCTTTACCCCATCATCGCGCACTCTTACTACGTCAACAAATCCCGGCGCTGTTTTTTTTTTTTTTAATAAATGAATCCCGCGTTTTATTATTATTCTGCAGCTGTGCACGCAAATAACAGCATCTGGATTATTTTTGAGCTTTTGTGTTAAATACATGAGTAAATAAAAGTGGAAAACACAACATGACTGCGTTTCATTCTAACAAATTTATTGTGTCTCAATCAGCTCGTACGGAACCACTACTGAAATTAAATTACAATCAAACTGATCACATCAAAATATACCCTTATTACCTAACAACGGTCAGCTTATGGTGATTTGTGCTCCTTTAGAAAACAAAATTAAACAAATAAGGGCAAATTTTTTTTATATATATGTAAATATATATACATATATATTTACACATATTTTTAAAAAAAACAAACAATAAAAACAAGAGAGGGGAAAGCATCTTACACAAGTTCCTTCAGGAGGAGGAAGGGGTGGGGAGGGTGGGGGGCAAGAAAAATAAATTACCGTGTTGAAAGTATTCCCAATAAAATATTTAAACAAGTCATTTTTGGATGAAAAATATAAAGTAAATAACTCAGATCAGTATCTGATCTAGTGATCTATATTGCCGCCTTTACAGTTTTTTTTTTCATTTTCTTTTCTTTTTGTTTATTAAAACCTACCAAAGAATACTGCTTACAAAGGGCAGCATTAATAGGATATCCACAGCACCCACTCAGTCACACTTGGCAACAGAATTTTTTTTTCTTTTTTTGTCCTTTTTCTCTCAAAGAAGTGCAGCTGGAGTCTTTTGCAAATGTCTCTATTTGTTGATGAGGGGGGGAAAAATATATATATATATATGTGTTTATATGAAGAAGAAAAAATCCACTCGTGGTGTCCATTAAATAATAATAATAATAATATTAATAATAATAATAATAATAGGTAGAATCGAAGAAGCTCCCACGTGAAGGATTTTGTATTTTTTTTTCAGGTCAGTCCTGGTCCTGCTCGTCTTTTCTTTCTCGTGAGGGGCCTCAAAGATGGCAAACAAAAAAGGGAAGGAGAAGAAAAAAATATATCCCTAATTCTCCATAAGTGAAACCATGCAGTCCACCTCAAAAAGAAGCTGCAAATGATAAAGGAAGCCTCGTGGATGTCACTCTTCTTCACACAGTTGCAGTTTTTACCCCCCCTCCTGTCTCTCTTGTTATTGTTGGGCATGGAGAAGTAGAAAGGGGCGGTTCAGTCCCATTTCTGAATATACAAAAAAATAATTAAAATGTAAAAGCCCCAAAAAGAAAAAAAGAGCGTCCTTTGTTGTTTCTTCAGTCAAACACAGGAAAATGAGAAATGAGGGGTGATATTTTTTAATTTGTCCTTTTTTGTTTTATGGGGATTTGGAGGGACAGAGAATTTTCTTTTTCTTTCTTTCTTTTTTTTTAAAACGGAATCATCATCGTCATAATCATAATAATAATAATGATAATAATAATAATAAAAAATACTTGGGTTTCCTCTTGGTTGTTGTCTCAATGCGCCAAAATTACCTGGTGGAATGAACTTGTGGTTGTCACCCTCTGGTCGCTCGCTTCACTTGCATCATCTTTTAAGTAATCTACTAAAAAATGCCCCTGAAAGAAAAAAGCAGAAGGAACCTTTTAGGTAAAGACATTTCTTTAAGGGCCTGGAAGAAGAGAGGGGGGAGGACACAAAAAGAAAAAAAGAAGGGAAGGGGTGAAGGTTTTTTGTTTCTGGTGAAAAATAGATAACACATTTTTGTTTTTTTGTATTTTTCTTGTTTTTGTTTTGCAGTCTCATTCATATTCCCTCACAATCACAGTATCAAAAAAATGTTTTTTGCTGTCTTTTTTCTGTTTTTTTGTCTATCTTGGCGATAGTCTGTATGGTGTTGCTTTTATGTCCTAAACAGTTTTAATTTGATATAAAATATTCTGCTGTGCTGTTTCTATGTTTCACTGAACATTCGTTTGCAGTCCATGGAGGGGGGCGGTGTTTCTGCACTCACATTGCCGACCTGAGAGTACACATCCTCCGGCGTCTGCGCCACTCCCGGGGGCGTCATCCGTTTTTCCTTCTGTCTCCTATTGCAAAACCACACTCTAACCACCTCCTTCTCCAGCTGCAAGTTGTCCGCCAGGCTGCTGATCTCCTGGGCCGAGGGCTTGGGGCATTTTAGAAAGTGGCTCTCCAGAGCCCCCTTGACGCTCACCTCGATGGACGTGCGCTTCTTTCGCTTCCTCCCCTGCGCCGCGATCTTGTCGATGCTGGTAGGGCTGCCCGTGGAAGAGTCGGCCTCCTCGAGCCACTTGTTCAACAAAGGCTTCAGCTTGCACATGTTCTTGAAGCTGAGCTGCAGAGCCTCGAACCTGCAAATGGTGGTCTGCGAGAAGACGTTCCCATACAGGGTGCCCAGAGCCAGGCCCACGTCTGCTTGCGTGAAGCCCAGCTTGATCCGCCGCTGCTTGAACTGCTTGGCGAACTGCTCCAGGTCGTCCGAGGTCGGCGTGTCGTCGTCCGAGTGCGGGTCGTGGCTGTTGACACCTCCGCCTCCTCCGCCTCCGTGGTGCTGGTGGTGCGGATGCTGGTGGTGATGGTGATGGTGGTGGCTGCCGTGGTCCAGGTCCGGGGTGTTCCCCCTCACCAGCCCTGGGTGCACCAGGCTCTGTCCGCCCGGGCTCAGCATGCCGTTGACAGTGAAGCCTCCGGGCTGGGAGTAGATGAGCGACTGCTGCTGCTGCTGCCCCCCGGAGATGGAGTTGATGTGAGCCGCCGTGGTGCTGCCCCAGCTCCCGGCGTGAGTCTGATGGGGAGCTAGGTGGGGGGGCCTGTGGTGTAGAGCCGTGCCCGTGTGCAGGTCGTCTCTGCCGGATCCTTTCACGTCCTGCTGCTGCGGGCTGCCCGTCATCCCGACCGGGCTCGACGACCAGGGGGACCCGGCTTCCGCCGCGGCCACAGCGGCCGCCGCTGCGGCCGCGGCGGCGTGCGGGAGGGACGTCACCCACTGGTGGGCATGGCTCAGCATGTGCCCCCCGTTGCTCGCTGCCATGGCGCCCTGCATAAAGTCACTCTGAACCATCTTGACCGTGGGGTCCCCCCTGTAGCCCCCAGACCCGGAGGTAACCGCAGCGCTGCCCGGCTGCATGCCACCACCTCCGGAGTCAGAGTGCACGATGGAGCCGGACGATAAGATGCTATTGGTGGGGAGATAAGGATTGGAAGCCGCGGTGGCCATTCCGTCAGCCCCTTATGAATATGTTTGTGGATAACCCCCCTCCCTTTCTCTCTTTCTCTTTCTTCCCCCTTTTTTCTTCTTCTTTTTTTCTAAAACCGTCACTTCTCTCGAGCAGGCAAATCGTATCTCATGAATTATTCAAACTTTTAAAAGTACGGGGAGGGTTTTTTTTCTCTTTGGCAAACACCATCGGAAAAATAAAATAAAAATCCTGGAGTAGAAAAAAAAGTGGATAAAATCCTCTCGTGTTTACAACATTCTACTGCAGGGATTAAAACATCCACGTCTTTCAGAAGCCCTTTTTCAAACCATGTGCTGTCCGGCTCGAAAGTTTCTCGCAGGGGTGAGACTGCGAACATTAAAAATTCAAATAAGAAAAACGGCACGCGCTTGTCCCGAAGCAAACTTTCGGTGGCCGCAGAAAACAAACAAAACACACGAAGAAGAAGGAAAAAAAAAAAAAAGAACAGCCTCGCAAATTCTCCACAGCGTACAAAGTCCCGGTTTATGTCCCCGTGTAGATGTGGAAACCATGAGCGGAGTGTCCTCAGTTCTTTTGTAATTCAGTCGCTGAGATTTCTCCCCTCGCTTTCTTCTTTTTCTCCTCTCTTGTTTCCCGGCGCTGTGGCCGTGCTCGAGCCCGTCTCTTTGTTCTGTTTTGATGTGTATAAACCTGCCAAACCGCAAACTCCCGTTCAAGTACAATCCAGTGGAACAGTGCGCGGCGCTGCTCGCGAGCCTCTTCTCTCATTCGCTTGTTCTCTCACTCTCTCTCCCCCTGCCTCTCTCTCTCTATATCTCTCTCTCTCTCTTCCAGACAGCCCCGCCCCCCTCCAACACCCCCCAAGTCCTCTACCCTCCCCACCTCCCAGCCAGAGGACGCGGTGTTTTACCCCCGTGCGTCCGCATTGATTGGTTACCCGGGGCGTGATTGGCAGATTTTTTTTTTTTTTTGCCAGCCTTGCTCCGGGCGCACGAGCCCTCCTTCCGGCTGTTCCGATTGGCTGATTTTTAATTGCAGTCCAAACAAAACCTGGGGTACAACTTGGTAGTAAATAGTGGTGAGATGCTAGTACACAAACGGGATGAGGAGCGCGGGGGAAATAAAGTTTGGATAAACTGACATTTAAACCATAATCAAGATAAACGCTCTCTGGTGTGTTCCACGTGTGTCTTTACAGACAAATATGCACGTTTTAGTGGATAAGAAGATTAGTTTTGGGGAGTCACTCCTCTCTGGGACAGGAGTGTACAAAAAAGGGCTTTACAGTCTCAGGATTGTGGGGTTTGTCTAAATCCACCTGCTGAAGAGAGCAAACAAAGAAGCAAAAAACAGGCTCAGGTGAGACTGCCATCCTGTATCTTACATCCAGTTAACAGATGTGGGCGATTGATACAAACATCAATAATAATGATATAAACACTGGTATCGATATCAGATTGAAACTAGCACAATAGGGTTGATATTTTGTATTTATCCTCCAAGTTCAGTATGTAGCCTGCTGAAGAGTGTTAGTTCTAGTTTTTTTTTTTTTTTTTTTTTTTTTTGGGGGGGGGGGGGGGGGGTTGACAAAAAAACCCCATTCAGACGTACACTATAAAAGATGTCTGAACCATTTTTGTTGACTGTCACATCAATTCTTTTACAGCCTACAGCACATTTAAACAGGGGTTGACTCGAAAAGTCCTTTAGAGACAGGTACGTTTACATTATAGGCCTCCACAAAAACAAAATAAAACAAAACAAAAAAGTTTCCAAATACACGAAAACATTAGTGGATCTATGGGGGGCATCTGATGTAGAGCCTTGACCCCCAACTCCCAACTTTTGTGTGCTTAAAATAGTAGTTTTTGTGGATATCCTGTGGCTATTTTGTTGACTCCACTGACATACAGGGTGAGTTTCACTTATTTCTCTAAAGAGGCATGTGCCACCCTACCTTGACCCCCCACCCTCCACACACACACACACTTGCTGGCCCCCATGTAAAATTTTCTAGCTCTGCCACTGCACGAAAAGCTTAACTACTTATTGTAGAAAGTTAACAGTTAAAAGAAAAATCTCAGTGATTTTGTGGTCATTAATATATGTTCAGAATTTGCAAATTGATAATGACTCGTGTCATAAATAAAGACACACTGTTCTCACCTACGTGCGGGTTAAAAATATCGGTATTGATCGGTATTGATATTGAGTCACTTTTAAAACACCTGGGGGTGAGGCAAGAAAAGTGGTGACCAAAACAAGGGCGAGCTGAGCAGCCCTTTACGGAGACATGGCCTGCACCGTCACTCAAGATGACCACATGACCCCCCCCCCCAGAGATGAATGGGGCCCTTTGTGAGAGGACATCCCCCCCACCCCTCCCTCTATTTTCCCCCTCTCTCTGCGTGCTTATATACGCATGCACCAATGGGTGGTAATAAGCCACAGATATATAGCTCCCACTGCACCCACTGGCTGGGTTTGGGCCTGTAAGCAGGTGAATTTCAGGCAGATTAGCGGCGCATGTCCCGCCTTAACCCCCAACATCGCCTCATAAGCTCCCCAAATCAAAGATGACGCAAAGACTTTTATTGCAAATGGGATTTAAGAGCAAATATAAGGCGGTCGAGTAGCTGTGTACTCCATGCCAGTGAACCACCACCACCACCACCGCCCCCATTCCTCCCTTCTTCTTCTTCTTCTTCTTCTTCTTCTTCTTCTTCTTCTTCTTCTTCTTCTCCTCCTCCTCATCCCCAGCAGATTTAATTTGGACTGGGCTCAAAAATCGAGGGAGCCGCGTGGATTTGTTTACATTGAATGGGCAGGCTAGGGCCCAGAGCCGTGGGGGCCCCCTCCATTCATTAATATACAGTGAGGATTTCTGTCTAAATTACTGCTGCTCAGTCCACACCGCCGCACGCTTTGAAAGGGCGTCTCAGGCGGCCAGAGGCACAAACGTGACAGCACATATGCAGAGAAGACAAGACCGGAAAAAGAACAGAAGAAGAAGAAATATGTAACATACATAAAAGAGGAGTCAGGGAAAGAAAACAAACCCACTCCTCTCTGATATGTGATGTGTTTATTATTTATTTGCTTACTACAAAAAAAGGTCCCCCAAGTTCCCCTGCTGCGGATTGGGGGTGGGTGGGGTAGTGGGGGGTGGTGGGGTTCATTTATTGTGTATGAAAAAAAGAAGGAAAGAAAGAAAGGAAAAAAAAGGGGGGGGGGGAGAGGAAAAAAAAATCATCCCCAAGTACAACAAGAGACGAACAGTTAGTGCTGATTTTCATTTGCATAAATTTTCATACATTTTGGTGAAAATAATAGCGGAGCCGAGCACAGCTCCTGCTCAGTCGAGGCAGAGGGAAGAAAATCTCAGGGAGCACCGAGTCGTAGGAAAAAGACACACAGATAACCGTTTCCAGGCTGCACGCGAGCAACGGTGAAGCTTATTTATTACCCCCCACCTCACACACACAACACCACCCAACACACACTCACACACACCGACACCGACCATCACCGGCACCAGCTCCACTTTTCTCGGACACGAGGTAAGTCAACAATCATCGATAACCTTTGCTTATTTATTTATTTGTTTGTTTATTTTTTGCGCACGAGGGATGTTTTGGAGTTTATCGCCTTCTTGTTCTTCTTCTTCTCGCTCGTGGCTTGCTCTCTTTCCCCCACCTCCACCACCACCTTGTCTGTCCTTTAAACGACATTTCAGCCTGCACTCGTATCCTCCTCCTCTTCTTCTTCTTCTTCTTCGTCTTCTTGTTTTTGGTTTCCTCTCTCCCGAATGCGTAAAAATCAATATGCTCGCCGCAGTTTGCGCCCCAGCCATCCCGTCTCTTTCTTTCCTTTCTTTTTCTCTTTTTCATTATTTTTTCTTTTAAATTAAATATATATATAAATATCGGGCAGATGCTGTGCTGCTTTGTAGCGAATGTCCACCGGAGAAAAGTGCAATCAATCACATTTTTAAGCAGGGAGAGAGAGAGAGAGAGAGAGAGAGTGGAAACCCCTCAGTGGAATCCTCCAGAGAGTTCGCGTAGGCAAGTGCAGTATGAAAATGGGTTTTAATACGAATCGATCTTCCACTGCTGTGGAGTTTGTTTAAAGTTTAGGAGAGAGGAGAGAAAAGGGCTTAAAAATAGCGCGGATTTGAATGTGGATGACTTCAGATTTTGTCGTGTGTGTTTTGGTTTTTGGAGATCTTCCAGTGAGCGTCAAGAAAAGTTTTCTTTCTTTCTTTCTTTTCTTTTCTTTTTTTTTTTTTTTTTAAATAAAGGCAAAGAGAGGAGTGGGCACAGAGAATAAGTTTGTGTTATATTTTACAGTCGAAGTTGATTTGAGGAGCTGCTGAGTGTGACTTTTTTTTTCTTTTCTTTTTCTCACGGGTTAAAAAACCTCTTTCCCTTCATTGATTCAGGGGGCAGAGCATTTCTGAGCCCAGCGCTTGGTAGCCATGGTGAGCCCAATAAAAGAGGGGGAACACTGGTCGCATTAAGCTGTATGTTTGTGCACTGGAGTCGAGATGAAAAGGGGCTCGGTGTGTCCCGGGCCAGCAGCACCGGTGCTGCCCGCTCCAAGCGGGAGGAGAGGGGCAAACAAACCCGCTTGATTTGTCTGTTATTCCTTTTTAATTATCGCCTTCTAACGATGTTTTCTCATTTATGACTCATCTCAGATATGCGCAGAAGTTAACTTTAAATTAATTAGAACAAAAATCAACACCAGATTCTTGACTCTTCATAATTTTTTTTAATGTAAATAATTTTTGTAATTTATTAAATAAATTCTCGTGTATTTGAGCTGCATTAAAGGCCTCTCCACCTCTCGGCGCTCCGGTCGGTGCTGAGGTGGAGGAAACGGTTTGCAAGTCGTTGTTGGCCCCGTTGATTGAGAATGATGAAGCTGCCGCCAGGTGTCGCGCTCACTCATGGTGCAGCTTACACTGCAACCCCCCTCCAAAAAAAACCTGCCTCTTTAATATTTGTGGGCTTTATTTGAATTATTTAAGAGTTTATTTCATTAAATCACAAACCTAGTTAGCTGATTTTACCCCCCCCCCCGCTCCCCCTAAAAAAAGAAAAAGAAAAAAAAACAAAATTGTAATTCTGCAAGAAAAAAATGGACCCTTTCACCCTCACCTTGCTGTGTGCCAGTGCATTTTTTCAGCTCCCCCCCCCCCCCCCTTCTGTTTTTTAAAGTATGAGTGACTGAATGGCATGAAATGGGCTTTACGTACATGTATATTTTCTTGCAGTGCGTAGGTGCGTTCCCACTTTATGGCATGAATCGATGGCTGAACGGGGAAGATTGGCAATTAAGATATCGCCCGCCCACGGCAGGAAAAGTGACTGATTTCTGTGGGTCACTGCAACAAAGATGTCGTGCTCATTTTTGAATGAGGGGGCAAACACACCATATTATATATATATAATGAAATGAAACTATATATATATATTTTTTTTTTCTTTCTTTTTTTTCTAAATATGTCTTAGACCTCCGCGTAAAACTTTCTAAGGAATGCTGTCTGTATCGATCCGGGACAGGAGCCTATCAGCGAGAGCGCAGTCCTGCACGGTTCATATGCATAGTGGTTCAGCCGCCATCTGCAGCCGCCTGAGCCATGAGTCTGAGCCATATGAAGCAGACGAGGACGCGGGGACATTAATAATTATTAGCAAAGTCAAAGGCTCTTTCTTGCAATTCCTCCCTCCCCGTATTGCTCTACCGGCCATTTAATATCCAGTCTTCATCATCCCCCTCTTCACCACAAGCAGCAGCAGCAGCAGCAAAAGCACTGGGTGTTATCACTCTGCGTTATGCACCCGTTCTGACAGTGATGGTTATTGGTAGCAGGGAGCCAAGTTGCACAGATCGCCAGGAGCAACATTTTAAAGTTGATTTAATTCAGAGTATACTTGCTGCACCTGCACTACACAACAAAAAACACTAAATAAGTGTCACTCTGTCCCCCTCAAACCCCTCACATATCCAGAGGTGGAGCCATTCAAATATCGTTAGTATCGATACCAACGTTGGTATTGGCATCAGATCATAGCAGCGCCATAGGGTTCAGAATTTGCATTTATCACCCAAGTTCAGTATGTAGCCCGCTGAATTGTGTTAAATACATAATTATTTTGGAAATGTAAAAATCACACTGACTTAGTGGTCATTGAAATGTGTTCAGAATTTAAAAACATTGCTCTCCTCTAAATAAGCTGCCTTTATAGGTAAAAGATATCGGTATTGGTATCGGCAATACTGTCCCTGTATTTACTTCGTATCAGGTTGATGTCAGAATTTGCAGTATCGCCGAGTTTGGTCACTCTGGCTCTACTTTCTGCATCTGCCGGTTTATTGGGGAGGCACTCCACCACTACAAGTTCCAACATTTAGATTATATTGATGCATTTCCCGCCATTTTAATTATGCTGCCATAAGTTGCCTATGGGCACCCATAATTTATCCCCCACTAATCCCCACGCGACATACGTTGAGTGCGTCCCACGTCGGGGGCCAAACGTTGATTTAAAGCCGAATCCAACTTGGAGCACTTAAATGATAATGTAGCTCCTGTACCGCTAATTAAATGGGCCACACTGAGTCTAAGCATTAAACATGCCTTCAATTTCAGACATGAATGGGATTTTTTTTCCTCCACACACACATACTTCAGCCATTCAAATGAGACAGAGGCTCTTTATTAATATTCTATTATTAAAGGCCACCGTAGAGTTATATTGCACTACACGGGGCTGGTAATTGCCCTGTATTAGTCGGTGAAAGCACTATAGGCCTACAGCTTGCAAATAGGCCAACGCGGAGGTAAAGATTATATGTTTAGTGTTATCGCAGGACTCACTCAGTAGTGATGCTTGGTGCTCATTTCAAACAAGAGTCCTGGCTCAGGCGTTGCATCAGCAGGGCCGGGTATTGATTTCAGATTGGAAATCAGCAGGGATGTTATAATTTGGTGAAAAATAGAGATGGCTGTGCTTTTTTTTTTTTTTTAAAGAGAGGATATAAATATATATATAAGTAATTCTTTCTATGTGTTTTTGACAATGAATTAAAAAAATCACTTTCAATTAGGCAAAAAATAACTACGTTTTAAGTTGAGCAAGAGCAACAGATTGTAATTAAAATGATTTAATTTAAAAACAAAGGTCAAAAGTTGCACTGAGGCTGAGCGCATATGGAATAAGGTCAAGGCGGGCACATGTAGGAGGAAATCAAAGAGTGAGGAGGTGAGTGAGGGGTAAAGGTGCGTGTGTGCTCCAGCTTTGTCTCAGTATCCCCACCCCTCACTGGATGCCACACAGTCATCCATCCCCCTCTCCCTTTCCTGCACCACACATACAGATGTAGAGCACATCAGCATGGACACACATGCTTAACCCCCCCCCCAACACACACACACACACACACACACACACACACACACACACACACACACACACACACACACACACACACACACACACACACACACACTCCACCTCCAGCAGCAACAGCATCAAAACAAACCCAGTTTTATTGTGTATGCAAATCAGTTTACGGACACGCTGCTATTTTTCTGTTCTATTAGCCTGTATTACACATGCTAATCAAGACTGATATTCTGTTATTAAGCCGAGTAATTAATAAATAAACCAAATCCGTTGCAAATCAACTCTACAGACTCGTACTTTGGCTCAGCGGCCTGGTTTGCAGCCGCTCTGCACGTCATTCCTGCTTTTTTTTTTTTTACGTTCCTTGTCTTCTTCTACTCCCTTTTTTGTTGTTGTTTTGTTTTTGTTTGTTAAACATTGGCGGTCCCCGAGGATAGAAGAGGGGGCTCGTGGCACCTCCCTGCCCAGGATTACATTAATCAAAGTATTTATTTCCCTCGGGGAGAGAGGCGCAAATCACTCCAAATCCCAGTAAAATTGGATAACAGAAGAACGGGCGCACCTAGGGTAACCCGCTCTGCCACTTTTTTGTGTGTGTGTGTTTGTCTTTGAGTGTTCATTTCAGCAACTTAATGGATCTAGTTCTATCGAACTTTTTTTTTGTGGAACAGCGTGGGGAAGAGCAGGGTTGCGTGGAGGAGGAGGATGAGGGGTGGGGGGTGCACAAAGCTAGAGGTATTGGGGTCTTTGAGAAGACAAACAACATAATTGGATGGAAGCAGGCGCTCAGGTAAAGAATAAAAACAACACTAACCACATCCCTGATAGGACTCACTCTGGATATAGAGCTGTACAAATAATAGCCATTCTCTTGATTCCCTGTCGAGGCTACTATAGGCATGCCTGGGTCCGAGCCAGCGGCGGGGAAAAAAACAGATCTTCCATCTGTGATAGACGCGTTCTACCTCCAGCGCTAAAGCTGCCTGCTTTCTCCATGCTAAGTCTGGTCAATCCACTGTAAAACCCGCCAAATTCCCGATCCCATCCTTGCGCTATTTGCTCAGTAATTACGTCTGATGTTTGGGTAAAGCCCGATGACTAATAAATCAGCAAATGTTTACAGCCAAGCTGCTGCTGATAAGGCAATAAATACAGCGCCCAATATGGTGCCTATTACAGGTAATGCAAATAAAATAATAGGGCTGTAATTTTTCCTTATGTGTTGCTGTGGCAGTGGCGCTGGCGCTGCCTCGTCTTTGATATTCATGAGGGAAATGGGGAGGAAATGTCGTCTCTTGGTCTTTATGGGAGCCACAGCGTAGTGCAAATCCAATGCTGTTGCCTTCATCCCAATCAGGGGATAAATAATGGCCTTGTTGTGTCACAGTGGAGCCTCTCGAATGCGTACAAACACATTTCTGTGTTTGTAGACACATGCTCGCACACACACACATACTGTTGCTGCCATGCATGCTGTGTTGGTTGTGGGTATCAAGGGTAGTTCCCCCCCCCCACACACACACACATCCCCAGGCAGGGCTCTTGCTTAGACCCAGGCCTCTCAGGGTGATCATGTGTATATGTGAACCAGCATTTTGTGGGTATTGTATTTTGCAGAGCAGAGAAAGCTGCACATTTTGGTTTCTTTTCCGCCCCGTGTATACGCATGCGCACATGTGAATTTGTGCCTGGGTGCAGGTTTGACGCACATGTGCAGACAGACAGCGCAAACCTGCATCTGTCTGATGATGCATGATGCTTAGCAAATGAGCAGAAAATCTACAGCTCTAATGGGACCAGCACAGGTTGGATGGAGGGGAAGGTAAAGAATGTGTAATCGGAGTGGTGGGAATGCTAAAATGAGTGTGCACAAGGCTGTTAATGCAGGCTGAACGCCAGAGTTGACTTTGTTGTAGCCCTTGGACCTGGACACCATGTGCTGCTAGAATATATATATCTATATATATCTATATATATATATATCTATATATATATCTATATATATATAGATATATATATGACTTTTGGCTTAAAAACAAACGAAAAACTGTTATCAACGTTTTAGCAATCAGGGGACAAAATTTATAGCTCTTATACTCTTTCTTGTCTTAAAAAAAGACTCATCAGAGGGTTAAATCTGTTTATAAACAAATATTTTTCAGACAGTTCTCAGTTTATCGTTCAGATTGTTTGAACTTTAAACATGAGCAACAGTCTTCATTTCTGAGAATAATGGCTCTAACGTTCTTACTGCAAGTTGGTGATCTTTACTCTCTTGCACTGTTTTAATAATCTAAGGATTCTTTTTCCTGAACTGTCCTGGACTTGTATTTAATCATGCTCCACTGTGTTCATTTTTGTAAAATGTATCGACAAAAACAAGATTTTGTTTTTAATACTGCACATTGATGTACGCTCTGATTGGACTTGTGAAAATATAAAGAAATTTGGCCACATTACAGATGATGTATGAGAGTCATTCAATTCCTACAACAAGCGATACTCCTTTTTATTGGGAACTATCAATTATGTGTCCGAATTTTAAAAAAATGTGACAGTAAAGACAAACTTCCTCCACTTACCAAGGATAACTATATTAGAAAGGTAGTTAAATGACACTAGCTGGTCATGGTGATGATTTCAAAGCATAATCTAACTAGCATATCTTGTAAAATGGCTTGTGGTCTTGTGACATCTCTAATAGTCAAAAACTGAAACCTGTAAAAATCCAACAATGGCTCCTTTTAACCAAAACATGACAATAGTTTCAATAATTTAGCCATGTGAAGTTTCAGGCTACAGTTCCACAGGACTTCATTCATTATATGAAACTGGAAGTCTATTGGAAAATGCGAATAAAAAAGCTAGTTGAGAAGTTGGCAGTGGCGCACCAAGGACAACATGATAAGAGTAACCCAGACCCTCTAACCAACTTTATTAGTGTCAAATCATTCCTAAAGTTAACCCTCTCAGGCTCAAATTAAACTTTTTGTTGCTAATGCACAACCAAGTCCTGCAGTGGTACTTCTGAGTAAAAAAACCTCATAAAATATGTATGTGGGGTAATCAGGTTGTTAGTTTTTAACTGTTGCAAATCGGCAACGCCTGCCTCGAGAGAGTTAATACAGTTTGTCTCCTTGCATTATGATTTTACAGCTCTGGTCTAGGGAGCTAAGCTCTGATTAGTTTTAAAAGTGTGGTCACTGATTACCATATTGAAGTGAAATTATTGGTAGCAATGGCTTCCTGGAAGAGCATACTAAAACTAAATGCACTGCTGCATAGGCTCTTAAAAGCCTTCTATTTGTCCCTTATTTGTCCTCAGCACAACACTTTGAACCTCCCCTGTTTTTGTTTTACATGTACTATATTGTACTGCATCTCCATCATACACAAACTGTATAAACATGTATGAGTGACTGAATGTGGCTAGCTACCTCCAGTTTCAAGGCGTTTACAATAATGATCAGTGACTCCCAACTTCAGAATGGGGCCTTGCTGTTGAGGGTCGGCGACTGTTGTTGATGATATGTGCTATTCAAACGCAAGCTTGTGTGGTCACATTCAACAGCCGGGAAGTCTTGATTCATGCGGGCATTATGCACGCTGGACGCTTATGGCACCTCTCTCCGTTGCTGTGCAGTCGGGCCCATTTGTTTGGAAATGGGTTTACATACATCTTCTTCTCGATGGCTCTCCCTCTTCCCCTCCCTCAGCTTACAGCTCTTGCACACACACATTGGGTAAAGTGGAAGTCACAAACGTGCAGCCATATGAACCATGACAGGGTGTTTAGGTAGTGTAGTTCACTCTCTTTTGGCCATGCTGAAGGTGTTTAGCTATTGTAGGTGGCTTTGTTTAAGAAAGTCTTATTATGCTTTTACATGAAGGATCAGGCATTTACAGCAATGATACCTAGAGTTGGAGATATTTTCATTTTGTAGGGTTTTTTTTTTCCAAGTGTATAACCATTCTAAAGTATATAACAATTTATTAACCCTACATATTTGGAAGCATTAGGCTTAAGAGTATAGATTCAGAAGTTGTAAGGTTTTATGTTTTAGAGCTTTAGCTCTAGCTCTTGCCCCCATGGATGATCAGCTTTATCATTTAGCTCTGGTCCAAAAGATAAAATTAATGCTAGCAAAGTTAGCATTACAGCGTGGCAACAATCAGGATTTTACTGTTAGACATCGATTTTTTTACTGACATAATTTCTAAAATATGTTATTTTCTCAAATCATAGTGCTAGAAAATGCATCTTTATGCTAAATGTAAAGCAGCTCTTGCTTGAAGTTTCAGTATAAGTGTTAAATGGTAGCTAACTGAGTCTCAATCAAACCACACAGTCTATAGAAAAGGTTGAAAAAAAGTAGAGCTGGAAAGCTGAAAGAAAACAATAAAAAGAAAGTAAAAATAGATGCAGCAAAATGTGTCAAATGAAGCGACATGTTATCTGTCGTTGCTGCTCTACAGTGAACAGTAGTACCAGTAACAACTAGATGGAGATAATTAGGAAGAGAGCGATTTAGGGGTTCAGGTAAAATGAATGAATATTCTGACCTGATTAAGAACTGTTCTAATATCTGTAATTTAAAAAAAAAATGAAACGTATACATGATATGTGCATGTATTATATATATATATAAATTTTTTGAGCGATCATGGTGGGTTGCCTGGACCAAAAATATGGACCCGACTATTTGTCCCAGTCCAGCCCTGCTCACAGTCCACTGTCTTGGTGGTTGGTGAGTTCATAGATTGACTTCTGCACCTTGAGAAAATGTCTTTCCTGCTTTCCCTCTCCAATCTAACACAGATATTTTCGCACTTCTATAACTGTGGCTACATTTCTCTATGAGTGTCCCATATGTGAATGGTCCTAATTAAGCGTACCGAGTCATGATGTGGTTTAGAGGAACTTGTTTATCCTTAAATTTGTTGTGTAGTCTGTAACGGTGGTAGAGTGTATAGTCTTATTAATCATATAGGATCGACTCTCTTAGCACTCTTTAAAATGTAAATTTAATGGATATTTCAGGGCATTTTAGTTAAAATCCTCTGTTTTGTGAGTGCTAGTGCATATAAGTGACAATATGTATTCACTATCTCCTGTTTTTCTTCTTTATTTTCATTGTATTCTTTTTAGATACATGATTTGAGCCAAATGAACCCTCTCCCTGTTAAAGTTGGTTACCCATCCAGCCGATGAACTCAGGCTTTCATAGAGTTCACTGAAGGATTTGTACATATTAAGCAGCCTCCTGATTGGGTTGTTCGACAGAATTTCTCCCCGACCTTTTAACTCCTTAATGCAACAGTCTCGAAGAGAGACACCAGACGTGATTTCTGGAAGTGTTACAACTGCAAAAGCCTCAATAGGAGTATGATTGGCCACACTTAGACGCACACTCTCTCTTTCGCTGCTCCACGGAGCTGCTGCTAGCTTCCCCCCTTTCACTTTTCCTCCCTCCCTTCTTTGTCCATAGCCTGGAGTGAGCGTTCAAGCCAGCAGCACCACAAAAGCGGCTTTGAGGAGATTGCACGCTGGCCGCCGACCCCTCTGAGCTCACACCCATCACACATTACTCACCAGCAGGCCTTAGTGCGGGCTGCAAACCAGGCTGGGAAATACTGCATGTCACTGAACTGGAGAGAAAGGAGGTTATACTCGGTTTTATCCCGCTAGAGTCTTTAGTCTGTTTTCATTTCAGAGCTTGTTTTTTAATTTAGCTTACCTTGAGTGGGGATCTTTAGGCTGTATAAATGATGAGTAATTAGAGGAGAATTAAACAATACAGCACAGAGCAAAGCACAATAGAACTTTGTTGCTCAACCACATTGGAAAATTGCCTCAGCATGGACTGTCAAGTCAAATATCCCTCTCAGCTCTTGGCTTTTGGTCGTGCACTGTCAGTTTGTCGTTCCAGGAAGTGATGTCGGCTGCATGTGAACATGTGTATTGAATATGTGACTCTCTATTTGCTGTGCAGCAGACTTTTTTTCCCCCTTTACCCCCCAGAAGAAAAAAATGAATAACAGAATAGCATGGTTTGCTTTTAGCCAAGCAGAAATAAGTTAGATCTGTTGTTCGGGGAGTTTCAGCTCTGATTATAAATAGTTTTCACACAGACTGAAAGGTAGTGTTAACTTCAGCGTGTCAAGTGTCATCAATTTAGGTCAAAAACCACCTTTCTTCACAACATATGGCATCACATGTGCTCATATTACTATATATTGCCACTGAAGATGTCTTCACTGTCAAAACAGAAGAAATGACAGAAAGCTTGAGGTTTTCCTACTTCTTTGTCTGAGCTTCAGGTAAAGCAAAGTGTCATGTGAAATGAAAGTACATCTGCATCTCGAGACTGAAACCTTCATGTTGTAGGTGTGAGGTGGAAGCTAGATGTAGGCTGATCGATGCTAGTATCGATACTGATGCTGGTATCGGTATTAGATCGATACTGGAGCGATTACTGGGAAGTTAAGAACATAGCCAACTGAATTGTGAAAAATTCATTATGACACACTGCTCTCCCATACGTAACCTGCCTTAATAGGATCAAAGTATCGGTATCAGTATTGGACCTGTATTTACTTGGTATCAGATTGCTAGTGGAACACATCGCCCTGCATTTAGATTTCCCGCTGTGGGTGATGTATATGTCGTAAACCTCTCTCGAACTCCACTTTAACCTATATTCATCCAACCTGTGTGCCCTCTTCCGCCTCCAGCGACACCTCTGAACAACACTGTTACGTAACGCCGCTCAGAGTCTTCAATGCAGATAAAACTGCACCCACAGGAGCCCGTGTCACACCTCAGATCCATCCTCTCATTTCTAAATGCCATTTGTATGCAAAATATTTGATTCAGTGGCTGATCCCGGCCTTTTTTCCCTTATACCCTGCAAGTACAAGCCAGTTGGACTTAAATTAAGAGAATGCCACTGACAATAAAGCAGCTTTGGTGAGAACCAGGGGAAAGTGTATTCATCTCTGCTTCATTTCCATCTTTCATGGCTCGCAGTTCTGCTGCATCTCTGTGCTGCACTTTCCAGAAACAACCTGCCAATCAAACTGCGTAGGTGGCACTGTTTTGTTCTTTTACATACATTTTATTTTCTGTCGAGCTCCTTAGCCACATCGAGATGCCCAGTAGTTCTTTAAAATCAAACATGTTTCCGGGAAAGAGCTGACAACACAAAGTATGGAGTGGTGTTTGTAAACTTATATTATAGACCAGGCAGCACAAGCGAGTCACGTTTGCATAGATTAAACTAGAAATAGAAAACACAGGAAGATGCCACAGAGTGCCACTTCAGGCCTTAAAATTGACACGAGAGGTGCTTTTGGTGTGTTTAGAGGAGCCAGAACTGGGGGAAAAAAAAAAAAAAAAAAAAAAAAAAAAAAAAATCGTACAAGTATTATCGAGTGGATACATTTCCAGAAACATCCCCACATAAGACTGAAAAGAAGAAGTACACAAAATAATCTTAAAGTTAGTGGGAATGAAGAAAGATCCCAACTGATTCTGGAAGGACTGAAGGTGCCCACCCCACAGCGTGAGCACCTTCAGATATTTATTTATTACTGAAAGTCAACTGAAGTCCAGATTAAAAGCTTGCTTCTGCAACTGAAATGTGTGTTGTTGTTGTTTTTGCCACTTATCAGTCAAAATCTTGGGTTATTATCTAACAATTTGACTTAATGACTCAAAATTTCACATTACTACCTCAAATTTTTTAATTAGTTTCTCCAAAGTTCTGAAGTTGAGTTAGCGAGTTGAAATTTTGAGATAATAACCCCAGATTTTGACTTTTGGATGGCAAAAATTGTTCTTTTTTTTCAGTGGTGGAAATTTTTTTTGGAGATCCTTTGTTTGTTTTTTTCTGATGGTGTGGGGCGTCAACTGTTTTCTGTTTGTCAGAAAAAACAGTTTAAGAATCACAGAATTAGCTCAACAATGAATCTTTTCTAACGGAGTGCTTACTTCTAAGAAGCCTTTTCTTTAATTTTTTAAGGAGAAGAGGCGTCTCCTGTTAGACTTTAGAGCAGCTTACTTTTATTCTTGGGGACAAGAATGTTTACCTTGAGCTAGATGTTTACTGGGTGGCACTGTGTGATGTGAAGACTGCAGACTGTGTTTATAATATTGACAGGTTGGCTGTCAAATACCCATCTTCACATGTCTTGTTCGTCATGGTGTCTGAATGTTTGAAGCATTATTTAGTTTGTGTTTTTGATGTAAAAAAGAAGCCGATGGTGCACAAATTTGATCTAAACGGGTACGGCCGAGTAGCCTAAAAGTAATTCAGTAATTGTTATCTGAATAGAAGTAAATAGGCAACAGCATGCAATGAGGTACGACAGTATTTTACAGGGTTTTGATTGTAAAGCACTTTGTGACTTTATGTCTGTGAAAGTGGTTTTTAACTTTACTTACTTTTTTTACTTTTGAAGGGTAAGTTTACTGATGGAGTAAAGTTTTTAAACGATAAAATAAAAATAAATAGATTTCTTAAAAACAAAGATGAAATTCAGCCTGGATGGAGTGTTTTTTAAACGTTCACCTGAAAGGACAGACAGAAATTTTTTTTTTTTTACATATGTGAGATCAAAAAACAAGCCGAAGATTTACTAACTGATGTACTGATTTCTAAAAGCATTTTGAATTTGCTAAAATTATTATTTTTGAGTTACAAAGAGCTGTTTTCTGTAAAAGTCTGCATTTTTGGATTCATCTTCTACTTACATATGTTTAAACGTCAGGCAGGCTGAAGGTTAAAGACCTGAATTCATAGCACTGGGAAGAAGAAGAGTACAGAAAGACAAAGTATCCACAAATGCTACAACACATACCTTCCTTCCCCTTGATATGAAGTATCCCCACATTAAATCAGTTTACACTGTAATATCTAATTACGTCTGTATCTTCTTGTATTACAAAGCAAAAGTTGAGCAGTATATCTGTACAAATAGACACTCAACATCAGGTGCTAACAATCAAGCGTTTCCCGGCACTGACCAATCAGAGGAGAGCAGCTCAGGTCACAGTCCTTTTTATGAAGAACTTTAAAATTTAATAAATAAAGTTGTATTTAAATCTAAACAGGTAACTTAAATTTAAAGAAAAAAATTGTAGGAGCACATTTTTAAAAACCCCACAACCTCACTAAAAGACGTCAGATAAATACAGAGAAAAAGACTCAAATAATGTGCTGAATATGAGATATTGGAAAACTGTACAGTGAGCCGCACAAAAGATGAGATAGAATAAAATTATTAAAGATTACATGGAAGAAATTCAGTCTTTTAGTCCTTAGCAATATGTTATTTTCAATGTTTTCTGTGTAAAATCAACTAAAAAGTAACCATATTATGGTTAAAAAACACAAACTGAAAACCAAAACTTATTGTTAAAAACAAACAGACATTGTAGCGAACTAAAATAAAAGCTAGACTTTAATGTGAAAGTAACAAAAATAAAACAATGCAGGTTTTGATGTGTTTCTTTGTTGAGTCTCAGATGTTTGAATTAAAGTTCATCCGCCTTCACAAAGTGTTGATTGTTTTAATTTCTTAAGTTTTTCCCCTGATAAAAATTGCCAATAGGATAAAAAAATGAAAAAGTAGATTAAAACTAATGATTTGTGAACAATAGAACTTATGTCATTTGCTTTTCTGCTTCACAAGAGACCTACAGTGTATTGTACAATATATTTTTTATATTTACATGTTTGAAATAAAACATTTAATCACTAAAAGGAGCAAACCTGATCTGAAAGTTAAGCTGAACTGAAAAAAGAAAAAAAAGTTAAACTAATTAAAAATAAAACAAATGAAACTATTTATTCAATAAATTCATATCTGATACATAATTAAATGTCGGTACCACACTGTAAAAAAACACTCAGTTGCATTCACATGTTTGCAAAGTCAAATGATGTCAAAAAGTTCTCAAAATACAGCACACACAGTGAATAAATGTCCCCTGTAAGTGTTAGATTATTTTATATTATATAATCTAATAATTATTATCCATGTACCAGAGTGTAAGCAGCATTTCTACCTTGCTGAAAATGACCTTTTGGGGGGTTTAACTCTTAAGAGAGGATCATATTCTAAAACTACTTTATTACTTAGGTAACTCAAATTAATATATGTTAAAAAACACAGAGTAAAATCATAATATTTGAAATTTAGTGAAGAATTGGTGTAAAGTAGCACAAAATCAAAAAGCTGAAGTACAATGAAACAGCTCTTCTTAGCTCATTTCACTGCATTTTTTCTGTTGTCTTCAGTATTAATTGATTTAATAAATTTCTTTGCATTTATGTATTTATTTTTTAATAGTGTGTCCATCTGATTCTAATGTCTGCTTTCTTCTTTGTCTCTTTCAGGAGCGCCACACTCCCCTGGTGCACACACACACTCATATATACTCAAACACACACACCAAACTTTGGTCACCCCTCCTTGCCCCCCTGTCCCCCCCTTCATCCTCACCCCTGATGCAACACCTCTGGAGGTAAGGATTGCATGTGTGTGTGTGTGTGTGTGTGTGTGTGTGTGTGTGTGTGTGTGCTTGCACTGTCTCTCTCTCTCTCTCTCTCTCTCCCCCCAGCGAAAGCGGACACGTCGTCTCCCCAGCTTCCGTTTTCCTCTGCACGCCTGCTGCTGGAGTATTCACGCTTCAGGCTGTTTTCTTTGAGAGAGGGAGAGAGGAAGACAGAGTATAAAAATATGCAAATGCTATTGTTGAAGCGCAGAATGAAGGAGGGTGGGGGTGCTCCTTTTACACCTCCTCACCTCCCCTGTCGCCACTGCTGCCACTGCTGCTGCCACCGTCACCACTTCCACCTCCGTCCATCCATCCATCCATGTAGAGAGAGGGAGAGAGGGGACATTCAGGTGGCACAGCAGGGGCAGGTTATTAAAAATATACTTAAAGGCCACCATTATCTCTATCAGTTCAGGCTTTTCCCCCCAAAATCCAGCGGTAGACCGACGGATATATCAGAGAAAGAAGGAAGGAAATGTGCAGCTATTTAGATAATGAACTACAAAAGAAGTACATATGTAAACCCCCCAACACAAGGAGGGAGGGGCAGGGAGTTCACATTACACTGTATATAATATATGCATATGACTAAACAGAAGCAGCAATAGGCGTACACATAAATCTCACTCAAACTGAAGCGATGGAGGGCTACAAGCTGTGGCCTAATTGCAGGGCTGTGCACACCACCCACACAGGTGTTTTCACTGTGTGGAAGTTAAAGGTGTTTAAAGGGTCATTATGGCGTTTACTGCAGTAACTGCAGCAACTGCAGCAAATGACGGTTGCAAGTTTGCAAGTGGAGGAAGGGCTTCTGCTCAGAACATCCCTGCCTGAATCATTTACTTAATGGGAGTGCTGTTTTGCTGATGATTTGCTATATTATCCACTGTTTAGCACATTATAAATAATACTTATGGAGCTTGGCTGTATTTGTACTATTAGCATGGATGCATACCGAGACTGCAGTTCCTCCAATGGACACTCGAGGCTGGATCTGAACATGAGACTCCCAAGTTAAAATTTTCATCTTTATATTAGGTTTTAACATGTTTAGCTTTTCATGACTATGCATTGGGTGACTTCTAATACAGCTCACCCATTATAGTCTAAAGATATGCATTATTAGAGGCATAGCTGCTAATAATGCATATCTTTAGCTAATATAAATGCCATTTGTGGCAGTTAACTAACTTTTCATTCTCTTTAGTGTGTGATATAACAAAAATAAAAGATCTCTGACAGGTTTGTACGCCAAGCATCAGTGGCAAAAAGTTCCCCTAATGGCCACTTGAGGCTGGCTCTAAACGTGAGTCAACCCCCATAGACTCCCACGTTAAACAGCCAAACTTTACATTAGAAATAAACATGTTTACAGCCCAGTCCAATTAATAGTTTTGCTCTTTATGCTGATTTAGCTCTGTACAGGAGGTGACCTTTAATTGAAGTTATAATAAGGCCTATTTATTGAGGGTTTATTGAGGGTGTAGCCACTTTGACTGACAGGGTGGGAGCAGAATGAGCCACTAGGAGTCACCCAGCAGGTTTTTTGACCATGAAAACATTTTAAAGTCACATTACGACAAATAATGTCTCAATTCCCAGTTAACTATAATAGACTGTTTAAGAAGTCTGTGCCCTAGTTTTGGATGCACCTGACCTAGCACTCGTCCCACTTTAGACATAATGCTGAAATCAAACCTCCAATTGAATTGGTGACATTATAATGGCTTAATATGACGCGCAGGTTGGAGAAGATGCTTAGTTGTCTTTTTTCCACGATAAAGGTGGAGAAGAATGAACACAATGCTTTTCTAGTCCACTAATAGAAAAGCAGAGGCTAAAGCAGACATGCACAGGAAGCACACACACCCAACCAGAGAGACTGAGAGAGAGTACGAGTGTAGCCCTGTGAAAGTGGGAAGCCCATTTGTAAAGCCCTCACGCTCTCAGGAAGACTTTTTGAAGTGATTATGAAGACAGTTCAGATCAAAGGATTTGACAAGTCTGAGTGCGCGCCAAATACGAGGCCGGGTAATCACGCTGAAGCCCCTCCATACAAGATGGCAGTGGTCCCCCCAGCTGCTTTGCAAATGTAATGCGACACTTGCGGATAAACAGATTATGAAGAAATGGAGGGGTTGGGGGCGGGGGCGAAGGGGACCGAAAAGAAAAAAAAAATGACTTCACAACTTGTAGAAATTAGAGGAGGGGAAATAGTTTATTTAATGAACTCTGGGGATGGGCAGTGTCAAAGAAATGATGATTAATTCTAGAGCGCTGATACAGGTCTAAACGATATAATTTGGGAATATTAGCGGGAACATTAGATGATGAGGCAGTATTTCTCGTGCTAGTATCTCAGACTCGAGGCTCCAGAGACTGTTTTTTTTTCTCCTTCCTTTCTCTTTCCCTTCACTAGTTATTATAGATTAATCCATAATCCTCACCACCTAAAGACATTTTTGTCAGTAAAGCTCAGGGATAGAGCCGGTAGATTTTTTATTTTTTGGGGGGGAATATATCTCCGCTCCTGCTCATTTCCCCTCAGCATGATGTCACATTGTCACATCTACTGAAAATACTCCATCGCCAGCTCCTCTCAGATATACCGTTTCATTTCGGTAGAGCTGAGGTGGGACTTATCAGTTTATGTAACCGGAAATTTTCTACATCATGTACACGATTCCCATTTATTCAACATCATGTCAAGTTGAATGTGATGTTCGGCGCTCACAGTAAGACAGAAACACTCATAATGTGTTGATATGAATCGTTTTTTTCCTGCTTTTTTTTCTTCTCTTCTTTTATGAATGAGCTCAAGTAGCAGAGTATTGTAAGCTGTGCAGCCGTGCTGTAATGTCAGATAATGCACTTTTCACTGTACACGAAGGGATTTTTGTGCCTGTTCTTCATGCAGTGTTTTAATTCCAAACTCCATTGAAAAAACAATCGATTTTATTGCTGATTTGTTCGCTGTGTCTGTGCAGCATTTCAAAGCTGTGGAGCAGAGCCGGATAAAGTGATAGCTATCTTGATTGCAGAAAGTACTACAAAGCAATTTGATGTATAACAATGTCGTCACAGTGAAAACATGCGTCTTCAAATGTGGGTTATTAACCATTAAAGAAAAAAAAGAAACACTGGAAAAATGCTTATTTTCTTAGCTCACAAAAATCTGTATTTGCAATGTCTCTTTGCTTTAATCTGTGCAATAAAAACAGATCAACAGAAGGTGTGCTCTCTGCCTGTTTTGTCCTCCAAGTATCTTAGGCATTAGTCAGCTTTTAGGTTAAAAACAAAGCTCTTTACTTTCATTGGACAGGACGATTAAAGCGCCCTGAAGAGCCTCACTCATCACCGAGTGTCCATTTGTCCAGTCAGAAGAGGGTGTGCTTCTTTCTTTCTTTCTTCTCTGTATATATATATGTGTGTGTGTGTGTTCTGAATGACCCTTGTGGTGGGATAAACGTCTCTTTGAGAGCGCAGGGACAGATGGACAGACAGAGGGACTCAGCGACAGACACAGAGGACTGAGGCTCCAGTGTAGGCGCTGCCACGTGGCCTGAATCCCCTTTCATCTCCACAACTCGTCCATTTCCTGCCCCTTCACTCTAAACAAACATACAAAATCGTGATGCTGCACGCAGTGACGGATAGATGGATGGGTTTGAGGAAAGGGCTGGTGATTTGAGGTGTCACAGGGAACAATGCCAGCTACGTTCAAACACCTCCTGGTTTTATTTAGATATAAATATTTTTGGTTTTGGTTTATTTGCAAATAAAAAAAATGCCAAAAAGCTGACAAGAGCATAGAGAGAGAGACAGAGGCAGAAATACAAAAAGAAACCCCATGGAGCTGATAAAAATATCTCGCCCCAAAAGAGAAAAGAGGGAAAAAGAAACAAGTTCACCAGCAGAGACACAGGTGAATTTGTCACAGAAGCAAAAAAAGAGAAAAAAAAGCCCAATGCAGTATTATGAAGTCTGTTTCTGCAAATAGAAGAGGCTAAGCGCCATTAGTAATCACTACAGTCTGACACAAACGATTACAATTGAAACAAATTAAGTCTCTTTAACATAAGCACTCTAAATGTAGCCTGTTAAAAGTTAATTCATATAAAAGTCTAAATACATCACATAACCCAGTGATTCCCAAACTGGGTAAAACTACTGGTGGTAGGGTACTTCTGCAGTTTCCACGTGGAAGGATTAGCTGTCTAATCTGAATAAAGGAACAAATAAATAAAAACATAATTACATAAAGAAAAAAATAAATATTTATGTTTGCTTTGAGCAGAAAAAACACAAAGACTGAAAGAAAAAATATGAAATATTTGTGGTATTTGAATGAATAGTATAGGTAAAGGTAACCTATTTAAATGAATTATTATTAGCTAACATTATTGTGAAATGTTCAAAATGAAATGACAGTATATACAAACAGCTAAAATATAGTTCAACAGCTGAATTGAATGGCTAACAATAATGTATAAAAACTCAGAAATTAGTAATTAATAGGTACCAGTAAACAGCTGAAAATGATTCTCTAACAGTATAAATATGCAAAATTAGCTGTTGCCAATAATACACAATAAACAACCCAAAAAGCTATTTGATCAAACTAAGTTTTGACTTGCAGCTGAAATTGCTAGCTTAAGGCGTGAATAAACAGTTGGAAATTGTATGAACAAACAAATGAAATGAATAGTTCCACATATTAGATAAACGACTGAAATAGTGGGATAAAATTAATAATAGAAACCTGGAAATGATTAGATTAAGGTACAGATAAACAGCTGGAAACTGTTATCTAACTGTACAGATATGCTAATTTAGCAGTTTGCTAAAAACGCTAGCTAAAGTTAAGAGGAAAATGTTAGAAATTATTAGGTAAAAGTAAGCTAGGACTTGCAGTAAAATTTCTATTGAATACATTGTTGGAAATTATATGGATAAATCAAATTCTGCTGTTGAAACAGTTGCCTAAGGTTATCAAGAAAAATTAAGCTGAAGGTATGGATAAGCTATTGTAAACTATTGTAGGTCAAACTACAGTTAGGCAAATTCAACCACTAGCTAAAAATAAAAGATTAACTGAAAAACTAACTAACTAAAATTAAAAAAAAAAAAAAGTTAGCAAATAGCTAAAACTCTTGGGCTTTCATATTGCTCAAAAGTTATCTAGGTCATAAGGGAAAAATGTCTACTCATTGCTTGAGATGAACTCTGTCAAAGTAAAGTAAATCTCCTTGTAGTTGTTTTGGTAGTATTCAGATTGTCGCCTGTAGTTTGCATAGAAGACACTGATTTATCTGCAAACACCTGCTACCTACAGAGTGGCGAAAGCGAACTTTGAGGACAACATTCTTTGTTCAAGACACGCTTTGGTAAATTTTAAATAAATTGTGAGAGCATGCAGAAAAATTTGCAAATCAGCATCTTTCATGTAAAGCAGAGGCGACTACGGCAATCTGCTGTCATGATCAAAAGGATCACGAGGAAGTTTTTGCCAGCAAGTCAGGAACTTTTCTTCCCTTGCGACCGGTGGCTGTCAGATAGTCACTGAGTGCTCTCATTAACTTAATAGTGTTGCACATCTGAAATGACTGACAAGTTATTGTCATGTGACTGAAAAATCTCAACAGATAAACTTGCAACAGATAAAACTGCAATTTAAACACTTAAAAATGGTGTGGATAAAGACAAGTATTAGGTAATCACAATGAGTAAACAGTTGAAAAAGCTAGCTAAACCGGCAATTTTGCCAAAATTATCAGTCAAAATGACGCTAACCCTAACTAACTTTAGCTTTAGCTAAATGTATCAAATAATTAATAAAAGTGGTTACTAAAAGTAATGAGTAGTTTTTAAATATAGTATTAATTAAAAGCAGCAGATCAGTGTATGAAATAGTAATGCAGTGGTTGAGATACTACCATGCTAACATAACTGATATGTAACTGAGTGAGCTAAAAGTAGTCCTGATCCAGTTTCAAGCTAGCTGAGAGGTGTTGTTAATAAAGCTGTTCTTGGGACAGTGACTATGGTACTAACATGTCCTCCAGTATACTCACAGAAGTGGTGGACCTGCAGCACAGCTGCAACTTCCTCTTCCCACTGGCTCAATGTGTCAGCAAGAGATGTCAATGTGATTGGTCAGTACTGAGGGCAGACGGCTATTGATTGGGTGGTCATTAGGAGAAAACGGCCCGGCGGGAGTATCAGGCCTGACACCGTTAACACCCAACTCCGCCGTGTCGACCGCTCTTTAACGAACGGCCATCAACTGACTGGGACCCGGCCATTGACCCGCGGGCTTCCTGCAATCCCTTACTGCCAGACTGGAGTGTGAGTAAAGGGCTGTGGTGTGTGGTAGTATCGATCCCTGGATGAGACACTGAGGCCGTGGAGGGAAACTGTATCGGAGACAAGTTTACAATCAGAGTGAGAGTGATTTTTAGTTATCAGAGTGGAGCCTAGCAACATGAAAAAAGGACACAATCCAAGAAAATTAGGAAACTGGGAATATTACTGCTACTGATACTCTGACTCTGTTTGTTAGTACATATATAGATTTAAGTACTTGTACTAACTGCAAACAGTTTGACCTGTTTTTCCCTCTGAATAAATGAAGAAAGAGCAAAATTTTTCTCACACAAGGAAAAACAGGAGAAATGCACTTTAGTTGATCATATGTTTACATGTTTAATAAACAGCAGTAAAGTTTAAGATGAATACATGCAAAAGTTTACCGTCTGTGTATTCATGATTACATTTGCCACATTCATTTTGGGATAAAAGCACTCAGTAACTGTAAGCATTAAAATCTAAGCTTTAAAAGTGTAAAGCTTAACTGTGTCAAAACAGAGCAAATACTGGGTTAACAGTAGATGGTGCTCGTGATAAGAAACCCTCATTTGTGCTCAGAATAACCGTACTTTTAGATTTTAGATTGGCCTGATATTAAAAATACAAATTTTGTAACTATTATCAAGCACAACCATAATCGTAACTAAGCGTCGCAGAGACGGAAAGCCCTACCCGAGGTTAAGTAGAGTTTGTTTGCTTCAAGAGTTACATCTTTCTCTAAATCCATCAGATGTGGAAAGGGTTATGCATGCTTATGTTACGCGTAGACTGGACTACTGTTACCGCACTGCATACTGGAGTCAGTCAATCATCTCCTGCTCGTTTACAAGTAGTCAGAGCTTGCACTGGATTTCCTTTGCATTAGGGAATCTGCTATAAAGTGTCACTCTTTGTACTTACAGATTGATTATGTGGTGGATATGCTGCTTCCTAATCAGTCTTCACCATCAGGCGATCAAAACTGACCTCAGACAAGCATCAGCTGTGACTGCCTTCAAGATGAAAACATACCTTTTTTCTGTTGTAAAGCGCTTTGGTTTCAGATGTGCTATATGAATAAAATTCACTTACTTAAATACCAGGAAATGTCCTGAGGGCCACCTGGCGATATAACACGTTAGCATGAAGGCAGTAAAACGGGACTACACATGTAAATTAGCAGTTCTGCTATAATCTGGCATGTTTGCATTTCATATTTTTGGTATACTGGTGTCCATTAATGTGCCTTTTTTCCTGCCAAATTAAAAAAAAAGAAAAAAGTAAAGTTGAAATCCCTTCACAGTGCTGTCAAAACTGAGTTTGGGTTTCATCTGGTAGCAGCACAACATGGTTTGCAGCTCTTATCTATTCAAAAAGTTTCTTTTTTTAAACATCTCTCGGGTAGCTTGAATATTTTGTCACATCTTTTGTAGAGAAGCTTGATTTTTCTAACAATCCCAGCATGCGTTCTCATGCTGAACAGGTGTTTTTTTTTTTCTGTTTTTCTGTGAAATTTCTTGAACCTGTAGCTTCTCCCTGCACTGTGAAATCAGGGCCTGGATACACGATACACACTGACACCAAATTTGGCCGCTTTGTGTTGCAGCTTCTACTCTGAGCAGACGGCGAACGGACTCGCGCTCAGTGCTGCGTGCGGCGTTAGCACGGGAGTGTAGCTCAGGTATTCGACCGTTTGGCTGATCAGATGTCTTCATAGTGAGAGTTGGCAGAGGTACAAGTCAACAACAGCGGATTGGTTCAGCACCGCCGTGCCTTCGGGGATGCCTGCACATAAATCTGTGTGAGTGTGTAAGGGGGGAATGCAAGGAAAGGATGCAAGCGGGCTTCCAGTGTATGACAGCTATATCCTCTTTGACTCAGTGAAATATCATTAGCTGCACTTATCAGATTAGTTTGAGAAAGGGATTAGCGTGCTGCGACTGAGCGTGTGCACTCTGGTTTATTCTACTTTTGTCTGCAGAAATTACCAAAAAGAAAATTTGAAGAAAAAAAATAACGTGATGCATGAACAAAGAAGCTTATTTTGATGAAATCTGGCGAGTCTGGTATGAGATGGCAATCACAAAGTGAACTGTCAGGGCTGAGGAAATATTTCCTGACACTGGGGAAGTGAGGGACGAAAATAGCAAATAACCGCACAATGAAGACAGGCTGCGATGTCTGTGTGCGTTTGACTGGCTGTGTGTGCGCGTCAGTTTGAGTGTGTCAGGCTGTGATCAGAAAGTGAATGAGCCATTTCACTGGCTGCTCTTCTCCCCCCTCCTTCCCTTTCCCTCTCTCTCTCTCTCTCTCTGTCTCTCTGAGGGGAAGCCTGAGCTGTGGACAGCAGTGGAAATGAGCTCGGCCGTGCAGTAAGTGTGGCGACCTCGTGGCTAACCCCACACTGTTTCCACCGCTCTCTCCACTAAATGATGCCTACTGTATCCTGCCCAGGATGAGGAGGAGGAGGAGGATGGAGCCTAAACTGAGACAGTCTACCCCCCCCTTCCCTTCCTTCCTCCTAGTGTGCGCTCATCAGCCCGTCTGGCGGACTAAAGCAGCACAGACATGTGCTATTTCTATCTAAGGGACATTATGGCTTCTCACTCATGACGGTGCTGATTCATGTTAGAACTTGCAGCAGCAACAAAATTTATTATATACCATATATGTCATTTTAAGGATTGTTATGTTTAGATTTCCCTCCAATGATGACAGGGTGGAAGTGAGCAGGGATCAGTTGGGAAATGGTGATGTCATATGCTTCTGAGCACCAATCAGGATTAAGCAAATTTCTTAATAAGCAATACAAAAAAAACCAGAAGTGGTTTACGTTTGTAAAATGATCGGGACTATGTGGATACTATATGGCTGAAACTGCCAAAATAAAAACAAGATAATTAAAAATAATTATTTAAACATAAATAAATTAATAAACAAATTATGTGCAACTTTATATGCTGTTTATTGGTTAAACTAATAGGGTTTTCTGTTTTATTTTTCTTCTAAATTTACTGCATTTATTTAGTTTTTATTAAATGTTGAATTATCCTGTAATTCTCTCCTTATTTGCTTTAAAAATACATATATTATTCTTTATTAATTAATTACACTTAACAGGTGTTGCTGTGTTTTTGCTGCCTTGAGGCATCGTGAACCTACACAGGTTTGTTTGTTAAGCACATTGAGTTGACATATAATGAAATACATTATATAAATAAAAATGCCATTGCCACTGATTCACGCTTAAATCTATGTATTTATTTGTGAATTTATTTGTGTTCTATTTTCTAGTTGAGCTGCTCCTAAATAGCACACAAACACTGTGGCCTGTTACATTATGGCAACCTGATATACTTGGCACATGTTTTTATGGTAAAATTGGGTCATTTTAGCCCACTGCTAATTAGTTGCTAAACCACACAAGGGAAATAGTATGTGGAAACCAAAATTATTGCAACCATGTGCAATAAACTCTGGATTTTGGAGACCAGGTGTGTGTGTCAGTTGCCTTCTTCAGACCGGCTTTGGTGCATGAAGGATGGAAATAAAACAGCAATTACAAAGAATCAGTCCGCTATTAGTTTGCAGTTGAATTGGGGTCAGGTTGGTAATTATACACACTCTGTTTGTGATAATGATATAATAATAAATTAAATCTTTTGCTGTCTGCATATATAGACATTCATTTTCATTATTTTGAACCAGGGTCCAGTTTGAAATACGTAGATCAAAAACACGAATTCAGAAATTCTTCCACAAACAGTGATGCAGTTGTTGCAGGACAGAGATTTTACAGTAAAATGACATTGATTTTAAATTAGACTATAACCAGAATACAACCAGTGCCACGTCGCAGACGAATTGCAGTCATCAGTGCAGATTGACCCAGATTGATTGCAATCTGTTGGCAATCATTCTGAGAGTGATTGCAGGGAGTTTGAGTCAAACATGACTGTTCTCAGTCACCTTGTGAGGCAGACTGGTTATTTGTTGTAACTTCTTACAATCAATAACTGAAAGCAAAAAAACCCCAAAACAAACAAATCCATGCAACCACTAGTTTTTTCTATTCTCAAAGAGGTTGCAGTCCAACTTTCACCTGTGTGACTGAGCCATGCATCCCTAAGGGGTCTAAACTGTCCCTGTGCGCCAGGTTTGTTTGCTGAAATCCTGACGTTTCAGGAGTAGACAGACAGTAGGAGTTTTCATGTATTACAGTATGATTAATTTCTTCTTTCTATCACTGTATTATCTTTTTATTTGCCTTCATTCGTTTTTGCAACTTTTCACCTACGATCGATGTCCGTAAGCATACGGTGAGTGTGTATCAGGCATTCAATGGAATTTATTTCATAATTTTGCGAGTTTCATCTGTGTTACAGAAAATTTCTGGAACTGAAGTTTCCAGAGTTCTTCAGTGGTATACCAGAGGTATCGATTGGAGTGCAGTTTTTTGCAACAGTACTTGCAGATCAGTGCGGTGAAGCCTGGAGTTTTTATCTCAAACTAAATTTAGTGTAAAAATTTAGTTTGGCTTGGTTTTGAAATTTGCTCTGACACAGGGGGTTTTATAACTCTGCAAACTCTGGGATGTTGAATTTAAAATAAATTTTGCGTGGGTTTGTACATTTTGTTCATGGATGAATTTGTAATGATTACTGATTCAACTTTAAAACTGTGCAGCACTTCTGTAAATGCCTACCGGGCTTTGGATCGCTGACAAATCAGAACGTCAATACGAATGTGCGGAAATGTAATGTCGTATGAAAATAAAACCATTTTCATCACAATGTGAGTCTTTTATTACTTAAATTACAGCTTGGCTAGAAGCACCAGATTTTTGCTGCTGTAAATCTCTCTTGTTAAGTCCAGCAGCGCAGCTTTCCTCTTGAAAGAGTTTTGTTTCTGTGAACAAACTAAAAAACATGACAAAAGCTACTGAAAAGTAATTGTGAATGTTTCCCTATATTGAATTAAACTCTTGCTAGCTTATAAAAGGCTTGTGTGTGTTTGTAACTACTATAGATTTAAGGTGAGCAGGAATGTTTTTGGTATAATTTGACCAGGTTTCTAACCTTCAGTGTCTCCCCACATGGGATCTGTGCAGATTTCTCTGTCATAATTCACGACTTTCCAAGTAAGAGTTTGTCTTTTAAAGGATGTTTCTGAAAGAGTTTCACAATCTTAAGATAAATCGAACACTATATGAAAATCACATAATTGGTTCTTTAAGATATAACGAGGGTTTTATGATGACTCTTTCCCCTCACATAACAAAAGAAAAACACAAAAGGGCGGCAATATTCTTTAATCTTTCCCTTTTAACCTCACGCTGCTAGAACAACAGCCAGTTCCAGGGTAGTTGGAGTCTTCTCGTTTCATAACTGCAGTAATGTTTTTGAAAGACTGGGTGTAACAGGGTTTTCTTCTCTTGCCCCAAACCACAAAAGATCAACGTGTGCAACATTGTGCAGTACGTGCATTCCGCTTTGTTTCATGCTGCGCTGTAAAAACTTTAAAGTGGATGTGACAATCTGCGCTTCCTCTTTCTCATTTGCTTAGGAAAGTTTGACCTGATATTTTAAATGAAAAGTGCATCTATTTAAGAGCAAAAACACAACATTTTCACATGTTCACACACATATAATTACTTACTGGTTGCAAATGTTTCATGGGGATGGTACTGGGACCTGATAATGAAATGAAATATTGTGAGTCTTTTAACAGAGATCAGCATGACAGAATAATCCATCCATGACCCTACTCAGTCCTGTGAGTACACCCTTATCCTTGCTTTCACATTGGCTTGTATTAAAAGGGTAAGTAGTAGCCAGCTGGTGCTAGTCGACTGCACTACATTAACTGATCATCAGCAGAAGCTTTAGCAGTTTCCTGGTGTGCAGCATTCAGGTGTTTGTTGAAACAATGGCACAATCTTCCCAGGACTGGACATCCCAGGAACTTTACCTCAAGGTCAGACTGTGCAATGCTCAAAAAATTTGAATCTGTATTTTGCTCATCTGTCTTTTGGCCAGATGAGACCAAAGTGGTGATGTTTGGCCATAAAGCACAAAACCACACTCAGAATATCAGCACAAACACCTCATACCAGCTGTAGGCACGGTGGTGGAGGGGTCATGATTCGAGCTTATTCTGGAGCCACACGATGTGGACAGCCTGCAGTCATGAAGTCTTCTCTATACCAAAGTATTCTAACAAAATGTGAAGACATCTCTCTGACAGCTACAACTTGGACCAAACTGGGTCATATAACAGGACAATGATCCCAAACAGAGCAGAAACGTACAACAGAATAGCTGAAAAAGAAACAAATCAAGGTCCTGCAGTGATTATGTGGTTGGACCTTAAGAACCTTAAATTTTTAATGATCTGCAGCAATGCTGTAAAGAGGAGTGGGCCAAAATTCCTCCACAATGATGTGAGACAGTGATAACGTCATACAGAGAATGATTACTTCAACTTATGGTTGTTAAAGGTGGCTCCACAAACTACTGAATCAGGGGTGTATTTAGTTTTTAATCCATTTGTTTTTGTCTTCCACATTATAAATGTTTCTTTAAGAAGAAAAGGAAAAGAACCGGAAGGAAAATGTGAAAGAGAAGAGGGTAAATCAAAAGAGCAAGGTGTGAAGAAGAGGTGGAAAAAAGTCTGGGAGGATAAAGAGAGAGAGTAGAGATGGGATTATCTACACCTGCAGAAGAGAGAGAGAGAGAGAGAGAGAGAGAGAGAGAGAGAGAGGGAGAGAGGTGAGGACTAGAAAGTGAGATCTGGGAAGATAGAAGAAAAAAAAGAGGATGTTTGAGTGAGAAAAAGAGAGCGAGAGCAGCAAACATCCAGCTCTGCTTGGAGCTAACCCCTCCTCACAGGGGAGCCAGCTGGGCAGATTGCATGTGAAACAGAGGCTTTGATGGTTGCAGGTAGCAGCTTTTTTTTTTTTACCCCCTTTCTTGCTCTCTCCTTCCTACCCCACCACACCTCGCCTTCCTCCCGGTTCCTCTCTGCAGAGCAACAGCTCGAACCACAGCGGCCCTCCAGCAGGCACAGGTGGTATTGCTCACTCCAATTTAGCTCAAACCGCCGACTTGAAATAGCGCGGCTGTCAGAGGCAATCTGCGGCGCGAGATGGACCGCTGACTCCAGCGCTGAAGAAGTAGGACTGAAAGAGAGTGAGTGGGGAGGAGAGGAGGGGACCGAGAGAGGAAGGAGGAGGAACGACCTCCCCTCCTGCTGAGCTCCTACCGTCCAGCAGCAGCACATGCTCACTGCGAGCTCGGTGCAGACAAAGGTCAGAGTAGCCAGTTTATTTATCGCCGGATGGGACCACATGCCATATGGGGGGTCCAATCTGTTAGCGTCCATCCTGCTGTCCCCCGGAGCTGAAAAGGCGCTGCTAACACACACACGCTCTGAGTGAGGCAAACTTTTCAAAAGCAGAAAGTAGCGAGTGTGATGTTTGCCTTTAGTAATTCTGGAAGACGCCTTACAGGTGATATAACTCACCTGAAAGTCGTACTGGAGGTCTGTAAATCGCAGTGTCAGCTGAAAAGGTGCAAGACAAAACAAATCCTTCTTCAGCCACTATCGAGGAAAGAACCTGCGAACAACCTCTGGTCCAGTTTTACTTGTATAGAGTCACATCCCAACGACAGCCGCCTCATGCACAAGTTAGGTAAAGACCATATCGTACAGGATAATGTTCACTGCTTAAAAAATGGTCAAATTTAAAGGAAAACAGATGATGAGATGCAGGCTGCTCTTTAAGGAGAAGGTTCTTGTGATATAAATGAACCCAATAAAGATAATTAACCAACTAACAGGTAACTACAGCATGAGCATCCTTGGTTCGTCAGTGCCATAGTGATGGGTCGTTCGCGAACGAAATGGCTCTTAGAGCCGACTCTTTGACGTGAACGACGCGAGCCGGCTCCTTATCGCGAGCCGTCACGTGGGTTTTTTTTTCTTTCTTTCTTTCTCTCACCCTCTCTCTTGCACTTTTTTCCCCCGCTTCACTCTGCACGCGAGCCTTGTGCTTTACGCTGGGCAGAGGGGGGAGGGGCGGTAGTTACACTCAGTAGCACAGGAACAGAGCCAGAGCGAGAGAGAGAGAGAGCCAGGGACAACAACGTCACGTTAGAAAGGTATAGTAATCATCCACAACTATTTTCGGTTGCAGATGATAAGGGATTCAGAAAGTTTATTCATACAGGCCCATATGACAGAGAATATGCATCTTCTTTTTGTTTTCATATTATAATTTATATTTAATTGTGTTGTGGTTTGCAGTGTTTTGTGTTGTTTTCACTTTAAATTTGTAAAAGGAAACAGCTGAAAATTTAAATAGTTAAAAGTTGAAATGTGAATAGTTGATTTTTGTATTATATGATTTATTTATTACATTTTATGTGGAGTGAATAAATAAAAGTATATTTACGGTGGTCCCTAGAGACAAAGCACATACAAACTTCAAATCACGTACGAACTCTGAAGCATGTACAAGCTCCAAAACACGTAAAAACACGTACAAACTCCAAAACACGTAAAAACTCCAAAACACGTACAAACTCCGAAGCATGTAAAAACTCAGAAGCACATAAAAACTCAGAAGCACATAAAAACTCAAAACACGTACAAAAGACAACAGAAGTGCTCCAGGATGCTGGGCGCAGTGTTGAGCTTTTGTTATCTTGTGGCTACACAAGCCAGCAAGTACCAACGACCGGATTTGGTGTGTGATAGTAACAGGTAAATGAACTTTTTTTTTAATTATTTGAATATATATGAGTGCCTGTGTATAAATACACAAACAATACACACATGCTTTCAATTGTGTAATTTAAGTGATCTAGTAGCTCTGCTTTGGAAGTTCAGTTCATGCTAGAAATGTGTTTTGGGGTTTGTACGTGTTTTGTCTCTAGGGGCCACCGCATATATTTATATATAAACATATATAAATAAAACCACTTTTTTTACGTTAGTAATTCCTTTTTGTGCATAATTTTATATTATTGTTAATAATAAATAAATAAAAGCAACAAAACAACCTGAAGAGCCGGTTCGGAGCCGAAAGAGCCGGCTCTTTTTAGTGAGCCGAACCGAAAGAGCCGGATCTCTAAAAAGAGCCGGAAATCCCATCACTACAGTGCCAGAACTGTGGCCTTCTGTGTTGATCTTTGATAAACAGTGTGTGTTTTCAGATCATCTCTTCAGATTTCTCCAGACCAGAAGCTTTTCAAAAGCACCCTTTTTAACACCTGCGCCATCAAAGTGGTTTTTCTACTTCGGGCTTCTGGAGCGAATCGGTGGGACTGATGGTACAAATGTGAGCCTGCCTTGAAGACACAGCCGGTTCTACAAAAATTAGATAGCCAGGAAGTGTGTGTGTGTGTGTTTGCTGCTGTCTTTGTTGTTAAAAAAGGTAAGACTGCAAGGTCCTGAAAATAAACCTCAAATGTTTTGAACCCAGAAGAGAGGTGAGGAAAACGGATTTGGATTGAGAGGGGAATGAAACGCAGATCGTATTTTACGCAAAGACCCAGGAAGCTCTCTCTCCCTTTATTTCCCATCATCCTCTCTTTTCTCTTTGTCTTTCACACACACACACACACACACACACACACCCATCTGTGCTACAATTGTCTTAAGTGCAGATGCTCTCTTCAGAGGTGCATTAACTGGTAATGCTTGCTTCTAAGGATCCCTGGGTGCCTGATATCCAACGTGCAGACACAGAGAGCACCCAGCAGTGTAGCACAGCACACAAACAGCAAGGGATTTACACACACACACACACACACACACACACGCACACACACAAAAAAGCAACAAAAACAGGAAGCACACGATTAGAATGAGCTCTGAGAGACTGAAAGTGTTTCTTCTTCGACAGCGTGCGTTTAAAGCCTTGTTGTTTTCGCCCGCAGCTACAGCCAGCTCGGATGATGTTGAGTTCCTTGCAGAGGGTGAACTAGGCTGCTTTGGCTGAATGTTAATGCAGACTACAAATATCTGGAAAAGAAAAAGAAAGAAAAAAACATGCAAGCTCACTCTCGCCGTGTAGCGTTTAATGCCGGCTTTGGTTAAATCAGCTAATTCTGTTGTTGAGCTGAGAAACCAAGAGGTGTAGCTTCAGTGTGCGACGGAAAAAACGAAGCGTGGTTTTATTTGATGGTATATGTTTATGTTTAAGTGTTACCAGGTATCTATGCATTTTTCTGCTATATTTCTAGATGCTTGTTTCAAAGCCTTTGAGAACAACTGAGACAGGTGCCCGGGACCCGACACCTTAGCTACATGTCAGCCAATTACAACTGAACCATGGTGTAAAAACAAGTCACGTGACCTCACAAAAACAAATAAACAAACGAAAACAGTCACCGGGCAGAAATAAAAGTAACAAAACAAGCGCAGTTATTTCAGGTAGTAGCTAAAATCTGCAATCCGTGAACCTGAGCTGGTAACAGCTGATCTGAATGCCAGCTGGCATCAGCTCACCCTGGCTCAGCTGAGAATTTACTACACACCCTGTCTGATAACAAGCTGCTTTAGCCTGCCTCCAGCTGGTCCTACATCTGCAAACCACTTTGCAACCCACTTCCACCCCAGATCTTTGTGTTCATGTTGTGTTTTTTTCCCCATTCCAAAACAGAAAACATTCACCAAACCAGTCACTTTAATTCAGTTCAGTTCAATTTAGTTTTATTTATATAGCACAGAAACACAAGACTGCAATGTAAGCACTAAACAATAATACACGGTCTTTGTGCCTACAGTAAAAGCTATCTTTGTTAGGTACACCTTGCTAATACTGGTGCTGGAAACACTGCTCAGAGATTTTGGTCCTTGATGACATGACAGCATCACACAGCGCAGATTTGGTGGCTGTGTTAGATTGTTGTGTTCTCGTGTGCATGTGTGTGCGGTCATGTCTAGAAGTTTTTTAGACTGAATCTAAACTTACTGGACTTTTTATTGGTACACCTTGCTAGTGAAGGGTTGGACCAGCTTGAGCCTTGCAGCTGTCTTAATTCTTCTTCGCATAAATTTAGCAAGATGCTACAAAGACTCTAAGGGCTTAATGCATAATGTAACTAGATCTTGGTTACCCTCTGGTCCTCGTGTCGTTTCATGAGTCTCCACAAACTACGGTGGCCCCTAGAGACAAAGCACGTACAAACTCCAAAACACTTGCAAACTCCAAAACACATGCAAATTCCAAAACACATGCAAACTCCAAAACACGTACAAACTCCAAAACACTTACAAAATCCAAAACACTTGCAAACTAAAGAACACATGCAAACTCCAAAACACGTACAAACTCCAAAACACTTGCAAAATCCAAAACACTTTATAACTAAAAAACACATGCAAATTCCAAAACACGTACAAACTCCAAAACACTTGCAAAACCCAAAACACTTGCAAACTAAAAAACACATGCAAATTCCAAAACACGTACAAATTCCAAAACACTTGCAAAATCCAAAACACTTGCAAACTAAAAAACACATGCAAATTCCAAAACACGTACAAATTCCAAAACACGTACAAATTCCAAAACACTTGCAAAATCCAAAACACTTGCAAATTAAAAAACACATGCAAATTCCAAAACACGTACAAATTCCAAAACACGTACAAATTCCAAAACACTTGCAAAATCCAAAACACGTACAAATTCCAAAACACGTACAAATTCCAAAACACTTGCAAATTCCAAAACACAACGGAAGTGCTCCAGGACGCTAGGGGCAGTGTTGAGCTCGATTTGCAAAATAAACGGCAAGTTTGTCTGTATGGGACAGTCTAGTCTCCGTCGCGCTTCCCAGGTTGCCTAGCAACCATGATACTAACCGCTGGAAACGTGTCATACAACTTGGTTTGACAGAAATGAGGGAGAACATATTTTGTTCATTTGTTTGTTTGTTTCTACAAGAGCTTTGTGTGATTTGATAAGTATCTGAGGCTGAGACCACAGGACAGTAAAACATGATTTTTGGGCTTCATTTCTGTACTGAACAGTTATTTCAAGATTAATTAGTAAATAAGAATTAGCTGATGTTGTTCATGAGACTAAAGTCATATCACTTTGGTAATGTAAATATAATATGGCCAATATTATAGTTATTATATTAATCATTATTAGCTATTACAGCAGTGAACATGAACTCTGTGTCAAATACTGAGCTTCAGTACAGATTCAAGTTGCAGTTATTTATATGTCTTATCACCTTAAATCTTCACTCAAAGACAAGTATCTTTGACAGTGCATATATAGGTGTATTATATATAAGAGACAAATGTTGTTCCTTCAGTATGTTGGCATTACTAAATTTGGCTCATTGCTTACATATATTTATAAAAAGAAAATGTACAAGCTGTGATAACTGTTTCTGATAAAATGAAGAGTAGACTGATATATGAAATATTCCTTTATTGGGTGAGAAAATCAGACCATGTTTTAAGTCATACAGAATAGATATCAGAGCCTTAAACAGGCTGGCTTCTGCTAAATGGGTCAAACTGGGCAGAAAGTCTACAAACACATAACATCCTTATAGAATATGATGTAACACTATAGATCAACTTACCTCAGAATATATAAAGCATATAAACAATTACAGCAATATGATGCAACAAACACAGCAGTGCTACTGATCCAAAATACTCAAAGCTTCATAGAACTGGAACAAACATTTATTTTTAGGTCCATTCTGCTGCTGATACATACTTTAGGTTTCTGAACATTAAACTTGTTGCTGCCTTTCATAGTGTGTAACTTGAAGGCCCTGAGTACTTTCTCCCACACTGAAAACACTGGAATGATAGCATTATTTGAACATTACCTAATGAGACTGATTCAGGACAGACAATTAGTTATTCTAAACTTTTCTAGCAGTCCTTCACAAACAGGGAACAGTCTGTCTATTCTCTCCATCTGTCAGCTGCTGCTGGCTCTTCCTCCTCCTCTTCCTCACACACTGCTGAGTTTGTCCTGGTGGATCATCAGGGGTGCAAAGCCTCACAGATGATGTGCAGCAGTGTGTCCCTCAGTCTGTCCTCACTCTGGACACTTGCAGTTGTCACACATGGAAATCAAATGTGTGATAAGCTGCAGGATTCAAACACAAGTGTGACTTATAAACACATGTTCATACTTTTATTACACAATCAGAGAGAAAGAAAAAGAGAGAGAGTGCAGGACAGACAGGTGACAGTCTCAGGTGTATACACTGCTACAAAACAGCACAAAAGAAGGAGGATTTAGTGTTTGTGTTATTACGAAACAAGAGGAGTTCCCAGATGGTACAGTGGACACATGTGTGACTCCTGCGATTAAAGCATCTTTCTTTCAGCTTAACGAGTGAACCGTCAGCTCGTTCAAACACACGTTAAAGTCCGTTTGGCTCGACACCACCGAACAGAGGCAGCAATATAACATAGCTAACATTAACAGTGCAGTGAATCCTCCTTGTGCTGTGATATTCAGGACTGCAAACCGAGCAGCATCACTGACTTTCAGCTTGTTGTGTTTGTGGATATATGACTGACTTTAATTATCCACAAAATCATCACAATCTCTGTAAGATTAAGGTCGACTATATATATATATTTTAAAGTAAAGGCTTTAAAACCAAGTTAATTCTGAAAGTACAGACATGACTAATGTCACATAACTTTCCCGACATGTGGCCAACAATAATGGTTTAATGTTCTTCATTAAAAAAATATTTGCGCATAAATAAGTGACATAATATTCAGTACTTACTTCTGAAAGTTTACTCTTCCTCCGCTCTGCTTTCACCGTTTTTTTTCGGCAAAATTATCCACACCACCACCGCACTATGAAGTCTGGGATATGTTGGGCCATGAAGGCTACACCGACCCATCCTTAAAATTCAGGGAAATTATGGACGCATTTGAGGGCCGTATGTAGAGCAGCCTTTGAATTGGGAAAGCCTTCTCTTGTCGCTGTGACGTAATCGGCCTTAAAATGCGGCCTTTAAGGCTGCAAACCCCAAATCCGGTCATTGGTACTTCCTGGTTTGTGTAGTTACTAGGTAACAAAAGCTCAACACTGCCCCTAGCGTCCTGGAGCACTTCCGTTGTGTTTTGGAATTTGCATGTGTTTTTGAGTTTGCAAGTGTTTTGGATTTTGCAAGTGTTTTGGAATTTGTACGTGTTTTGGAATTTGTACGTGTTTTGGAATTTGTACGTGTTTTGGATTTTGCAAGTGTTTTGGAATTTGTACGTGTTTTGGAATTTGCATGTGTTTTTTAGTTTGCAAGTGTTTTGGAATTTGTATGTGTTTTGGAATTTGCATGTGTTTTTTAGTTTGCAAGTGTTTTGGGTTTTGCAAGTGTTTTGGAGTTTGTACGTGTTTTGGAGTTTGCATGTGTTCTTTAGTTTGCAAGTGTTTTTGGAGTTTGCATGTGTTTTGGAATTTGCATGTGTTTTGGAGTTTGCAAGTGTTTTGGAGTTTGTACGTGCTTTGTCTCTAGGGGCCACCGTAACAAACAACAGAAACAACATCCAAATAAAGTGGAGCTCAGAGCAAAGCTCAGGAGCTGAATCGACATTTTCTCAATTCTGCTGCAGGTCACAATGGATCAGCTGTACACTGAACAATATGCAGCATGTTTGGACTTTGTTTGCGCAGCCTCAGTGGCCTAATGGATAAGGCAATGGCCTCCTAAGCCAGGGATTGTGGGTTCGACTCCCGTCTGGGGTGATTACTAGTGGAATGGCACAGTGGAAGTGTGCTGGGCCCTTAACCCAGAGGTGGATGAATTGAAACCATCCTTAGACAGCCAGATTTCTGTCATTAATGCATCATGTTCAAGCAAGCAGTTTGAGATCATCTGGGCTTTATGACGTGGTGTGTTCTGATGGCTGCTTAGATAAGTACCCTGTGTTTATAAAGGGATGGACATGGTCTGCAACAATACTCAGGAAGGCTCTGGTGTTTAAATGATGCTTAGTTGGTACAAGTGTGACAAGAACCCCCCCCCCCCCCCCCACACCACTAGCAGTCTGAACCATTGATATGAGGTAGGGTGGATCCATGTTAAATTCTGACCCTGCCATCTGAATGTTGCAGCAGAAACTGAGACTCTTCAGTCCAGGAAACATATTTCCAGTATAGTGAAACCAGAGATGCTCTCCTGCACGCCTTGGTTGTTATGAGTGGTTATTTGACTTCCTGTTAACTTGAAGCAGTCTGGCCATTCTCCTCTGACATCAACAAGACATTTTCAGCCAGAGAACTGCCGCTCAGTGCATATATTCTCTTTTTCAGATGATCCTCCTTGAACTCTAAGAGATGGTTGTGTACAGAAACTCCCAGCAGACCAGCAGTTTCTGAAACATTCAGACCAACAATCATCTTTCTTCCTCATTATGATGCTTAGATTGATCATCAGCAGGTCTTCTTGACCATGTCTACATGCCTAAATACACTGAACTGCTGCCATGTGATTGAGTGATTAGGCATGTGTGTTAACGAACAGTTGAACAGGTGCATATTGCAGCTCAAGACTTTTGCACAGTATTGCAGCTTCAAATAAGTAGATACCATTTGAAGTACAAATATAGTGATTAGCTCAAAAATGACATTTGCAGCCGACTGGCATTACGGTTGAATGCTGCTTCAACATTTCCTGACTGCGAGACTTCAAAGATATGCCTCCTTAAAGGCCTCTTGGCTAAAGCACCTACAGTATACAGTAAACACTACGCTGAAAGACCAGACTCTGTTCAACGCCACTCATATCATCTATATCCGCTCACAGACCCATCAGGTCAATAATGTTTCATCTGAGGAATTAAATAAATAAATAAATAAAAAAAGCAGGCTGAGGCTTTAATTAAAGAAGTGGCTGGCCATTGAGTTGTCCATCAGAGGCTTCAGGAGAGAGAGAGAGTGAGTGAGTGAGAGGGAGCGAGAGCAGGGACTTTCATCCTCTGGCTTCAAACACTCTGCTGAAAATGGAGTTTTTGCCACTCTGGCTCCAACGTAGCGGACGGCCCTCAGTGCGTGACGACTCGCACCCCGCGGCGTCAGCGGGGAGTCTGCTCAAAAGCACCACACACGCACACACACGCATATGCATTAGATGAAGACGGGAACTCACATAACGTTTGCACAAAAAAATAAAACCTGGCGTGCACAGAAGCACACATTGTCCTCGTGCACGCCCGTACAAACGAGAGGAGGAACTAAGTAGTCGGCGTGGAAGCTCTAGGAGCATAATGACTGCTTCTGAGGGAGACAGACAGCCAAAGAGCTGAACATCTCTCTGAAAACTGGACTCTTTTATGTAACGGCTCTTTATAGACCTATAAACTACAATAACAAAAAGTGTGTGTGTGTGTGTGTGTGTGTGAAAAAGGATGCAGTTAACTCTGGAGAGCTCTGAGTCATCTTTCCACACTGACAGCAGAGCATTCGTACCTGTCTCCTAGAAGCGCGATAGCACAAAGCGTCTATGGGTGTGTGTGAGTCTGCGCGCTTACCTTGAAACAGATATCCCGAGAACACCTACGTAAACTCTCATCTGTACCGAGGTGACAAATGAAATAGCGGCAGAGCCAGAGAGTTGAAGATAAATGGCACAACCTCGGTGTGGAACAATTAAACCTCTCTCCATGCCCACATTATTCACTTCCTCCTCCCTCCTCCTTCTCCCTGCTCCTCTCTTCAGGGGGTCCCAGCCTCACTTTGTTTGTTTTAATTATTTTTCCGTATGCAAATGTGCCTTTCCTTCATAATTGCTGCATGAGCTCCTTGTCTCTGATTTAGAGCATTGAGGCGGGAATAGAGTAAGTTTGGGGGGATGGGGTTAAAAAGAGAAGAAAGAAAAGAAGGAGCGCTGGTTATCGATTCCAAGGGAGCCATTTTTGGAGAAGTCATCAGTAAGGTGGCAGTAAGGGTAATCAATCGTTCGCGTACATTACACCACCTCCTCCTTCTTTCATGTACTAGCAGCATGAGAAGTGTTAATGCTACCTCTCAGCATCAATCACACACTGAGATGGGCGGGGTGGTGGTGGGAACAAGTGCTGGAGGAGAGAGCAGTGGAAGAGAAATACAACAAATACAACAAAGCAACAAAGAGAAAGAAGGAGTAGAAAATATCTAAAAGAGGGGAAAATAATGGAAACGGCGGGTTGCGAGGAAAGACTCTGAACATCCACAAACCTGAACTCACTTTAGAGAAACATCACTTCTCTCACTTCAGACTGCTGCTGTAGGTCAAGAAGCGGCAAAGAGTTATAAAGACTAATGTGCTAAAATTGAAAAGAAATTGATTTTCTATGGAGTCATAATAAAGACTAAATGTTTTTCAGCATTGAGAGTATCCATCAAATTGTCTTGACATCAATTATGAGGTCAAGGCTATTATTAATATGAGGTTATTAAGGTTTGGTATCGTAATCTAAGACCCCATTTAAATCTGGTGTTAACTTGCAGTTTAGATCTGGATTGGAAGAAAATCTCCGGCGTCATCCACATCTACCTTTTCCACACTAAATGGCAAAATACAGAGTTCGTTCAAGCTAGGCGTGAATGTTTTCATGGCGGATGTCTGAAATACTCTGGGTTAGATCCCAGTAACACATGCTGAGAGACTAGTTGGCAACAAAGGAAAGCGTGTATTTGGTGACTGGTTGATCAGCAGTTATTGGCAAATGCTAGTGTTGATGCAGGGAACAGTACAGCACAAAAAACCCCACCTTTACTGCTTCAGTTGCTAGTAGGTTGTCACCGGTAGTTTGCATGAAAGACACTGTGAAGTACAAAAACTTGCCAAATAGTCACCAAGTGATTGTGAAAGTTGAATTTTTTTATTTTTCAGACGGGACAGACATGAGTGAGGGATAGGAAAGGGAGAAAGAAAGAGGAAGGAAAAGAAAAACAGAAGGGAAGAGGGACAGTGAGAAAGGACACTTAAAAAGAGAAAGAAGAGAAAAAAAATCTCCTGGATCACCTGTTGAGAGAGAAAGAAGAGAAAACAAGCAAAAACAACAGAGCAACATACTAAACACAACACCATCACGTTAATCTAGCTAAGTGTAAACAGCAGTAAATACTAAATATTGAATGTTGTTGTGCAGCACGCAGGACCAACAGTGCACAATGTGCTTGGAAATAGCAGCCAATAAAGCTGTAGTTTATGTCTATGAACAGTGAACACCCGTGTGCACACCTGTGTGGATCAGCGCGCTTGTATTCAAAAGGTTTCCCCATGTAGAGGATGTAGAGAGCCATAGCCCCGTCCCCCAGGGCATGAAGCAGGCATGGAGGAGATCCAGGCTCCAGACATCCAGAGGCCCCAGAGTGCGGGAGCCCAAGGAGGACCACTGGAGGGGCATCTGTGCCTCCCTCCTGGGAAGAGCTGAGGAGAGCCCCAGATGAGGGGTCACTCAGTAGCCACGGAGCAGAAGCCAGAGGGGGCTGCACAGGCGTGCCCGCCGGTTCTGCTGGCAGCCAGCTGTGCCAGAGTGAACCGAGCCGCAGGCCCAGAGGCCAGAGGGCCCCCTTTGCCCCGGAAGAGGCCTGACCGAGCAACAGGCACCAGGCCCTCGCCAAGTAGTCAGCAGGAGTGAGCTGGTACATACCTGAGTGCCCAGCCCCGGACACCAAGAACCACCAACACACCGACCCCTGAGGGCATCAGTTACCGGCAGGGAGTGTGGTGAGGGGAGAACGAAAGTTGAAAAATTAAACTGTAATTGGGCTTTTTTCTACTCTAGCTGACGACTAAAAGTCCTTTTTTTTACTCCAACCCAAATTCACACAGTCATAGTCATTTATTTATCTATACCGAAGTCCACTCTGATGGATGCACCTGAGGCAACTCAGGGCTCAGTATCCTGTCCAAGGATAGTTTGACAGGACTGGAGGAATCACAGACCAGGTCATCTATCTGCCTTCCAATTGGTAGATGACCTGCTCTAACACCTGAGACACAGCTTTCCATAATGACTGACACAAGACAGGTTAGTTTTACCCTACTGATGATGTGTTGTTGCAATAGTAACGACACACTGCTCACTAAGAGACGAACTGCAGGTTTAGTGGTCACTACTGTCTGCGGGATTATGACCAAATGCTTCTGTGTCAGTCCTGCTAGAAGCAGTGACAGTGTAGTGTTGTGGGTCTTTGATAGGTCTTTGATAACAATCCCACCCGAGCAGATGAAGGAAAGCTGCTCGTCACCGGGTTGCTTGTGGAGAACCTGGTACAAAAAAATATTTTGGGTCAGGGTCGTGGAGAACAGCTAATCACTGCCATGTTTTGGAAAAGTGCAACACAAACTGTAAACAGAGACCAATTTGTTTCAAAGTAAAAGTGGGATGCTTGAAATGTGTTGATTGCAGTGAAACTTTTACTTTGAACGTGAATTTGCTCATTTCATGTCACATGTTTTCAAGTTTCTCATCACCTCCTGGTCTCTTGGCTGGTGTCATTGAGGCCTTAGTAAGATGTTTTTTTGGTTAAAAAGACTGATTTGCGAAGATTAGGAGATCTTTATCATCATCATTATTATAATAAAGACGTGGTCAAAACTTGGAAATTATTCCAAGTAAAGAAAAACACTTCATGCTTTGATTTAAAAGCAGATGTTTTGCTGACCCATCAATCCACACCACTCTGAAAGAAGTCTTGGGAGGACAACGTCTTCAAGCAGAGGCTGTAAATTGCTCCAAATACAAAGACAAAAGTAAGTTGAGTCCATACAGCAATCTGGCAACACATCAGCCAGTCTGCTGACTTAGCCTCTGGAGATGGCGGCCAAAAATTTTGGGACTGTTGGTGTTGCCAGTGAATATATGAGCCAAGACTTTCTGTTACATGCACTGGCCACTGTTTATGACTGTGTAAAAGTTTTTAAAAACTAACAAAAAGGAACACTGTGCACAGACAGACAATAACTGATTGTCTTGAAATTGAATTCTGGCAAATGCTTTCCCTCTTTTGTTGAAAACACAGACTCTTAACCTGCATGCAACCGAAGCCTTCTCATAAATGATGGAAACAAAAAAGCTTAAAAAATCTTATTCTTTGTCTCTTGATTACTCTTGCTCCTTCTATTTTAGGCATATATTGTATATACAGGAATATTATGGACTTAATGTTTAATGTAACTACAGCCAGTAATCCAGATCTTAGTTCCTCTCTGGTCCTCGTGTGGTTTCATGAGTCTCCACAGACAACCGAAATCACCCAAGCAAAGTGGAGCTCAGAGCTCAGCTCAGGAGCTGAATAAACATTTTCTCCATTCTGTTATTCACAATGAACCAGCTGTACACTGATCAAAATGCTGCATGTTGGGGTCCTGTGTGTGCAGCCCCAGTGGCCTAATTTAAAAGGCACTGGTCTCCTAAGCCAGGGATTGTGAGTTCGAGGCTCATCTGGAGCGATTTCCCGCAGAGTGGCGCAGTGGAAGTGTGCTGGGCCCATAACCCAGAGGTCGATGGATCGAAACCATCCTCTGCTAGTCCTTTCAGTTGTTAACTGGTTCCTATATGTATTCACTAACTCTGTCATTGCTAGCACCTGGCTGGATCTTTATTAATTCTTCATGATTCAACAAGGCCCTGGAAACATTCCTCAGAGATTTTGCTCCATGTTGACATGACAGCGTCGCATAGTTGCTGCAGTTTTGTCGGAGGCACATCCATGATGTGCACCAATGATCAAATTATGACCCTACCATCCATATTTTGCAGCAGAAATTGAGACTCCTCAGACCAGGCAATGTTTTTCACATCTTCTATGTGAATTTTAGCCTCAGTTAACTGTTGTTAGTTGACAGGAGTGGCCACTGGTGTGGTCCTCTGCAGAGATGCCCTTCTGCATCCTGTATAACCAGTGGCTATTAGAATTACTGTTGCTGTCCTATAAACTTGAAGGAGTCTGGACATTCTTCGCTGACTTCTAACTGGATATTTTCTTTTTTTCAGATTGGTCTGGGGAAAATCCCAGCAGATCAGCAGTTCCTGAAATACTCAGACAACGATGCCATGTCCAAAGTCTCTTAATCACCTTTCTTACTGATCCTGATGCTCGTTTCAAACTTCAGCAGGTCGGTTTGATCATGTCTACATGTGTAAATACACTAAATTGTTGCCATGTGATTCGCTGATTTGGCGCTTATGTTAATAAGCAGTTGAACAGGTGTACCTAATATACTGCCCGGCAAGTGAATTTCTACAGTGAACCAATCCTTGCTGACCTTTTCAGTTTTAAAAAACGTAAAAATGTTTTATTGAAATTTCACCATAAAGCCAAGGGAAACATGTGGTTTTAATTAAGTTATAACCAACAGTACCAACACCTACTGCTGCAAGATGGAAGAAAATTATCATCTGGTCTTATATCTTGGATATGATTATCCCAAAGTATATAAGTTAGTTAGACTAGACTGATGAACTGATGACAGAAGTGGAAAAATGGAAAAATTAGTCCAGTTTTGCCTTTCGATCCCAGTGGTAGACATATTTTGAGGCAGGTAGTTGTGTTTGAATAAGGATCATTAATGAGGTCTGCTCTATATACATATATTTATATGTATATATAAAAACAGCAGAAAAGGATAGGGACTGAGACTGAGACTTGAAGATTCAGAGAGAAAGATGGGGCGGGAGAGGAAGGGAGTACAGTGAGTTGGCTGTGCGCTCAAAGACAAGAGAACAAACCCCTCAAAGTCATTCAGCTAATCCATCTCGACAACACTGAAGCCTCATCATATCGACCCCTCCCTAAGCTGTACACACAAACACACACACATACACACATTTCACTCCTTTCCTGACAGGCCCTCTCCCCCCTTCTCCTTCCTCACCACCACCACCAGCAGCAGCACAGCTCCTCTCCGGCTGTTTAAAGGAGAGAGAGGGATGAAACGAACAGGAGGTGGAGGAAGGAGGAGGAAGGTCAGGAGGGAGAAAGAAGGGAGGAAGCAAAGGGAAGAACAGCTGAGGTTCACCCCGTTGGCGATGCAGCGGCGTGGACTCTGGCTGCTTGAGAGCCTCAGCCCCTCCTCCCCCCAACCACCACCTGACTACTACAATAACTAGTAACCTCTACGACTGATGACTTCACTAACTGACCACCCACGTCTCATGTTTCCAAGCCCGGCGCCCCCTCACAGAGGAGAAAGGTGGGGAATCCTCTCTTTCTGCAAAAAAAAGAAAAAAAGAAGCCCTTACATAAAAGCCTAACCAACCCTCACTGCAGTTTTTCAAATTAAATTAAAAGATGACAGTTCCTCAGGTGCTCAGCAAGATTCATGACCCAATAGAAGGAGGTGAAAGCGATTTGAAGCTACAATATGCAGCTTTTCGCCTGCAGCCTGTGAGGTGTTTTCACCGGGCCTCCCTTCCTTGCCCCCCCCCCCACCACCCACCCACCACCTCGCCTTGTCAGAATCCTATCCTCAATGCTTTTTCCTCAATTTGATGAGCTGTCAACCTTGACTGGGCGCCGAGCCCAGCCCGCGGCCAAGGTAACAGACGAAAGCAGTCGATCTACAATTAAAGGACATATAAACATAAAAATACAACCGCCTTCACTTTCGTCTCTGCGCTGCAGCTGTTTGAACTGTTTACTCTACATTACATGGGCATTTTATAACAAAATACAGCTTTTGGGTTTATTTGTCTTTTCCCTCTTGTCCATTGGCTATTTGATGTAAAACAAAGTTATAGTAACTCAGAACTCATGATATAAATCAAAAGAGAGGGTTGCACAGCAAGGCATAAAAGGAATGCATTTTAATAAACTACCACAGGCTCATTTGACACATAAAGCAACAGATTCTGGCTGATGTTAGACCCCATTCACATGGGCCTAGAGACTGGTTGTCAACCCACAGGAGACCTCAGTTCACTAGGGAAGAAAAAAGTTTTTTGTTTTTTTTGTTTTTTCAAATTGAGGTTGCTGGCAGTCTTTAAATCAAACTGGTTGCGAAGAGGTGAACACTAGTGATGGTAAATTTGATTATTTTTACTGAATCGAGTTTTAATAAGTCACTCACCAAAGTGAATCTGGTTTTTTGAGTCATTTGATTCACTGAGTCAGTTGACCACAGAGTGCAAAAAATGTACATTTTCACTCAAACTTAATTTGTTTCTCTTTTCATGTATATCCTACTGCTAAGATGAGTGATTCTAAAAGAAAACAACTATTTTAAAAAAGAGCAAAAAAGAGCCAAAAAAATTCTAAAGGGAACATTTATTTTGTTTATTTTTATTTTATTAGTATTTTCCTTAAATGTGTCAAATATATATTTTCTCATCTAAATGTCCACTGAGCTGTGAGCCAGGGGGTGGTAATGCGCCTTAACATTGGTTGCCAACCAAGAAGAAGAAGAAGCTGTGAGCCAGGATGGAGGGGGTGAGTGAGTGAGTGAGTGAGTGGCCCTGTCTCAATATGCGTACTTGTGCGTACTTACGTTCTCGTGATACATAATCAGTCGGAGACCAAGTACTGTTCTAATTCAAAGTACGCATCAAGCCGAGAACGCGAAAAAGTCCCGGATGTGTTCTCGCTCCGCCTGTTTTATCGAGCATGCATCGGTGGTGACTTGTGTGGACTTGGTACAGCTAAATATCCCAGAATGTATTTCGTCCAAAACTCAAACGTGGCAATAGCGGACGAGCGGGGCTAAAAACTTTTAAATATTACTCTTTCTGGGTCACAAAATAAACTTTTAAGTTATTTTCAAGCGAGAATGTAGCTGTGTAAACTTCAAATATCTGCTCGATTTATCAAGATATCATATATTTCCAAACGCGCTCCGACGTTTTCGGAGACGTCTGTGACCCGCCAGCTCCATAGCAGACAGCGAGGTTGAAGATCATTAGAGCCGGCAAGAGCAGCGGACTCCCGGCACATTGTTTTCAAAGTTAAGCTTCATAACATATTACTCACAGTTAAATTAAGAGAGGACGGCAGTAAAAACTCCGGACCTGTGGCATCATCAAGTACGCTGGTGTTCCAATTGTACAAATTGCGAGTCCGTGCTCGCGTTCTCAGCAAGTCCGTACTCCCGTGCGGTCTCGGCAAGTCCGGTCTCACCGAGAACGCGAGTAAGTACTTGCGTACTTAGAATTGAGAAAGGGCCAGTGATTCGTTCGCTCTATGATTCAGCACAGGAAGGGAGGGGATGAGTGAGTCCTGAGTGATTAGTTTGCGCTATGATTCAGCACAGGAAGGGAGGGGGTGAGTAGCTCAAATGTGCTGTTAGCATGTTAGCAGAGCGATGCTACTATGAGACGAGGAGCTATTTTCTTGATGTGCGCTTCTACTCAGGGTTTTTTCTTCCAGTTCAGAGCAGAATTTTTTTTGTTAAGATACTGGATGTTGTGTTTTTCTCCACAATTTTAATTTTAAGCTAGATACATTGCTGCTAACAGCAACAGGGATGAGTTAGTGAGTCAGTTGGGCTTGTGAATCATGATTCATGAGTCAGTAAAGTGATTCTCGAGTATTGAATGATTCGTTCATGATTCGCGCATCACTAGTGAACACTGCCTCACCCAAAACATGTTAGTTAATGCTTTGGTTATTAGTAGGTTAGTAGAGTTTCCATGGAAAATGCCAATATTTCTATAAAGACTAAAGAAATACTTGCTACCCAATAAATACCAATGAGGCTTCAATGTCATGGACGCTCTCAGGTCGAAAATCAGCAGCAGTTTGCTTTCAGTTTGGCTAACTCTATTGAAAACGCCTAAATCAAGCCTGTGGATGGCTACGTGGCTACGGAGATGCTAGCAGTATACAAACTCTAACTGGAGAAAGTTAAACACAGTAACAACAATTTCATGGCCACAACAGTTCTTAAAACACACAGTTACAAAGTAACACAATTAGGATAAAAACCATAAATTAAAGAGGTCTATCCCAACATACTGTGAATGCAATCTCACATTCACGTATACGGTTTTATGTACAAACAAAGTTCAGGTAGTACAACCTAAAAAGCTTGTCCGTCTTTGGATTTCAAAGGTAGTCAGTGCATCAAAAGACACATGTATGCATGCAAGACTGTCACGTGCCAGGAAATTAATAGGCGTGTTTATGTGATTGCAACACAAGAATAAAAAAATGAAGCTGTTTTTAACAGTAACGCTACCCAGCCTTGTTAAAGGTGTCTGCTAATTTGAATGCAAACAGTACTGTAAGACCACGTGTTTCTGTGGCAGCTTTAATTTGATTTAGTGCAATGCTTAAAGAGTTTGTATGCGTGTATGCGTACACACAGCCTTTATCGACAAGTGTTCGAAAGAAGAATCACTGTGGTGCAATTTCAAATGGCTTTGGACACCGGATGCGGATGCACATGCTCTCTTAAATTCAGAATGATCTGTCTCATAAGCAAGATTCCCCTCTCACTGTTCAGATAACCACTTCTTCTACTGTATTTGTTCCTCTTTAAATGACACCAGCTGAGACGAACTGAATGTTCAAATGTCTATGGAATTAAACACATACAAACATGTTTCTTCTCATCCAACTATAAGATTAGAATGGCAATAAGTCAGAGCTTCTCACAGCCTGCGAGGAAAAGATGCGCATCCAAATTTCGCTCGGGCTGAGGCTTCTTTCCAAATCCTTACTTGGATTCGTGCTCACTCATACCAGATATTTTTCTTTCTTTCTTTTTTTTTTTTTGAAAAGAAGTGCTGGAAATGAGCAGTCCCAGACTTAATGAACAGCTTTACACATTATTAATGGTTGTTGATCAAAATCACCATGGCGACCGGAAAGCAGCAGGTCACGTCGACATTCAAGCCAACTGCTTTCTGTGTTATTCTTTTCCCTCCCCGCAGCTCTCCGTGTCATTCCATCCTCCTAAGCACTCAAATGGGCGAAAGCGCCGCCAGAAAAGTACATTTTTTCCTGTCCGACAGTGGATTGGCTGCCCGTGGAGAGGGGGATTGTGGGAAGGCAGGGCGCCGAGGCTCTGATGTTGTGTGGCCGTTGGCATCTTTTAGATGCTCTGCCCCCAGGACCGATGGCATTACTAAAGATTACTGCGCCACACTTGGCAGCAGTGTGTGCGTTTTTATTGTGTCTGTGTGCGTGTGCTGTGAAACTGGGTGTATGCGTTCAAGCATGTGCACTCGGCCCTATGCTTAGAGGTGAATGGACCTGAGTGTGTGTCTGTGTGTGAAATTTCTGTCCCCTCTGGACAGCTGGTGTGCCAAAGCCTGTTGAGCTGTTTGTCACACTTCTCTCACTCAGGAGAGCTCAAACGGCGAGCAGAGGCCTTTCACGGCTGACATGCTGGAGACTGTACTCACACACACACACACACACACACACACACACACACACACACACACACACAGATTCACTTTACTAGTTATTTTAAGCAGCGACGCTCGCACTGAAAAATTATGACAACTGTTTGCCTCTGAGTCTTTTGCTATATTTTTGTTGGTCCAAATATCAGAATGTATTCCCTGTGTAAGGTCGTGCAGGCTGTAAACGATCCTCTTGTTTAGCCAAATTCTCTGTGCTACTTAACCAGAAAAACTCTGAAGTTCATGAAGGCAGAGCCGAATGAAGTGGCATGTCTTATTTATCAAAATGTACCTGAGTCTGCAGGTCCCAGGACTTTGCACAGTGACCACAAAAACAGCACCTGTAGCATTTGAACATGTCCCTGTTTTTGTAGTTTGATGATGTTTGTGTGTACATTCCTGTTGAATGCATAAAAAAATAATGAACATTTTGCTTCTAAACCCATGGCTGAACTGAATACATAGCATATACTAACTGCAAAGCAAATGCTGTAACTCTTGGCTTCCAGTAGTTTCAGTTAAAGTGGCTAAACCCGGAGTGAGTAGAGCTTGTCAAGCTCTGTGAAAAAAAAAAACTACTCCCTTTCTGTTTTTTTTCTTTGTTTTTTTTTTTTCAAATTTGTCACAAGTACATGTTTCAAATACAAAATGCAGGCTGCTACTAGTACTACTGATACTAGGACTGGATGAAGATATCTGGAGTTTTTCCCTGCCTGTGGAAGGCTGTCAGGCCACTGTTAACCTCAGCTGTCAATGCTGGGTGTAAAGTGTCTTCACGCTGAAGGAGGCTGTTAAACTTTGTGAAAGAAGAATGATATAAGTCGACGAGTCAACGAAGCTCACCAATGAAAACGGCACTGAGGCGAGTTGTTGAGGATATCCTGAACTTTTCTGTCAGCAAGGACCGCTGTTTTTGCTGCTGTTAGCCTATGTTCGCTGCTGTTAGCCATTAATGAAACATTCTTTGAAGTAGATCTAACTTTTTTGGAAGTTGAGTTACTAAGCGTAATCTCTCATAGGATGTGAGAATGTAATCCAACTGTTTTTAGTGGGAAAGTGGGATTTTTAGGACACTCAAGCCAAACATTAGCTGGCATCATGCTAACGTCTAATCTGCTGACTAAACTAATTGTGACAATTTTGAGAATAAATAAGGATGCTTCCACAAACCTTAACCCCACGCTTATATTCATAATACGTTTTTATGAGAATACATCAGTTTGTTGGAAAATGTATTTGTATACTATTCTATTTACATTTACATGTGCGGTATCCTTTTTTAATTTAAGATAAACTAAAAAAATTACTCACTGGTTAAGGGTACTAATGTTTTTTCTTCTCTTCTCTAAAGTTTTAGAAATCTGACAGCTACACGCTGCCTTCTTTCCAGCTGCCACAAAACATGAGGAGCAGCCTGGCAAGTAGTAGTTTAGCACGTCTGCTCAATTGTGCTGTAATGGAGACAACGTTGTCAAAAACGTACTGCCATACAGTTCAGGAACAATTTACAATCAAGAAAAGTAGATTTATGCCATAAAATAATCACTAATCTGAAGACAAACAAGATCACACCAGTTTTGGACCGACTGCATCTGTGTGCGTGTGTCTGCAGGTGCTCGCTGAAAAGTGATTACTGATAGTGTGTGTGGATCCATGCACATGCAGTACATCCGTGCACATGAGTATGCTTCCTGTGCTGAGGCCTGCATGCATGTCTGGGGATGCAACATTTGTCTCTCTGTGAATGCATTCCTGCATAAGCAATTCTCTAAGTATTAATTTGAAACTGCTAATCCTTTTTATGTTCCCCTCCTATTCCCTAAAGCTGCAAGGCTCTCATGGCTGTGAATGGTGCAGCAGGGGCACACATAAGCACATGTGTACACATAAGCACACATCATCTGTCATGCTTAGTGTGGCCTTTTGTCAACCTCATACATGTCAGTAAATAATTATCAGGATATGTTAACATTTTATATATTAAAGTTTATGTGTCCATCTGTTTAATAGTCTATTTATAGTCACTTTCATTGGACATATTTAAACTTTTATATTTTCATGTTGATATCAATCTAATCCTTTTATACTTTTTAATTTAACGAAACTGATGTTAAGACAATACCCACATGCTGTATATAAAAGATGGAAACAAAATCACTGGTTCATGGACTAACGTTTTTATACTTTAACTTCATCCTTTTGGGCGTCTTTGTTATTTGGAGGCAGATATGATGAAAACTAGGCATGAAGATGGAGTGCTAAATTAGCTAAGGTTAGCTAACTTATGCTACAGGGGTTGGAGACTGCTGCACGACCAACATGAGCGTCAATCCAAACAACTGTTTCAGAACTATTTTTGTCATCTAAAGAATATTTCTAAAATTAAACTACTGGTGTTAAAGGCTGAGCTTGAGATGATTATTTGGATTATTGTAATGGTCATTTTATTTATTTTAACAAATCAGCTTTGAATTGCCTTCAGACTGTACCGAACACTGGGACAAGACTTTTAATTTGGCTTGTCTTTGGTTTCCACTTTAAATATCTCTGACCTGCTGCAATCTCACTTTTCTTCCTGAGCTCCCAGGTCTTCAGGTCAAACGTACTTGTTAAAAAATTTGTTGGCATCGAGCTTTTCAAGCAGCAACACAAAGGTCTTCCACTGTGTTTTTGCTGTGCAGACTCTTTTAAAAAGCAGCTGAAGACATTTTTATACAGAAAAGGTTTTAATTAAATTATCATTGTTGTATTTTATTGTCTAAATCAGGTCGTTTGCGGACGGCCTCAAGTGGCCACTGGAGGAACTGCAGTTTCTGCTGCTCACTTAATTCTTTCTAATCCCAAAGGTTGCTGCTTGGTCAGAACCAGTTTAAACAGAAAACTGTCCAGTGCTTTACTATGAATCTGAGTTTTGCTACTGAGGAGCTATTTTGAGCTTTTCCCTGGCACCCATTCATTTTTTTAACTTTAAGTGACTCAGAGCTGATGCACTCCTGTGACTTGAAACTCTGGTGCTGGCTGACTCACCAGCACAAAGAGATGAGCAACCAGTAAGAAAACATATGGTTTGTTTTAAGTGCGAGCCTAAAAAACTAACTATGACTAAAGTGCATGTTTGTGAGGCTTTGTGTGAGCTGCAGAAACTCATAAATAACACTCTTTCTTCTTGGATGAATGACGCCGCAGTTTTGACTAAATTTTGCTACTGGTTCACCTCGCTGACTGCTGCAGTCCTCCATAATTAAAAGCAGTGGGCTATAAATGATATGTGATCGCTCTCGTGTTCGGGAGTAAGAATGTTTGTATTTTACATGACGGTGAATATAACCGACAGAAAAAAATATGACGGGAGAAGACCAAAATCACCAGAAATGGAAAGAAGGTAAAAAGATACAAAGTAGAAAGCAAGAAGAGGGGATAGGAAACACAGGAGGGATGAAAAGTTGTTCTTTTTGTTAAAAAGCGGGAGTTAGAGAAGCACATGTTAAACAGAGCTGGACGGAAGAACGTGTGCAGGAGGTGAGAACATACCAGAAAAAGAGGGGAAAAGGAGAGGGTGAAAGAGAGGAGACGTCCTCTCTGCTTTCAGATCCATGAGCTCCAGAGCAGTAAATTTGTCGCCATTTCACGGCCGTCAGCCGGGGCCAGTAAAACGGCGGCGGCGGCGCTGAGAAGACAGACCCCGGGGGGCCGAGGTGAGCCTGAAGGACGAGCTGTCCCTCACACACACACTTGCTCTTTTTCTCACTAACACAGTTTGTCTGCCTTTTGCCGTTCTCACACACACTTCCGCACAGGCGTCCTTACCCCCCTCTCTCTTCACACCCAATTTCTCTCGTCAATTTGCCTTCTTTTGCTCTTTTTTTTCACTTTTGCTCACACTCGCGTACCACCGCTCCCGATGAGGGAGACCCCCTGGTGTCCGAGAGGAGTCCTGAGGCGCATACAGATCCCAGGGAGCCTGGCTGTGGGACTACGAGGGTCGCGGCCTGGAGGCCCCAAAGTCCCATCCTTCATTTCCCCTCATTTGGAAAAAGGATCGGCAGGAAGTTCCTTGGGAGAAAAGGAAAAAAAAATATCGCAGGATCACAGAAATCAAGGGCAACCGTGTTAAGATCAGGAGTGTGTGTGTGTGTGTGTGTGTGTGTGTGTGTGTGTGTGTGTCTGCAACACAATGGGAAAAAGACAGAGTGTGAGAGATAAAGTGTATTAGGGGGTGTTTGGGAAGACGAGTGAATGACCCATAAAGATATAAAGAGGCTGGCGGTGTGAGTTTTCCGCAGGCTTTATCCATTAAACTGAGTCCCATGGCTCAGAAATGACAGATAATACACACTGTGACTGCTTGTCACAATTCCTCTGTCGGCCCTGACGGCCAGTCGGTCAGCACACATGTAGTGTTAAAACACTGGAGAGGATTTTAGAAAAGTGGGACAAAGACGGACAAAGAATATGACACAAAAATCTGACAGCAGATTTAACTGTTTGCGTGTAATAATCACAGGAAATGTGTTCATATTTGTGTCTGTATTGTAAGAAGAAGAGTACAGTCAACGTCCTCGAAGCTAGCTTCAATCAGGTTCCATCATGGAACCATCTTCATCTTCAACACAATCAGTTAGCCCTATGTGATACGAAATGAACAAAGACAGGTATTGTGTGATATTTCATCGCTTTCCAGGCAATCAAGAGATTTCTTAACAATTTTCAGTGCAAAAAACGTAAATATTTATGATAGGCATCATGCATCGGTGTATTTCTGCAAACTGAGACATTTACAAGAAACCAGTCAGAGACCATAAAAAACAGATCTCACTCAATGGTTTAGGTCCCATTTGGGTGTTTCCACTCGTTTTTTACCAGTGCGTGTGGATGCTGAATAAACTCACCAATCACAATATTAGTTATACTTGTCTAACTGTGTGTTAATGCAAATCAGTGGCGGAGTGGGGGGGTGGCTCACTGGGCTTAAGCCCGGGTTGTTTTTTCAGAAGCCGGGGTCTTTTGGAGTGTAATTTTTTCATAGTTAGATGCCTGACTGACAACTGTATAAAGCAAAAAACTACACACAATATTCGAAGCACATAGTGCACACTGTGGGAATTTACAACTGTGCGTAAATCCCCCCTAATATTGGTATGATCCGAGCTCAGGCACTAAGCGGGGCGGGGCAGCTGCTGCCTGCGAGTGCGCTGTTGGAGAAACGGGGCCAGGCAGACAGAGGAGAACTGAAGTTCGACCAGGTACCAAAGCAAATCATTCGTACTGTACAAATAATGTAAATATGACGGTGCATCACGAAAGATTGATATCAAACTGATCACTTGACCCATATTACATTACTCGCTCTTCAAGTGAATCAACAAATGGCGAAATGAAAAGCCAAACAACAACAATGCTGTTTCTTTAGAGAGTCTTAGCTTACATGTGTGTTTATTTCATATTTTCAGTTGTTACCCTCCACGGCTAAATAAATCGGTTTCAGTAATGCACTGATATACAAGAATGGACACAAGGGGCTTCTTTCAAAGAAAAAACTCTAGTAGATGTTATTTTATATATTATGCTTTGTATGTTGTTCAGTATATTTCTATGCAAAACAAGAGGAACTTCAATACACAGCAGTATATTCACAGTTTAAACCAGATATTTACATAAACTTTATGGAAAACACAAGAACATTTTTTTTACTGTACAACATCAATTTAGAGTAAACTTGTTTTGTTTTAGATAAATATTGAAATATCTTTTGAATTAGTTAAATGTCAGAATAAAGAGAGACAGAGCTGTCTATTTTTATCACTTTCATCAAATGTAGGAGTACATATACACTAAGTTTATTGTTAATTAATAAGAAAACTCCAGACGATTCCATTCTGAGCTGAAGAAGCTTCTGATAGGTTAGTAGAGTCCATGTGAGTAAATTGGTGGCACAGCTGTGGATGCATATAAGGCAAAACACAGAGCCTGTTTCTGTGACATGGGGAAATCCAGAGATGTCAACCAAAACACCAGGAAAAGAATTGTGGAGCTCCATAAGTGTGGCTCAATTTTGAATACAATTTGGTGCCATTTGCAATTAAGAAACACAGATAGTTTCTCTCTTTACTCTTAAAGTTAACAAATATGTTTTTTATATTTATCAATCTAAAAAAATAAACATTTAGTCTGATTTGATGTTACAATCAAAAAAGTGTTTTGATCTGAAGAGTGTGTAAATATCTGGTTTCAACTGTATATTTGATGATTGTCAGCACAAAGAGGAACAGAGAGGGAGATGGAGAATGAGGACAGAACAGAGATGAACAAGAGCAGGTGAGACACACATGTTAGTCAAATGGTTGTTTACCAAAAGTATCACCGTATCATAGGTACTCATGTATCTCGTACCTAGTGTTTCTTTTTAGGTTTGTTATTTTTCAAGTTATATATTTATTAAGTTATGCAGGCTTGTTTGCACAACAAGGCTAAATAATTATATAAACTTTTCTGAATCTGTTCTTTGGTAGAAATAAAAAATAAGTGTAGTGCAGGTCTATGATGATTTTTAGTGCTACTATCATCTAGTTCTGATTCTGGTTCTGTCTTGGTTAAGTCCTGAGTAGTCCTGAATTTGAACTGTTGCAGTCCTGTTTTAATTCAGGATCAGTTCTGGGTCTGGTTGAATTGGGGTTTAGTCCTCATGTCTTGATACAGCCCCGACTTTGTTCAGTCAATCACATGACAGCAACTCAGTATATTTAGGAATGTAGACATGGTGGAGACAGCCTGCCGAAGTTCAATCTGTGCATCAGTATGGGGAAGAAAGTTGTATTAAGGGACTTTAAATGTGGTATGGTTGTTGGTCTGATTATTTGGTCTGTAGATGTCAGAGGTCAGAGGAGAATAGCCAGACTGCAGCAGTAATTCAAATAATCACTTGTTACAACCAAAGTATGAGAAGAAGAAGCGGAAGAGCATCTCTGAAAGGACAGCATGTCAGACTTTAATTCAGAAGACCACACCAGGTACCCCTTTTGTCAGATAAGAGCAGGAAAGTGGACCTACAATTCACACAGGCTCACTAAAGTTAGACAAAAGAAGATTTAAAAAATGTTGCCTGGTCTTCTTTAGTACCAACTGAGCATTATTGCTGACCACAGTGTACCATCTTCTGATAAATGTTTCCAGCAGGATAACACACCAAAGCTCAGATCATCTCAAACTGGTTTCTTGAACATGACAATAAGTTCTCTGTACTCAAATGGCCTCCACAGTCACGAGGTCGCTATGAAGATTGGAAGCAGGGTTCAATAACTATCTAAAAGTCCTAGCAGATGATGGTTTTGATCCATCGACACACTTATGCTGCGCCACTCTGCTGAAAGTCAGCCCAGGTGGGATTCAAACCCACAATCCCTGGCTCAAGAGGCCAGTGCCTTGTTAACTAGGCCACTGGGGCTGAATACACCGAGCCTCAACACAGACGGAAAACAGCTCTAAAAGCAAATGGTGGGCTATCCTGGTACCAGGAAGTTGTACCTAATAAAGTGTCCGGTAACTGTAAATTCAGTCCGGTAAAAGTTGTGGTCAATGCATGAATGGGCGTTCTCTGTTTTAGACCTAGTTTTGGAATTTTTATAAACACCTTTTTATATAATTATAAAAAATACAACATACCTGACTGAACACACATACACACGAGAACACAACCATCAAACACAGTCTGATTGGACACCAACCATCATAAACATCACATAAAGGTCCCCGGAGTACACCCATTGCTTTTTCCAGCTGTGTGCTATATGTGTGAAAGGGAAAACTGGTAAATATCTCCAAGTTCACGGATAATGAACTTTGCACAAGTCATTCTTTTTCTCTTGCACAAATGTTTGACTTTTCTTCTTCTGCGCTTTTGTCTGTGAAGTGTTAAAAATTATTTTTTTTTCAGCTTGTTTGTATTGACAGTCTGTCATGCATGCCAATGTTCTTATTTTTTTTATTTACAAACTGCTGTGCCCTGCACACAAAAAAGCGAAACGGCACAAGTGTTTTCCATTTACACCACCAGTGCATAGCTGGCGCTTTGTGTGCTCACTCGAATGTACTTTACTGAAGCAAAGCCATTGTCTCTTCTCTTTTTTTTTTTAAACTTTAAAAGGAGATTGCATGCACTGTTAGCTTTCAAAAGAGCTGCATAATGTGTTACAGGTTTGGTGTGAAGTTTTGCGGTTAGTTTGTTGAGTTTTGAAAAAGAAAAGTTTGAAAGATAGCGTCCCCAACAATCAGAAAACAAAGTGTGACAGTCTGTAAGGCAGGACAGCTTCCCCCTTTTCCTCTTTTAATCTGGCTTGGACCGCACATACATCACAGATGAGTTAAATCATAGCACATAATCACTCAAATGTCAAAACACTTGTGAACCTCTGTGGATTTTTGTCCCAGTTTTGGTAAGTTTGTGATGAATTAAGTAAAAAGAAGAAAAAAAGGGAGAAAATCAACATTAACACTTGTTTAATGCTGTGACCGCAGCTGAAATATCTGTTCTTGTGTCCTGCAGGGCTCCCAAAGATACGGCCGCAAACAGATGTAGCACGGGGCGATCAGGTGCCCCGCAGGAGGTGGAGGTCTTACAAATAGATGGAGGCGTGTGTGCCAGCAGGGCAGCACAGGGCCAGGCTGTCTGAATCTCGTGACAGCCACTTGTCACTCTCCCCTCAGACCATCTGGGCCCTTTTCTCTGTCTTATCTACACACACACACACACACACACACACACACACACACACACACACACATATATGCACAATGCACCAATGGGAGCTGGTGGTGACAGTGGAGATGGCGGGGGTTGGGAGGGCAACAGATGCCAGTTTCTCCACGTTTGTTTCCCTCTGTGTTTTTCACCTTCCCACCTCTCTCCATCCATCACTTCCTCCTTTTGTCATCCCTCCGTCCCCTCCTTCAGTTTCTTCCTACCTCACTTACTTCCTTCTCCTCTATTCCCTTCTGTTTTCCACCCTTCTTACTTTACTTTTACCTTCCGCACGTCACTCGTCTCTCCTTCATTCGTGCCATCATGTTTAGGCCAGCTGGCAGCTCACACTCCTCACCGCACTCTTACCCTCGCCCGCCCGCTCTGAGCCATATGCTAGCACTGACCTCCACCATTGCATTAGACCAAAGATGGAGTTTTTTTTCTACACGAGCCACTCTCATTGGGAGATGAACTGTTCTTCAGGGACTAATAACTCTCAGGGTGCAATATGTGGTGCCACAGTAGTTCAGCGACACCAGAGAGACCAGCAGAAGCGAACATCTGCATGTGGCACAGACGGGTTTCTTTACTCCGGAAAGCTGACTTGTTAACATGTCTCACAGATAGCAAAGTGGTGCAAGAACACGGCACTAATGTCAAGATGATGTTGAAATATTGCTCATATCTATTTCAGGCATTTGAGATCATGTAATGAATACTTGGTGACTTCATACTGTGGTCTGTTAAGTTTAAGATGCAGTGCTGTGAAAAAGCATTTGTAGCTCTGATTTCTTAGTTATTGTTTTTTGAATATTTGTCTCATGTACATCTTTCAGGTAATCACACTAATTTAACATTAGGCAAAGATAACCTTGAGTAAATACCGTTTTTAAATGATGATTTTATTTATTAAGGGAAAAAAAGTTATCCAAAAGTACCTGGCCCTCTGTGAAAAAGTGATTGCCCCTCTTGTGAATCACAAATTAACTGCGATTAACTATCACTTTTTGGAAAGTTCAGTTTCCGTAACCACACCCAGGTCCTGCTGAATCAATAAATCGCTTAAATAGAGCCTGTCTGATGAGTGAAGTAGGGTAAAAGATCTCAGAAAGCAACACTTCATGCCGCTATTTAAAGAAATAACTGAGAAAGAAGTGAGAACCAAAATTACTCCAAGAGTACATCGAAGACTCATCCACGGGCAAAGATGTGGGACGTCAGTGCCCAGGAAAGGTCCCTATTTTAATCAGTGGAGTGTAAAACAACTTAATAAATATTTACAGAGTTAAGAATCACTTCATAAAGAGAATACATACAGCATAAGCTTTGGTCAACAAAATAAAATCAGGACCTAAATATAATGGAACTCTTGCCATTTGTGTACTTTAGTCTATTAAGGTGTTTAATTGGGGGCCTGTCCAGTAGCTTAGCCCCTGCGCCCCCAAGTTGCCCTGTCGGGTGGTCCAGTCTGACTGAGCTGCTAATTCCAAGTTCAGGTTTTAAACCAGTGATTATTTCACTTGCAACACATTTATCAAACATACACCTGTCCAGAAAAACCAGACTGTACCTACTGAGCTGTACTAACTGGCATTGGGGGGCATCGTGGCTCAAGAGTTGGCAGTTCATCTTGTAATCAGAAGGTTGCCGGTTTGAGGCCCGGCTCGGACAGTCGTGGTCATTGTGTTCTTGGACAAGACACTTCACCCGTTGCCTACTGGTGGTGGTCAGAGGGCCCGGTGGCGCCAGTGTCCGGCAGCCTCGCCTCTGTCAGCTGTGGCTACAATGTAGCTTGCCATCACCGGTGTGTGAATGGGTGGATGTATTGTAAAGTGCTTTGGGGTCCTTAGGGACTAAGTAAAGCGCTAGGCAAATACAGGCCATTTACCATTACTCCTTTTACTTGGAGGTAACCTGAGAGCCTTCTCTTCTTTCCTCACATCCTCGCTCCTCTTTCCTCTCGTGAACAGTTGCACATCTTTGCCCTGCTCCTCCACTCCTTCTTCTTCTATTCAGGGAGGACGGTCCATCACCATGCGAGACACATAACCAGTCCCAGCCTCAAGTGACAGCATCACACACACACACACACACACACACACACACCCATAAGCTGTCCGTGCACATACACACACTACTCTCCATCCGTCACATTTACATTTCAAACTGCCTGCGCTTCCACCAACACATCCATTATTTACCAGCCTCTGGCCAAAGAGGAGAGCACCGTATCCACACTCCCCAGGTGGTGAGTATGTGTGTCAGGGACTAGTACTCCATACTGCTGCACTTCCTCTATGCTGCTTCCCTCAGCACCTTGCAATTATATTTCCTTAACTTCATAAACTACATTTTTTCCTTCCTTTCCTCATTTTGCTCCTGTTGCCACCTTCGTGCTTTTTGTCCCCGCACTCGATCTTTTAAAAGTTGATTACGGGCCGTTTGGTACCAACAGCAGTGTCAGAAATATTGTACATCACTGGAATTCGGAAGAAATGAAAAGTCTCAGTGGAATTTTTTTTGTTTTTTTATTTTGGAAGAAAGAAGTTTTGAAAAACAACGAAATTAAATCTGTGTAAGCTTTGTTAAAGCAACAACAGGAAGTGACTGTTTTTTATCTTCTCCAGACTGTGTTGTTTTAGTCTGTTAACATAGTTCTAGTTAGTTTCCTTCATTGTAAGTTTTAGGTAACCTGCTGCATTGGCACATATAAATGTTTACATGTGTGATTCTATGTGTGGGTTTGCATGTATGTCATTGCGCTTTCACGTGTGATTCATGCTTCACACCCTGACCGCTGTCTCCGAGCGTGCGCGTCCGACTGTGCGCACGTTAGCTTGAGATGTGCGCGATTCACACTCCTCACCACGTCAAAACCGCCGAGGCAGGAAGAAGATAGAGGAACCGACACATTCTGTCGGTCTTGCACACACCTCCTTCTTGCTGTTTTTCTAGCCTTTCTGCACCTCCTCCGCATGAGGTGAGAGCTCAGAACGACATGTTGACTCTCATTTGTAAATTGCGTATACTAACAATTAATCCCTCATGTTGTTATTTTAGCCTTTTTTTGTCTTTAAGACAATTTGTTGATCTCGTGAAGCAACCTGCATGCACTTGGTAACCTCTCGTTGTGTATTTCGTGACCAGTTGACAAGTTGTTTAGGTGAACAACTACAAACCTCCAAGGTTGATAAATGCCAAAGTCATTAACAGCTATGAGTCTGGAAAGGGTTACAGAACCAGTTTCAAGGCTTTGAGACTCCACTGAACCACAGTGAGAGCCATTATATACAAATGCAGAAAACCTGGAGTAGTGGTGAACCTTCCCAGGAGCGACCAGCCTACCGAAAGTGCTCCAGCGACGACTCATCCAGGTCAGAAAAGAACCCAGAACAACATCTAAAGAACTGCAGACCTCACGTGCCTCAATTAAAATTCAACAATAAGACAGAGACTGGGCAAAAATGGCATCCATGGGAGAGTCAAAGGAGAAAACCACTGGTGACTTGATGATCCCCAAGAAAATATTCAGTGCACTGATGAGACAAAAATTGAACTTTTTGGAAGGTTTGAGTGACAGATCAAATGAGAGTCAACAAGTTATTTTTTTAAGGCAGTTCTTTGATCTTGAGGAGTAACCTAACATGCAAGGAATACCTGAAATCTCTCTTGAATTGATCTATCTGTTAATGTGTCAGTCACACTGACCCGTGATCTCCTGGCAACTTCTGGTTGTGTATTTTCTGACTGGCTGGCGAGTGGTTGCTAAAGTTTGGTGAATGCCGCTAAGTGAAGTCAGTCAAAGAGCGTGTTATACCAAAAAAACCTTAAACTTAAATGCACATACAGCAAAAATGTCTGCAAGGGACAATGGTCCAGTTTTCACAGTTTTCAAGAGCTATAAAACCTGTGTTAGGCATTGGTAGTGGGAGACCTCACAGGTTTGTTAGCCATTAGACTGTTATTTGCTCCCATTTGTACCTTTGGTTAAGTTTTGGAAGAAATTGTGGTTTAGGGCTAAATATTCCCCTTTGCAACTGGAACCCTTCAAATCACCAAATGAAAAGTTGGAAGTGACATAATAGTCTCACTAACAAGATAATCACAGATAAGCACCACATCCAAAGGACCTTCTTTGTAAATGAGTGATGAAACAGCTGTGACAAAATAAATTCAGAGAGTTCATTGCCTGAGAAATGGTAAGTGTCGCAGGGGAAGCGGTCGCACAACATGAACTCGCCCAGGAGCTCTGCTAGAAGAGAGATATATAACTGAGTAACTGAGGTCAGTATGACTTAATTCTGAGACCTGGTTTGTTTCTTGGACAAAGAACCGGGTGGGCTATTGAGAGGCAGGTCTAGTTATTAAATAGCTAGGACTGCAGCAGTGGATTTCAGGTGCTTTCCTTTGTAAGCACAGCAATCAGGTGAGAACCTCAGGATGGTAGTGTCTGTAAAACTCCTCGAGGGAACTGGGATCCTGGAGAACTGGTGTCTCAAAGAAGTGTTGGACTTGCAGTTGGGGAACAAATGGAGAAACAGAGTCACGGGATGACAAGCAAAAGACCTAGCAGGTTTCAAGGAGGCCGTGATTACCACTATGCTGATGATGACATCCAGCAGAGAATAGAAGCAAAATGCAGCCTTTAAATATCCTGAGCACGATGAGTTAACGTGGAGCAGTCCGCCCTCAGGCAGGCCAGCAAGGAACGACAGCCCATAACTCCACCTGAGATGTAGAGAGGTACACTTTGAAAGGGAGATTGAGAGAGAGAGAGAGACAGGTAAATAAACATTAAGCATAAAGAATTTTATTTTCTCAAAAACTGCAGCTTTAACCTGATTTAAGAATAATTTAACCTTGTAAAAAATTTCGTGTACTTATAGTTGTGATACTTATGATTAAATTAATTCAGAAAGAGCAACTGATGGCTGGCGGTGAGACATATTCTCAGAAAATATTCAACATGTGATCTAAGTAGAGCTGAGCACAAATCTAAGATGATAAATCAGATTTATTTGAAGTTTTATCAAAACAAATCGTGCACCATTGGCTATTTCAAAGCCTAAAGGTGTAATATTCCACCCTGAATTGATCCAAATCCAAAAGCTCTTGCTATAGACTGGAGGCCTTTTCCTTCATCAGTGACATGCACCAAAGGATTGTGGGATTGCTGGCCAAGTGTCTTGGCATGAGCCCATGTGGTAGGCTGCTGCCACGGCGATGAAGCGGTGTGATGTTCACTCCAGCATGCCATCACCTCCCCCACTCATGATCACTGTGCCGGTACACGACAACAGCACACCTTGGCCGGCTTTCCTGGCTGGCGTCCTGAGCTTGGGATACCAAAACAGCTCGGCTTGGCTCGACTCCTCTTCCTCCTGCAGCCCTTCACTTGCTGCACCACCGTACCCTCCTTCCGTCTTGTTTTTTTACCTTCCTTTCTCACTCAGCCAGATGAGCGAGCACCAAAATAGCGAGTGGTGTATATTTATATGTCTGAAACATCACAGAGATGTCACAACACTGGTGATGAAGCATTAGATATCTCATGATGCCTTTAATGCCGCCTTGAGCCTTACCAGCCGCACTGTGGACAGCAGTCTGTTCCTTCACACCTCTGCAGCGCTAATACAAGGTGTGATAATTTCTTAGTGCAAGTTTGTCCCATCGGTCAACTTACCTGTTAACTGATGAGCGCAAATTCGTCTATATTTGTCCTGCTAGACTGTGATATATGATTCTGAGGGAAATAGGGAGTCTTTGCAAAACATCTTAACATTTCTTGCCCAATTTAACAAAAGGTTCAGCATCGAGAGACCTGTTACTAAAGACAGCCGGCATCCTGTCACAGTATGTGAGCTAGCACCGTCCGAAAACGGTGATGACACATACCCGATTCTGTCCTACACAGAAGTCACACGTATGCCCACCCTAGCTGGAGAAACACTCAGAAAGTTGAAGAAGATTTTGGTTCACAAGTTGCCGAGTTGTTGACGTCTCATGGAAGTAAATATGTGGATATTTTTTACAAATCTTTTCTTGCTTGCATTTAATCAGTGGTGGTAACTATCATGACTGTTAGTTGCCTTTCAAGTGGAGATAGATTAGCTATAAAAGTTTTATTAGCTGTAATCATGATAACAAGTAAGGTAAAGTAATTGTATGCCTACATGTACTCTAAAACATAGGGCATAGATTTTTTTTAAAATCTTTGACTTTTTTATCTGAGCTAAGAAGTTACAAGGCTAACAACAAAATTTAGCTAACTCTAGTGATGTGCGATACCACTGATTTCCTTTCCGATCCGATACCAAGTAAAATTCAGGGTGGTATCGACGATACTGATCCGATACCGATACTTTGTACAAAAACTTATTTTATTTATTTTATCTCAAATGGTAGCATCATAATGATTACAGGATATCAGACTACTTGTTCTTATCACTTAATAATGCAGAATTCATCATATAGAAATAAAAAAAACTGAAGTTATGCACTATTTGAACATGCTGCCTGCCTGCAGAACTAAAGGACTCCGCGAGAGACGTCATACTCTGTGATATGATTTACTCTGAGGTGTTTGACGAGGTTAGTGGTGTTGCCACAACACCTCACTTTCTTGCCACATGTATCAGCTGTTTGTGGAGGTAAAATACGTCCACACTTGACTCCATTTACGCTCAGCCATTGTTGTGAGTGCGCATGCCAAGGGGCTGCGACACATTTATACAGCCATATTTCGCATATGAATATGAAAGGCGCAAGAGCAAGTAGTTCCTTCCAATGTAGACAATCTGAATGATATAGTTTCTTTTCACTGTGTTCCTGTTAATGATAAACTACAAATTTACCCTAAATTACTAAAATATCGATATTTTAATATGAGAATCGATTCTAGAACATAAATGACTGGTATCGGAGGAATCGATATTTCAGTATCGATCCGCACATCACTAGCTAACTCTCATTTTTTACATGACTTTTAGCTACTGCAGTAGAAAGCAGTTATAGGCATTTACTTTTAAATGTTTTTACTGTTGCTGGCTTTCTTTCAGAATGGGTTGGTTAAGTAATTTGACAAACTAACCAACTAGCAGTTAAATATTTTACCAGCTACAGTCATGACTGTAAATACATCTTTACTATTTTCATAGGAGTTCAGAGGGTAAGTAGTAGCCGGACTTATCAAATGCACCTGATTAACTGATCATCAGTGAGGTTGAGCACCTCTGCAAAAGCAGAAGTTTTGTCAGTTTGCTGGTCTGGAGTGTTCAGGTTTGTGTTAATACAATACTGCAATCCTGAACGTCTGAGCAAATTCAACCCAAGGTCAGACTTAATTTAAAAGACTGAGGAGCTACATGTCAGACTCTACAGGCCTCATTTAGTATGTTAAATGTTCAAGTCCATGACACTAAAATTAGAAAGGGACTGGAGTATGAACGGTTTGGAAGGGTTGCAAAGAAAACACCTCTCCTATTTAAAAAGAGCACGTCAGCAAGAAGTCCTCTGGTTAGCAAAATTGCATCTAAACAAACTACAACACTTCTGTAACAATGTGCAGAGAGATGAGACCAAAGTTGAGATGTTTGATCATCATGCACAAAATCAAACTCAGCATATCAGCACAAACACCTCACACCAGCTGTCAGCACGGTGGTGGAGGGGTGCTGATTTGAGCTTATTTTGCAGATGCAGGACCTGGACACCTTGCAGTCATTGAGTCAACCATGAACTCCTCTGTATACAAAAGTATTCTACAGTCAAATGTGAGGACGTCTGTCCAGTCGCTAAAGATTGGCTGAAACTGATTCATGAAGCAGGATAATGATTCCAAGCACAGCCGCAAATCTACAACAGAATGACTGAAAAAGAAAAAAATTAAGATGTTGCAATGGTCCAATCAAAGTCCAGACCTCAACCTGACTGAAATGCTTGGTGGGACCTTAAGAAAGTTGTGCATAAATAAATGCCTGTAAACCGCAATGAAATGACTAAACAAAGAGTGGGACAATATTCCCCCGCAACAATTTGAGAGACTGATAAAGTCATATAGAAAAGGGACACTACAAAGTGTTGTCATTAAAGGCAGTTCTACAAGCTAATGAATGATGGGGTAAGCTTAGTTTTGCACAGGATTGTATAACTGAGCTAATGTCAGCTATTTATCGATTAGCTGGGCTGCCTCAGTGGCTAGTTTGTAGCTGTTAAAGTACTTAAACTACAAGCGAAATTATAACCACCCGGGAGTTTTGATGATAAATGTATTCATAGTAAGCATTGCTTTGTCATGTTAGATAGGCAGCTGTTTGTCCAGGATAGCAGGCGAGCTAACATTACAACAAAGGACAGCTTGGGGCCAGTTTGGAGCCCAGTAAATAAATTATGGCTGCTTTAAAAAATCACTGCTTTTCAAAAATGCAGTCTAGCAACAGCACAGTCACTCAGACCCATTCATTCAAACACTTTACCTTTGCACAGTACACAACCCGCCCAGCTGCTCCAAATGTGTCCAGTCATTTTTTCAGATGCAATACTACCCCCCCCCCCCCCCCACCACCCCCTCTTCTTTTTTAATAGTACAAATTACCAACAAAGAAAAATGGTTTCCACGTGAGTAAAAACACATGGATTCCCTTCTGAAATATTTTGTCTTCTGCAGAGAGGCTGTTTTAGTGAAAGACACTATTCAGCATGTGTGGGCCATACGCTTGTTCTCTCTGTGTTTGGGACATCCTCTTGGCACAGCTACAGTCAGAAGTTTGCACAGCACCTGTGCGTCCTGCCCACTCTGGCCCGTGTTTCTGTTTGATGGTGTGTGTCTGTGTCCATCTAAATTAAAAACCTGTGGCACCTGGTCATCTTTAAATGCACACAGCTGTTGTGTGAGAAATGTAAAAGGGGAGGAAAAAAAAAAAGTTTGTGCATTTGTATGCAGATGTGAACCTACACTGACATCTGCAGGATTGAGGCCCCCGAGGGCGACAAGGTGGCACAGTTATCTTCACTTAAATCTGATTTTCAACTCAACCGGTCTTGTATTGTGCATCCTTGGTTCAGAACTGACTGGCAGGTAAATAATACAGAACACACCTGTTATGTATTTGCTCACGCGGCAGATGTAAGGTCATATTCTCTCCATTAACTCCATGTGGCTCACTCTACCAGTACACAGGGTTTGATTTAGCTTCCCGTGAACTTAAACTGAGGGACTGTACATGGTTGAGTGGAAATCCACTTTAAAGACAGTTTTTGTGGGTCAGGTTAACTGTGAAAAACTTTATAAAATTGTCTTGTCCAAACTAGTGCAGCTACGCAGATCATGTGTGGTGTTTGAGACATGGGTGAAGAGAGGGAGGTGTTTCAGGATGGGAGTGATGTCTCACTCAGTTGTTTATATGCTAAATTTAAAGTGGACTTATTAAGCTTTTTCTAGTTTTCTGTCATGTGTGCACTCACCATGCACTTTAGTATACCTTGCTAGTACCAAGTTAAACTTCTTAATATTTAATTATAAAAATCTTAGTTTCTCCCTGGTCCTTGTGAGTCTCCACAGGAACAGAAATGACGCTCAAACAAAGTGGAGCTGAGAGCACAGCTCCTGTGCTGTTCTCTGAGCTCTCCATTCATCTGCTATTCACATTATACCAGCTGTACACTGAACAATCACAGCGTGTTTAAAGGGCATGTCTAGCCCCAGTGGCCTAATGGATAAGGCACTGGCCTCCTAAGCCAGGGATTGTGGGTTCAAATCCCACCTGGGGTGATTTTTCAGCAGAGTGGCGCAGCATAACTGGCCCGTAACCCAGAAGTTTATGGATCGAAGCCATCCTCTGCTAGTCCTTTTAGACAGTTGGCTTTAGAGGCTGTATAATGTGTGAGGGTATCTCTGTAGGACTAACTGTGGCAGAGAAGCCCCACCCACTTGCTTTTCAAAACTATTTGTGAGGGGCATCCAATCAGAATAAAGTTCACTTAAGGGGAGAAAAGCTAAACTGGCTTTTTGCAAACAGAAGAAACCATAAGGGGAAACACTGAGGCCCAGTATAAGATAAGGTATTCCACCATAATCGCACTAGTTTTTATCGAGTGGAAGTTACTGCAGGCATCTTTTAGCTAAACACCAGAAAAGCTCAACTGTGTCAGCAAATAATTTATTCAACTTCTTTTGCTGCCAAAACCATGTCTGACCTCGAGAGACAAGAATGTCTAATTCTATGTCAAATACTTCACGTGAGTTTTACAAGTCCTTGTTCACCTGTAAATTGAGAAGTGTGAGCCTAAACGAGCCGACTGCAAGAATGCAACAAAGTAAACTTTCTCTGCCGACACTGAAGTCTGCAGGTGTGATTGCACCTTCGCTCGACTTTAATCCCATTTCCTAAAATCTGCGCTTCCTGATGAAAATCCACTGCGTGCCTACAATTCACACAGCTTTTGTCACATTAGTCAACAAGGCCCTGTGACTACAGGCTGTTTACAAAGTGAAGCCTCTCTCCTCTCTGTCACGTCGCGCTGCGACTGGAGGGGGAGCCGCGCAATCAAAGCTCGCCGAACACACGTCATCCTTTGAGGGGGTCTTTGAAATCTGGCCCTCATCCGCACACGGTGAGCGCATCACGCCGCATTAGACAGTTTGTGGAATAAATATTTGACGGCCGGCAATATCACAAGATGCAGAGGAACCTCCTAGCACGCAGCTGTTCGCCCCCCCCACTCCCAATCACCGTCTCCCCTCCCATCCTTTATCCTCTGCCCTGCCTGCCTCCTGCAGACAGAGAGCTGGTTTAAAGCTCAATTGTGCATTTTGCAGATAAAGTAGCAAAACTACTAGAGGCGGTGTTGTGAGCGCTCGTTGCCAGGGCAACACTGGTAGGGAGACCTGGTTCTCCATTACTACTTAATTTAGGCGCTCTAATTGCATTCCACACAATCTGTGGCCACAGCATTACGCAAAGGAAAGGAAGGAAAAGTTAGGGCGGGGGACTGGTTGGGGGTGGTTTCTTGGTAAACCCCCGCCTGGGAGCACATGCACAGAGAAGACGGGGCAAAATGGCTTTGAAATTTGCTTTTTATTGCTTTTTTGTGGCGGTAGAATGTTTAGCTTAAACATGAACCGCACCACTAAATTTAAATGTTGCTCTTCTTTTACTCTCAAGAGTGTCTTTAATTCCCAGTCGCTGAAAATTGGTGAATATCATCAGAAGTTAAACGTATTGTCTAATGTGTGACAGAAGGAGGAGCCTCTGAGGGAGAGGCTGTGTAATAATGAGAAGTCTGGGGTCTGAATCTTAAACAATCAATAATATAGCAGGTGTAAGATCAAATGAATAAGCAGAAACTCCCCACCGTCACCAAGCGCTGCTCATATAAGTATAATATAAACGGAGTAACCACTGGTTGCTTGGGGAAAATGTGTGGTCTCCAACCAGTTGGTGAGTGGTTGCTGGCAGCTATGAAACTGATTGCTAAATGTCCCATTCATGTATGCCCAGAGACTAGTCAGAACCACCTGACCACCTCTGGTCGGTAGAGAAGAATGACTATTCTTCTTATTGAGGGACGTTTAAGGAGGTATATGTTCCAGCGGATCGATACAAATATTGATAGTATCGATACCAATGCTGGTATTTATTTTGGATAGATACTGCTACTTTGTTTGTATCCTCTAAGTTTAGCATGTAGCCCAATGAATTGTGTTAAATCATTTTCTGCATGTGAAAAAATATACCTCAAACATGCACTATGTCTGAACCTTTTTGCATTGACTGTCACATCTGTTTATTTATATCCTGTAGCACATTTAAACAACAGAAGATGACCCAAAGTGCTTTAGTGACAGACACATTTATGTTCCAGCTCTCCAAAAAAAGCCAGTTTCAGAATACTTTTGGTTGTTTTGACTAAGTCACTGCTCTCCCCTACAGAAGCTCGCTTTATAGTTTAAAAGTATCAGTACTGCTATTGGCAATACTGGCCCTGTATTTACTTTTACCGTATCGCGCAGCACTCATAACAAGTTATTTTGGTGCTTTTCCAGACTCTCTACCTTTGCTTTTTGTTAGTGCCCGTTCTGTTGAGGTGCAGAACTTTCAGCTATGAAAACATTGTTACACCACCTGGCTAGCTAGTATTATCCAGATTGCAATTTGACAGTATAATATTGTAAATGTACGATAGTGGCTTGAAGTATACCTGTTATTTGTAGATTATAATTTGTTATGTCATATAATTAGAGCTATCCCGTTCCATTGAATTTGAGGACGACTGGTGGGTCACTAAGTTGCTTTAGACTTTTAAAGACTGTGTGTCTATGTGTGTGTGTGAAAAAGAGATAGAGGGAGGGAGTGAAAGTGGAGTAAAATTGTTCTAATTGTTCAAGCTTCTGGCCTCAGAGCTCTTATTCCCTTTCAAAAGCAGTGCGCACACACAAACACACACACACGCATGCAGGCCTGCAAGCTTCACCGTCCCTTTGAACCTCCACAGGCCGTGGCCCTGAGAGAAAGCTGGCCCACGATGCTTTTCTTCAGCTGGGGGTTTGAAATGATTGGTAACTGTTGAGCCAGTGTTTTCAGGTCCCTGACCCCCAGCACTGAAGTGCTACAGACACTAGATCCAACATAGCCCCAATTATCCTGCACTCTCCCCAGCCACTTCAGTGACCTGGCGAACACCCCGCCTTGACTACGTGGCAAAAAAAAAGAAAAAGAAAAAAAAAAGCTGACAGTCTTTGTGCTGTGAAGGTACTGCTTTAAAAAATGAAGAAAACGTGTTTAACTTTGAATGCAACAAAGCAGAATTTGGACACATAAGCCATACATTTGTAACGCTATTGTGAATGCAGCACAGGTGAATCAGCCTATTGCATCATCAAAGCCTCTGTGAGCTGCTTCGAAAGCTGCTTTTAACTCGCCCGAAGCACAAACTATCACAAGCAATCGCAAAACCTGAAAGAAACGCAAGGACTCAACATTTTCCACATCCAGTACTCACATTACAAAACTCAGAGACGCACAAGGAAGGAAAATAATGTCAGACAAGGTGTTCTGATCACAAGGCATTTCCATTTTTCAGGGATTTACAATCGATATGGATGCCATCCAGCCTCTGGTCTCCTGTGCATTAGAAACTGTTTATTTCCCATCCAGGATGGTCATTGTAGAACAGCTTTAAGATAAAAAAAAAAAAAGAGTTACAGATTCAGCTCTCAAGGTTTCTTGCCTCTATCTCTCTGTGTATCCAAGCCTGGCAAATCCTGGTTTAGCAGGAATTATACGGAGAATCTTCTGGAACACACGGCACAGCGTTAGGCCAAGTTTCATACAATGTAATACAAAGAAGAAATCAAGTAAATTTCAAAGGTTTCCACTAAAATAATCCCTAAACATTTGTTTTGATTGTATTTTGAATCCTTGAGAATGGAGCTGCCAGGCAGGAGGAAAAGAGGAAGACCACAGAGAAGATTCATGGATATAGTGAGAGAGGATATGCAAAGAGTTGGTATGAAAAAGAGGAGGATGGAAGGGATAAGGTGGCAAGTGATCTGCTTTGACCACCCCTAAAGGGAGCAGCTGAAAGAAAAAAGATCCTCTGGATGCAAGACTTGAAATGTGAAATTAATGAAAAAAAGATCTAAAGGTGAAAAGGTTTAAATTACTCACTGAGTTTAAGTTACATTTGTCTCTAAAGCGTCATCGTTATGACACTGCTGTTCTTAAAATGGCATCATTGCCAAATTAAGGTATCTTTTTGTGCATTCTTACCCAGCAGTTAGATAACATCAGGCTGGTCAGTGTACTACTTTTGAGAGATGGGATCCACCACCACCACCACCACCCCGTAATCTCCTGTTTTCATTATACATGCTATCATTTGGGCCGATATTTAAAAAATGTATATTGCGTACCACTTTTATGCAGATGATACCCAAATTTACCTTCCTCTTATACCTGGCTACAACTCATGTGCAAATTTTTTAACCTGCTCTCAAAACATTTTCTCAAACTCATTGCAGTTACATTATCCACTATCCGTTCAGATCTTGTGCCCCTGGCATTATTTCATAGACCTCAGGTTAAACTCAACTTTCTTCAGTTAAGACTTTTAACTAAAGTTAGTTAATTTCTCAAGTTAATTTCTTTCTTTAAAGACCAAAAGAAAGCCATTCATGCTTTCATTACATCTAGTTTGGATTTATGCATGAAAGCATGATCATATTTCACTCATTCTTAACTTGTTGCACCGGTTTCCTGTGAAGTACACGACCAATTTCAAAATTCTGTTGCTCACAGGGACCAATTTCAATTTGCAACTCCCAGCAAACACTTGCCAACAGTTTTCATGAATACACACTTTCTCTGGCAACCAGTGGTTACCAGCAGGTTGCAGACTGGTCTCTAGGCCTGCATGAATGGGGTCCACATCCAACAGTTGGAGAACCAGGTGGTCAGAGTCGCCCAAAGTCAGCTTCAGTTCACCCACCAGCACCTAAAAGAATGGATATATAAGATAAGATAAGATAAGATAACCTTTATTAGTCCCACATATGGATGGATGTAAGGAAGGCCCAGGCCAAAAACTAGCTATCCACTGCTGCAAGCACAATAACATAACTTCCCAAGCACCTGCAAATGCAACACAAAACTAGTTGCAACAGACCATCATACATGGAGTGTGTGCCAACCCAACCCAAAGACCCAAAACTTGAGTTTCATCAGGTAATGAAAGAAGAGGCCAGTAGGCTTTAACTAGTCTGAGTCACAGAGGAAACGCCACTTGTTTGTATAGCAGAATCACTCTAACCACATTTATCTGTCAAGTGCTCTTTGCTTTCAGCTTAAATAGTTTTTGTGCCGATGTGAAGTGTTCTGGAAGGATTAACCTTACACTGTTATCGGGCAATTCAGTGTAAGTATATCTCAGATGATGCTTTGGCATTGCAAAAGCAATTTTACAAGCAGTGCAACAAATTAAAAAAACTGCTTTCTACAGGGACAAAAGAAGAAAAGTAATACAAAGCAGTAATGTGAAATTATTTTTTTCGGTTTCAGAACTGCTTTGTATTTAACATCAGTCGTATTTGATACATCAGTTTTTGTGAGTTTTTGAGACTTCTACATCTTTTTTCTCCCCCCTCAAAAGCATAAATAAACCTATAGAAATTGGACAGTACATTTTTAATCAATAAACTACAAAAATGGCTGCTGTAGCAAACATAATACAAAATAAAACTTATATATGCAAATAAATACATATTTTTTATTTTTTATTGGGGGGGGGGGGTCAATAGAAGGTCAGTTTTCAAAAAATATGAATTTTCTGCCAATTTCATGGTTTGCAGTTCTGTCTTTTAAGGGTTAAGAGAAGATTGATGCTGTGAAACAAAGTTTGCAATGCGTGCACAGGTTAGTTTTTCAGTTTGACAGCACAATGTGTGCACTTCAGTATCTGTAGGTTCATGTGTGCTCAAATGTGTGAGAAACCGTCTCCTCTTAAAGGATCTGTCACCTTCCAAAGGTCGCCGGCTGAACTGGCTGTGAGCGAGCGCGATTGTATATGATGGGATCTCTGTGTTTGATACGGAGTTTCAGTGGCTGTATGGAGGAGGAGGCTGGAGGTTGTGACCCCTGTGACTCTCTCCGACCTGTCCTTTGTCTCTTCTCACCCCGGTTCCCTCACCATCCACCCCCATGTGCCCTCAGCCCCACCAACAATGGGACCTCCTGGGTGAGAAGGAGGAGGTGGGGTGCAACTCTTTTATGACTTCTTTGCCATTTTTCTCTTCCTCCACCCCATTCGATTTTCAGTCCCTGTCTCATCCTCTGGAGTCGGGGACCACCATTTATATCGTTGCCTGGGAATTAAGGTCCCGTGGCCCCTTTTGTTGCGAGGTGGGCTGTGGCAGCGGTGGCTGGGGCAGGGGGCGAGCGGCAGAGGAGGGCTGCCCTTTGTTCCAGCCAGCAGAGTGGGCTTCAGTTCCCACAGAATTTGGGGGCTGAGGGGAGGCCCCAGCCCCCGCTGCATGACAGCGATGAGGTAATGTTTACAGAGCTGCGTGCCCTCACACATGCAGCGTCCATGCATTTATGAGGCCTGCAGTCAACAGACATAGACAAACACGGCCACGTTCAACCAGAACTACATAAACCTCTGTGTGTCTGTGGTGCCAGTCTTTGTCCTATCGTAATGAGATTTGACCTGGATGATAATGTCAGTGGTTCCTTGTTTTGTAATAGTGACAATAGTGTAATAGTGCGCCCATTTACTTGACTTTATTCACCGTTTCGGGGCCAAAATGCTCCTTCAATTCCCCAAAGCAAAAACAAGCAAATTACAGTGCAAAACTGATTTTCTTTGTATTTCACTGAGTACCTTGTTTCCAGTGTGCGAGGAAACACGCTGATTAAGTCTTCGCAATCTTTTTCTGAGTTTTGGTAAACTGGAAAAGTTGTCATGCTGCTCCCTCCTTGTACTTTTACACAAGTTTCACTGGTTTACACCTGTTCTCTGACAGCTGCCAAAAGGTATTTAGAGAAAATAGAAATCTAAACTGAAAGCTGAAGAAAAAAACTAGATGAAGGAAAAAAAAATCTTCACAGAGTACTGTAAGTAAAAAAAACAAACATGCTCATCAAGTATTAGAAGAGTAGGACATGAATATAAATAAAGTTCAATTTCAAGCCTCCTATTTATCTAAAGCTTCTTAACAAAAGACAAAAAAACCCCAAAACGAGTTTGCTGAGGAGGTCAAAGATTTAGGCCTAAACACAAATACTCTACATATGATAAAACATGTTTTTATACAGTACCATTGCTTTCCATTTACATTTAAGTGCAAGGCAATTTTTTGGGAAGGTCTTCAAGGCCACCATTGTGACCTTCAAAATAATTGCTGTGGTTTAAGAAACAACGTACTTTGAATTAGGCAGAATATGAATATGAATAAGGAAACTGAGCCTCGTGCAAGAAATGGTGAGCACATAGAGTTCCTCTGCTTTTTGTTCTGACCTTTTTTGTATGCACTGGATTCTGGCATTGACTAAAATCCTTGCAGTTCTCTTAATTATTAGTAGTGAAGAACACAGTCAACACATTCTTACTTGTCCAATACAAGAAAGTTTTAAGCTTGAGGAAGATCAAATAAAAATGAAAATCATGCACCCCATCAAATTTATATTAGAATTTGCTTTAGAGTAATGATAATTACTGGATTATTGCATTGTGGGCTTTAAATAGTGGTCCACTGATCTCAGTTAAGACTATGTCGTGTTGGATACTTTGGAAGTTATTAGAGAGTTTGGTGGTCCAGTACTCAGGAAGAGAATGTGTACTTTTTTTCCAAAGACGTGCATGAGCCAGGTGAGTGGCTGCTGAGACGTTTCAAGTATCTGAGATCACTTAAAAACAAAGACATCATACCTCAGTTTGCGATTAACTTTCCGCTTCTCTGCATCCTCGTCCTAACACACCTTTAAAGGAATCACTCTGTCAACAAAAATATATGTCCAGGGCTCTGAAAGCGAAACATTAAACAAGGAGCTTAGTAGAAGGAGTTGAACATGATTCATTGATGTATACATGATTCAACTATACTATCTGGTGGTTCGACTCTGATGGCCCATCACAGCAGAACAGAATCCAAGGTGTGGGAAGATCAGGGCAGGGTTTCCTCCTCCAGAGTCTAGACACTGGTGGTGGTGAAGATAAGATGGAGGCTTGGATGGAACTCTGTGGACTTGGTGAGGCGGAGATGGGTTGCATGAAGGGGTCTGCAAGGGAGAAGGAGAGATGAGCACTGCGATTTAAAGTACGCAGAGCTGAGGATGATTGGCTTGAAGAGAGCGGGCAGAAAGATGATTGGACTAGAGTTTTACAGTGTGGGAAAGTGGAACTGATGTAAAGAATAAAATTGTAGCTAAACACCAAAGGAAAGCAGACGGATAAGTGAACATAGAACTTATTATTGAATTGAACTATGACTACTTAAAATGATGACAGAGGTCAGTAATTTGCACCAGAGGTACACTTCAACTGTGAGAGACAGAATGTGAAAAAAAAATCCATGAATTCACATGGTAGGATTTGTAAAGAATTTATTCGTAAATCAGGGTGGAAAATAAGTATTTGGTCACCTCAAACATGGAAAATCTCTGGCTCTCACAGACCTGTAACGTCTTCTGTAAGAAGCTTTTCTGTCCCCCACTCGTTACCTGTATGAATGGCACCTGTTTGAACTCATCATCTGTATAAAAGACACCTGTCCACAGCCTCAAACAGTCAGACTCCAAACTCCGCCATGGCCAAGACCAAAGAGCTTTCGAAGGACACCAGGAAAAGTATTGTAGACCTGCACCAGACTGGGAAGAGTGAATCTACAATAGGCAAGCAGCTTGGTGTGAAAAAATCAACTGTGGGAGCAATCATCAGAAAATGGAAGACATACAAGACCACTGATAATCTCCCTCGATCTGGGGCTCCACGCAAGATCTCATCCCGTGGGGTCAAAATGATCATGAGAACGGTGAGCAAAGATCCCAGAACCACACGGGGGGACCTGGTGAATGACCTGCAGAGAGCTGGGACCAAAGTAACAAAGGTCACCATCAGTAACACACTACAACGGCAGGGAATCAAATCCCGCAGTGCCAGACGTGTTCCGCTGCTGAAGCCAGTGCATGTCCAGGCCCGTCTGAAGTTTGCCAGAGAGCACATGGATGATACAGCAGAGGATTGGGAGAATGTCATGTGGTCAGATGAAACCAAAGTAGAACTTTTTGGTATAAACTCAACTCGTCGTGTTTGGAGGAAGAAGAATACTGAGTTGCATCCCAAGAAAACCATACCTACTGTGAAGCATGGGGGTGGAAACATCATGCTATGGGGCTGTTTTTCTGCCAAGGGGACAGGACGACTGATCCGTGTTAAGGACAGAATGAATGGGGCCATGTATCGTGAGATTTTGAGCCAAAACCTCCTTCCATCAGTGAGAAGTTTGAAGATGAAACGAGGCTGGGTCTTCCAACATGACAATGATCCAAAACACACCGCCCGGGCAACAAAGGAGTGGCTCCGTAAGAAGCATTTGAAAGTCCTGGAGTGGCCTAGCCAGTCTCCAGACCTCAACCCCATAGAAAATCTGTGGCGGGAGTTGAAAGTCCGTGTTGCTCGGCGACAGCCCCAAAACATCACTGCTCTCGAGAAGATCTGCATGGAGGAATGGGCCAAAATACCAGCTACTGTGTGTGCAAACCTGGTAAAGACCTATAGTAAACGTTTGACCTCTGTTATTGCCAACAAAGGTTATGTTACAAAGTATTGAGTTGTATTTTTGTTATTGACCAAATACTTATTTTCCACCCTGATTTACGAATAAATTCTTTACAAATCCTACCATGTGGATTCATGGATTTTTTTTTCACATTCTGTCTCTCACAGTTGAAGTGTACCTCTGGTGCAAATTACTGACCTCTGTCATCATTTTAAGTGGGGGAACTTGCAGCTGTATGAGCAAGGAAAATCAACTTTATCAGGTGATAAAGTCATTAAAATAATTATTTAAACATATCTGTTGATTTGCCAATCAAGCTCCTCTTTTTGGTGGCATCTCTCCATTTGTTGGTCATGCCTCAGAAAATTTCAACACATTATGTAGTGTTATATAAAGGGGGCGTTATCTCAACAATCGACCACACGCCTTCAGTTTATGAGCAAATAGGATTTATAATAATAGCATCTGGAGTTGCACGAGGCCCATTGTGTCCCATATTACTATAGACTTTTTCCAGTGTTCTTGATGTATGTGCTGTTTGCTGATTACTTATAGCATTAACAGAAAACAGTCTGACCAGCCTTCAGCTGCAGTTAAGTCGAAAGAAGCGAAGAAGCTGCTGTTGTTATCTCCCTCCTATCATCACACACACACACACACACACACACACACACACACACACACACACACACACACACACACACACCCTTCCCTCCCCCTTCCTCCCCAAATATTTAGAAGCTGTTGAGCTGTTGATGCCCGCAGCTCTGACAAGTTAGAGTTCATTTAGAGTTGCAAACATAACTACTGTATTAGAGTGCATGAGAGGAAAACACACACAGAAAAAAACACACACGCGCACACATCAGCAAATCTGGCTCAAGTCGTCTATTAACCGTTACTGTAAATCCAGATTTTTTGCTTCTTATTTTGGGAGAAACTCGCCCGTATTTGCTGTGTCGTCGCAACTTTTTTTCCCTTGTCAGTTAAAACACATCAGCCAACATCTACAGGAACAACTGTGAGATTTAAATTCACCTCAGCGGTGTACTGAGCCTCAATATTTCTTGAGTTTTGGTCCTTCTGTATTTCTTTTCCCACTTCTTCTTCTGCTTGCATCACCTTTTCTTTCTCTGGATAGACCTAAATACCCTGCATTTTCTATCTCTCTTCCCCCTTCACCTCTGGACTTACAAGTGTAGCGATTTTTCTGGCTGTCACAAGGTGAAATTGTAAAAGATCAATTTACACAAGCTGAACTGCAAGAAGAGTTATTGACACAGCTTGACCCATCGGCGCACTTCTTTCTCTCCCCTTCATCCATGCATTCTCTTCATCTCGCTCTCCTGTGGATCCCCCTCCTCTCCTGCTGCTTTCTTTTTCTTTTTGTCTGGTCTTTTACTCATCGCACCCTCATTTAGAGTGATATACTGAATACCTGCAGCCTCTGGGCTCACACATTGCAATTACTGAAGGCAAACAGCTTGCAAAGACAGATTAACAAATTAAACTAGTTCTAGTTTCGAGCTGTGCATGTGAATCTCACATATAAGAAAGCTTAAGGTTTTGATCCTAATGATGAGTTTCGATTAGTAGAGTGAATTTAAGCAGAAATCGGGATGAAAAAAACCTTTACATTCATGAATATACCGTCAAAATACATTTTTTTAAATCATTGAACAGCCACTGTAATTTGGCAGATGATGTAATTATAGACCAAAGTTAGAGGTTTGTATCTTAAATGATATTAACTGCATTTTTAAATATAACTCTACAGACAGTTTTCTAATAAAGTTATGTGACACAAAACATCAGTAAATAGCAAAGTATTAAATAAAGAACCATTTTATATTATAGTAACACTGGTTGATCCACTTTACCTTATATTGCATTATATATATATATATATATATATATATATATATATATATATATATATATGTATTTTGTTTTTAGAGAAACCAGGGGTGCAGGGCGGGCGCTCTGCAGTGCAGCTTCAACAGCAGCTAACTTTCAGTAGTAGTAGTTCGGTATCTCGTCACAGGATGCTTCGACATGCAGACTAAAGGGGCTAGGAATCAAACCACTGACCTTCCGATTAGTAGACAACCCGCTTTACCTCATGCTACGTAACAATACACAGATAAGAACCACATACACTCAAGTGTTTGGTCAGTAACACCACATAGCGTGGAGTTACATTCATTCCCACACACACATACAACACATGAAGTGCTCCGACAGGAGCATCAAGTCAGGCACTATATGAATAAGATAATAAATAAGAATATTGCACCTGATGTCTCCACGTTATTGCACACAGATATGACATGAGAGAAGGTACCGCAACATAAAATACATATGTGATATTGCGCATACTGTTATGAGGTTGTTAGACATGAGTATTGAGCTTAACCTGACTGAAATGCCCTTAATGGGACCTTTAAGAGAGCTGTGCATAAATGAATATGTGCAAACTTGTATGAATTGATGCAATGTTGTGAAGACAAGTGGGCCGAAATTCCTCTGCAGTCGTGTAATAGACTGACAAAGTCACAGAAAATGATTACTTCGAGTTATTGCTGATAAAGGTGGTTGTACCAACTACTGAATCATTGGTTAGTTTTTCACACATTTGTTATCTACGTGTCATGTAATGTTCTGAGGTTGTATTTACCACATCATAAGACCTGGTAAGGACTAGAAATGATTTTTTTAATATGCCCTGATATGTAAAACCTTATAATTAACAGAGGGTGTACTCTATTTTCAAGACGCGAGGACTTACCCTGTTGAAATTCACCAAATCTGACCAAATCTGACCAAATCTGATCAAATGTGAGATCTAATCTTTCTAATCTTTCCATCTGCTTTTCATATACAGTGTTGAGAGTTGAACAAATCTTGGCCATTTGTGTATAAAACAACAACATTACATTATTTTATCCTACTAAACACTTGAATTTGGTCATGACAATGCTTTGACATCGCAGTGACCGTGTACTTTAAAAACCATAAAAACTGCTGTTTGGTGTCATTGCTAGTCAGTATCTAGACCCCAAAGCCTCTTTTCCTTTAGTACCCAAGTGGCAAGTTGGTCCGAGTAGATACTAAAGGAAAAGGGGTTTCAGTCAACAATTTGGACCCAGATGGACCATTTCTTTTTTACTCTGCACAACATTTCTCATATATATAGTAAAGTTATTCTCCTCCTGAAGAAGGATGTATGTAATCGGTTCTGTTTGTCTGTCTTTCTGTCTTTTTGTCGGGTTGTTAGCAGTTCAACGTCCACACTTTTCAAGATATCATCATCAAATTTTATGTGACGGTAGATACCAATAAAAACTTGAGCTGATTTAGGAAAATCAGTAAAAACTTTATATTACCCACAGTCTTTTCTAGGCTCGTCTTTAAACTTCACAACAATGAACTAGACCTTGGGGGACACGAGTATCTAGTTTGGCTAAGAATTTGACCTTGACCTTCAATGTAAGCACCGAAGCTCAATGTTGACCTTGAAAAAGAATTTCAAGAAACCGTATCCAGTAATATATGAAATAAAAGAGCCGTACAACATGCTTTTTATTGTGTCAATTCGATTCTCTCCGAGGTCACAATGATGCCATAACACGCTAATGTCATCATATTGTAATAAACATGTTATAACACATCATAATACAAGTTATAGTGCTGGCTCTTGTTATAACGTGTGCGCCTTTTTCCTTTGTCTTTGGATTTGACAAATACAGTTCTTATTTTTATGGGCAGTAAGAGTTGAGGGTTTCTTCACAAACAGTATATAACATGTACCGAAGTCTATACAATACATGTATAAACTACAACCAAGGCTAAAAGACAGAATGTAAGATCTAGAAAACTTGACTTACTAATCATAACACGTTTCACGTATAAACTAAGCAGCCTCCTAAATTTTGTGATGAACAGCTGTTTAGTGTCCTTAGGGTAGAGAAGAAAGGAAAAGGAAGAGTTTCCATTTATTACGTAGCTTCATGCTCATAGAAAACTTTGCCTTCCTTCTTTCAAAAAGATCAGAATCAGAATCATAGAGCTCTCGTGTGAAGGTCACCACTGAGCCTATTTGCGCTTACAAAAAGTCACTGTGCTCTGTTTTGTGGCTACTGTCCTACAAGTGGGGATTTCTTTCAGCCCCCTTATGTGGTAGATGCTCGATAGCGGCTTCAACAATGGCTGCTATTGTTGAGTCTAATCCATAACACTGATATGATGCTAATGAAGGGATGTGTAATCATTATCCGTGGCCTGGCCCATGTTTTTGCACTCTGAGAGGATTTATGTGCGAATCCAGTGATCAGGGTTAATCTTGTTTCAGTTTCAGGTCAACTTAGACACAGCGCTGCTTTTTTTTTGGCTGCAGTGTTTTGGTGTGTGCGGTTTGAGCTTTGCCTCTCTCACTGTGCGTGAGGGCAAATGTGGATGGTTTTTTTTTGCACATTTGGGCGAGCTTTAACGCAGTTTGAAGTGCAGATTTGATTCTGTCAGGTCACAATCTCGGATCCTCTTCCCTCCTCAAATACAACATTTGCAAATAAAAACAGAAAACCGTAAATGTATGCATGAATTTTAGATTGTGAGCCAACTGTTTGACAGCCGAGAAGAGTCGAGATGTTCGCTTATTTGATCCCCAACCGACTAAATTTGGCACCTCAAAATAGGAAGATGGTTGAACGTCTCCTTGAACCCATTTATGTGAGGAAACAACAAAGTAGCCCATCAGCTGTCATATGCTGGAGATCAGGACAGAAAGGACAGCTATTTTCACTCTCACACAATTTTAACAACTTTGCACTATTTCGCTGTAAGGTAAGAGTACATACTGAACATATCAGTCTTTTATGAAGCATTACATCTACATTAGTATGCAGTCATTAACACTGACTTGATCAATAAGTTCATATGCAACATGTTTAATGGCAGCATATTCATAATTCATGCATTATGGATTGAAATGTTAAATAAAGTATTACATGGAGTAAAAACTAGTTATTAATGATCAACAAACAACTTAGATGCACTTCTATGCATTTATAATGACTACAGGTATGCACTTATGACCTTTGAGTGTATCAAGCCTCGTTAATTTTTGTGATTCTTGGTTCATGCAAGGACTGTAAGTTCTGCAGGACCTCGAGACTCAAACACAACTCTCAGATATCCTCACAACTTGTAAAAGGGAACAGACAAAAGCACAAAGTGATGGCGAACATATACATATTTAAAGCAAGATGCGAACTCAAGCCCTTTCAGGTTTACAGAATAACAAAAGTAGGACCAGAGTCTGACTTTGTAGGAGGGGTTTAAGAAAGAGACAGGAGCCATGGGGTACTTTAATCTTAAATATATTGATTTTATATTGAAACACCATAAACAGACTCTCTGTTGTTAATGTTAAGCTCTTATCGTAGGAAAAATATTTCTGGGATGTCTAAGACTTCCTCTGGTTTGTAGTCAGTTAGCCACCTTGAGCCAGATATGTCGGGCTCATTTCCAAAGTGCTCCAGGTGCTCTGTTTTCACACAGGTGAGCTCAGGTGAATTGGAAGAAAAGGGTATGTTTTCCTCTGGCACACGGAAAACTCAGAGTATCTCCTCGGGGGTAAGGAGGTGATTAGGCTCAGGGGTGGCTCGCCAACCCCTTCGCCAGTCAGTGGCAAATCCGAATTGATGAGCATGAGCATGTCCATGGAATCTCAATTTCCTGTCTTAAAAAGGAGTTCTTCCTTCCCACTGTTGCCAAGTACTTCCTCAGAGGGAGCCGTCTTATTGATGAGGCTTCCTCTGTATTACTGTAGGCTCTTTACATGACAGCGGGGAGAAACGGGAAGATGCTCACAGAACGAGGCTCAGCCATCTGCCTTGATGGCACAGGAGGGTGAGGGGAAGCAGAAGCGAGGAAAAGAAAGAGAGCAACAACAAACAGCAAACAGGAAAATAAAAAAGACAAACTGCAGGTGGGTCTCACAATTTCTTCTGCTACTGACCAAACACAGGCCTCTAAATCACAGCTACACTTAAAGGTCTTTCAGGCCATTAAACAACCACAGAGAACAGGCAAAGAGAACAATTTCTGCAGCCACCTACAGCACAAGAAAATAGGTGGTTGCTCTCTTTCAGCTTGGCAACATATTACTCGAGCGGCTTTTACTTCCTCGCAGAGGCATGTCAAAACACAGCCGTGAAATCCTCCAGTGGCTCGGTCCCCACGCCGCGCTTCTAATAAGCCAGACGCACTTGCAGTTACAAAAGGACAATTGTGGCAATTTCCTCTTTCCCTTAATCATCTCCCCTTTTTTATGATAAGGATGTAGCTAACTGCAGAGGTGAAGTTACATTCTAATAAAGTCAGCCGGTTAATAATGTAATCTTAAATTACGCCGTAATTACTGCCTCTTAGTCACCGGGGGATGCTCTGTAATTCAATCACTGGCCCCAGCGATACTGTACAACAAAAAAAAAGAAGAGGCGCATTATCGGGGCTATTTTACCGTGGAAATGAATAGCCCTACCCACTGCCGCTCCCGCTTGGGGTAATTAGACAGCGCAGTCTCAGCTGCACACAAGCCCAGACGCTCAGTTATCAGCAAGGAGAGGCCTTATCCATCAGGGCCTGCAGGGAATCAGCATTTAATACACACATCTGCATTTGTTTATGGCGACAACTGGGCGTGTGCATCTGTGGTAGACGTATATGTTTACAAGCCCCTGCGTGCGTTTATGTGCGAATAAGGTGTTTTTTTCCGTGTGCGGGAATTCGAGTGTAAATCTGCAGACCTCGAACTCTGTAAATCTCTCCCTGCAGTCCTCCTTAACCCCCAAACCACCTCGGATGAGAATGAAAAGTTCTCCTCTCAGAGGACGCGCTGGGGAAGAAATGTGTGGGAATTGTTTTTTGCCTTCATTCTGGGCTGGGTCAGGGTTCGTGCGCTGCACAAAAACACACACACACACACACACACACACGAATACAAGCCACAAGATCCAAACCCAATTTGTCATTTATTTTCAAGTGGGTGATTTCTTTAGAGGCACTGCTTGCTAGATATTATGTGGCAGGGAAAATCCAATGCCCCTCAATAGGTTTTCCCCAGGAAAAGGGGGTAAATTAGATTTGCGAACTGGGAACTTCATTTGGCAGGACTGTCTCTTACTCCGAGAGTGCAGCGAGGAGAAGGAGGAGGAGGAACCTGTGAAGAGAGTGTAGGGGGAGAGAAATGAAAATCCATACTGCAGTGCTGAATCAGCAGCGCCTCTTGTCCCTCTTTTTCTTCCTCCCCTTGTTCTGGGAAGCCCTCCTCTCCTCTTGCCTCGGCATCACCAACGAGGAGGCAGTGTTGTCAGTCTCTGTTTCCTCTCTTGGCATGGCACTTCTTCCTTTTTATCTTGTTAACACTACCATGTAAAAGTCCAGCAAGGCTCAGAGTAAATACCCTCCCGTTGAAATTGGAGGTAAGCCCCTTGACCCCTCTCGCATGATGGGACCACTGAAGAAGAGATGGATAAAATGGATGACAGGCCCAAGCAGGGGGGTCACGTGCAAGGGCAAGTCATGAGAAGAAGGAGGACGCAGAAGATGAGGTTTGGATGGAGTTACCCCACCTGGTCTCCTCTTACAACATAAAGCCAAATAGATTTTCATGTCACACACCTCCCGAACAACACATCTGTGCCTGAGCAGGGGGTTAGAGGCATGACAAATCTGACACGGGGGCGCTCTTATTTTCTGCGCTGACAGCCAACACTTACCCAGGAGTCAGTGCCCAATCAGATGGATGCCGACGGCAGTGTAAAAGAGGTGTAAGCAAAGACAAGGTACGAATGTAATATGAAAGCATACACATGGAAAGACTGGAGGATACTGAGGTCATGTGGAGCAGCCGATGTGTGTCGAAAAATGACGTGAAATGAGCGCCCAGACTTGAAGAGGCTGTGGATCTTGTGAGGATTTCATTCTTACAGAAACTTAAGGATTGAAAATAAAGCTTAAAAGTAGAATTGTTTTCCTCTCAACAACACATATCTGCCCAAAAATGGTCTGTTTGCAGACATTACTCTTTGCCTGCATTTCCACTTTAACTTTGTCATTATTTCTGTATCTTGCACAACAAGCTAGCTCCTAAGCTGACAGCTACAGTCAAGGGAAATACTCTGCACTTTGTCTTGTTAAGAAGGGGAGAGAATGTAAAGTTTACTCTGTTTACAGTAAATAAGAATTGGTGAGACTTGAACCCAGATTTCCAGAAAACTTTCACTTTGATGTGTCAGATCTATGCCAATGGCATTTCCCCCCCTTTTGTGGCAAATGATTATTTGAAGAATGTTATCAGATGTTGGCAGTGCTGTGTGTCAAGAGACCAATCACTACAAGCTTTTATACATTTGAAGCATTGATGGCCTCGGGGGGAACCAAACCCAGGACTCTTGTACTTTTAAGCTTTTAGCTCCATGCTCTATGGAGCATAATCTTGGGACAGTGTTCTTCCAATCCTGGCAGTGTTTTCTTTCTTTTCCATGCTGCAACCATCAGGTTATACTGTAGTTGGATGGGTCTCCTCAGCAGCAGTATATGCCAACAGCCTGCGTGTTTAGGTTGGAGGATTAAGCTTGGTCTAGTCTTTCAGATCCTTACCGCAGTCTAGTCTTAGGCCAAGACCCACATTTTTTTTCTAAAGGGCTGCTCATGAAAAAGGAGAAGAAACTTTAAAATGACTAAAACAAAGCTAGAGACCATCCTACGATGGAATCACACCATCTGTGTGATCTGTGTGGGCTCTCAAACCACACCTGACATGAGACATATTTTGTTTCTAAACCAGATAAAGATACCTTACTTGGAGAGTTGGGCTAAAAATGGAAAATGGGGCGAGAGGGAGCCATGGCACCTTTGACCAACTTCTTGGCTCTCTCTAACTAGTACTCACAGACACGAGCAATGTTCAGATTGAACCTGTGTTTTGATTACAACTACACGCTTTAAGTTATCAGACTGTATCTTATGTGAATGGAAGATGACCACAGAGAGATAAACTGTCTCTGTTGGCTTGTTGGCTTCAGTTTCCGGTCCCAAAGATCTGTCTGTCTCTCAGTGATATGCAATTATGTAAAAAAGAAAGTTTTTACAAGACTCTATGCAGTTCTGTAAAAAAATAAATATATAAATAAGAGCTTGCACCACCTTTAGCAGCATTAACATGAAGTAAATGTTTTCTCTATGACTCAGTCTCTCACATCATTGTGGAGGAATTTTGGCTGACTCTTCTTTAAGAGATTGCTTTAGTTCAGTGACGTTTCCAGACAGTTTATGTCTGCAAAAAAGATCCTTCTACGTTTCACTCAGGTTGAGCTCTGGACCCTGACTAGGCCATATCTGCACTTTTCTTCTCTTTTTTAGCCATTCTGTTTTAGACTTTTAGGATGATCATTGTCCTGCTGCATAATCCAGTTTGGATTGAGATTTAGCTATCAGACAGATGTCCTCATATCTGACTCCTTTGTGACTGTAAGGTGCTCAGGTGGCTGCAAAACAAACCCAAATCATGAGCCCTCCACCACCATGCTGTCAGCTAATATGAGGTGTTTATGCTGATATGCTGAGTTTGATTTTGTGCATTATGACCAAACATGTCCACTTTGGTCTCATCTCTCTAAAGGACATTGTTCCAGAAATCTTGTGGTTTGTTCGGATGTAGCTTTGCAAACCTAAGCTGTGCTGACATGGTCTTTTTAAATAAAAGAAGATTTCTCCTGGCAATCATTCCAAACAAGCCACACTAGTTCAGTCTTTTTCTAAATGTACGCCGTTGAATGTTAACATTTTAACATACTTACTGAGCCCTGTACAGTCTCAGATGTAGCTCTTGGTTTTTTTGCAGTTTCTCTGAACATTGCACAGCATTGAGCTTGGGCTGAATTCGCTGGGACGTCCAATTCTGGGAAGATTGTGTTAACACACATGAATGTTGTAGACAACCAAACTGCGTTTGCAGAGGTGTTCACACTTGATGATGAACAGAGAAGTGCATTTGATCAGCAACACCTGGCTGTTGCTTACCCTCTGAATTCCTTTGGAAGTAGTAAATATGTACTTAACTTTTCACCTGGCTTGGCCCTACGGAAGCCTATGCACACATAGGCTGAGCACATACCACCTGAAGAAGGGGGTGCAGGTAGTCTCCAACCTCTATTTTCTCCATGCTTCATCTCACTTTTTCTGGGGTGTTTTTTTAATTTGTAGGTCTAGTTAGTCTCCCTGCAGTTGTGTCATGGCTGCTCTGTTCATATGACAAGATATTCTCCGTGCCAAACTACACAGAGCTACAGTTTACTCCAAAAAGCCTACATGACATCTACAAAAAAGGTTACATCCCCTAGGTCCGGGTAAGGTTTGCCCCTCCGGGGGCAGGGGTACCCGGACCTGAGATATAGAGTATGTTTGGGGAGTGTGAATGTGTGTATAGTGTCTATTTGTGTCTGTCTCCACGTCGGGTGAGTGCCGAGTATTTGTTTGTGTATATGGGGGTGGGAATGCACGTTTGTGAATGCGCGCGCCTGTTCGTCTGTGTCTATATGTCAGGTTGGGTCTTAGACTCCACCTCTCTGGGAACATCTCAGGCTCTCCGAGGTATGGAGGCCTATCTCCCCTCACCACACTCCCTGCCGGTGGCTGATGCCCTCAGATATTGGTGTGTTGGTGGTTCTTGGTGTCTGGGGCTGGGCGCTCATGTATGTACCGATTCACTCCTGGTGGCCGATTGGTGCGGCCTGGCGCCTGTGGCCTGGCGGGGCCCCTTCCGGGGGGTGGGGTGCCCTCAGGCCTCTGGTCTCTGGGCCTGCGGCTCGGTACTCTCTGGCACAGCAGGCTGCCAGCAGAGCCTGCGGGCACGTCACTGCAACCCCCTCTGGCCTCTCCTCCATGGCTGCTGGGTGACCTCTCGTTTGGGGCTCTCCTCAGCTCTTCCCAGGAGGGTGGCATGGTTGCCCCTGTGTTGGTCCTCCTTGGGTCCTCGTACTCTGGGGCCTCTGGATGTCTGGGGCCTGGATCTCCTCCATACCTGCTTTATGCCCTGGGGGACGGGGCTATGGCTCCCCACACTACCTAGCAGATCGTTACATGGAGAAACCTTTTGAATACAAGCATGCTGGTCCACACAGGTGTGCACACAGGTGTACACACGGGTGTTCACAGACACAACCGACACCTTTCTTGGCTGCTACCTCAAAGCACATTGTGCGCTGTCACTCTTGCGTGCTGCACAATAACATGTAATATTTACTATCTACTGTTAGCTAGTTTATTGTGATGGTGCTGTATTTGTTATGTTGCTCACCTGGTAGACAAGATGGTGCGGCCACGTCCAGACGCCTTCCTGACCGTTCTGCTCCGACTATGCAGCTTTATAGTTTTTTACTTATTTTTTGCTCGGGTTTACATTCCAAAATCCTCTAGTTTTAAAGTCTAGGACAGCAGATCACTTGTAAACATCGGTGACAAGGTTGCACATTTAATCTTGGATGCTTTTAAACCCAACCCATCCTGGCCACCAGAGATACTACGTGGCACAGAGAACAACAAAGGACGGGCCTATCATTCAAGGCGTAGAACAAAGAAGCAACGGGGGAAACACGCTGGCGTTCGGAGCAGACTGAGACAGCAGGCGCATCGTGCACCACTGCCCAGCATCCTACTGGCCAACATACAATCGCTGGAGAACAAGCTCGATGACCTAAGAGCAAGAGTCACCTTCCAACGTGACATGAGGGACTGCAACATTCTGTGCTTCATGGAGACATGGCTGACCCCCACCGTGCCAGACCAGGCCGTAACTCCGTCAGATTCATTCTTTGTGCTCCGCACGGACAGAACGGCAGAGTCAAACACAGCCAAAGGTGGAGGAGTGTGTTTCATGGTAAACAGAAAGTGGTGTGATGCCAGGAGCATTTCTACTCTTTCCAGCGGCTGCTTGCCACATCTGAAATTCCTGAGCATTAAGTGCCGCCCTTTCTACCTGCCCCATGAGTTCACCTCGGTCATCGCCACGGTGGTCTACATCCGACCCCAAGCGGACACAGGTATGGCTTTGTCCAAACTACATGATGTGCTGAGTTCGCTTCAAAACAAGGACCCGGGCGCAGCCCTCATTGTAGCAGGAGGCTTTAATAAAACGAACCTCAGACAAGTCATGCTGAATTTCTACCAGCATGTCTCGTGTCCGATGAGGGGGGATCAAATGTTGGACCACTGCTACACGCCATACAAGCAGGGCTACAAAGCTGTCTCACACCTGGGTTTTGGGAAGTCTGACCACAATGCCATCTTCCTCATTCCCCAGTATAAACAAAACATACGGAGGGAAGAAGTAACCACGAGGGAGGTGAAACGTTGGTCTGCCCAATCAGAAGCTACTCTGCAGGATGCACTCAACGACATAGACTGGGACATGTTCAGAGCATGCGCAGTCAACATCAACGAGTTTACGGAAGTAGCAGTATGCTTCGTCAATATGCCAGCGGAGGAGATTATCTCCACTGCGAGAGTCACCACATTCCCGAACCAGAAACTGTGGGTGGACAGATCGGTCCGCACTGCAGTGAACGCCAGGACCGCCACCTACAACGCGGGTCTCCCCACTGGCGATATGAGCGACTACAATGCGGCCTCATATGGCGTGCAGCACGTGGTGAGAGATGCCAAACACCAGTACGGGGAGTGCGTAGAGTCTCGCTTCCACCAGGGTGACACACGGAGTATGTGGCACAGACTACGCACCATTACGGACTACAAAGCCAGGGACACTGCGCCGATCAACGCCGACTCTGCATTCACCAATGAGCTGAACCAGTTCTACGCCCGTTTCGAGGTTAGCCAGGCGGCTAATGCTAACTACCGCCTGACTACCGAGGACAGTGACGTCATCAGCGAGAGACTGGTGATCAACATTGACGTCCGAGCGGCATTGAGGAGAGTGAACACAAGGAAAGCGGCGGGGCCAGACGGCATCACCGGCCGTCTGCTGCGCTGCTGTGCTGACCAGCTAGCAGGTGTGTTCACTTCCATCTTCAACGAGTCCCTGGCGAAGTCTGTGGTCCCCACATGCTTCAAAAGATCCACCGTCATCCCTGTGCCCAAGAACAGCAAACCCTCATCCCTGAACGATTACCGGCCAGTTGCACTGACCTCGGTAGTAATGAAGGTGTTCGAGAGGCTGCTGAAGAACATCATCTCCTCCTCCATCCCAGACACCACAGATCTGACCCAACAGATCCACAGAGGACGTCCTGCACACCACCCTCAGCCACATGGACAAGAAACAGGGTAACTATGTGAGAATGCTGTTTGTTGATTACAGTTCAGCGTTTAACACAATAGTGCCCAGCAGACTGTTCACAAAGCTCAGGGATCTGGGACTCAACAGCCGCATGTGTGCTTAGGTGTTGGACTTCCTCACTGGCAGAATTCAGGTGGTGAGGGTGGGTAGATGCGTCTCTAACAGCATCACAAACAACACAGGAGCACCACAGGGATGTGTCCTCTCACCACTGCTCTACTCCCTCTACACTTCAGAATGTGTGGCCACCAACGGCTGAAGTTTGCTGACGACACAGTGGTGTTGGGCGCCATCTCCAACAACGATGAGGCGGTCTACATGGATGAAGTGAAAAATCTGGCAGTGGACTTCAGAAGGAGTCAGCACAGAGACTACAAGCCCATTATCATCAATGGAGCTCCAGTAAGAGGGTGCAGTCCTTCAAGTATCTCAGTGTCCACATCTCCTCAGACCTGAGATGGTCTGCCCACATTCAGGTCCAGACCAAAAAGGCTAGGCAGCGCCTGTACCACCTACAACAACTGAGGAAGTTCAGGGTCTCTCCAGAGATCCTCAGGATTTTCTATACAGGTGCTGTGAAGAGCATCCTCACACAGAACATCACATCCTGGTTTGGGAAAATCTGTGTTGAGGACCAAAAAGCTCTTCAGAGAGTGATCCGTACAGCAGAACACTGCTGCAGGATTGCTCTCACCCAGACACCTACACTAGGAGATGCTGGACTAGAGCAGCGCAGATACTGAAGGACCTGTCCCATCCTGGCAACAAACTGTTCCAACTTCTGCAATCTGGTAGAAGGTTCCGCATCATCTGGGCAAGGACAGAGAGACTCAAGAGGAGCTTCTATCCCCAAGCCACCCCACACACACACACACACTAGGGATGGGTATCATTTAGGTTTTATCCAATACCGGTGCCAAACCGGTACTTTTGAAATGGTGGCGGTGCTTAAACGGTGCTCGAACCGGTGCTTAAAGAATGGAGAACACAAACTTTGTCCAAAAACATTAAGCTACTGACCCAGAGAAGAACGGCTGCTGCTGCCATCATCATCCGTCATCATTTCTGCTACACTGGCAGGGCTAGGGGCCAGGACTCTCCTCTTCGGGTTCTTCGGGGATGTGGCTAACTCCGGGTCGGATAACAGGCACCACACCTGCAGTAGATGTGCTCGGTGTGAGGTCTTGCAGCAAGCTATCAAATATGGTGCATTTCTCGGCTTTTAAAAAAAAAGCTATGCGTCGCCAGGTGTTTCATCAGATTTGAGGTGTTACCTGCTTTGACAGTATCACAGTATCAGCTTAAAGCACTTGTTGCAGGCTGCTGAGTTTGCATCTTTTGCTGTGAAGTACAGCCAGACTTTTGACTGCTTTGCCTTGGGCATTTTTAATCTGTAGCTCTGCTCTAAAAGAACGTACGTACCTGGGCCCGCCTACTATCCTTGGAAAGGTAAAATGATTGGCTAGAATCCAAAGTGTATGACATCTCAGGGGGAAAAATGTGCGCTGCTTTTCGGTCTGGTTACTACCGTTTATGCCAGAACCGGTACCCATCCCTACCCTACACACACACACACACACACACACACACACACACACACACACACACACACACACCCGCCCTCTCACATCATCCATAAGTGACTGAGACAGGACTCTCTTCTAGACACTCTAAACCAATGCACAATGTACATTTCAAATTCCTTAAATTTTAAATATGTTCATATTGTCTATTTTGTGAAATAGTCAGATTGTCTATTCTTATTTAATTCATTTAATGTACAGTGTGTCAGGTTACATTTCACTGTGTGTTATACTTGTATAACTATGCATGTGACGAATAAAGAACCTTGAACCTTGAACCTGGCTTGAACCCTAACCCTAACCCACCATACAGGTGATCCAGGTGTTTTCTTTGTTTTTCTTTTTTTTCTTCCCCCCTTTCTCACCATCTCTTCTCCCCTCTCTTTTTCTCTCCCTCTCTTTCTTTCATTCTTTCTCCCTGTCCTATTCCCCAGTCATGTCTGTCCCATCTGTAACAACCGAAAATCAAATCAAATAAATACATAATTATAATAAAGGTCAATCAAATGGACCAATATGGCAAGGCAATGATGATCCACTTGGTGAAGCAAATCTGCTTGGAATCTTTCTTGGCCTTCAGACAACAATTCTGATGGCTACAGATCAAAACAGGACAGGCAAAAAGAAAAAAAAAAAAGGAGAAAAAAATCCATAATTTCTGTTCCTATCATTGCAAATGAAGGCCTATCAACAGATTTTGTATATCATTCCATGATATTATCAAAACAAGCAAAAAAAAAGAGGCAAATTTTAAGATTAAGTCAGAATTAACACTAAAACCTTCAGGCCAGGATCAGCACTGAGAAACAAACACCACTGGACCCACATCCAGTTTATATGGTATGTACACATGTCAGTCTAATAGCATAAAAGAGGATCGACTCTCTGTCTGGGTGAAAATCACTTGTTTTACGGCTTCTGCTGCCGGTGCTGAAACGCATCACATTTAAAACCACAACTGCATCATCCTCGCTACAGCTGCCATTACGCCGCAAATGTTCGCATCGTAAAACATCCAAATCAATTTGCTTTAAAAACACGTTTCTTGCAACCTTATTGGGTGGTTTTAGAGATATATGATACACCTTCAACTGCAGAGAAGGAAAAATAGTCAGCGCTAGGCAAGCCCATTTGTCCAGCTTGATGATGCCATGGCCCTGTCGCTGTTGCTGCTATTATGGGGAAAAAAAATATAGCGTGGTGGGGGGAACCTCACCCAGTGGTCTACCGACCAACCGCACGCCACGCTATACACCGTGACCATTTCAGAGCTCTGGGGGCATAAATCAAGATAATTCTCTGCACGCCTTGAACCCTGACCCTGCCACAACTCACACCAACATCAGATGAAGCGGGGGGATTAAAAGTGAAGGGATGGGCTCAGAGAGATGCTGGGTGAAGTAACAGTGAGGCTGTGCGTGCATGTTAACGTGTGCGCGATAACCGCACGTGCATGCGTTCGTTGCGATTAGTCACCGCTGTCCAGATTGAGGCGGCCGTCCCATCTAAATGCTCCGTCTTTATGAGCCATTAATCTTCGACTCGGGCCATTTTCATTACCGCCAAACCTTGCTTTGGAGCCACCAGCTGCATGATACTGCATAGTGGAAATTAATAACCCACCCATCTCTGCCTTACAGTCGCACCCACCCAGCCACCGCTGCCCCTCCCTCCCAGAGCCTTGCATATGATGGAAAAAGATGAGTTTCCGCAGCACTTTTTTTTCTTTCTTTGTCACTATTTGTGTCCTTGTAGCCCTGGCAAGCTTTCAGAGCCTCTTTTCCAACCATCCCGCACATTACACACCCTTTCTCCTTGTCTCCTGCTGCCATTTGACTTCCGGTACGTAAGACAAACAACTCAGCCCAGGGGTTTAAAATTCTCCCGGTTGCCTTGATGCTGTGATGTAGCTGCAAGCGAGGAGAAATGAAGGGAAGGAAAGGCCTGAGAGGAGTCTCTGTCAGTGATGGAGGGAGTGGGAATAGAAAGAGGCGTAAGACAAGGAGAAGAGGAGAGGAGGTGATATTAATCCCTCTGTCTTGGTTTTTATAACTGAAAGGAGAAAAAAAGAGCAGGAAATGACTCCCTGGGTTCCTCTAAGGCCTCTAGGTGCCTGCTGGTGTTCCTGTTAAGGGAAAATAGGACTGGACATTATTAAATACTGTACATGTTTGGGTAACCTGCAGGGAGAGAGAAAAGAGGAATATTGGGTGGTAAAATAGAAGAAGAAGATGGAAGAAGAAAAAGAATAAGGGGGAAACCCAGAGAGCTTGCAGAGATGTGGCCAGCGCGATATGACAGCGCTGACATCCAATAAAGAGGAACAGTGCTATGCCAAATTAATAACCCTCATTGGTGAATGGGAGGCAGAGGAAATTAGTGAGGTGCTGGCTGTTACCGCTAACTCAAAATGATGGAGCACAAGGAGCGAAAAGCAAAAGCAGGGTGGCGGTAGCAGTGGTGGGGAAGGAGGCAATACACAATGAAGTGACTTGAAGTTGACGGCTGCTGTGGTCACTCGTGATGTGTGTTTATGAAACACATTCATTACGAGTCTCTGCATGAGTCGCCCGCAGGAGTGACCAGTAAAGTAAAGAAAGTGACAAAATTGAAAAGTTGGAAATTGTTTTTTTTTTCGTGTGTGTGTGTGTGTGTGTGTGTGTGTGTGCCATCGGAGGGGAGCCTTTCTCATTTCCTGTTGAGAAGTGCAGTGCATTGTGGGCAAACATATATATAGGAGGCTTTGGTGATATGAATCACGGCTGGTCATCCATCACCTGACAGCAGACAAGGAGAGTCAGACGCCACAAAGAAGAAGAAGAAGAAGTAACAACTTTCTCGAAGAAAAGTTTGGAATTAACTTCATCTTCCTGTCCTCTGTTAGCAGCTGAGCTTGTGTTTATTGCTGTAGCTTGTTAGAAAATTCATACACAGAGAAATGTAATAAAGTTTTAAATGGACGAAGCGTCGACTGACCTCGGTTTCATCCTGATCCTTCCAAAGCAGCCCTCTAAACACAAATCAATAAAAACTATGTTCAGACATATGAGAGACTCTAAATGAACTCTACAGATTATACCGTTTCATGGCCTCTCGCCTTCCTCAGCCGCTTTGCATAATAAGATAAACAGCGTGCACCAACCCCAGCGTCTCCCATGTTGCTTGTGTATTTGTGTAGGAGACGAGGTAAAGCCGGGCGTTTTGACCCGCCTCCATTTTCAACCTACCAGTGTTGATAGACGAGCGGCGGTCTCTCGAGGCTTGTTTATTTCACAGAATATTTTCTGCTTAACGCATCACCTCTGTGCAATGTGCACACTGTGCTGTTAATCGTGGTAGGTAAGCAAGGTAGGTTCTGCACAAGAGAAGGCAAATTACATAAAGCACTAGTTTATATGTTTGTGATTTTAAGCGTAAAGGTTAGAAGACTGGGTAAAATGAACACTGATGTTGTATTGGACCTCTTGGCGAACATTCGTCACAGTGTGGCAATGACCTTATGCGACATCATGACATGTATTTCCATCCGGAGTTGCATTTCTTTTTTCCCAAAGATCTTATATAGGTAATGAGGGAGTCAGACATGCATCCCAAAGATCCTCAGTGGGGTTAAGATCTGGACTCTGTGGTAAAAATTATGTCTCATGCTTCCCCGAAAGACTCTGACACAGTATTTCTCCTGGTGAATCCTGGCATTGTCATCCTGAACACACCTGACAAAAATCCATTGATGGAAAACCTGCCCATTCACCACATTCAGGCAGTCAGCTGACCTCAGTTTTTGGGAACATAATGTTGCTGAACCTAGACCTGACCAACTGAAGCAACCCCAGATCACATCAATGAACCCACACAGTATATACTAGACATGACGGACGCATGACTTCACCCACCTGTCTTCTTATCGTGATGTGCCCGTCACTCTGGACCAGTGTAAATCTGGACTCAGCAGACCACACAACCCTTAGCCCAGGTCTAGTCGTTTGGTAGTTTAGCAGTAGAAGTTAGTCATTGTACCAGGTACAGATATTAACCGCTGCATTAATTATCCAATGAAAGCTTCTTATGTGTTTCCCTATTATTTAACAATGAATATATGTTTGCAAGTATGTATCTATGTATGTAACAAATTTATTAGCTGTTTTATAAAACATTAAGAGTATTAGTAAGAACTATAATAAGTTTTTAGGTTTCTGTTGTGGTTAATCCACCAGTATGCACAAGCTCATTAATCAAAATGTTATTTAAAATTCTAAATAATAATTATTTTTGTTATTTATGTTTTTTTTGGGGTTTTTTTTCACAAAAAAGCAGAAAAAATAGTAAAGATCATTTTGTTCATTTTAGTGAGATGCCAAATTACAGTTGTTTACTTGCATTCCTGAAGAGAAAAATAAATTTTGTTTGTGGTTGAATGCACCTGATTAATTTCTGACTTCTCAGAGCCGTCCAGTGTGCCTATTCAAAGTTTGGTATAAAAACATGAATGCAGTTTGTAATTTAATTAATAAGCAGCAATATAATTTTTATCTTAAATGACTTTTTGGCAGATTTATAAAATAACTTGTTTTTTGTTTGTATGACAGGCGGTCTGATAAATATGTCAAGCACTGCATCTAAGCATGAATATGTATGTATGTATGCATCTACAGTGCTTAACAAATTTATTAGACCAACACCCACTGTAATGTTTATGCCACAGTTCCTCTTTATTAAAATAATATTTTTAGTGCTAAAATAAAATTATTGCAGTTTTCCACAAATGTTCAAATTTAATGTTTCACAAAAAAGCTGAGAAAACGAGTAAAGCGTGGCAGTATTTTTGATTAAGATGCAAAATTGCAGTTATGTAGTCAAATAGAAAATATAGTTTTCATTCTTTAGTTTATTCATTTAAATAGTTTTAGTGTTTGAATGTTACACTTGATTAATTTATGACTTCTCTGAGAAATCGAGACTCATATTCGGGTATGAAAATGAGAATTCAGTTTGTTGTTTGTAAATATAATATAATTTTTTAAATATAAAATTAGAATATTAAATAATAAACAATAGTATATGATTAAAATATATCTTTTAAACTTAAAATAAGTTTTAAAAAACGATTTCTTAAATGTTTGTATTTATGACAGAGTTAGTCTAATAAGTTAAGGACATAATGTGTGTAAGTAATTCATATATATATATATATATATATATATATATATATATATATATATATATGCACAAACACACACAATGAGTAATGCTGTGGTGCCTGAGGGCAGAGATTGCTTTTGCTTGCCTACAAGGATTTCTTCATATTCTCTGAATCTTTTATTGATATTATGGATTAAAGATACTTTCAAAAACTGCATGCTAAATTTAAAAATACATTATCTCTGTATTGGTTTCAGTTCAGCACAGCTTAAATGAATTGTAAACTTGTGTTTTATGTTTTTGTTGATATTTTGAGAGAGTAGACAGACTTTTTGCAGAACAGATCTTTATGTGTCTTATTATTATATTATCTTATTTATCTTTTTGAGTGATTAACCATAATTGATTTACTGTACTCACCCTGATAATGTCGGAACCACTGTGGACTCTGATGGTGTATTTCACACAAGCTTTCCCTACGGTAAAAGATGACAGCAAGTATTTATGCTGTGTCCCTTTCTCCCTAGACAACAGGCTCATAAACCAAGGAGACAGAGGAGGTGCTTTTGCTGTTTCCTACTGATGATGTCATTGACCTGACATGTAATTTCCATGCTGACATCATGCCAAGTCCTCCGCTCGGTCCATTTTCTCTGTGAATCAGTCAAATCTGAAAGCTTTTATCCAACGCAATGAGCAAACAATCGACCCCGGACCAAATTCAGATGTTTGTGGGTGGATGGTGGTGGGGGAGGCAATCGGGTTGGGTTGGGTTGACATGCAGAGAAAGTTCAGCATGCCTTCGGGCGTCCTAGTATCGGATTTGAACCCGTGACCTCGCGGGTGTCACGGTTCTAGGCCCTGTGTGTGCGCGCGATTGGCCCAGAGCCGCTCTGTGCAGGGCAGGTTCAGAGTTTTTGGGGTCCCGGCCCGTGCAGCTAGTCAGTCCACAGGGACCTCGAAGTGCCAAGGCCTGGCCTCCTCCTCCTCCTCTCCCCCTTCATCATTCCTCCCTCTGGGCTATCCACAATAAGCTGCAAGTGGAGAGAGATGGAGCAATAGAAAGCAAAGCTGTTTTTTAACTTGTTTCTTTTCTCTCCGGTTTCTCTCCGGCACTGAGAGGCTGCAGGGAAGGTGTTTGTGCTTCAGAGTGGCTTCAGTGAGGGACCTATTGTTCTCCTCCCAGAGGCTCTCAAATCAATACCTCATCTCTCCCCCTTTCTCTCTCTGCAACGAGGCACCACAGCCCATCGACTACACAGGACCTGCTTTCATGATTCACACCACTGAAGAAGAGAGAGACGGAGAGGGGAAGTAAGAAAGACGAGGGGGAAGAGAAAGTGGCCGAGAAGGGGGGGGAAGCACTGCGGGGGCCGGCAGTATAAAGACACCGGAGGAAGGAGCGACCTCTGGGTCATCGCTTTCGTTAGCAGCGCACACAGCAGGCCTATCTATAGACACACAGCTCAGCCAGATTGATCTCATTGTCTTAAAGGAAGAAAGAAAGGTTGATGCTTGGAGGCGTTAATATCATCAAGCTAACAGCATCAGAGCAAATACTAATTATAGCTCTGAGGGTAAAATGCAGCATTGTTCTTCTTGTTTCTGATCAATATTTCAATGTAACCGCATTTGAATTCTCAGTCATCAAGTCTGTAGACACGCTGCCCACATAGTTCAGCTTCACTTGATGTCTCTGTGTTGGTTGGAGAAGTTTAACCTGTTGCTTAAGTGAACAAAACTTTCCAATTTCTTCTTTCCTTGTGGCAAAGAAGTGCAAAAAGACAGCATCCGACACACGGAGCAAGTCCAATTAAGTCCTGGTCCAAGGCTGAGCTGTTCAAAAACCACACGAGAAATGAATCCAGAGTTCTCAAGAAATCCTGCTGACTCACATGGCTTTCTCAGAAAGGTGAGGTGACCGTAGACGAAGCAGATTTTCTTGCACATAATTTTAGGGATTTTGGGTACAAAGGTTGAAAATGATCAGTCCCACTAGTAGATGCCCTCTTCTACCTTCTAGTTGCCTCAGGAGTTCATCCAGCGTAATCAGTTGGGCAACACAGATAATGGAAAAGAACTCTGGCATTCATGTGCAATAGAGGTGCTGTAATAGCTCTTATGGTCACTGTAAGGTAATAAGCTGGAAAATGGACCTTTGCAGTACATGTTTAATGTTGTGCAACGAGCTGCAAGAGGTCTCAGGTTCATCCCAGATGAGCTCCCAGTTGTGACGAACCGGACCTTACGGCTTACGGAAACAGTTTATGCAAATTCAAGAAACATATAAAAGGAAGTTAAACTAACAATAGTTGTCAACAATTTTGGGGACGTTACACAAAAAAAATAATAATGTTTTTTAAAAGTGATGGATTACATTACTGAATTACTTCCCAGAGGAAGTAATTTGTTACACTACTTTTGCATGACTCTACAACATGGCCTGAAATGAATAGTGAATAGCAGTTAACAATATAAACCTGAGGCTACAGTCGCACATGTCCACTCGCATCCTTTCGTTAATGAGAAAAAAGAAGATGTTTCTTCAACTGTTTTTTATGAACGTACACAAAGTCGAGAGCACAAAGCACTTAAGGCCAGTCCAAAGTAACTTCAAAGGTATTGCCACGGTGATTCTGTAGAACAAACTGTGCTACAAGTCTGACTCGACTGCTCATCGCACCTTTGATACCTGCTGAAGTTCAGGCTCATGCTGCTGGGCTGGAGTCAGCATTCAGTCAGCTGTCTGTGCAGATGTTCACTAAGAGCCGACGTTGAGTTATCGGCGTGATGGAGTTATTTCTGTCCTGGACACAGTTTGCACTTCACCATTGAGCTCTTGTTTTTTCATGCAATAAAAATAAAATATTTCCAGTCTTCAAAAGTTGTAGAGCACTCCACCACTGTCCTAAATTCACTAACTAACATTAACGGATCGCATCCAAGAGCGCAGAAAGAAAAAGGCACGTTTAAATGGATTTTTTTTCTTTCTATCTGGCTGCAAGGAAGAACCTTTGGAAAAGAAGTGATGACTTAATTGTAACTATAATGCCGAAAATGTTTAATTTTCACTTAATTACTTAACATTGCACAAACTAGTAGTAGTTAGCACCCAAAACAATAAGCAGCACCATCTTAAATCACCTGTGAACAGTCACTTGACCAATAACATCCAATCAAAAAACAGATCTTATATAGGACAAATAGACCAAAACACTATTCACAGATTTGTCATGTTTCTATTGTTTGTCCAACAGCTGTTGTCTAAGGAGCATTTACCTTCCATCCATCCATTTTCTTCCACTTATCTGATTCAGGGTCATGGAAGATTTATTATTATTATTATAACTTATTTTAATTTAAATATTTAACTACTATTATCAGCAGCTTGCTAACCTGTCCAGGGTGTAAGTTGTCTCTCACCATATGACCATTAATGCTCAGTAAAGTAAAACCAAGTAAACTTTGGATGTAACCCTACCTTTATATTATCAACTAGAATTAAAAGGATCCAAGCTGAATTTTAACAAAATCAAGGTCATCGCAATTGTGTCACAAAACTTAAAGAATTCATTTTAATTCAGTTTAGTTTCACTTCATGTTTTTTCACTCAGCGTCGCACAGTTTGAGACCCAGTGATCTAACAGAGGAGAACCAGCATTAAATGAGGTGATAACTACCTGCCACTGAGAGGAGGAAACCACCTGCTGGTGATACTGGCTGATAACTGATAACAGTTGCTCTGTGGATTGTTTAAGGGACCTTCAGCAAGGCGGTTTCTGGAAGATGGCTTTTCAGTTTTCTTTCAGTTTTTCTGCTCAGTATCCAAGACAGATTTTACTGTGAACCGTGCCCCCGTGCGCCATTTTAATCATACGAGTCTCGATCTCACATCAGCCTTGTCATGTTGAGTCAGGGCTATCACAGGGAAACTTTAAGTGTTTTTTTTTCTTCGTTCCTTATTCACCAAAGTCTGTTCTTCTCTTTCTGTATCACTGCACAATTTTCACAGCTGTAGCGCGGATTAACGTCTCGCGCGAACGTGAAAGAAAATGTAATTCTGCTTTCCGCAGGGGTAACGTCTTTATAGCTTTTCCGACACAGGTGTCTCCACACGAGCGAGCGAGATAGAGGCACATAAGAGGGGGGAGAGAGAGAGAGACTCTGTGGAGTTATGCAAATGGAGGCGGCCCCATAATCCTCTGGCTAAGTATTCCACCAGAGATGTGCAGCTTGCAGCTGCGTACGACGGGGATCCACACAAAATTCCTCTCTTCTGCTTGTACACAAAAACCTTGATACAACTATATATATATATATATATATATATATATATATATATATATATATAGATATATATATATATATGGATATATATATATCATTCTATGTAGTGTGAATTCATTTAACCCTCCTACTCCCTCTCTTTCAGTAACAGTGTCCTTCTGTTCTCCACCACTGAATACCTTTTCTGCGCCAAATAAACGTACAGATTTGCGGTTCCTGGCATGGATCCACAGCTTACTTTCAGTAAAACACACTTTTTGTGCATGCAAACATGTTACAGTATGAATCCCTGTGTTTATTATGCTGCCTATGTAGGAGTTTGTTTACATGTTTGTGGGTTATGTCATATGATTTTGTTCTTTCTTTACATTGTAGTGCCGGATTTTCTATGCTTCACCGCTTCCAGGTTGGAGATTTATCTGTGAGCGTGCTTTTTATGGTGCTTTATGGTTTTTATCCCACCCTTGTGTGTGTGTGTGTGTGTGTGTGTGTTTGTTGCTTTATTTTATGCTTGAGTGTCTCTGTTGATGAATGTGTCCTCGAGGCCGATTACACTTGGTGTAATGTGTACATACAGTATGTGCAATTAAACTTGTAAATTAAAGTGGATTTTATAGAGTGTAAATCAACCCTGAACTGTATGTGCCTCCCTCCTGCGCACCTCTTTAGCATTAAAAGCGCAATATCTTGTGCTTCTTGTGCATGTGACGGGTCCAGATGAGTCAGCTGACCTGCCCGGGCCAGCCGAGTGGTTGACCCCGAAGTTGATAAACAGTAAGGAAAAAAAAAGGATGAGAGACAGAAGGGGACCGATGCAGCCCACCTCCCCTCCCAACCGGTGACTCACACACCCAGCGTGAGTGTAGGTCTCTACCCACAACCCCCTGCTGCTTGTTTAGAACAACAACAGAGGGAGACAGTGGGATCACAGAGTAGCTGGCAGGGAGGGAGGGCGGGAGGAGAGACAGTGGGAGAGAGAAAAGAGGAGGGGAGAGACGAGGTGGAGGGACACGGCTATTTCCTGGTTTTTCTTGGTTTCGAGGGGCTGCCGAAACCAGATACTGCAAAGAAAATTAGATCTAACGTAAAGACCCGTGAAAATTAGTTTCCTTTTAAAAGAATATGGCTTTAGTTTAGCTTTAGAGACAATATGTGGCCCTGAGCGGCCCTGAGCGGGGAGAGGCAGATGGGTTGCAGAAACTTTTTATTCTACCTGCAAGCACAGGAAAAACAATCACAGCAACAGGTGGTTGGAGGTTTACTCGCATTAAGATGAAAAGAAGGACACGCTGCATTTTTAGCACAAACTTCATGCTGTAACAATCACTGTGGATTCAAACTGGGATGGACTATCCACAAGGGTTCATTTGATCTTTGAAACAAGTTATTTCCACCTTTCTGTTTCTATTTCCTCCACATCCAGTTTAATGTGGAAGTATTCGAGTAACCTGAAAAGATTTCCAACCTACAGGTACAATACTGTGAAAGTCTTAAGGCGCCCCCTCATTTCTTTATATTTTGCTTCCATGGAGACTGTTTTAATTGGTCTAGAGCAATAGTTCTCCTTTCTGAACGCCTTTCAAAGTGTTGTTGAATCTATGAAAAATACCAAAGATAGCAGTTTGACAGACATAAAATAGATTTCTTTTCACCAAAAAGCTGATTCCCAAAGAGCTGTTAGCTAAAACCCTGGCGTATGTCAGCATGTTGTGCGTCCTTAAACATTTGAGGAAACAAATGGTTGAAAGAAGTGTCAGATTTAAAAAACTATCTGCAGCAGACTAACAGTATCTGAAAAAACATGTCTTTAAGAAACAGGAAAAAATCCAGTAAAGACTAGACACAGGACCTGAGAGATGAATATGGACCTTCAGCTGATCATCTACTGTTCACTGAAGCCTCATCAGAAATGGTCTCAGTGGAAGGATGGCTGTCAAGAAGCCATTCATAAGGAAGGGGAAACAGGAAGAAAAGGCTGAGGTATGAAAATTACACAAGAACAGGACCGAAAATCAGTGGAAACAGATCTGATCGAGTGATGAATCCATCACTCCATGATGGTCCATGGTTTGCAGTTACATTTCATCTTGTCAAAACTGATGAATCGTGAACACAGCATGACCAAGATCCCAAACACATTGCCAATGCAGCATACCTGGATAGAAAAACACACAGTGGGATACTAGCAGTCATGTCCTTCAAGAAGCCTGGAGAACTATTCCTGAAGACGACTTAAAGAAATGACAAGAAAGCTGCTTAAGACAGTTCATACTGTGCTGAAGAATAAAGGTGGTCACACCAAATCTTGCCTTTCAAGTTTATTAGAATTGTACAATCTCATGTTTCGCATGTTTCAATAAATCGCTGCAGCTACCTCCCATTTTCTTAGCAACACATCATGTAATTCTCCAGCATTCGTGTACTTTTTCTCTTACTTAAAATATAACGTCATATAGTCCACATAGACACCAAGCACAAGTAAAAAAACATACATAAAAGTATGCTCATTGAAATGATTTAAACCAGAAAAAACATGACAATATGCGGTCATAAATGAAAACACCTTGTACTATTGCAGACTCACAAGCACAAGCATGTGCCTGAAACTCCTCCAATTCCATTAAGATGTTTTTAAGGACTGCCTAATGGAAATTGATCAGTGATTAAGATCATTTTGGGTTAATCCAATTAATCAATGACTGCTGATTAGGATAGAGGGAAAAAAGGCTAGAGATTCATCACAACTCCCGTCAGCCCTGACGGTCCCCTGCCGACCGCGCCGACACCTCGCCATCGGCCGCAGTTATTGAAGAATTTTAAACAGGTGTGTCACCTTCAGGTCTGGGCAGTGAGAAGTGGGAGAACATTCACGTAAGAAGTCAAGAAAATAAAGTGACTCCATGCTCAGCAGTGCAGCAGAAAAGAAAGAAGGGCAGCGCCGCTTTGAAGCCTTCTCTCTGAATAGATGTAAGGAGACGAAATGCCAATCTAGACTGTAATTAGCCAGTACAAGTAAAGTACTACCAAACTAATGTAAAAGGATTCTCACTACACTTTGTAACAATTTTTTTATGGCCACTTGGACTATGAGACAACCCAAAGTGATGATAGTTCTCTGAAGTTACAGATCTGCCAGAAATCTGCAATCATCTGAGACACCAGGCTTCATTTTTCCAGATTTTCCAGATCAGTTGTAACACACCTGAAACTGCCAAATGGAAAACATGCCCAACTAATTTGGGGTTAAACGCTGGCTTTATTCATAAAGTCTCTCTCTGTCTTAGACACAGAAGAATTCTGGGATAAATTTGGAATGACTAAACCCACGACAACCAAGTCAATCTATGTCTCTTTTTAATGAGTCACTTTTGTTTTTATGATGGAGGTTACATTTTTTTATCCTCCATTATTTATATTTGGATATATTTCCATGTGCATACATGAAAACCAGCTAAAGACCCTCAACTAAGCAATAAGACCATCTGTGACGATGGACATGACACTGATTTGAATCGACAAAATGAGTTGGAGGTGGGTTGCAAAGTGGCATGCAGAGATAGCAGCGACTGTCTTCTGAGAATTTTCTGCACACCTTGCTGAGAAGCACCAAATTTTCAGCTACTGACTCTTTGGGAATTACCTCATTGGTACAAAAATACTCTTTTATGTATGTCAAACTGTCAATCTTTGACATTTTTCATAGATTCAAGTAAAGAAATGGGAACAAATTGATGTGTTTGTTGCTGCTTTAGAACTTACACAAAGTCTGGAAGAAAAATCTATAGGAAGGAGGGCTAGCTCAAGACTTTTGCACAATACTGTTGCTATCTGGGATTTGTCAGTTTGCACAGCTGGATATCAGATGAGCCATCAGCTGTTCTGACTGTGGACTGAGCTTGATTTCCTGGTCATTCGTTTCTGACCGCTTCTTTCATCTGAAGCATAGCTTGCTCCCAATCGTCTCTCTTCCTGAGCATGCGTACAGATTGACTGATATACAATAGATGTTTTCTTTTACTATATTTTTCCAACATATTCTACTGATTTTCTTCATTTTTTCCCTTCAGACTGCCTCTCCTCATTCTCCTCACTCTCCCGTGCCCATGCCATTCTATTCTTAAAGTTTCAATGTGCCTGAATGAGTTACACTGGATATCATTGTGCCCACAGCATGTCAGAGTTGGTTGTTCATGTGAAACTTAACACTCGGAGTCAGAACTCTTACAGCAAGAGGGGAGAGTAAGAGATAGTTCTGGCATTCGGTGAGGAGTAGCCGATGGGTGGTTCTTGACAGTCTGCTTTGCTTGACTCTTTTTCTGGCCAGACACTTTTTCCACCGTCAGTGGACATAGTACAAATGTAGGCCATAGCCCTGTTAGAGTGGAGGACAGGCAGAATTTATAGAGCAATTTATGAGAACTATTGGAGAGAGGCGGCAGCTGCCGGTTGTCACTTTCTCTCTCAATCTCCCACCACTTGGATGCAGGCAGTCCGACGTGCACGTTCATAAATTTTGTGCACACATGTAGGCTAAGCGCAACACCCTGCACACTCAGTCTGCAGCGACTCACACATACCTTACTTAGAGGATGACACACGTGGTGTGGGCAGTAAGTCACTCACAGCAAAAGAGCAAAGCAGACAACACACACCCACTAAGGTTGCCACAAGGTTCCCATTTACTTTTAGAAAATATAATCTTTAGGGATGTACCTACCGATGGTTTGTTATTGACAATGTCCTTGTTATTTGTATCAAATGTTGCAATAGGGGCGGTTGTAGCTCAGAAGGTAGAGCGGGTCATCTACTAATTGGAAGATTGGTTAAATCCCGGGCTGCTCCAGTCTTGCCCAGTATCCTTGGGCAAGATGCTAACCCCAAGCTGCTCTCCAGTGCATGCATTGGCGTATGAATGTGTGTGAATGTTAGCTATAAAGCACTTGTGTACGAAAATAAAGCATAGAAAAAGTGCTCGTATGAATAGGTGGATGAGGCATGCTGTATAAGAATCCATCACATTAAAGAAAACAGTCACTGCGTCACAACCAAAATCAATGCAGCCATGTGTACAATGAACTTGTGATCTTGTTGCCTTTGACATGTTGCAGACCAGACCAGCGACCACTCGCATTCATCGTTAGGGCCCAAGTCAAAGTTGACCTTGAAGAAAAATTTCAAGGAAGCATATTGAGTAATATATCATATAAAAGGGCATGGAGAGAGCTGCACAACACATTATTTATTTTTCCAGTACGACACTCTATGTCGCCACAATGACACTGTAACAGACTATGACACCTCACGTCATTATATTATAGTTAAACATCATAAAAGCATTAAAGTTCTATTATAATGCTCTTGTTTGGTTGGTTACTTGTTTTGTTTTGTTTTCTAACCATTTTTTTAACCATTAAACATGTTGGATTTGGAAGGGAAAGCATAGACTGTATATAAACGATGGATGTAACCGGTAACATGACAGTATTTGAACTAAAGTGCTCAGCTTCTATCAAATTGTTTTTTTGAAGCCACATGTGGCTGGGTTAACTAAGGTTAGCGAGCTCTACTGGTAAATGTAGGTAAGACCTCAGGTGCACTCTTCTTTGTAGGCACTGACCTACCTGGTGCTAGGCAGGAACCATATGTGCCACCTGTTGTTAAATCGTAAATTAATCATGTGATTTACCACATTTTTTGGAGAGCTCGGTTCAAAGACGTCGACTTGTATCAGTCTCTTCCTCAACATAGTTAATAAATCAGTTGCTTTTATAGCTAATATTTTTAGGTAAAAGACAGATTTTTTAATATACACACATATATATATATAAATTACTGTCTCCTCGTTATCCTACTTTGCCTTTTTTCCACCACCCCATCAAGTGTCGTGAAATTCAGCCTTGCAGTTTTCGCTCTGCCTCGCTAACAGGCCGTTGAACATGTGACCGATTGCTTACTGAAGCAGCTCCTGAAAACACAGACAAAAAATTCAAGCTGCTTGTGACATTATTTTTTATTTTTTTTCTGAGGTCTCTCTCCTAAAAGGCTGCTTGGATAAACTGCAAACTGCAGAAGGCCGCGAGACCGTCTTTAACGAATGATTATGGATTTTTAATTTGCTTATATTTCCCCACAGAGACAGAGGCAGAGAACAAGAGAGAAAAATGTGATGGGCACAGAGAGAGAGGGGAAAAAATAAGGGACAGTAAAAGGGCAGTTGTGGGTAGAATGAAAAGCGGGGACAAAATACAGGAAACAGGACAGGAAATGAGAGCTTGAGAGGAGGATGACAGAAAATTTAAGGGCTGATTTACTGAACCACATGACCTCTGTGGATCAGTTTGACATGCACTCTTAGTTTCTGTAAAAAAACAAAACAACAACAACATCAATGGTGGTTTTATTTTCTCAATTTCTTAACCTCTCCAAGCTGAAATACAGGAAAATAAAATATGTAAAACGCTGGGTAACAATGCAGGCGGGATATTTAGACCTAATTCATTGAAAACCCTAAAAAGTACTTTAGGTGAGAACGCGTGAAGCAGGTGACAAGTGTGTAACCTTACACACCAAACACACACTGCACAAGTGGGTATTTTTCCTGTTTTTCCCCCACTTAACCCTGCCTCTCCACGTATGTTTAAAGGGCTTCACTCTGCTAAATTGTGGTTAAAAAAGGGCAAACTGTACTCATCCTCTCCCGCTGCCGAATGGAGAAGAAACCAGCAAAAACCTCGGAACAGGTGAATGACAGTGTGGCCCCCTGCGCGATGAAGCACCCCGATTGAATTATTTAGCTCCTCCATAAACATTTTCCTCCTGCCACCTGAAAGGAAAAAAAGGTGTTGATGGTGGTGGCGGGGGGCTCCTTCCCCTGAGTTATGACAGTAAGCTGGTTTGGGCGGAGGGTCTCTTCAGAAATAATAGGCCTTTAAGGGCTAAGTTATAACACCAGGGAAGACTCTCCCTGACAATTTGCTCACTCTGCCGCGGCGCCAAAACTCGCAGAGCCGCGCAGCCCGGCACAGGGAAACCGCCAAAGGGGGTTTCGGGAGAGTAATGAACGGCCGTTCTGCTTACTTCATAAACTTGTCACAGCTCCTTTTCATTTTATTTCCTGAACAAACCCGATTATTTCTCTCCCCCTCAACCCCACCCACACCCGCACACAGCTCTGGTGCAGGTCAGTTAATAAATATATCAGTTTGCCACCCTACAAAAAAAAGAAAAAGAAAAAAAGTGCTGCGGTATTATAAAAACGGCGCCGGGGTAAAATATGGATGAGGCTGCTTCTGCGCTCCAGGTGTGTCAAGTGTGATTTAATATGAGGAAAGGGACGCACGGCAAGGGAAAGGGAGATTACTGAAGGGAGCACAGACAGACAGGGTGACCTCTGACCTCTGAGTAGCAGCCAGTCAGCTAATACTGCTGAGCCGTAGCTCGCAAAAAACAGCCACGGGGGAGAGACCTGCCTAAATCCATCAGCTTTACTGATCAAGAAGAAACACACGTCACTCTTTGGCCAATCTGTTAGTGTTTGTGGGAGTGTGTATTCTTGGGGGGATAGAAGGGTGTCAGCATTGAGTGTGTGACAGATTGTGCACAAGCTTTTGTGTTTGTGTAAATCATAGGCTTATGTGTGCGACAGGCAGAGGTGCATGTGAATGCATACGTGTTTAAGGTGCTTCCCAGAGACTCAAGAATTGTAAGATTTGAGTGTAGGTGCTGCAAACACCATCACCTGCACGATGTGCAGTATCGGTGTGTGCATTCATGCTGGATTTAGAGGAGAAACCATAGACTGTATCTAAAAAATGGATGCAGCCACTGTCATGCTACCACTTGTTTGTGGACTAAAGTGTTCAGCCTCTATTGCATTGTTTTTTTGAACCCACAAGTGAGCAGATCAACTAAGGTTAGCTAGCTCTACTGGTAACTGTGGGCAAGGCCTCACCAACCCACCTGGTGCTAGGTTGGGACCAGTTGTTAAATAACAAATTAATTGTAACCAAACACAGTTTTTGAAAAGCTCAGTTCAGTTTCAGGGACATCGACTTGTATCGGTCTCTTTCTCAAAGTTTTCCAGTCTCTTCCAGAGTCAATGGACGTGAACACCCGACATGTTGACAGCTGAGGTGAACTTTGATCGCAATCTGCAGTTTACTGACATCTAGTGGTGAGATTTCACACTCTGTTCCTTTAAGGGTTGGCTGCTTTGACTGAAAGTAGAAAAGAGCACAAAAATAATAACTTATGCTTTTTTTCCACCACAAGGAGTCTTACTTTTGTTCTGTTCAGATATTTTCTTTTTAGCAATGTCACTGTTTTAGTATTTAACACCACAGTAGCATAGCTCAGCTGCTTAAAGAAACCCTTTTTAGCTATCACAGGTAATACGGCAGTGACATATTAAACTTTAAAAAATGTCACACACCCTATGTTTTGGCTTTTCTTTCTCAGAGTGTGTCCTACACCGGTCACACTGCCACGGGCTAGAAAATGGGTTTTTCCTGCCGTTCAGAGGGGCTAAGCTGACAGAGCATGAATACAACCACAAAGCCCCAAACAGCCTCCTGATACCAGCCGATTCGGTAGCTAATCATTACACATCTTCATCTCATGTGTTCAGCACTTTTCACTCCTCTTTTCTCACTCCATCCACCCCGAATCCTCCTCATCTCTCCCATCTCTGACCCCGGTCTCTCGCCTCCCTGTGTGGATGCTTTTTTGTGTGTGAAAATGACAGTTTTGTGTGTGTGTGTGTTTAGGAGACAAAATTACTGTCAGAGAAAAAAGAGGGGAGTGTGTATGTCGGTGTGTGCTCTGAGAACTACCTTGCACGCCCTCTAAATCTGCTGAGCTCTCACAAAAAGCATCTCTGCTTTTCCTCTTTGCCGTGTCAGAATCTCACACAGTGGCAGCGAGGAGGAGTCGTACAGCAAAGTGTCAATCATTAGCAGTAAAAATGTGCAACTCGGTCAGCTGTAACGCTCCGTTCGGACACAGATCCCGGAGGTGACTCACTCGTTAATGTTCACTTCCTCACAATAAACTCTGACTTCCAGTTAAAAAAAAACCCACAACACCTTCTTATCTTCTTTTACAATCCTGCTTCATCGCCAGCGCCATGACCAGCAGACAGGGCTCACTGGGCAGCAACTGAGCCATAAGTGACCCTCGCTGCACAGCCACAGGGACAAACCCACAGGTAGCCGTGCATAATTCCACTTCCTGCCCCCAGTAATGGCTTCTGGTGACCTCTGGGCTGCATGCAGCGACCCATCATGCCCCATGAAGCTCACCCTGGTGCTCCCAGCACTCTGATCCCCAAAGCTGTGAGAGCTAACGGCTGCAGAGATCTTTCTGAAACAAACAGTAATACATTACTGGCACCTTTTACCCTCTTTAAAACTGTTACCAAGAAGTTCCTCAAACTCTTACTGAACTGTGGCAAATACTACAAAAGCTTTGTGATGATACTGGCTCAGATATTTCAGATGTTTGTTCAGCAAGGTCTGTAAAAGGACATCAAGGAAATAAAGGTTTTATTTATTTTGCTTCCAGTTTAAACTTGTTCTTCTCGCATACCAGTGCTCATGTGAAAGTTTTCTCTGAGTGGTGACTGTTGCCAGTTGACCAAGGTGACAAACATAAACGGGCCATAAAGCTCCATGTGTGAATGCAAATGTCCTATTCAGGCAGATGAGACATGAAAGGGTCTTTGCACTGCCTCTCTTGAGTACAGAGTCAGTCTCATGTCTGTTTGTGTCCATGTAAGAACAACACACGGAACTGTCCTTTGAAGCCATCCTGTCTCCAGGACAATTTGCCTGTGCAGCATTTTCACCTAAACCAGAAGCTTCCCACTACTGCTGCATGTTTGAAGAGCACCGTCTCCAGCTGCATGCTACATTAGACAGGAAGTTTAGATAATGCTCGGTGGCGATTTTCCACATATTGTCCAGTTTATGTCTGAAAAAGGCTTAAATAATCAATATAAGGCTACCAGCAGGTCGAAGGTATGGAGTACTCCTTACAATGTTACCTGATGAGTAAAGTAAAATTAAAGTACTTTTGCATTTCCAAATATGACCATCCTCTTTGCAGTTAGCTTGTCCTGTTGGCAATAGGTGTATGTGTACACACCTTTACATCTGAGTGCATTTACTGACTAATCAACAGGAGTGTACTATATTTCTTGGTTTTCATTGAAGTGACAGCTTTAGCGAACCTAAAAGTGATCCATGCTTAGCAGGTGTTCCTTCAAACAGCTCTATGAAGCTAATGGAGACTTATAACCTGGAAGCAATCTGCCTTTAGCCATGATGACATTTTTTTCATTATAAATTACAAATTAAAACAAAAAAAATGCAAACACTAATACAACATGAAGGCTCTTCTCTCTGCCATCTAGCTAAAGCCTCAGTCAAACAGGCCTAGAGACCAGTTGCATGTATTCCTCTCAACCAACTGCCTCGCAAATATACATTTTAATTCCAGTTCTTTCGGAGCTGCTGAAGGCCAGATTTTGGGTTGTCAGGCAGTTGTCGACCAATCTTTAGGGCTGTGTGGCCACGGTTAAAGACACACGATGCTTATGAGCTTTTCAGTTTCACAATTTACTAAACATTACATGGAGCAAATCAGTCATAAAACTCACTTTTGCCTTCTGTGTACTAAATGAATCAAATAAAAAGAGTCCAAGAAGCAACAAGTAATGGCATCCATCACTTATCGAAAACTTATACCAAGTCTCACACATATTATTTCTTCTCATGCTTAAAGAGTTTAAAGAAGCGGATAACAAGTTATATATAGTGCATATATACAAATATAAACACGTTTTCATGTGTCCTGCTGACTACAGTATATATAATAAGTGCAAGGGGAACAACTGCTATGCACACACACACATACGCACACACACAGTGGGCTGCAGCTGGCTGGGATGACATGTTAAGGATGTGTTAATTCATCCCTCTAAGTTTCCTTATCATGTCTGCTGCTTGGCCATTCATTAATAGTAGTCCTGTTTTAATTAGCCATTAGCGAACACACTCCCCATGTCAGAGATATGAGATGGGGGGGGGGGGGGGGGTGCATGTGTGTGTTGCGTGGAAAGAGGAGAGTGGGAGTAGGCATACAGAAAAAAAAGGTGTTAGGAGTACGTGTAGACGTGTGTGTGTGTGTGTGTGTATGTGTGTGTGGACAGCTCCATTTTCCCACTGTGGCGGCAGAACAATTGGCAGGGACACGCTGTTCAGTGGGGCCTCCTCCTCATTATTGGCCCACTGCTCACTTGTGAGCCGTATCATTGTACTGCAAGACAATGGCTGCCAGGGGCCCCATCCGACATGATACCCCTACTCACACACACACACACACACACACACACACACACACACACACACACACACACACACACACACACTCCCTCTCTCACACACAAGTCCAGCTATAAGCTCAAACTCCCTCTCCTCTCCCGTCTTTATGTGCCCTCGGAGCAGTTACCCCCTCTCTCTCCTCTACATCTCAACATTACAGTATCAACGCACCTGATTGGCTGCAGCATGCACACCCGGCGCTGGTCAGAGTCCACAGCGAGAGAACAGGGGATTAAGTCTAATTAGCATGAACAATAAAAACAAACAAACATGGATTGGGGGAGAAGGGGTCACGGAGGCAATCCCACTGTCTCTCTTAATTAGCATTGTTTACCAAGTGACACAATTGGTTCATGATATCAGCTGCACAGCTAATGGATTCATCCTTCACACAGGATCACACGAAAATGCTGCTGAGAGACACAAATAAAATATATATGGAGTTTGTTTCCCGTCAAAGTTATTGGTATTAATTATAGACCTGAAGTTCACTTTGATCACACGGCCTTCTCTCTGCACTATGATGCCCAAGTTAAGAAACAACAAGTGTTGGTCCAAATCAATCAAACAGTGACTGAAAGACACATGCAACACAAACCCTGATTTATGACCCTGCTGCACCCTTCACCTTTTACCTCGCTCTGTTGAACAGGAGTCTTGCATCTCTACATCCAACATTGCAGAGACAGATGCAACATTGTATAAGTGTAGGTAATTTTGATCCTACGAAGATGCAATGACCACGGCAGAAAGTGGGTATGTAGTGTCCATAGAGGCCAGCGCTTAATCCAGTTAGTGCTGGACCTCACAAACAGTGGCAGCTGAATGGAAATCACTGGAGACATCCAAAATTTGTCAGGAAGCCTTAATTCAAGGTAGGAGGCAAGTTAAATCTTGTGAAAACACTGTCCTCTCCAAGAATATCATCATTTTCATCATCATCACCTTTATTTATAAAGCACTTTAAAACAACCACAGCTGACACAAAGTGCTGTACATAGGAACTAATATGACAATGCAAGTCAACACAAGCTGTTATTACAAGCTACTGATACATTTTAAAGTTAAGAGACCTGTAGTGACTGTGTGAATAAGTGTTTTCTGATTTGTTCAACATTATTAATCAGCTCTGCAATAAAAACACAATTTTCTTTTATTGCTATGTATATTAAATTTGTTACCTGAAAGTATACAGACTGTTTAAAGAAAAGGTTAAACAGCAAGTGAAAGCAAAAGTTTGAGAGATCATGCAAGACAACTAAAGTGGATGATGACAGAATTATTTCCATTCTTAAGAAAAACTACTTCACAACATCTAACCAAGTTAAGAACTGCCTCCAGGAGGTAGAGCTATCACTGTCAGATCTACAATCAACCTTCACTGATTGAAACACAGGGTTTATACCACGGTGCAAACCACTGGTTACACTCAAGAGCAGGAAGGCCAGATTAAACCAAAGACCATCTAGAAGAGCCAGCACAGACCTGGAAAATTCTTTAGACAGATGAAACCAAACTGAACCTGAACCAGAATGACGGGTAGAAAAAAGTGTGGAGAAATGGAGAAAAAGCTTGAGATCTGAAGAATAACACATCATCTGTCAAACATGGTGCAGGTCATGTCATGGCATGGGCATGTATGACTACCAGTTCAACCAGTTCACTCGTGTTTATTATTCCTGCTTTTATTTCATCATATCTGAATTATTATAACTCATTTATTACTTGTTGAAAGGCTGAGATCTTGTTTTGGGGATTATTATTTTTTTGTTTTTATGATCTATTTTTTTGTTGTTGTGAAGCTTGTTATCACATATATATTGAAAAGTGCTATGGAAACACAGTTTTTTTCATTAAATTACATAAATTATATTATATGTATTTTACATACATATAACCTAACATTTTGTTTCTTGGAGGGCTTGGGTCAGATCAGATGGTAGAAGCAAGCAGTGACGGGTTTGTTTCATTGCAGGACCTTTCATCACACATATGGGGGAAATGTTCTGCTGTCCACATTAGTGAATTGGCTTCTTCCTCGCATGACCAAAAAGCATCACATTTTAAGGATTTCACCCAAAACAACGGCCACATGAGCTTCAAAAGTCATAAGAGACCAGACGATACTTTGGTTTAGACAAAGCACATATGCTGTATAGACGCATATGCACACCAGGCTTATGCATAAAGTTCCTCCAGCACGCCGATGAGCTGCATAAAGGACTATCGATCGGCACATCACATGTATAAATATTAGTGATGAGATGATTGATGATAGGATTTTTAAATCTCTTTGGCATCTGAGAAAAATTGCATTTGCCTCCGAGTATCTGCCGCCATACCGAAGACCCACCCCTGGGGAACTCATAGCTGCAGTGGGGGTCAGTGAAAACTGGGCCAAATCAAAGTGATTAAGGACCTGCAAATCAATAACGCCTTTATATTAGATTTACTCACCCTCTTCGGATCGCACAGAGTCAGCAGAAAGATGGAGGGAGGCTGAGGCTGAAATGAACCAAGATCCAACTAAGCGCCGGCAGATTGGGTGCCGGTATAAATCTTTACGCTCGTATCAAGTCTTTGAAGCGTGATAAAATAATATAATCATCTTTGAATGGAGGGTGAGGATAAGTTGAGGGCTGTCTTTTCTTTCTGCTGATCTCATAACTCCAGTATTTTGATGATGAAACAGCATGGAAACCATTACCCAGAAACCATCTCTGAGAAATCTTCATGGTTAACTTTGGTGGGATGTAGCCATACAGTACAAATCTGTGAAGTCTGTTTGAGCTTTGAATGATGACAGTGACAGAGAAAATCAATGGATGCTGCCAGAGATGGAGAGAGACCACAGGCTCTTTAAACAAATTCAGCGGGTGAATGAAGATGTGGTTCACTGCTATGAGGAAATAATTACAAACAACAAACCAGTGATTTTGACAAGGTACATTTTTATTCTGGCAACATAAATTTAGATTTTAGGAAACAAACCCCAACACAAAAGGCACTTGGGTAATTTTATATTAAGAACTTTCTGATTGTCAATATAACTTGTACAAGGGCGTATAGATGCTTATTATTATATCATGAGGCATCTGCCTTAGATCCGGTGGCTATAAAAGGGGATAGCGAACGCTTATTAAATGCATTACAATTACAGTAAAATGAAAAAGAACATTTCTGTAGGACTGCATACATTGCTTCAGTTTATTAAGGTTTGCATGCTCTCAGTTCCACCACAGCATTTCAGTCAGGTTGAGGACTTTGACTGAGCCACTGCAAAACTTTGAGACTTTTCTTCTTCAGTCATTCTGTTGTAGATTGTTGGAATCATTGTCCTGTTGCATGACCCAGTTTGGATTGAGCTTTAAGTGTCAGACAGATGTCCTCACCTTTGACTGTAGATACTTTGGTATACTTCATAGTTGACTCACTGACTGTAAGGTGTCCAGGTCCTGTGGCTGCAAAACAAACCCGAAACATGAACCTTCCACCACTGTGCTGTCAGCTAATATAATAATGTTATAGCGCTTTTCAAGGCACCCAAAGCGCTTTACAATACCACTATTCATTCACTCTCACATTCACACACTGGTGGAGGCAGCTACAGTTGTAGCCACAGATGCCCTGGGGCAGACTGACAGAAGTGAGGCTGCCATATCGCGCCATCGGCCCCTCTGGCCAACACCGGTAGGGTAAAGTGTCTTGCCAAAGGACACAACAACCAGGACAGAGAGCCCAGGGATCGAACCGGCGACCTTCCGGTTACAGATGCGATTCCCAACCCCCTGAGCCACGGTCGCCCCAAGGTGTTGTGAGGTGTTTATGCTGATATGCTGCGTTTGGTTTTGTGCATTGTGTCCACTTTGGTCTCATCTGTCTAAAGAAAATTGTAGCACGCTGAAGTCTTGATCTTTGTTCAGATGTAGCTTTGCAAGCCTAAACTCTTCTGCCGTGTTTGGTTTAGAAAGAAGAGGCTTTCTCCTGGCAACCCTTCCAAACAAGCCACACATGTTCAGTCTTTTTCTAATTGAGCTGTCATGAACTTTAACATTTACCAAGCTACCTGAGGCCTGTAGAGTCTCAAATGAAGCTCTTGGGTTTTTTGCAGTTTCTATGAGCATTGCATGGTCTGAATTTGGTGGGCCGATTGTGGCATTGTGCAAACACACACCTGAATACTGAAGACCAGCAAACTGCCAATATTTCTGCTGTTATAGAAGCGCTCACACATACTGATGATCAGTTAATCAAGTAGACTACTTACCCTCTTAATTTCAGTGGAAGCAGAAAATGTGAACCAGTAACAGTAAACATTTAATAATACTAACATTAAGACATACTCATTTTAACATAATTTTAATAAGTGCCTTAAAATGGCTGCATTACAGCCCTATTACTTATTAAATGGCTTATTACAAGGGGCCAAATATAACATTATTACAACATTGGTCTTCAAGGAAAACCTGAGTTAAGAACAAGGATGTGAATGAATCACTCCACACATAATGGAATAAGTCTGATCATAATTGCCAAGAAGGTGATCTTATATGAGCCCTGGAAAAGAAACGAGAAGATAAATTAGCACATTTTGAACAGTTAAGTGCTGCATGACTTGCTGGCAGTCACAGAAATTTGCTCCCATGCTTTGTCCCATGAGTGCTTTTAGTCAGTGAGAATATGGACTGTTTAAATTATTCGTTGGTAACAAAGAGAAAGACAGATGTACAAGAAGGCTAAATCAATGCGCTATCTTGGGATAGCTCACTACTTCTGACACATTTTCAGTGTGGTGTCTATGCCATGGACATCATTTGTGATATGGATGGAGAAACTTGAACATCATCATTTGTGGACTGTTTTAAAGCTTTAAATTAGGCGTTTTGGGCATCAGAAGCTTGAGTGCATCTGGATAAGAGGATGGAGTGAAGTTAAGTAACCCCGTTCATTAATTTTCTTATCAGACGAATCAGAATAAATCACCAACTTCACCTCACCTTAACTATACATTCATACAGCTCTTTATGCCAAACACTACAAGCACTTTATCTACCTCAGATCTATTTCAAATTTAGAAAAAGAAATTAAGCTAACACGCAGACTTTGAACTGAGGGAGGAAGCCAGAGGAAACATGCTTCTAAATAGATTAAAATTGGACCCAGAACAGCCTCAGTGCACAAAAACTAAAAATACTTTAATCTTTGTGCATTTTAGTTCAATTTTGGAAAAAGTTATTCAATTCAGTTTTATCCATATCCCAAACAATCCGCTGACTGCATTTTAGCAAACACTTGGCGACAGTGGGAAGAAAAAACTCCCTTTCAATAGGAAGAAACCTCTGGCAGAACCAAGCTCAGGGAGGGGCGGCAGGTTGGGGGTGTAAGATAAAAGAATCATCAAATTCCAGGCAAAAAAATGACATTTAGGTTATTTTTACTTCCATGCACTGTTCAAGCGTCATTAAAAGAGGTCAGATTTATGGTTAAAGTCAGAAAAAAAGGCAAAAGAGAGCTTGAATCTGAAACCAGGCATATTTTCCCTTTTGGGAGCAATGACCAACACTTACTCAGGAGCAGAAATCTGTTGTGGTAGAGGTAACACGCAGCTTCAACAGGCTGATATGAGTCACAGCTGAAAGCAACAAATTCACACTCACACATTCTCTGCTCTGCCAGATGTCAACCCTGGAAAAATGCAGCAATTTACTCACTGTAGCTGAAGAGGCAGGTTGAGAGAAAGTTACTAGAAAAAGAAAAAAACGTGTTAAACTTTTAATCGCAAAGGGGATGTAAAGCCTGCTTTGCACATATCAGTAAAGAAAGACTTCAAGAGCTGACAAAAGTTGCACTTGCAGGCCTTGGTTAAGGTAAATGAACAGAATGACGTGCGCGGGGGGGGGGGAATGTGCATCCTCTGTGAACGCCAGTTAGTAAATAAATAGCTTTCTGGTGACAATTAGCTGAGCTCGTCTTGAAATGAGCGGCTGAGAATGTGCGCACACACTCACAACACGCACAGTGCACCGTTACCCTTCATCTCCATGGAGACAACATGTCCTATTGCCACCAATCCCCCCCCCCCCCCCTGCTTTTCAACCCCACCCCTCTTACCCAACCAGTGTTTGTCTCACAGTAAATCTAAATTGGCGAGTGCAGTTAACCCCCTCACCTCCTCATTCTCCTCCTCAGCTAGCTTCTAAGACTCAGGATCTCTGCAGCAGACCATGAGAGAGAATTACAATCAATGTGAGAAAAAAGAAGAGTAGGAGAAAAAAAAGAAAAGGAAAGGGACGGGGTAGCCGGGGGGGGGGGGGGTTTGCACACAACAGAGCCAGGGTCACTTAGGAGCCACATGGTATTATTTTGGTAAAGATAAAGAATAAAGTTTCCTTTTAGTGGGGAAAAAAAAGGTAATTTTGCAAGAATCTTTGATGTCATCTGCTGTGAGGGAGCCAGGGGTGTGTGGACATACTGTATGTGTGGTTTTACACTGGGGAGGGGGTGCTCAAGGACTGAAGGAACCTCCAATCTGTTTACAGCTCTGATTGGAATTACACAATCAATTACCACCCCCTGCTGTGGCCCAAATGAGCCGGCCCAAAAGACAGGGGAATTGGTTAAATGTTATTGTTGGGAGGCCATTATCCAACAATCGGGGTGGTTAATGCAAGAAAATGACATTCATTAAAAGGCTCGACGGGAGGCTCCCAGGGGCCAGGCTGCAGCTGACCCCCTATTCACTGCCTGGGCATTGTGGGCCCTCGTCCACTGTGGGGAGGGGAGATCATGTCAAAGGCACAAAATGCTCCTCTTTTGTCACGGAGTGGCCTTCGGTCTCCCTTTGCAAGTGTGTGTGTGTGTGTCAGAGAGGGGCCGAGAGCTGGAGAAAATACCTGTGAATGTTTTTGTGCTTCGAGAGAATGCGTGCGAGGTGTCACGGAGAGAGAAAAAGGGGATAATTACATCATTCTGTGAATTAGAGGTGTGCGCAGAGTGATTGAAGCCCCCCTCGCCAATGGATGCACATGTAATCCTGCAGTAATGAGGCAGTGCTGGGATCATACTCCACACACACTTAGTCCTATAATGTATATCATCAACGCTACAGCTTGTGGGAAAAAAAAATACATAAAAAAACGCTATTCCCCTCTGTGAGTGCACTTCCCACCACCAGTGCTGATATCATCTATCAACGCAGACGCAGCTATCAAAAGCCAAAAGTCAGAAGTAAGTGCAGACTCCAGCCCACGGAGAAAATCGGGCCGTGCCATTATTTTTGATACAGGAACCCTGCGAGAGATTATACTTTCCACCGGCACAAAAAATGGGCTTTCTTTATCTCATTCTATTTGGAGAATCACACACAGGACAGTGGGTCAGTGAGAGTGAAGACAGCCGTGGCCTTGTTATTTCTGTTCATCCTTCAGGAAACAACAGGCGTTTCATTTAGGAGACGCCAGGAAGAAATATGCTCCTTTATTGCAGGAAAAAAGTCGAAGTGTCGCGTATGAAGAAGAGTGAACTAATGAGGCTTTTAGACAAGAAACCCATCAAAATAAACCCAGCCGGCAAAGTCCTCCATAAGCTCCTTTTAGCTTGCATTTAAGGAAAAGCAAATTAAGGGTTAAAAAGCAGCAAAGCAAAGTTCTTCGTTTGACACATATTTTATGGTTTGCGGTGACACAATGCCCTCATCGTCCTCAGTGTGTGCTGACAGTTAATTGTTAGATGGCGGAAAGGAGACTGAAGGCGCGAGAAGTCAGTCAACATAATCAAAAATTAAAAATCTGACACATTATTATAGGGAGTTTCCTATAATTCCTATAATTTCACTCACTTGCCACTTTATTACGTTGTTACATATTGCTAGTTCCAGGTTGGACCCTCTTTTTCCTTCACACCACCACCAGCCAGAACTGTTGATACAAGGCAGGATGGATCCATGCTTTCATATTCTTGTCATAACAAATTCTGATCCTTTTTCCTTCTATTGTCTAAAGTTTATGAGCCCATGAATTCCTGCTTTTAGGAGTGACACTGTAGTGGCGGCACTCCGTCTCTATTTCACTCTTCTGTACCACCTTTAGGAGTCAGTCCGGCAACATGCATTTGAAACGTGAGCAAGTCCAGGTACTTTTCTTGCAAAAAAGATGTTTATTGAAACTTTTAATTTACATGGCAAGACTCGGTCAAAAAACTGTGTTGCTTCCAGCTTATCCGACTCCCCAACTACGTAATTACAGTGTGCCGGAAGCCCAAAATACTAAAAAGCGCATTAGAATGTCGCACTTCTATATTCTATACCTTTAACAAAACAGTATTTTGAAATCAACTAGAAATTATATTCTTAACATCAAACATGTATATTTCTCCTTTAATCATTTTACCAGTACCAATAAAATTAACCTCTTACAGACACCTTGTATGGTCTTCTGCTGCTGTAGCCCATTAGCTTCAAGGTTCAGCATGCTGTGCATTCAGAGGTGCTCTTCTGGATACCGTAGTTGTAACCGGTGTTGGTCAAGTTACTAGAAAATAGTAATTAGTTACTGATTACTGATTACTTCTCCAAGAAAGTAATCCCATTACTTTACTGATTAATTATTTTGAAAAGTGATTAGTTACTTTATTACTTGGTTACTTTTTAAAAACATGATGCACATATGGAGGAAATATACAGAATGGAAAAACTTACATCTCTTTCGAACCTCAAAATGGACCAATTTCATAAAAACTGGAGGAAGTGGGAGAGATTTGTTGAAGGTAGCAATGTGGGATGATGGGTGGTGGGTTATATAACCAGAGTTTAGCTAAATATTTTCACGCAACCACTGGAAGAAGAAAAGCCTGCTAAGGACGTGGCCACTGCTTTTAGAAGGCTCTACATAAAATAGACTGGAAATACCCTTCCGAACATCACCAGGGGTGGACTGTAAAGTGCTACGTGGATTTCGGCAGTAGCACAAAACCTGAAGACATGGGGCTTAAGAAGAGATGGAGGGGAGCTCCCCCAGACCAGGCAGTGGTTTCACTGTGCCAATATGTTATAGTCAATGTGTAGTATGTTTTGTTTTTTGTTGTTAGTTTTTTATGTGGATGAATGTCAAAAGTATAAAACTTTCAATAAAAATAAAGTATATATATATATATATATATATATATATATATATATATATATATATATATAAAAACATGATACACAACCTGAATAGGTAATAAAGCAATAGACCTTTCAGCCCAATTCTATTTTTTCTGCATAATCCATCATATAAAATTGAATCAAATGAAAAAGTCTATTTTAAAACTTGTTTTATTAGTTTTAATCTTTTAACTTTATGCATCAAGCAAAAGTAAAATTATATGAAACAGTCTTTAAAAATTTTTTAAACCTAACCTAACATTCAAACCTATTTTCTGCATATTCCAGCATATAAAATAAAACTATTGTTTGTGTTTACACTCACTCTTTCAAATAGATGCAAGTAAAACTCAGCAAAAATAAAAAATAAAATCAGAGATTCAGCAGCACTAAGTCCTGTTGCTCTTAAATCTATTTTCATTAGCAGGAGTGGGGTGGGTGGAGGTTTGCCCGGTGACGGAGCGGTCATTTCAACAGGGGAATCTGGGGATTTCTCTGTGAATTTCATATTCACGTGGCAGTGTGCTACGTGCTTGCTCAGATTTGAAGTTGTAGAATGTTTCCTTCCCAAGCAGAGTGAGCAGCGGACGCCAAAGTTTTTGTCACTTGTAACAGCTGTCTGGCGAGGAAGGAGCGACTAGCAGGCATGTGGTGTGGAGGTTAGCCGGATAACTTGAAGCCAGTCAGTTAAATTAAACAACAGACCTTTATTCCCTGTCAGCAACATAAGACCATACAAGCCAGGTCTCCACGGCTCTACACTGTCCGTACATACATGTGCGGGTATCGGTAGTCGCCGCCGCCAGGCCGTTGCAATGGTGAGGTCTGTCCTGAGAACAGAACACGAGCAGCATGTAATGGCTGCCACGCTATACTCACACCCCCCCTAGGAGACTCCCCCCCTAGTGGTGCTATAACACAATAAGGGTTGTTACACACTTTTTACAGAATCAAACTCAAAGTAAGGTCAGTACTTCCAAGCTTTAAACGCTACATGGCTGTACTCTCTCCCGCACTCCATTATCCATCGTTGATCTCTACACATCTGTTACCACGGACATCGCACGCGCCTACGTCATTGTCATGAGACACTCTCACAACCAGTCGTTACTTGAAAAAAGCAATCACGTTACTGCCCATCTCTGGTTGTAACGATTGGTTACTTTTACCTACCCATCAGTCCGTGTGAATTGTAGCCTCAGTTTCCTTTTTTTAGGTGACGGGAGTGGCACAGAAGACCACAGCACAAGACTTAACTTGGATGGTTAACATGGCTGTAACAAGTGCTTATTTCAGTTACGTTCTTGATAGGTTGAAGCAGTCTGACCATTCACCTCTGACATCAATAAATTGACAATTCTATGTAAACTATATAGATAGTTGTGTGGGAAAATTACAATAAATGAGCAGTTTATGAGCTACTCAGACGGGCCTGTTTGACAACATTAGCAATTAAATCTCTTTTTTCCTCGTTCTAGTGCTCAGTTGGATCTTCAGCAGGTCACCTTGACCATGTCTACGTGCCTAAACGCACTGAGTTACTGCTGAGTGATTAACTGATTGGATATTCATGTTAACAAGCTGTTGAATGGGTGTACCTAATGGAGTGACCAACGAATGTATACGTACTTGATTTCAGTTTAAATGTCAAACATGCCAAAGCAGTTCCAGGACACAAAGACTTTTATTGATGAAACATCACAGCTTGCTGTGAAATACCTCACCAAATTCTGTTTTCTGTAAATTGAAACTATCTTTGTCAACTCAAATCATCCTGACTGAACTGGAACTTGATGTTTTCTGGGCTGCTTGAGTAAAGTGTATGATTACCGGTGGGCGACTCCAAAAAAAGGTTGGATTAAAACAACCTCGCAGTTGCCAGTGCATGGTTTGGTAATGCAGAAATCTATTGTTAAAAAAAAGAGAAAAGATAGAAAGCTAGTTAGAAAAGCAGGTCAAATATCAGGTGAGGTGTGACAAAAGACCAAAGACAACTGACAGCACCTTAAATAAAGGATCTTATATCACGATAGGTTAGGAGTGTCAGATCTTGGAGAGTTTCCTGGAAAAAATCTGGCAGGTAGAGGACTTTCTGTTCCAAAAGATCAACTGGGAAAAATACCGATCATATGTTGTTTTCTTTTCTGTGTTGCATTTATGTTTTGGCACCATTTGCCTTTATTTGACAGCTGTACCAGAGATGGAGAGGAAATGCAAGAAGGAAAAAAGGTTGGTACGCAACAGAGTCTCAAGCCAGCTTATGGAATATGAGATTCAGTCTATTATTCCTGCTCATGGACACAAATATTCAGTGTATCTTTGTACATGAAAATGGCTGCCAAAGAATCTGAGGGCAGGTCATGAAATACCAAACTGTAGTACTTCCAGTTTGACACAGCACCAAAGTACACAGGAAGTGGTGGTATAAGGAAGCAAGTAAGCAATACTTACAGTATTTATAGTGCTTTTCACAGACTAGAGTCAAAAATGGCTTTACGGAAGCAACACAAACTCTCAAGAAAGGAAAGTGCAGCGAAATGTAAGTAGGACAGAAATGAAGGAAGACTGGATTTAAGACAACAAGTCACTGCTGCTTTCATCGTGACCAAAAACTACACAGCTACAGTACTGTGGAAAAGTCAAGAGCCACCGATTATTTATTTATATTCTGCTCAGAAAATAGGAAATAGGTGCTGGGTTTTTTTAAAACATGCACAAAATATACATGAACATACAGTATATGACAAATTAGAAGTAGAATGGGTGATACTGCAGTGTAAACCTCCTAAAACATGGACACAAATCAAAAATGCTGAAGAAAGAAAGATCTGAGGGGTGAGTTTTCTCAGTTTGGGTTAAACTACAACGTTTATGTTGATGCATAATTTTCTATATTGAAACGGACATTTGAAAATACAATCAGAGTGGCCAGAAAACACATGACATACATTAATTTTACAGTCACGTATGTGTGCAACAGCAGGGAAATTGTTCTAATTCTAAGAGTGACTTTGGGATCGGGCTGGACTATAACATGAAACAAGGATCCCTAACCACCGCTGCTGTGGTCGTGTTGTGTGGGTCCATCTGGGCAACCCTGCGATGTATTTGTAACTTTGTCATTCAAGCCAAGGGGAGCCCGAAAGACTTAGAAACCATCCCTCCTACAACATAAATACTTTTGTTCTCATGTGACCACCCCCATGACCTTTTTGTCATGTCCCATTCTGCATGCTGAATTTGATCGCCTGTTGTCCGAGACAGCCCGGAACTGACATCCGATTAGCGCCGATAACGGTTACAGATAACCGAGACGAGCGGGGAGCCGCGGGAGTGCAAATCCCAGCAGCGTGCCGATGAGGACTGAATCAATTTTGCGCATTTGCCAGGTTTCTGGCTTATTGAACACACAGATTGACCCTCCTAAAGACGGCTGCTGCCTCAGAGCCAAACAGTGACCTCTGACACTTGACCATCTGCTGTCTCCTGGGGAAAAATATATATATTAAGTGTTGCAATTTTCATTTAAACATAAAAAAAACCCCAAAATGAGCTATGCTGCACAGATAAAAGGATCAAATAGAAATCAAATACAGTAATTACAAAGCGATAGTTTAATGAAATTTCTGGTTGCTACAGTTGCATGCTGTTTAGTGTGAGACAGGCTCATCAGAGAGAGGTGAAATAATTATCACAGGCACCTGTTATGGCAAAGAACAGGTGGAGCTATAGCGTTTGTAATCTCACATCTCAACGGATATTATCAGGGTGTGTGAGTGTGTATCTGCACACAAATTTCATCTTTGTGCCAAGTGAGTGTGTGTGTGTGTGTGTTGGGTGCTGAGTAAAGCCTCTGATTGAGAAACAAGCCACAGTAGCAACATGCCTCACTGTTTCCCCCAGCATCTGTCTTGAGCAGCATGGGGCCTCCGTGCGTAAGGGAGGGAGAGGCAGCGAGGCAGGAGGAAGCGACGGAGAGCCGGCTTCGCTTCATCTCTGCTTCCTCTCTCTCTCTCTCTTTTCTCCTTATTTGGGAGGCAACGCTGGAGCTGAAAAAGACCCTTTCTCTCTCTCTCTCTCTCTCCCCACCTTCTCCGTCACCCGTCTCAGTGTGAGTTTTTTTTGTCTTCCATCATCTGCGAGTCAGCGCCGGGTCATATCACAACACGACGTGCTCTGCTGTGAGTTTAGCACCAGACACGCCAGCTCCCCGCCACTTCCTCTGCACAGACACAATTTCTTTGAGGCACACTGCGGCGCACTGTCAAAATAGCGGCGCCGGATAAGGCAAACGAAGGAGCTGTCCTGAATGTTAGGAAAATCTCACTACCACTTACCTCTTCTGTTTTCATTTAAAAGGGAGTGGAAACACACGGCAGTACCGCAAAATATACCTCGAGTATGGAAGAAAAGGGAAAAAAAATCCTGCCAAATAATGCTTAAGTCGCGCATGTGTGTGTGTGGGGAGAAAATTTGGAAAACAAACACCTTTGCGGGGTTAATAGACACGATGAGAGATGCATATCATCTCCATCTTTAGCTGTAATGATTAGAAATATGAAGTCAGCTGGCTGTGAGATGATTAGCTCCATATGCTAGCTCTGCTGGGGTGCTATTTCATCCAGTTAACCCAGTCCAAGGAACTAGAGGATGCAGAAAAGCAGAGCGTTGACTCTACATTTTAAACAGGCTGCTCACAACAAAATCAAATTCCTCTGGCCTGCCTGCAGTGCTAGTTAAATCCAACTAGATTGTTCTGATGTTTTGGAGAGTTGAGATGTAGATGTGTCTGCCTTCTCTTGACTATAATTGAACTAAATGGCACTCACCTCATGGTGCTCAATGTGCCAAATAAATACATGTGAAAACCTCAGAGAAATTTATTTTTATAAAGAAAAAGCACAACCCGGCTACTTAAAGGTACAATCCGTTGTTTTTTAGGTCATTTAACCCTTTAAGACCTACCATAGAACCAATACACTAATACACTAGATACACTCATTTTTATAGGAAAATGTGCATCAAAATAAATTATTTCCAGCAGTGCAATTTGAGTTCTAAGCATCCCAGAAACTATACAGAAAAGCATAAAGCCAAATATGACTTTTAAAAACACCAGTGTAGGCTTATAAGACCATTGCGGTTTCGGCCAGGTAATGGCGGACATACGATAGTCGCGCTGACGCCTATTCCAACGTAGGAAGTGTTACGACCAGCTGATCGGATAGGCAAAGCATGTTTCTGGAATATTATCTTTTTGTTGCTGCAAGCGCTTTTTATGCAATTTTTGCAAAGCTATATGTGGAAGGAAACCGTGACCTAGGACAAGCTAATGGCATAAGATGTAAGTACAACTCCTCCGGTTTTAAAAAAAATGATTGCGCTAGCTTACGTGGTTGCAGTTCTACAGAGATTTAAAAATAGTTACCTGCTCTGACCGGTTTTAAAGGGTTAATAGAAAAAAATAATGTTGTACTCATAAATATACATTGATTAGTGTGTAATTACAGCTTTAACAAATTGATGCGTTCTCAGTAACGCAGAATTCATTCATTAACCTTACGAGCAGATGCCGGTTTGTGGAAGCCGCCATGTTGCCCCATCTTGAATACAGTGGCAAAGATGTACAAGATTGTGCTTTGTGTATGTACATGTGGACCATGTAAGACCATTTAACATTTGTACGTGCATATTTTCATCATCTCTTTCGACCACTGCTCTCTCACCTCCTTCATTTCCAGCTCATCCACCTCAAGCCTCATCTCCTAAACCGAAGTCAGGACTCTAACACAAGAAAATGTGCATAAACATGATTATTTTTCCCAATATTATGTGAATATTATTGTTAGCAGATCAAACATGTGATGGACAGCTGACAGCAATCTAGCTAAACAACAACAGCTGGTTATAAGCTGATGTCACGCCCTTAAAAAAAATCACACTTTCCCTCTAATGAACAGTTTGGTTACATTCTCACATCTTACGGACGTTTGATGGCAAAGTATCAGAGTCCAACAGTGTTAGATCCACTTCAAAGAAAGTTCCACTAACAGCAGCTACCAGAGGCTAACAGCAGTTAACAACTGTAAAAAAAAAACAGCAGCGCTCACTGACATAAAAATTCAGCATGTCTTCAACAACTCACCTCAGTATCACTGTGAGCTTCACTGATTCATCCACTGGGATCGGACTCCTTTCTCACAATTTTACAGCCTCTTCCAGAATAAGTAGATGTGGAGACATATTGACAGTTGAGGTAAACAGTGGACTGACAGCCTATGCTTAATACAGATGGATGCTGGTCAGAGTTAATTTCCCTACAGAGACCATCATAGCTAGCAGTGTGCAGTTGAAATGCAAGGGGTAAGAAAACTGAACCGGCTGCAATCTACTGAGAGCTAGCGTGTAGATTTTAGCACGCCGTACCTTTAATAAAGCCATACACTTTCTACTGAACTACACCTGACTGTGCAGAATACCGTGTCAGCCAAGCACCTTCCTATGCCAGGTTAATACTGCAGTGCTGCCAGTTGCCAATCTTGCAGAGATATGCATAAAGTGACTTTGGGTGTTGGCACCAGCTGTGGCATTATTGAATGCTGAGAGATAATGGTCCTCTTAAGGAGCTACAAAATCCTTATTAGGAGACTGTAATTCACAAATATCCACTCCTAATGTCCAATGGGAGAACTACTTATTTTAAAAGAACAACTGATACCTGGAATTAAGTACCAGGAGCTACATTTCTAGTTTGCCTTGCTCTTCGATCTTTATTCTGTCTCTTATAAAAGTGAATTTGAATCAAATAGCTGCAGCTGATTTGCTGATTTTATGCTGGATGTTCTTCCTGATGCAACCCTCCCTGTTCATCCAAGCTTGGGACTGGCGCCAGAAGTAAACTGGCTTGTGGCTGTCCCCTGGCTGGGTTGAAAACCACGGCTGAGTGCTAAGACATATCTTTCTCCAAAAAATCAATTTATAGACATGTATATTTGATTTCAGTGTGAGCTGCTTCTTTAACTAGCAAAGTCAAACCTCACTCAGACCTAAAGTGCACAGTCAGATGCTTGATTGCTATATGATCACAGAAAAGAATAACCATCCAGAGCACAGCCAGAATTTTCACCTCCTTTGCAAAGCCACGCAGTGATTGTGCTACTCGTTCATGCAATTTGGGAAACTAAGGACGTAACGTCTGTGAGACACGGTGGCTTTTCCTGCTCTGAAAAGTCAAAATATCTGCTGTGAATAAGGTCTATTGCAGCTTGTAAGTGGCCATTATAGTCCAGTCAGGTGTAAACAATTCAAACCAACCAAATGCTGACAGACAGAGCATATCGAGCACAATTCATTAATGAAAAAAAAGTGTGGAAGTGCATATCTAACTTCTGTCTAATCAAAGCACAGGTGTAGCCACTAACAGCGATGATGGCTCAATCCACTTTTGTCGAGTAAGCCAGTTATTCATGTTATAATACCACACCTGTGCTTTTTGCTGCCAAGACGTGTCAAACTGTCTGCAATGAAAAAGGACTATTATATCCAGAGAGCTTTTCTTTGGAGCACCTTTAAAGTTCTCTCCCTCGTGGGCTGCAATTATTTTCTAACAAAACTGTTCTGAATAAATATATTAAAATTCATGCTTTTAAGCTGTTGTTCTAATTTGATGACCAAAAAACCCCTGTGGAGTCGTCATATTCAAGTTTTGAGTGGGGGAGAACATAAAAAAAATAAACTTTTGTCTGTGATACCCGCCACATTGCTTCAGTGTGCTATGCTAATGTTCTGTCCTTAAAACCACACCTTCATATGGACACATTCAAAAAAGGCTCTCTGACTCTCAAAAGCATCCTCTCAAGAGTATTTACTAGCCTGAACTACTCTGTGTCCTTGAAGAGGTAGACATGTCTAGTAAAATTTGTTAACTGTAACTGTGGGAGAGATTGGAGTATGACGAGCAAAATTTCGTCTAAGGAAAGAGGAACGATCTTCAAGGAAACATGGGGTTAGTTGGATTAAGTGGTGCCAGGACAAAAACCTCTCTCTTAAAACACCAGAGATGATAATAAAAAGAAGGACGTTGGCCTATCAACATTGGGTTGAAAGGGTCAGCAGTTTCAAGTTCCAGGGGGGAATGTCGTTGAGAATCTCTCCTGGTCTTCCTAAGAAGGATTAGGAAGTTTGGCACGAGCGCTAACATCTTCTCAACCTTCTACAAAAGCACAGTTGAGAGTGTGCTGATGGACTGCATGACAGGAGATCTGCCTCCAGTGGTACCCATGTAAGGCCCACAGCATTTTCAAGAATCACAGCCACCCAGTGCTGCTTACAGCTATAAGGTGTCAAACATGCAATAATGCTGCATACAACAAATCCCCACCCACCCCACGTACACGTGTAAATTCAAGAATTTTTATTTTAAAATCTTATTTATGTTATTTCTATCTTTAGTTTTTTATCTTGTGAAATTTTCAGATGTGTTGTTTTTTTTAAAAAAAAAAAATCTCTTCATGTTGAGCCTGTTCTAATTTTCATATGACAAATAAAATTTAAATTGAAACTAGTTTTATAGGAACATGAAGTGCTTGTATAGCCAGATATTTAGGGCTCACACCATCACCTCTGATCCTCAATAGACCTTTACTGTATGTCATCAGCTTTTTCTGTTTCTTTTTATGGCTTCTTTCAACTTAAAGCACCCATCCATTCATTCTCTTCCGCTTACCCAAGGCTGGAGCCTATCCCAGCTGCCATGGGGCGAGAGCCGGAGAACTCTGGACAGGTTGTAAGGAAAAATAATGAAATCAACCAAATTCTGTTGTAAGTGTTGCATGAAGCTTCAAATAAACCTATTTTAGTCTTGCATGTTCATAACCGTTAGGTGTATTTTTTTTTTTAAATGTAACTTCGTAGAAATTATTATTATTTGTTTTCCAGTGACAGGTAAATGTTGATTACCAGGCAACGCTTTGGTGGATAGAACACTTTCAAACCCACATAAATATTCATTAATTATTCAAGAAACATTGTTCACAATCCTTCAGCTCTTTTTTTTCCTGTAGACAAATTCATCATTATTACAAATTCAGTTGACTTGCTGACATTAAATATCCAAGAATTCTGCGTTCTTGTTGAATATCCCTCCTTTTGGGAATTCCACAGAATCTGGGCTCTCCAGCACACAGTTTCTAGCAATTTATATGTTAATCTACAGCTCTTTCCAGCTGTAGATTAAGTTAGGTTGTCAAACTGCTCTTGAACAAAAATTCTCAGAAGACGAAAAAATATAAACTAAAATTGTCTGAAACATGAAGTGATACAACACAAGCATGAAAACCGCCCATCACATGTGAGTAGCTTAAGAAGGAAAGCAAAAATAATTCTTTCTTTCACCCCTAGCACTAAAATTGTTTAACTGGGCCGGACTTTAGTTCAAGAGGTGCTCTGACACCTTTGCCATATTTTGAATATCTGAGCCAAATGAGTCTTTTCAGTGTCAAAAGTCTGACAACTGTATTAAAATATGTAGTTTTGTTTTTTAAATTATTCTGCTCTCTCTGCCCTCTGCACTTACACCCTCTGAGGTTAAGTTGAAATGGAGATTTGATTACATGAATGCAAATTTATTGCTTTTAAATGACTCCTTGATTTGGTCTTTTGCAACAGTAATACAAAGTACCACACTGCTCTCTGCAACAGTGGAAATGTCAGTGGTGGAAGAGGAACTTAGATCTGTTCTCATCACAAGGTGTCAAATAACACCTTTCTGTCAAATACCACGGGCCCTGCTGCGTCAATGAATAGCTGTCAGTTTAAATGGCAGCAAAGTCCACAATATGAAGCTCACATAACTCACTCACCTACTTCTTTTTCAAATCTCTTGTTTGAATGTTTAATTGGTTTAGACACCAAAACTAATTTAAAAGGTTTCAAGCACCAAAATGTCATGGTTAGATTTAGACACTAGAAACTAGAAACTACTTATAATAGGCAAAGGTACCAAAATTACTTTGCTTGCTTTAGAAAAAAGAAACAACCAGAACTTAGTTGTTTTAGACACCACAGCAACATGGATAGGGTTTATCATCAAAATCCTGGTTAGGTTCTGGCAGCAAAACTACTTGGTTGGAAAAAAACTTGATTGGGTTGGTTTTGGTGTTTACCAAACCAAAACTCTGACTATTGTTAAAGTGCCAGAACTACTTTTGTTGGATTTAGGAATTAAAATAATTTGGTAGGGTTATTTTTGATGTCTGAACCAACTAACACCTCATTGGATCAGGGATCAAATCTTCATTACATTTAGCCACGAAAGACCAAAACTAGTTGGCTGGTTCAGGTACCACAACTATTTGGTTAGTTGTAGAAAAAGATCATGGTTTGAGTTTAAATATACCGTAACTGGAAACTCATTTTAACCCTACGCCGTAACCTGACATACACCGCCCAAGAAATGTAACTGCATGTCAAGCTGATGGATACTACAATCTATTGAATCAAGCATGACCTGAAAGTGAACTAAGAGGGTGGTTAAAACGTGTTCATATGTGATAAATTAGGAGTGAGACCATTTTTACCATAGCCTTAACAAAGTCCATCACAGCAATGACACCAAAGCACACTTACTGTGTATCTCAAAGGAGCCAATAGCTATGAAAAAAAGGCAACACTGGAAAAAATGTTCCATAACTCAGAAAACTGGTCAGTGAAGTAGAAAAACATTATGAGAAAACATTATTCTCACTGGCTCTCCAGTAAATTGTGACTAATCTATGATGACATTATCAAACTATCATCCACATGTGAGCAGAATTACAGAAATACTGTTGACTGGGGTAGTGCTGCTTTTAGCTACTTTAAATACAGTTGGGTTTAATCTGTTGAGTCAAGGGGTCCAAACCTGAACATGGCCGCAGAAGGGTTCAAAACTTGCGACATCTTCTGCTGACTTGAACGCCTCATGCACACCCACACGGGGGAAATGCCAAGTCCAGAAGAAAGCCAAGTGAACAAACAATAGTGTGGTTGTGTCAAGTGAAGGAGGCATATCATTAACACCAGAGTTGTAACTGGAAGGGGCCAATCAACACCTGTTTTCAGTGTTATCGCGCTTACGCATTGAAAAAAAAGAAAACTGTGTCAGAGCATCAAATGTGACATTTAACCATAAAATACAAATTATTCTGAAAACAAAGCATTTGGAGCTCGCTGAGTCCAAACTTACTCACATTCTTTGCTGAAAGCAAACTATTTTGGCTAACCGACCATTCTTATGTCTTAGCAGATCCGGGCCTATATAAAGCAACAATAAGACGGTGACAGTGGTGCTTCCAAGCGAGTCATCTCCAGCAGCCAGTCTAGCTATCATTATCTGTTAAAGAGCCTCCGTCCCTATGGATCATCATTACGAGGCGCATTAGAAAATACTTTGATTAAACTCCCCTAATCCAGCACAGACAGCTGCAGTCCATTCACAGCTGCCTAATCTCCCCGCCACTAAATACCAACGAGACAATGGGCAACAAATGACAACTTACGTGAGGATGGGGGGTGGGGGGCAGAAATAAAGGAGGGCGAAAACAAAGAAAAAGAGGGAGGGAAAAGGGAGGGGAGTGCTTATTCCTCTATCAAAGGCGGACGGTAAACAGTGCTGATGGCAAACCGTATCATGCCAGGAGATGGCTGATGCTTTCTCTGAAATGAAAAGGGGATACAGAGGCAGACAGAGGGAATTTGAGGTATGGGGTAAAGAGTTTAGGTTTGGGAGGAGGGAGCAATGACTTAGCTGGAGTGTGTGAGGAAGAAAAAAAAGAGAAAAAAAACTAGGAAAAAAGAGTGACGTGAGAGGAGAGGAGGTGGTGGAAGGAGCATGGGAGGATGATGGAGGCGCGTCTCCCCTCAGCTGGCAGATGAAATGTTGCACGCGGAGGAGAGATCTCTTTCACCGGCAACTACAAACAAGGCGAGGGTGCTGATGGGAGCTGCCGCAATCAAGATGAGAGGAGCGAACGAGAGTACAGAGAGAAAGAGAGAAAAATGAAACTACTCCTCAATGGTACAAATCACCGCGGGGAGGTTATCAGGGCCGTCGGCAATCACTATAATGACAACATGGTGTGACATGATAGTTACAGCACTCAAAGAAAATCATTCGCCCAGGCTGGGGAAGAGATAGGCAGGCGGGCAGCTTCATAAATACTGGTCTGGCTTGGAGAGTGAGAGCATGTGTGTGTGTGTGTTGTTACTGTAGGTGTCCAGGTCCATGTGTTTTCAGTATTTAAGATGATAGGTGTGTAACAGCAGTTGCCGAGTGGAGGAGGACGAGCGGGCGAGCGTGCCGTGGATGTGTGGGAACTGTTTGTTTTGATGAATTCTTCTTCTTTTTTTGATTGGTTGTTGTTTGTATTGTGTGCCAAGAACAAGCTGCAGGGAAATAAGTGCAGTTCCACAAATGGCCACTTGAGGCTGTCATTAAAAGCGAGTTGGCCCCCATACGCAGAAATAGATATAGATTTGTAGTCTGGTACAGTAAATGGTTTGGGTCTTTATGTCCATCTCTCCCACTGATGAAAGCTGTGCAGGGAGACTTCTTCATTCCTCCACCTCACTCTATCCCTAACATCCTCCTCTGGATGTCCTCCTTAAATACAGCCATGAATCTTCTCTGTGGTCTTCCTCTATTTTTTCCTCCTGCCTGGTAGTTCCACCTTCAGCGTCCTTTGTCCAGCATATCCATCATATATCCTTCGACTGCACATGTGCAAACCAGGCTCCAGTATACCCTGTGCATTGATTGCTTTGCCATTGTGCCATTGCAAGATCATCATACAGTAACTTCTATTTAAGCTGCTGCAGTATTCTCCTGAACAATAGGTGTCGCTACCACATTAGCGCTGATATGGGAGGGGAAGAAATCAAAACAGGACACAAAGACATTGTTTTCAAACTGTTGAAACATGAAGATGTACATATGTTCATCTCTTCTGCACTGACATATCACTAAATGTTGGTAAAAAAAAAAGAAAAAGAAAAGAAAACCCAACACAATCATACACTCAAGCCCAGCTGCTACGACACGCCAGGTTACAAAAATCAACACATGCAAAAGAGGTCATGCACAACATTGGACAGAGGTGCTTCATCCAGTACCCAGCCCTGTGGATGGTTAAGCTGGACTCAGTGGCAGAGTAGTACACTGCATTTAGAGAGCAGAGAACTGTTTTTTCCTTATAATCTAGTGACCAGTATGGCTATTTATCTAGCAACAGCTCACCTCATAGACAATGTATGCCTGTATGACTTCTGTCAAGTCAACTTTAAACAGGATTTTGTGTTTTTTTTTCTGCTGTCATCCCCTTCCCTGTTCCAGCTTCCACATCAACCAATCAACATTTAACCAACGTACAGCGTCATCTACGTCAAGCATCATGCTGGTGGGACTTTGGAGGCTTGAAAATGAGCATGTTTACCACTCCTCATAGGCAACTACATCTACAAGTTTACAGTGTACAGCTATAAATGAATCCTTAAGAGCTACATTTACTAAACAGGGACAAAGCTGCGTGTGAGCACAATTCTCCAAATAGCCTTGCTTGTATGGTTGGTCTGCCCCTGCGTGTGAAACCACTCTGGTATGAACTACAGCTTTTACACTGATCATGGTATCCGCTACCATAACCCCCAGTTACTTTGATAGAAATGCCGATCACATGCATCATACAGGGAGTGCAGAATTATTAGGCAAATGAGTATTTTGTCCACATCATCCTCTTCATGCATGTTGTCTTACTCCAAGCTGTATAGGCTCGAAAGCCTACTACCAATTAAGCATATTAGGTGATGTGCATCTCTGTAATGAGAAGGGGTGTGGTCTAATGACATCAACACCCTATATCAGGTGTGCATAACTATTAGGCAACGTCCTTTCCTTTGGCAAAATGGGTCAAAAGAAGGACTTGACAGGCTCAGAAAAGTCAAAAATAGTGAGATATCTTGCAGAGGGATGCAGCAGTCTCAAAATTGCAAAGCTTCTGAAGCGTGATCATCGAACAATCAAGCATTTCATTCAAAATAGTCAACAGGGTCGCAAGAAGCGTGTGGAAAAACCAAGGCGCCAAATAACTGCCCATGAACTGAGAAAAGTCAAGCGTGCAGCTGCCAAGATGCCACTTGCCACCAGTTTGGCCATATTTCAGAGCTGCAACATCACTGGAGTGCCCAAAAGCACAAGGTGTGCAATACTCAGAGACATGGCCAAGGTAAGAAAGGCTGAAAGACGACCACCACTGAACAAGACACACAAGCTGAAACGTCAAGACTGGGCCAAGAAATATTTCGAGACTGGTTTTTCTAAGGTTTTATGGACTGATGAAATGAGAGTGAGTCTTGATGGGCCAGATGGATGGGCCCGTGGCTGGATTGGTAAAGGGCAGAGAGCTCCAGTCCGACTCAGACGCCAGCAAGGTGGAGGTGGAGTACTGGTTTGGGCTGGTATCATCAAAGATGAGCTTGTGGGGCCTTTTCGGGTTGAGGATGGAGTCAAGCTCAACTCCCAGTCCTACTGCCAGTTTCTGGAAGACACCTTCTTCAAGCAGTGGTACAGGAAGAAGTCTGCATCCTTCAAGAAAAACATGATTTCCATGCAGGACAATGCTCCATCACACGTGTCCAAGTACTCCACAGCGTGGCTGGCAAGAAAGGGTATAAAAGAAGAAAAACTAATGACATGGCCACCTTGTTCACCTGATCTGGACCCCATTGAGAACCTGTGGTCCATCATCAAATGTGAGATTTACAAGGAGGGAAAACAGTACACCTCTCTGAACAGTGTCTGGGAGGCTGTGGTTGCTGCTGCACGCAATGTTGATGGTGAACAGATCAAAACACTGACAGAATCCATGGATGGCAGGCTTTTGAGTGTCCTTGCAAAGAAAGGTGGCTATATTGGTCGCTGATTTGTTTTTGTTTTGTTTTTGAATGTCAGAAATGTATATTTGTGAATGTGGAGATGTTATATTGGTTTCACTGGTAAAAATAAATAATTGAAATGGGTATATATTTGTTTTTTGTTAAGTTGCCTAATAATTATGCACAGTAATAGTCACCTGCACACACAGATATCCCCCTAAAATAGCTAAAACTAAAAACAAACTAAAAACTACTTCCAAAAACATTCAGCTTTGATATTAATGAGTTTTTTGGGTTCATTGAGAACATGGTTGTTGTTCAATAATAAAATTATTCCTCAAAAATACAACTTGCCTAATAATTCTGCACTCCCTGTAGTAGGCACTGCCCGTGCTCTTCTACACCCTAACATGACCCTGATAGTTTTCCATGGCACATACATCATTATATGGTACATGATGGGGATGGGAGGATCAATGCAGCATGACAATGAAATGATATAAGTACAAAATGTGGCTCTTCAAATGACCTTTAAACAATCTTAGTAATCTTTCTGTATGTTATGACAATATAGCACACATTATTGTTGTTGTTTATATTTCATTGTAAAGAAATTACCATCATTTTTAACAAATGGTAGAAATAATCAGTATTGTATGTGATTACAAGTATGTGATTTCATGCATTTTTTGTGATGTAAAAGCTGATTTTTAGCACATCATTTTATTCAAAAGTCACAAACAGAGACATTTTATTAGCTCACATGTGAAACATGCAGAAAGAAGAGACCAAACTGTTTGGTTTAGTGTGTTAAAGTCTGTCTCCCAGTCCTGCATTGCTCGCATGGCCGAGTCAATCTTTGTCGCTTTTTTCTAAAAATAGTCTAAACAAACCTTCTCGTCTCCATTAAAAACATGATAAGTTGGTATTATAAGAATAAAAGTCTTTTGTTGGGAGTAGATAAGCTGGGATTTTGTAATAATAATGAGAAAAATGTGCCATTATAGCATGAAAGTATCTAGTTAACAAGAAATATAGTGTAGAGTTTTAGTCTCAGCTGCATACAGAGAAGTGAATTTAACAGACAAATTCAATATGAAACCGTCACCTGGACTCACCTGGTCAGTCTGTTTCTTTGAAAGAGCAAATATTATTAACATTTCGCACACCGCGTATGTGTGTAGCACTCAGGGTAATTTCCCTGAGCCATGCTGGGGCCTGGGTGGGGGGTGAGGTTTGCTCCTGGATGAATCATACATGGACATGCTCAAAACATCCATGCTGGGGAATAATGAGACCCAATGAAGTGAAGAATATGAACACACCTCGTCTGCAACAACACCTCTTTCTCACGCTCGCTCCCTCATGGTTTTTCTATTCACTACCCACCCCCCTCTCCCCTTCATATCCATCACCCGCCCCCTCTCTTCTTCTCTGATCTCTCTGCGAAGGTGTGCAGCACAGCGGCGAGGCGCCTATTTGTGGTGTGAGCACGCATGTATTATTACACATCTACCCCGTGCGATGGATGGAAGCGGCGGTGCGACTGATTCGGCGGGCACCGTTGCTGATTGTGCTTGGAAACAGAGGAGGCTGGGTTAATACGGCTCAGCTCACGTCAGAGAGGCTGCTGGCAGGGGTCAGAGGTCGGCTGATGAGAAAGCACAAAGCTAGCGCCGGACTTCGCTCTCTGTTTGTGTCTGTGTGGGCAGCGTGGAGGTCAGAATGGTAGGGAGAGTGAGTCACTGCAACCACACAGGCCTACACGCGCATATACAACACGAAATAAGCTCACCCAAGCAAACAAATGCTGATAAAGATGCATTAGATGTGTGCACACGTGTCATAGGTTTTATTTACATAAAATCAATTAAAAACAGCTCTTAGCCAACGGGATGAAGCAACGATACTATTGTGTCAACCTGGTGTGTCTCATTCCAGACTCATCTAAAAATACTGGCATTGTGCTTCTTGAAGAATTTGCACTTTTGCATGAGCTGGAAGTTTTACTCCAATCTAAAAACTAAAGTTGAAGCCGTGGTTGCCAGCCTGAGGATCATGACACCTCCAGAGTTTAAGTTAAATTTGAGAGGCAGTGACATGATTAAGAAAGGGAAAAGAATGTATTTCCTCTTAAATGTTGGTAAATGACTGCTTTCTCACATGAATTTGAGTGATATAGATCCTTCTACAGTTGCTCTTGCTCTTTTTGAGTGTATAAGGGAATTCACACTGTCAATTTTAACTACATGGTGTATTCTTAAAGGTCAAAATGCTGAACATGGAGCAGACACGCTTCTCACCCTCACTGTTGGCCATTTTGGTTAAGCAGAAGGAGCTGATGACATGACATGCTAGTTAGCTAGCTTGCTAAAACTACCCCCCTCCCCTGCCCCGGCATAAATGTGTTTAGCACAGTGTGGTGATCATGGAAATTATGCTGTCATCTTCATGAATTTATTGCCCTGTGTGGCCAAACAAAAGTTCAAAATATGCATTTTAATGCAGCAACTAGCATTGCTACCTAGCTAACCTGGCACTGAAGTTACATGTGATGTGGCATAGCTTGTTGTTTTTATACATATTAAATTATTTTCTTTACTTTGGAAAAGTTTAGAACTATTTGTGTTCCTAAGCTTGACAAGTTGGCAGTGTGAATAAAATATGACAGCTAGCATGGCAAATGTAGTCAAGGCTAATGAGGCTAACAGTAAACGTTTTTTTGTTGGGGAAATGACATCATTATCATCATCATTAGGTACACATGTTCAGCTGCACATTAATTCTAATATCTAATCATTCAGTCACATAGCTGCTACCATGTAGATGAGGTCAAGATGACCTGTTGAAATTCAAACTGAGCATCAAAAAGTAGAAAAGGGCTGATTTTTACAAGATTTTACATGATTTAAGCGCCTTTGTGTGACTGTGTAGCATAGTTGTTGGTATTTCAGAAACTGTTCTGGCAGGATTTTCCCACACAACCATATCCAGGGTTTCTAGAGATGAATTTGAAAATGAGAAAATATCCAGTGAGCAACAGTTCTCTGTGTGAAAATATCTTGGAGGATATTTTTTGGCACAATTTGCATCCCTTAGCAGTAATTGAGCATCACACTCAAACTGGTTTCTTGAGTTCAATAAGTTCACTGTACACAAATGGTCACACTCACCAGTTTAATAATGCACTTTTGGGATGTGTTGGGTCTGACAAATCTGGAGCAACTGTGCGATGCTATGTCAATATGTTTCCAGCAGCTTCTTGAATCTATGCCATAAAGAATTAAAGTAGTTCTGAAGCAAGGTTTAGCAATAACATCTCCATTGAGCGTGTTTGTTCTGGCATAGGTTGGTGTTTAAGCTTAAAGAAAACTTATTAGCTGAAAGCTAATGCATGAAATTAAACAGTGCACAGCTTCATGTGTCACAGGTGCAACACAACATAAGTAAGACGTTAGCAACTCTTAGCAGCCTCTCTTTATTGCTGGTTCAGCGTTTTCTTCAGCCATATAGAACTTTTAAAAAAAAGGGAGATTATAACAGAATAATTTGCAAGAAATCATGGACTAAATTTAAAGGCGATGATATTCTGGAGTTAAGCCATACAAGTACTGAGACCCTTTAATGCAATTCAGCCCTTTTAAATTCATCCTCTCTGTCTAGTAAATGTCAGATTTTGTAATGCATCCTGTCTCTTGTAAACATGTAGCCTCCAAGCGTAGCCCACATGAAGTGTGATGAGATCATCATGACATCATCAGAGTTATTTCCTCCAGCGCCACAGAAGACGTTATATGCACTTTTTCAAAAAGCTGAAATGTTGGCAAAAAAGTACACTGCATCTTTAAATGTAATCTTTCTAATGCACAGGGGCTTAATAAAGCCTCAAAGCGTTGAGACGAATATACCAGTAAAAGGGTCTAAAAAGCCTATGTTTGCATGTGATTCCCATGAAACAAATAAGCAACAACTTCTTAACCTTGAGCGCCAGCATGTCTCAGATATACTTGCCAAAGTCTCTCCACTACAACGAGAGAAAAGACACAAGCTATGTTTTTCATATGGAGGTCATTTACCGTGCAGTAAACAGACCTACTCATCCAACGTAACCCCCGGCCACCTCTCCCCTCTTCGCCCCTCTGTGAGCTCCTCGCAATCATGAAAATGATCACTATCACGGCAGCAGCCTCCGCAACCGTTGACCGGACCGCAGGACTCTGCCATGCTGAGACAGTATCAGTCAGAAGCCATTTACATAATAACAGCTCATCATTCAAAAAGGTCCTATTGTTTGTGGTAGAACAGGAAACTGTCAAAATGTCATCCTCGGCTGGGTCCTCAGCACCACACTGGTAAACAGGAGAAGTGGTGTATGAAAGCTCGGTGAGGATGAAGAGAAGGAAGAGAGTGAGATGCTAAAGAAAAGATACAAATGCTCTGAGATTGATAGAGTGAGAAATCAAAAGCAAAATGGATGAGAAAAGGAGCAAAGTGTTGTTTGGCAGTAGACAAGTGATTAAAAGCGGATCCTTCTCTGAGAGTCACCCCAGCATCCAGAGCCCAATTTACCCACTGATGTATTCCAACCCCAAATTAAGCTCGGCTGAGACGCAAGTTTGGGGCAGAAAGTGGTGAAACAAATTTAGCATCAGAAAATTGTCAATCTCCCGCTCTAAATAATCATTATTGCTTACCTTGGAGCTGTTTACTTGAAGAGTTTGGAAGTGAATGTTGCAATTTTACCTTGGAACTTTGAATTTATTGTGCAGGCACGTGTGTGGAATTACTAACAAATTTGGCAGATGTGGCAGAAAAAGTTATCGTTTCTTACCGGCAGACACATCAATGCATCTGCAGATATACTCTATGTATGACAGATGGCTTACTTTTGGATAAATCGGTATTAAAAAAAATCAAACAATGGCAAAATGCTATGGGTCAAAATAACATCCATGACCCACACAAGGCACTTTTAGACTTTTAGCCAATTTTAATAGTACTATGCAAAAGTCTTGAGCTCCCTGTCATTTCTCATTTTGCTTGGAAACTGGGAAATGGCTGCAGAGATTCGTTGAAACATGTACAAACAGACATGTATAAAAAAAAAGTTTGTACAATTCTATCAAGCTTGAAAGTCAATATTTGGTGTGACCACCTTTATTCTTCAGCACAGTCTGAACTCTCTTAGGCAGCTTTCTTGCTATTTCTTTAAGTAGTCTTCAGGAATAGTTCTCCAGGCTTCTTGAAGAACATTCAAAGCTCTTCTTTGGATGTTTCTGCCTTTTGTTCTGTTCTCTGTCAACATGATCCCACACTGCTTCAATAATGTTGAGGTCCGGGCTCTGGGGAGGCCAATCCATGACTGATAGTGCTCCACTGTGTGTTTTTATATAAGAAGTATGAATTTACTGCATTGGCAGTGAGTTTGGGATCATTGTCATGCTGAAAATGAAGCTGCTGCCAATTAGATGCTTTCCAGATGGTATTACATGGTGGATCAAAATCTGAAATTTGACAAGATCTCCAACACCACTGACTGAAATGCATTGATTTGAACAAAGAATCCTGTTTTCAGATTTTTTGTCCTCTACTTGTTCACTTACCTCAATTTTTAAGGACACATTGCACACCACACTGATATGCAAAGCTTTCAGCTATTATCTCTCTGGGAATCACCTTGTTGGTGGAAAAATACTATTTTATGTCAAACTGAGTTATCTTTGGCATTTTTCACAGATTCACCTAAAGAAATGGAAACAAATGTGTTTTTGTGACAGGCTGCTCGTAACAAATTTCCTTAAGTCACAATTTAAAATAGTTTTGCTAGGTTGTCTGTTATATGTCTTTTTATGCTTGAATGATTCATAAGTCAGTGTTACGTGGCTTAACAAACAAAAACATTATTTTGAAAATGGTCAGGTACAAGGCCTGGACTGAAAAATGAGTAAAAAAGCATTTATGTCCAAAGAAAACCTTGACAGGCCTTCAGAAAGCTTGGAGAAACATTTCTTAAGATTACTTTTTAAAAAGTGACAAGAAAGTCTGTCTTTCTCCAAAATATAAAGAAATGAGGGTTGGCTCGAGAGTTTGGCACAGCACCTGTGATTTATTTTAGCTGAGCTCACTTTTGGATTTTACTTTGAAACAAAATTATTAAGCTGACTAGTTTGACACCTGTCTGGTTATATGTGCCCTACTGCAAACATGATAAAAATGCCTCACCCTACAGCAACAGAGTATTAAAGAGGGAGGCCGAACCATGACTGATAGTGCTCCACTGTGTGTTTTTCTATCCAGGTATGATTTTACTGTATTGGCAGTGTGTTTGGGATCATTGTCATGCGAAAAATGAAGCTTTTGTTAATCAAATTCTTTCCAGATGGTGGATCTGATGGTACTTTTCTGTGTTCATAATTCATCAGTTATGAGAAGATCTTCAACACTACTGACTAAAATGCAGCTCAAACCATGACAGAGCCTCCACTGTGTTTTACAGATGGCTGTAGGCACTCACTGTTGCACCTCTCTTCTCCTCTACCAAATATGGACTCATCACTCCATCAGACCTGTTGCCATTAACAATGGCTTCTTGACAGCCACTGAGACCATTTCTGATGAGGCTTTAGTGAACAGTAGATGAATCAGCTGAAGGTCCATATTCATCTCTCAGGTCCTGTGTCTAGTCTTTCCTGTTTCTTAAAGACATGGCTTTCAGATACTGTTCATCTGCAAGTCCTCTACTTGTCCTCAGAGTTGCACACCAAGCTGAGAAATGCCAAGTTTTCAGCGAATAGCTCTTTGGGAATCATCTTGTTGATACAAAAATACTATTGTATGTCTGTCAAGCTGTATCATCTTTTACATTTTTCATAGATTCAACTAAAGAAATGAGAACAAATTATGTTTTCCTGACAGGCTCCTATTAACAAAGTACCTGAAATATACTTTTTAAAATTGGTCCTTTGCTAAAAACAACTAATGTCCGAAGAAAAATTTTGAATATTTTGAAATGTATTGTTTAAGCACACTTTAAAACATCACAAAACCGCCTGGCTCCACCAAAGGAAATATATATATTTAAAACAAATGCAGGGTGGCTCAATACTTTTGCACAACATTGTAGCTGTAAAGGAACTATTCTTGTGGTAGTATGTGGCGATCGTGGCTCAAGAGTTGGAAGTTCGCCTTGCAATCGGAAGGTTGCCGGTTTGAGCCCCGGCTTGGACAGTCTCGGTCGTTGTGTCCTTGGGCAAGACACTTCACCCGTTGCCTACTGGTGGTAGTCAGAGGGCCCGGTGGCGCCAGTGTCCGGCAGCCTCGCCTCTGTCAGTGCGCCCCAGGGTGGCTGTGGCTACAATGTAGCTTGCCATCACCAGTGTGTGAATGGGTGGATGACTGGATATGTAAAGCGCTTTGGGGTCCTTAGGGACTAGTAAAGCGCTATATAAATACAGGCCATTTACCATTTATCATCTAATGAGCAAAGAATCTCAATTTATGTTCAACAAGTTCTTGTTCAGTGTCAGTAAACATTAATTAAAAGGTTCTTTAAGGGAAACTCTTATTGAATATGTCTCATTTTGTTGGTTATTGCACCAAAAATGGCCCAACATTATAGTGTAATATGTAGAATAAGGCATCAATGGCTAACCAAGAGAACTTTACTAATATGCATGAATATCCATTTTTACTTTTACTTTAACAGATCGTGTCCTTTCCATACAAACCCTAATAATTAACTGGTTCTTTAATCTGCTACATGACACTAGTATGTCTCTTATTCATAGCTCCACTCAGCAATATCATGACCAAATATCACAGCATTCAATCTCTATTTATTATGTATCCATAAGATTTCAGGCATTTTTTGGTCTGAAGCCAGAGCTAACACAGATACACTTACTCCAAAGCCACATCAGGCACATACACCCAACTCCATTTCTTCACACCTTCCTGTGCACGTGTGACAGGATATCACCAGCAGCCACTCGACCCAGGAGCGATTTCTCCTCATCTTCACCGCTCCTCGCGGGCCTCTCAGCATCCACTCCTTCCTCAGACTCGCTCCTCCACGTCTTTTCCACCCTCATCGCCTCTCACATCATTTGACATCAAAGGGGCTGCGACGAGTCTCGCTGTTTACCCTCCCTAGCAGGCGCTCATTACAAAAACATCAAAATAAGCCGTGCAGAGAGGCAGGGCGAATTAATGATCTCCCTGTGCCACCGGTGCCCTTCACCCCCCCCACCCCTTACAAACCCGAATGGTGCCAGGCCATTTGATGCAGAACAAATAAATGTGCATGTGGAAGCCAACGTGTAGTTAGATGCATACATGCATATCCGTATACTCGCATGCACACACCCACGCGTGCATCAGTGCCAAGCCCCATGGCTGCTAACGACCGTTCAATTAGCAGAAATTAGGGAAGCATTGTGAGGTCCATGCTGCGACCATTAGTTGTTGGAGAGAAGGACAAGGAGTGTGGGCCAGGATTAATCCCTGATGAGAAAGATGGAGAACCTCGCAGGTCACCTTCCAACAGGGCCTTTTGGGTTTCAAACTAATGACCCCCCAGCTAGGGAGGAGCGTGCTGATGACAGGCCGATGCGTTGTGCAAAATCTTTTTGTTTGAAGTAGCCCTCATCACAATTACAAGGTCTGGTGCAGGTCGGTCTGCGCAGCCTGGGATTCAAACCTCTCACTGCGTTATTAGCAACGTTACGTGGGTGCAGTCAGTCGTTTCAACAGCAGATCCAACAGAAACGCTCATTAGGGGCACAGGCTGAAGTTGTCGTTCCACAAAAGCAAACCTGATTGTTAAATCAAAGTGCTTTGCCAATGCATTGTGACACGACACATACATCAGCGTGCACAGGTCGCTCTGCAACACATGGTGTTCTCCATGCATGTAATGCCAGGTTTTTATTTTGAAATTAATTCCTAATCTAATCTATACAGGCCTATTAATAACTATTATAAAGCACACCCCAGTCATGAATTAATCAGGGATTGGTAATTAGTGTAAAATTTAAATGCATGTTGTAAACCCACATTGAGTGTCTGGCACTAGACGGAGGTGCCAAGCCATCGCTGTACTAATTAGTTTGCAATTATGTTTAATAAGTTCTGTGGAAGCCAATCATCTTGCAGTCGGGGAGCAGGGCTCTTCTGATACAAGCGCTGTGGAGCCAACGTGGAGGAGTCAGGAAGGAACATCTCATTGTGGAAAATCTTTGTCTACCCACTTCCCCGGGAAAGATTTGCTGAGTAATGTGTGCTTGATTTTCAGAAATGCTCTACTTCACACTCAGCTAAACCCTTTTCCTGCTGGGACCTTCCCAGTGAACTCATGCTTTCTTGGAGACAGACAAAACCATCATTTTCTGCCATTTCCCTCAGAGGAGGAGTTATGTGTAGTTGTTGACTTACCAATGTTTATCTTTGTTTTAAACAGCTGATATCTTACTTTTACCTAAAAAGTCTTTCTAAAACCTTTTGGACTGGCTTTGGATTAATTACAGAAAGTGGCAGCAAGGTTTATTTTTTCAACAAGCTTGTAAAGAGAGTGTTATTCTAATCATCTCACCTTACAGTCCAGATGAAGACAGTTTGAAAATGTGATTAAAATTCACTGGCAAACATATTTAAGTGTTCAAAAATGGATGAATGTGAGTCATTGCAGCAAAGGCCCCAATCATATATATTTAGAGACCAGTCAGCACCCTCCTGGCAACCACAGGCCAGGGGGGAGAAATATAATTATTCACTAATTGGTTGACAAGTAAGTGCAGATTGCCACGGTTGCCCATAGTGTACATTTCTGCAAACACTCAGCAACTGTTCCCCAAGCATTCTGCAACTAGGAAAACGTAACTGTTTCCTTTCAAAGTAAAAGTTGTACCTTTTGAAATCTTTTGATTGCACAACTTTTACTTTGAAAAAACTGCTGTGCTCACTGTTAATTTGTGCAAGAGATGCCGACTTGACTGAAAATGACCGTGAACTAAATGTGTATTCTGCGGACTGGGGTTTTCCAGCCTTAAGGTGGTCATGATGATCAAAGAATGTACCTGTGACAAAAAAACTGCATGGACATCTAGTTTGTGACTTTGCAATTTGTCACAAAACCATAGACCTTTAGAACATGCCCAGCTGGGCTGGACATCCCCTAAAACAGGCTCTGGTTTTTCATCTATTTCACTCTAAAAGGGACCAAAGTTTGCAAAATCATAATCATAATGCATCAAATAAAACTTGAGAATATTGGTTATAGAACCATAAACTCATTAGAAAAACACCATGAGAGTCACCTGCTGGGGGGGGGGCGGGGGAACCCATATTAGAACGAACACAGGTCATAAGTTACAAACTTCCTTTTAAGTAACTACCTAAGTTTAGTCTGATGTACAAAGATATAATTTTACTCTGTAGGTCTCAAAAATTGTTATTAATTCATGTATTTTAGCTGTGTCAAATAAAGTGATAAATAGAGTGTAACTGTATCACACCATTCATGCCACCAATGGGTTTACAGACCCAGTCTTCATTTTAATGTCAAATACACATCTGTAAAGTTTTGTGCCTTTGTAGTAGTAACTAAAGTAAATCTCCCATGCAACATTTTGCCATGATGACAGACAAACTCCCAAGATCTGTCGCTGCCAGTAACATGCTAATTGTCATCAGCTGCAAGCTAAGGAAAAGAAGAAAGAAAGAAAAAAGGCCACATTTTGTGAAGCGAGTTATATAACACGGGGGGAGTACAAATGGTTATGGGGGCCATGTTGCCATACTGGAAGACTGACAACAAAATGAGAGAGTGTAACACTATCACCTCCTAAACCCTGATAAAACAAAGGAAATTATGTTGCCAGATACAGCTGTTTGAATTACACTTTAAAAGCGAGACTAAAGATCAGAAAGGATAAAACACCCACTTTATAACCCTCCAGATAAAAGAATAATAAAACAACACACTGAACAGTACAAATTCATGAACCCTGGCTTGGTATCTGCCAGGCTGAGTGCTACACTGAATTCACCGAGTTGAAAGCATTTTGTGCGAGTTGGCTGTGGACCAAAAAGCCTCTAAAAGGCTTTATGTGTTGGTTTCTGAATGGTCAGCTGCAGGTGGTGATTGAAGGAGGCTGGAAAAAGAAGGATGAAAGGTATCCCTGACCCAAAATATTAAAATGAGAAACCACTGTCTTTCTAGTTTTTCCAACTGGAATATTCTGTGCGGGATTTGGCAAAAAAGCAGGTGTTTTTTTCCGCTTTTGTTGGAATGGCATCGCAGACAACGGCTTCAGAGAGCGACCAGGCAACATATTAGTCATTAAAACTCTGACAGCTCTCTACAAAGATCTCCTCCTGAGCTCATGGCAACACATAGGGCCTAACGGCAGGGTTCAGCTGGGACTCTTGGCTCAGGCTCTTGACTCAAACAGGCTGTGCGCGTGTGCATGTGTGTGTGTGTGCGTGAGTGTGCGGGAGTTAACAGTCGCTGTGGTGCCATTTGGACCGGTGCCTGACACCCTCCGTGTTAATAAGAGTAATCAGTGCCCCCATGCCTGCTACCAGCCTACATAGCACAGCAGAGACATGGCACAGGCCTCCACTGCCACCTGAGTGTGTTTACCCAAAACACACGCTACCTCCCCCGCTCCATGCACACACACACACACACACACACACAAAACAACCCAGAGGAGCTAATGAGGGGGAAATGCAGTCAATACAGTACAATTGATCAGCATTGTCCGGCGACAGCACACCATCGATTGGGTTTCCCTCGCCAGTAATGCCTCATTAGCCGCGTCTTCGGCACACATGAGCAAACACACAATCAGGTGTAATGCATTGCACCACAAACAAATCATAGCATTTAATTTCCAGGCGCTTGCTTGGCTTTGGTTCATTTCGCAGAGAATGCCTCGTACATTTGCAGCAGATGAATGTGCCGCTGCAGCTGCAGCAGTTCATGTGTTTTTATTAATATCAATTGTGTGATATCAATGTTAGGGCTCAGTGTGGAATTGTGTTTGCCTGTTGAGGCAGTGGAAGCAGAGGAAAAGCAATCAAACAGCAGTTTATAGTACTAAACCATTAGTTGATTTGAGATATTTTCACCTTAATTACTTTAGTCTCATAAAATGTTGCAAACACTTGTGGTTTGCACAGAAATTTAATTCAGTGCAATTAAATTTTTTTCCAAATCACAACAGTTGCTGTTGTCTTTACCTCATTTACTGTAAGGTAAACACCCTACAATAACGCAGAGAAAACCCCAATAATCAGATGACCCCTTATAAGGATGCACTTTGGTGACAGCGGGAAAGAAAAACTCCCTTTTAACAGGAAGAAACCTCTGGCAGAACCATGCTCAGGTAGGGAAGGTGATCTGCCGCGACCAGTAGGGGGTGAGGAGAGGAAGACAGAAGAAAGATACATCGTGGGAGAGAGCCAGAGATGAATAAAAAGTAGTGTTGTGGAAAATCTGGGGTTTGAAGAGTTACAGTTATGAGTGGTTTATATAGATTTTATATTAGATACTGTGACATCAGTTGTTGGGTTTAGTATTTTTCTGTTACCAGGCAGTTTTTATTTGGAAAAACTGCTTGTTTTTAAACTAACTTTCCAGCCAACTTTCTCAAACATTTAAACTTTTAGGTTTAAACAATAAAAACTTTGCAAACTAGTGAATATTCGGCTTGATAATGACTTACAGAAAAAGCTTGAATATTAGTTGTTCCAGAATTAATTAGTTTTTTACATTTTTTTAATGAGTCTTCACTCTCGAGCCACAGTGATTCCTCCACAGCCCTGAGCAGCTTCAGCAGGTCATCCTGCCCCAAGAATGTCCCTGGTCACCAGGTCAGCAGGCGGTTTTAAGGCCTGTGGACCTTTTAAAAGCATTCAGTAAACTATGACAGACAGCAGGGGTTCAATATGACAGCGATAGTTGGGTTGTCACGAGACTTCTACCACGAGACTAAGGACTTGTGGCACACAGCACATCTATTTTTCTCCAGTATTTTTTTTTGGATATCTTGGTGTTTTACTTGGCAGTCTTGTCACTTTTCATAATTCTTGCCAGTGTGAGGGTGGAACTGATTTATTTGGAGCATCTGTTGGTCCCGCTGGACTGAAATGCAGCTGTGCACACTGAAAAGCAACACAAACTTTTCTCCAGTGTAAAAGAAATTAATTTGATGTTTTCCAAAATTGTTATCGAGTTAGTAGCCGCAGGATTTATTGCATCCTCTATTCCCACCTCACTGCTCAGAAAGAGACTTGTTAAATGTTTATTTTAGCACAAATTAGACCTGTTGGTTGCTGGACTTCCAGTCTGCTTCCGCTTGGTAACACCGAGACCCTCGCGCTAACCTCCGAGCCCCATATCAGATTTTTTTCATGGATCCAGACTCGATTGGAGGTGCTGTAATCTGATAAATGGCTTGTGGTTGGGCTCCATGTGTGTACATGTGTGTTTGGATGGCGGTCAGGAGGTAAATCCGAGTGTGTGCACATGTCCATTAGTGTGTTTATGTGTGTTTAAATGTGTACCGACGTCAAGTGGCGACTGAAACGAAGTGTGCGTGTGAGGTTTGTTCCAGTGGCCAAACACTGCTCCCATAGAGGTGTCTCCCGCTGATTCCCAGCCAGACCACCGCTTCCTGAGCCCTGCGTGGATGAAAAATATCCCCCATGCATGAGCGCACACACAAACATACAAATCTGTGGAAAGCCCACTTGCCTGCCTGGAAAAACCTGGAGTCCTAAGGGACTGGATTCCCTTAGAAAACACACACCATTCCTCTTACAGTGTGCCCAGTGTGTTGCATGCATTTGGAATCAACTTGTCAAGGAGGAGGAGGAAACCTCGGACAGACGAGAACACTTTCCAGAAGCGTACCTCAGATCTAAGCCTTGAGAGGTAGAAGAGAAGAATAAAAAGATGCACCGCGAGCCCGTCTTTGCTGTTTGCCTTTCATCTCGGAGCCTGCAAGTTCCTGCGGTTCAGAGTGACGCTCCAAATAGCAGCAAGCGTGTCAGCCCAGCCATGTGTGTTTACCTACAGGCCAAGAGTCGGCCTGTCAGGCTTTTCAGTTGTCCTCAGCACTCAGCATGACGACTGAACACATCTTTATAGCTATTATGGGAGGACGGCGAGGTCAGAGAGGTGTTTCTTTGCATGTCAGCAAGCAAAAGTGTGTGCGAAGCAGCAGCAGCAGCAGGAGCAGATCAATCAAAGGTGTCTGATTAAGAGCACGAAGGCTGGTTCCCATTTCCCTCCAAACTGAAGGCAATCCTGCCACATGTAGATTGGGTGTCATTCAACCACAGGCTGTCAGCGACTTGTGTACATAGACAAACACATTAACCACCGGGGCCGATTGCCGTAATGACAGTAATAGAGCAGGCCCAATGACAGACAACAGAATAGCAGATTGGCCGAGGCTGACAGAGGGAAATAGGGAAACAGATTTCCAGGGTTTTTTGTTAGAGGTCTGTCTTTTTCTCCCTCAGCTAAAGGTGCTCATTTGCTAAGGTGAAACGGTTGCAGCACTGCAAGTGGAGGGCAATTTCTCTCCCATCAAGTGTGTATTTAATTTTTTTTACTCGTCCCTCAGGGCCGCTTGAAGGCTACAATTGATGTTAACATCTCACTTGATTGTACGATTTCTGTGGTGGAGGCCTCCCCTCGGCCATTACCAGTAATCCTTAAACATCCACACACGCTCGAGTCTTTGTGTTCTTGAACTTAGTGATGGGTCACAGCCTCTTTTGTCCAGCCAACACCGCCCGGAGATTCCTGCTTGTACTGTACACGTGAAAGGAGCTTCACAGAAGGATAAAGAGATGTATTAGAAACAAAGTTAGTCTACATTCAGAAATCAGTCCACAATTTTCCTGGTGGTAAAACAGCCAACTCCTACTGCTAAAGTTCTTTTTATAAATTATTTAAGCCACATAGCTTTCAGTTTTAGTACTAATATTTAGTATTATTTAGTAGTAGTATTTGCTTTACAGTTAGGTTTGTATACAGTCATGTAAAAAACTAAGTGCACCCCATCATTCAGTACTTGTAGAACCACCTCTATCAGCATTAACAGCAATTGTTTTCTGTGTGACTTTATCGGCCTCTCACATTTTTGTGGAGCAATTTTGCCCCATTCTTGTTTACAGCATTGCTTCACTTCCTTGAGAATTATAAAGCTCTTAAGGTCCCACCACTGCATTTCAGTCATGTTAAGGTCTGGACTTTGCAGCACTTTGAGTCTTTTCTTTTCCAAGCATTCTGTTGTAGTTTCACTGCTGTGCGTGTATCATTGTCCTGTTTCATGACTCAGTTTGGGTCAAGCTTTATCTGTCAGGCAGATGTCTCCACATTTGACTCTAGAGTACTTTGGTATACAGAGGAGTTCATGGTCAACTCAATGACTGCAAGGTGCCCAGGTCCTGTTGTTGCAAAACAAAACCCAAATCATCACTCCTCTAACATGACAGCTGCTATGAGTTATTAGTGCTGATATGCCATCCATTATGGCCAATTATTAGGTTTAGAACATATACCTATATATTATATATAAGGCAAAAGCTAAATTTGCACAATTCCAATGAGCTCAAAAGTCAATATTTGGTGTGACCACCTTTATTCTTCAGCACAATCTGAACTCTCTTAGGCTGCTTTCTTGTTATTTCTTCAAATAGTCTTCAGGAATAGTTCTCCAGGCTTCTTGAAGGACATTCAAAGCTCTTCTTTGGATGTTTCTGCCAAGAAAATTATGACCAAAGACCTATTAACTGACAAACGTGGTGCATCCTTGAGTTTTTCCTTGGATGTTACTCAAGGACATTCAAGTACTTATTTTTTTTTCTTGGACCCTAGTTTCTTCAGTGTAAGTATGTATAAATGGGTAAGAAGAAGAAGGATGTTAGCATTAATATATACAGTGCAGTACTGTTAAAAAGTCCTGAGCCACCCTCATTTCTTGATCTTTTGTTAGAAAAATGGAAAATAGGTGAAGCAATTTATTGAAAGAAGAGCAAATGTACATGAAAATACAGTATATAAGGCAAAGGCTAAATTTGCACAATTCTAATGAGCTCAAAAGTCAATATTTGGTGTGACCACCTTTATTCTTCAGCACAGTCTGAACTCTCTTAGGCAGCTTTCTTGTCATGTCTTTAAGTCGTCTTCAGGAATAGTTCTCCAGGTTTCTTGAAGAACATTCAAAGCTCTTCTTTGGATGTTTCTGCCTTTTGTTCTGTTCTCTGTCAACATGATCCCACACTGCTTCAATAATGTTGAGGTCCGGGCTCTGGGGAGGCCAATCCATGACTGATAGTGCTCCACTTTTTACTCCATTGGCAGTGTGTTCAGGATCATTGTCATGCTAAAGTGAAGCCGTTGTTCATCAGATGCTTTCCAGATGGCATTGCATAGTGGGTGAAAATGTGATGGTACTTTTTACATTCATCCAATTATGTTGACAGGAAGGTACACTGTCTGGACTGAAAATTAGTGAAAAAGCAGCCAGTGTCCAAAGAAAGCCTCCAGAAAAGCTGGTGAAATATTTTTTTGAAATAAATCACAAGTTTGGCTCCTTGTGAGCAAAAAATAAAGAAATGAGAGGTGTCTTAAGACTTTTTTATAGTACTGTAGGTACTTCTGGGCCCGAACTTTACTGCACCACTAGGATACTGGGATTGAAACTTATCAGAATTCGTAGTTATTATTTTTAGCAAGCAAGACAAAACAGACAGGCCAATTTCTTCCAATATTTCATGGGTTTTCCACACTATGTAATTGGATTTGCGATGCCGAGATGCTTGCACTGATCAGATTAACGTAAAATAAAAGGCATCTCTTTTGTAATACACTCTGATGCACATTAAGATCACTAAAGACAATTCAATCACTTTTCTCTTGAAGCCTTCTGAAAGCCAACATTATACATGAGTGTGAGTCTGTACTCATTCAAAGCTACAAACTCACTTAAACACAAATCTTCACCAGCAGCAGGGGGCCAAATCAAGCCGATGTTCCCCGTTTGATATTTTCAGAGGACGGCCTGGTTGGATTTGACTCTGCAAAGTCAGACTGGAGCAGCTAGTTTGAAGGCAGTGGGAGACAAGGTGGAGTTTTGTGTATTACTAACACAGGGAAGGGTGCATGTGTGCGTTTTTCTGTGTGTCTGACTTTCTGTCTTCCACTCTTCAAATCCAAATGCACTGCACAGCTATGCAGGAGGAACAAAAAAAAAAGGGGGGGGGGGGGGGGATCAAAGCAGTGCTGTCATCTGGTTATGCAAAATCAGCAGAGGATAGTATTTGTAAACCTGGGCTAGCTGTTCAAACAATGCATGATTATATATCTGGCCTCCACGCTTTCCCCTGTCCTCTTTTTCCCATTTTTCCAGGTGAGAAGATTATGTGGCTGGGTTGTGTCATTTTACTCAAATTGCGTACACCTGACAACCCAGAGAGAGTGTGAGCATGTGTGTGAATGTGTGTGTGTGTTTGTGCGAATAGCTGCTGTCATTTGCTGTCTGTTTGCATATCTACCTGCGCTGGGTGAAAAGTGTGTGGGCATCCGTGGGTGTGTTTGTTTTCGTGGCCACTAACGGGGAGCATTGCTGGTGAAAGGCTGGCCTTCCGTGTCGGTGGACCTCTAATTTGTTCCGCCACGGCAGAAGTCGGCTAATGCAGCACACCTGCTATCCCTGTACCATCATTAGCCGGTGCAGAACGGCAAAAAGGTCAAACATAAACAGAGAGATCACAGAGAGGGAGAGCGGGAGGAACACAGGCAGAATGAGAAAGAAGAGAAGAGAGAGAGCGTGTGTGCGTGTGAGAGAGAGATAGCGGGAGAGAGATAAGTGTTAATGTGGGGATGATGAGCGGGCGTGGGCTGCCCAGGCAAGGAGAGATGCATGATGGGAATACTTCACACACCCGGGGTGCCTGCCTCTGATCTTGGCAAATGAGCCCCAACACGTAGGCATGAGCGGCGTGCGTGTGCGAGCAGAAACACGCTGACCAACTACTCGCAAACCGACTTGTTTTGGAGTGCGAAGTTTGGATGAAATCCCACACAGTCAGCTGTGCAGATGTGATTTCATTCATTTCCAGCAGTTCTGACACAAAGTAAAGGCACGGCAGTAATTAGAACAAAAAAAAAACATATATCCTTTTGATCATCATACATCTCGAGAACTGTTCACTTTGTAGTTAAGAGGGGTGACTGGAGCGAAGCTTGAACTGGTTTCCACCGTTTAACAAGACTCTTGAGGAACAGTGTGCGAAGCAAGGGTGAGGGGCAGTTTCAGGGGCTGAAAACTGAACTGTAGTTTCTCTAATGGCCACTTGAGGCTGGCCCCAAAAGGAAGGAAACCCCCATATACTCCCATTTTAAAATGCCCACCTTGAACCCTGAAATGAACCATATTTACATCCTGGTACAAAAATGTATTTTGGACTAACTTGCTCATATGCATTTTATTACGCGTGCGGCTGCTTTTGTTGAGAAGATGTGCCAACATAGGCCGCTATAGTTGACTGCAGTCTTAATTGTTATGACCTTGAATCCCAATCGATGAATTGGACCTCTCTTAAATGTTTGTGTTGGTTTCTTTTGAAGTAATAATAATAATTAGTCAGTTATGCAGCATTAATTAGCAGGTATCTGTGCCTGTCCACTGGACCCATACAGTTTATGAGTGTAGCTTACGGCTCAAGGCCCAGAGACCAATCCATGACTCCCTGGCAACATCTGGTCACTAGGAACAAAATGTGCATTCCCCAACCAGTAGGCGATTACTGAGTCACTACCGTAGTCACATTTATTTAGAGACTGCTTAGTGATGGTAGGCACTGCTAGGGAGAAATGAAACTGTTTGGCAAATGATTGCAGGAGATTTCTTGCTTTTGAAATTGGTTACAAAGAGGCATATGGTGTTAGTACCTGCTTGCCATTGCTTTGGTCAATAGCAGGATGCTGTGGTTGCAGGTTTTGCATGTAAGATACCGACTTGTCTGCAAACAGTTACCAACTGCTGTTCTAGTGATCATGAAACTGTAAAAAGTGTAAAGCAAATCACAAACTTCCCTCTGATACCTTTGGTTATTGGCAGGTTGCCACGGTTGCCCCTCATCTGCATGGAAGACTCCAACTTGTCTGCAAACAGTCACAAACATTACCATGTACACCATGCAGCTAGGGGAGTAAAAGCAACCGGTTAGAAACTAAAGCTAGCAGGACAAAGTTTTTGGTGCTGCACACTCGTTGCAACCAGCTTCACTCAGAAACCTCCAGCAACCACTCCCCAATGTCGTTTTTTTGGGAAATACACATTTTCCGCACCTACTCTGTAAGCCTCTGTGGCCAAGGCCTTACTAAACATTACCATAAGCTAACGACATGGCACTCCATCATCCGTTCAAAATATGGTCCCTTCCAAAAATTCAACATGGCATCTGCTAAAATCCTAGATTTTTAAAACAAGGATTCAAAATGGGTTCAGAAACCAGTGGGTGGCATCATAGTTGCTACATCATTTTTTATTTACAGTGATCAAGGGATGGGAACAAACAGAAGACGTGCCATTTGTTGTATGGTCCTACTTTGTCTCCTGTCAGTACTACCTGTAACATGACTGATCAGGACAAGCACATGCTGGGGTTTTTTTTTCTATTGTGGCTCATGAGCTGCTTTCATGTTTTGTTTTTTGTGCGTATTTGGAATCATTGTGTGTGGGTTTGGTGTCAAATCAGAGATTTTTAATGACTTCCTGCCTGCTCGACAGCCTCTTGCTCATCTCACCAACCCCATCTCATAGTGATTTTTCCACGTAATCACAAATGAATTATGAAACCAATGGTGATTATGTAGCTAGAAACATTTGTCAGTAGGCAGTGAGTTATTGGTGTCGGAGGCCACGGTAGGATAGTCAGCGCTCTTTCCCTTGCTGCAACGATGTGATAATGGTTTAATGTCAAAGAAGTTTTTGATTGAAACAAATTATTGCTGAAACGTTCTGCTTTATATCAAGATATGTTAAAAGTGAACAATTTATCACCTCCAAAACCTGAGATCTGATCTGATCGTCAGTATTTCAGTGTTTTGATCCCTTTCACAAGTCACAAGGTCATAGTTACTTCTTAGATGTTTATGATAGCATAACAGAAAGTTTGTGAGAAATCTTTTAAAAGTCAGCATTGGTGAATTCATGATGATGAAACATACATCCTCATTATAACTGCACTCATGATGGGCCTCATTTTCAAATATGCCCAGTAAAATGTTCTCCAAATGTGCTAGAAATAAAATGCTGAATCACTGACGGGCTTATTGTCTGCAATCTGTATACCGCAACACCTCAGCTTGATCTAGATAAGGAAATGCATTTGTCTGATGTGAATCATGGAGAAAATGTGCAGATGTTCTGACAGAAAAAAAGAAAAAAGGCACCGAATGAAGTTCCGGTGAATTCTCATAAAAAAACAGAAAGGAATAACAGACCAGAAGAAAAAGAAGGAAGCAGATGGAGGACAAGCTGATCTGTCAGCTCAAGATGTGAAACTCGCTGCAATTCTTGGAATTCAAAACTAGTATAGCCTGCTGCTGAGAAATGAAGACTTAATGGGCATAGCATATCACTGCATCATACACCAGGAAAGCCTGTGTGGTAAAGTCCTAAAAATGGAGCATGTAATGATCACCGTAACGCAAACCGTAAATTGTATCTGAGCTAAAAGTTTAAATCACCGTCAATTTCAGTCTTTTATGTGGGAAATAGATTCAGAGTTTGCCGACATTTCTTATCATACAGAGGTCCGTTGGCTGAGTTGGGGAAAAGTTCTCAATAGAGTTTTTGAGCTCAGCAAGGAAATCTGTCAGTTCATGGACATGACATGTATGATGCAGTGAAGGCATTTCAAGTGAAGCTGTCATAAATGCACCAGTGCAACTTGCCTCACTTGAACCAAGTCAGCGGACTTTGCTGAACTGCACCTGTGCAGATTCAGATGGAGCTGCAGTGTAATGATACACTGAATGGCCCGCACAGTTTATTAGTTCCATTCCTGAAGCAACGCCCCAGCTCCGTCTACATGCGGCTCCAACCTTGTGTATGCTTTCATTTATTTTTTCTGGGGTTTTTGGCAGCGTGTTCATATTTCTAACTTGCATAATTTTGACAGGATATATTTTTATGAAGAGCAAAATATTTAAAGTTGTAAAAATATTTAAAGCGCGAGATATGTGAAGACTTATCAAAGTGTCTGAAATGTAACATTCCAACTTCCCCCTTAGTGTGTTTGTTGGGCAGCTTAGATAATGTCACTTCAGAAAAGAATATAGCCCATATGGTTTTCACTGCCCTATGCATAGCCAAGAAAACAGTCCTCATGAACTGGAAAAATAAAAACAATCTTAATTCTAACCAATATAGAAATTATCTATTAGATTACATTAGTCTTGATACAGCCTCTGCCACCACATCAGATCAATTGCTCTGGGCTCCTTTGATCAGCTCCATTACCTAGTGGGGGTGGGGGGTCATAGTTTGGTCCCGCCTTCACTGTTGTGATTGGTGTGGGGGTAGGGACAGGCTTAGGGCGTCGGGGGGTTCCCCGGAGGCATCTTCCTTGGGGGGCTCAACCCGGGGTAGCGGTCATGTCCGGTGGGGGCTCTTTTGGCTCTCGGGTGACTGTTTCCTCGTGGCTGCGTGCAGCGGGGCTAGGGGAGAGTCTGTGCTGACGGACGTGGGTTACTGACCTGGTAGCCTGTCTGCCCCTGGGTGGGTCCGGGATGGGCGTGAGGTTCTGGGGGCGCTCCATCTCTGGGCTGGGGCCCTGGCCGGGCCTCGGGGCCTTGGGTCCTGGTTTGTGTGTTGCCGGGGTTGTGGGCGGGTGGGTGCATGGGGGCCCATCCCTGGCGCAGGGTGCCACCGGTGCGTCGAGCCGCCTGGGGGGCTCTTCAACTGGTGGGGGAGATTGTCACACCTTGCAGGAGCTTTCCTCTCCTCAGGAACTCTCTGCAGGAGGGGGAGATACAGGAGAGGTGGAGGAAGATCTCAGCCTGGGCGTCTATTGTCTCATGTAGTCTGGAAGATGAATGGATGGTGGGGTGGGTGCAGTTTTCTCTGTAGTGGGGTTGGGTGGACTGTCCCGGGCTCTGTGGGGCCGGGGGGCGCTGCTGCGCTGGGCCCCAGTCTGGATGGGCCTGGGCCCCCTTTCCCTGGCAGGTCGCGGAGTATGGGAGTGCCTACTGGAGTCAGCGGGGGAGCTGGCCCCAGGGAGGGGTCACCTGCCCCTCCCTTCCTTCCCTCCCCATCTCCAGCTGCCTCCCTCTTCCCGCTCCACCACAACCACCCACACATGCAGGGCCTTGGAGTAGGGGTATGTCACCAGGGTGCAGAGGAGGCTACCCCCCCCCTCTGTCCCCTTCTGGCTGCCTCTACCTCAATTTTATCCCACAACTTAGACATTCACATTACTCACACTCTCATTACACATACATATAGGATCTTGGGGGTGGGCACGATACACGGAGTCCAAATTACCATCAGGGTGTACACCTCACCCCTGGCATCGTTGCCCACCTCTCAAGGTTAAATACACGTAGACATTGAGGGCTAGCAGGAGGGACTATGCGCTTACCTGCTGCTCTCTGGCAGGAAGCTCCATGCCCTCCTGGGTTTTAATTGCACCTTAGAACACACATGCATCAACACTACAATGAGCGGGTGGAGGGAGGTTTGGAGTCTTCTCTCACCCCCGTTCTCTGCGGCCTGCTGGAGCGGGGGGGCTAGGAGGAGTTGGCCGTCCGACTGCGGTCTGGAGTGTGGGGCCTCTCTGCTGCTGCGGAGTCGGGGCGGTCTGCCTCTCCCCACCGCAGGGAAAAGGGTAACACCACCTGGGTCTGGGTGCAGTTCCCCCCTCCAGGGGCAAGGGTACCTAGACCCGGTTCGTAGAGTACGCTTGGGGAGTGTGATCGTGTGTACAGCGTCTCTTTATGTCTGTCTCCACGTTGGTTGAGTGTGGAGTAAGTGTATATGAGAGTGTAACCCATATTTGAGTATGGCTTAACTAGAATACACCAGAATAAAAGAATCATTAATCTAAGCAGCACACTTCATTTGTAATGAATAAACCATAGGTGCAGCAGTTAAGGAGTTAACTGTTCTGGTTTAGACACGTGTCAATGAGCTAGGCCAATGAGCTGCTGAAACGTGGTACAGGCTCCGCCTGCCGCCCCTGCCTAGGAGGACACAGATTTTTCTTTTCTCTCTTCCGCTCGCGAACCTTCCATGAGCAAGCTAGTGAGGAAACGAGACACGGCGATTTACTGAGACGAGGTATGAAAAAGAGTAATATAGACGGAGAGCTAGCACTCGCCGTTTACGAAAGATTGTTTTACTGTATGTATATTGCTAAGACGAGTAATTAGCTGGTTCTTTTTACATTGCTTAGTCGAGAAAGGTCGGGAGTTAGAGACGACGCCATTTCATCGGTCGTGCGCCATCTCGCGCTGCTCCGTCTTTCTAATTCTGACATCGGTGAGCAAAGTGTTTTACTTGTTCATTATTTATCTGTGTTTCATGAATGCCTTGCAAGTAAAATGTTCCAGTGTTTAATGATAATTGTTTAGGAATGTTCTGTAGGAAACTTTGTTCAATTTACTGAAACCCAGTAGTTGAAGCGAATGTGTGAATTGTGATTTTATGAGGAACTTAATATGTCCCATGACACTGTCGTTGACAGGTCAGGTTTTTTTTCTTTTGTTCGGTTTTGTTTTTTTTGTTTCTTTGGTTTGTATCTTCCTGGTGCATTCCAACGGATCCTGAAATTGATGGCGAGCCAACCCCGTTGAAGGACCAAATGACTATGTTCTGTCCTGCACATCAGAGTGTGGTAGGCCAGATGCAACAAAACAGAGACACACCACGCCATTTTGTACTCGTAGTCCCCCTTTTTCACACACATCCCCCTGGACTCACGGGCGGGTTGTTTTAAGGACACGTTTTACGGACTCTGTACATTCCATGAATGTGGACAAAAGTGAGTGTGAGCGGTCGGAAATAACCCTCCAGCTGATTAACTGTTGCTATTTGTAAACGAAGTCTGTGAAAATGCAAATAAGTGTTAACATTTATATGCTGATGATTGACATTGTGGTTCATTGTTGGATGTGAACTGTACCTCTAGAAAGGGTGCACCCAGGTAAGATTTCTTTTTTTTTTTTTTTTTTTTTCATCGAGTGATCACTGTGATTTTGCCAAAAGGTAATATTAAGAGAGTACTGGTACCGAAAGGGAATAATTTCATTTGTAAGTGTTTTGTATGTTGTTATAATGTCCTGTTATTTCTAATTGAAAAGAAAAATACAATTCCGGTTATTTTTCAAAACTCGCGGTTGTCTGAGTCTCATTCAGTTCGCCTCTCCTGTACGTAGCCGAACCTACTGGTCCAAATCTTTGAGCTCTTTGGTGTCAAATTTGGGTGACATACTCTTGTTTTGATCTGGGAGTATTTGAAACACGCACATGAGTGTTACAAGTGCATGAGGGTGGGAATGGATGTTTGTGTCTGTGTGTGCCTGTATGTCTGTGTCTATATGTCAGGTTGGGTATCAGACGCCACCTCTCTGGGGACATCTCAGGCCCTCCAAGGTTTGGAGGCCTATCTCCACCCACCACCACTTCCCCCGCCAGTGGCGGACTCCCTCAGGTGTCGGTGCGTTGGTGGTTCTTTGTGTCTGGGGGTGGGCGTCCGGGTACACACCGGCTCACTCCTTGGCGGCCGCTTATCGGGGCCTGGAACCTGGGGCTCGCTCGGGCCACTTCGGAGGTGGGGTGCCCCCGGCCTCTCGGCCTGGGGCTCGGTCACTCAGGCACAGCTGGCTGCCGGCGGTGCTCACGGGCACGTCACTGCAACTCCCCCTGGCTTCTGCTCCGCGGCTGCTGAGTGAGCCCTCATCTGGGACTCTCCTCAGCTCTTACTGGGACAGTGGCGCGGCTGCCCCTCTGTTGGTCTTCCTTGGTCTCTTGTGTTCTGGGGGCCTCTGGATGTCTGGAGTTTTGATCTCCTCCATACCTGCTTCATACCCTGGAGGACGGGGCTGTGGCCCCCCCACACTCCCTAGCAGATCATTACATGGAGAAACCTTTGGAATGCAAGCATGCTGATCCACACAGGTATGCACACAGGTGTACACACGGGTATTCACAGACGCGGACTACAGCTTTCTTGGCTGCTGCCTCAAAGCACATTGTGCGCTGTCTATCTTGCGTGCTGCACAATATCATTTATTATTTAGTATCTACTGATATCTACTGCTAGCTAGTTTATTGTGATGGTGCCGTTTTTTTTATTATGTTGCTCTTTGTTGTTTGCTTTCTCTTCTGTTTTTTTTTCTCCATACAGGTGACCCAGGTGTTTTGTTTGTTTTGTTTTTTTGTTTTTTTTCTTTCTTCCCCCCCTTCTCATCGTCTCTTCTCCCCTTTGGTTTTCTTTCTCTCCCTCTCTTTCTTTCATTCTTTCTCCCTGTCCTATCCCCCAGTCATGTCTGTCCCGTTTGTAGCAACTGAAAATAAAATAAATTCATAATTATAATAAAGGTCAATCAAATGGACCAATATGGCAAGGCCATGATGATCCACTTGGTAAAATAAATCTGCTTGGCATCTTTCTTGGCCTTAAGACAACAATTCTGATGGCTAAAGATCGAAACGGGACACAAAAGAAGAAAAAAAAAATAAAATAAAAAATTTAAAGTTAGAGTTTTTTTTTTAAAGTTTATTTATTCTGGACTAATATACCTGTCTGTTTTTATTCATTTTTATGTTTAAAAAACTTTGTTTTAGTTTGTTCAATAAATGTTTATCTTGTTTGGCCCGAGACCCAAAGTGTGCTTTGAGTTTTGGCCCCCTGTGCAATTGAGTTTGACACCCCTGTTTTAAAAGAATCATAAGCTGCTGTTATACACTTTTGAAAGTGTACCATGTCATGATTTATGAGATTCTGAACACATTTTAATGACCACTAAATCACTCAGATTTTTACTTTCCGTACTAATTAGTTAACAAAACAAAACACAGCTTTCAGCTTTTCATGTATTTTGGAGACCTGGAATGTAAACGTGCCCGTCTCTAAATCACTTCTGTTGTTTAAATGTGCTATAGGTTATAAATAAAACAGACATTTTTCACTGTGCATGTTGGAAGTACATATTTTTAACAGTTCAGTGGGCTACTTATTGAACTCAGAGCTTAGAAACAACGTATTGATCCTGTTGCACTACTATAGATCTGATGGCAATATCAGCGTTGGCATCGATACGATCTACTACAATATTTGGATCAATCAGCCCATCTCTACCTTTTATCGAACTTTGGGTCATGGCTGGAGCCTATCCTAGCTGTCCTGGGTGAAGACTTGGGGTTGATCCTGGGCAGGTTGCAACAGTTTTCACAGTTAATCTAACATTCATGTCTTCAGGCTGTGGGAGGAAGCCAAAGTAACTGAAAGGAACCCACACAGCACAGGGAAAACAAGCAAACGCCACGCAGGAAGACTCCAGCGCCTTCTTGATGACTGGCATCAGTACTAAATGTGTCACCACTAAAACTAGGAAAACAAAGGCTGCTGTGGACGTGACATTATTACTTTAATAAAGATAAGAATCAGAGAATTAAGCTTCACCACTTGCTTACATCAAACAGTTCCTGCAAAAATAAGTCATCGCATTAATTTGTGTGGTAAGGAGGAATAAATACTCCCCTGACTACACTTGGCTTGGCACACACTCGCCTATATAGAGTAAACAGACATTTTAAACGCTGTCCCATAAACACACACACACACACACACACACACACACACACACACACACACACACACACACACACACACACACACACACACACAAGCAGCTAAGAATGAGAGGGAGAGAGAGATGCTGTCCCCAAATACCTGGCTGTGTGGTAATTAATCGCTGTGGTATTTAGGAGTGTTCAGCTAGACAAATATGACAGAGACAGGGACAATTAGTTTGGCTCTTTCAGCTACATTAACTCTCTCAGCTATTACACCCCAGTGCCAAAGCCTAAGTCCTCCCATAGGAAAGCAGTGCGGCGATGGCCGCTCACTGAGCGTGGAAGTACCACAGGAGGAAAAAGAAGAAAGAAACCAGGAGAGGCTTGTTTGTGGTGATGCGTAATTGGGAATAAATTTCAATTATCTGCAGTGTCACTTCCTCAGGTGTGTTTTTGCAATTCTTTGGAGGTATGTGAAAGGTCTGAGGTTGTAAATCAGTTTGTGTTCAGAACGTGTGCGTTTACCACACAATTCTGCATTTGTCAGGTCACGACGGTAAAACCTTGTTAACACGTTGCATTTCAGGAAACCCACCGTTTTCCACAAGATAATGTAATTGCAAAATGTAATCTGAAGCTTAATTAAAGTGTTTTGAAGTGCAGCAGCAGAGAAACAAGTCCACACTGTTTTATACTATAGCCTACAATAATATGTCTTTCAGTTCATCAAAAGCAGAGATATCAGCATCATTTTGTATCGTGGACTGGACCAGAGAAACTTGCTGTCAGTGAAAAAAAATTGAACTACACGTTTAATCCCCGAGACATCTTAATATAAGAAAAAGAAGTGAAATGTCACGTGTCAGTTTTTCCTCACGCTAAAGAAACGCTGCTGTATTAATCTTTCAGCATGGCTCTTTGGGCTTAAACTGTAAGCCATAAATGTCCAGATGATTATAAATTATGATTATAAAACAGAAAAGTCTCTGTTGATTCACAGAAAAAATATACATTTCTATAGTCTGTAGTGAAAAAACAGGAATATTTCTGTTATTTCATTGTTTATCTGCTACTTAATTAAATTGGTGTGTGCATGAAAAGCTGCGAAATGTATTAAAATACAGTTAAAAGTCTAAACATTTATGCCTTACTTCATATTTTTCACAGGCATCCAGTGGGCCAGATCAGAGTCTTTGCTGCTCCAATTCTGGCTCTCGGGCCTTATGTTTGACATAAAGCATCTCCTTGCTTTAAATAGCAGGAATTATTTAACCCCTGAATCCCTAGTACCTTTCATCTTTGCTATATGGGTTTTTGAGACCTCTACATCGGATGTAGCAAATATGATACAAATTAAAACTCATAAAGGTTTGGATACCAACCTTCATCAGATGATAGATAGATAGATAGATAGATAGATAGATAGATAGATAGATAGATAGATAATTGATCCCACAAGGGGAATTGTTGTGTTACAGCAGCAGGATAAGGAATAAAAATAGTAGAGTATATAATAAATAAACAACATTGTTAAAGTAAAAGTGCCACAGGCGCAGTGTGAGGGACTTACACTGGGAGAAAGAAAGAAAAGTAAAATGAAGTTAGTTAAATAAAACTGTAACAAAATCAAATTAAGACTGACACTGTGTAAGACAGAAGTGCAAATTGCATTAATAAATAATATTTACACCATAAATCTGAGACAAACAGCTGCATGAATACAAAAAATGTGTTTGGTATCATTTGCCTGACAGGTGTGTTCACCTGTCAGGCAAATGAGGACTTATTATAGAGTTTTATGGAGAAAGGCAGGAATGATGGTTGAATCAGTCTCAGGCAGAAGGAGCTCTGCTGCGTCAGAAGTGTGGAGTGGAGCGCGTGTGATTACTTGTCCAAAAAAGTAATCTGATTACTTATTTTCAAAAGTAATTAGTTACTTAGTTACTTTTTAAAAACATGACACAAAACCTGAATAGGTAATAAAGCAATAGACCTTTCAGCCCAGTTCTATTTGTTCTGCATATTCCATCATATAAAATGTAATCAAATGAAAAAGTCTCATATTAAAAATTGTTTTAATCTTTTAACTTTATGGACATTGTCAGTGTCCGGGATCCAGGGGTTTCTCTGTGAATCTCACATTCCCGCGGTACTTGCTCAGAAGTTTAGGGGCTTTTTTTCACTGTAGAATGGTAAATGGTAAATGGCCTGTATTTGTATAGCGCTTTACTAGCCCCTAAGGACCCCAAAGCGCTTTACACAGCCAGTCATCCACCCATTCACACACACATTCACACACTGAAAGTTTTCTTCCCACGCAGTGAACAGCGGACACTAATGTTTTGTCGCTTTTTACGGAATCAAACTCAAAGTAAGGTCAGTACTTCCACGCTTTAAACGTTTCATGGTTGTACTCTCTCCCGCACCCCATATTATCCACGTCTGTTACCATGAATGTCACACGCGCTTACATCATTGTCATGAGACACTCTTGCAAGCAAAATCACGGTTTAGTAACGCAGTAATGCTTATGGGAAAGTAACAGTAATCTAATTGCGTTTTTGCAATAGTAATCCCTTTACTAGTTACTTGAAAAAAGCAATCAGATTATAGTAACGCGTTACTGCCCATCACTGGTGATGAGTCGTCCATGATGGAGAGCAGTTTGTTCAGTGACCTTCTGTTCTGACCAATGACGCTTCCAGCCTTGTGGATCAGTTTGTTGATCCTGATGGCTCTCGCTACCACATACTGGTAGAAGATCTCCAACATCTTGCTGCACACATTAAAATTAAATTACTTAGACAGTCAGTTCATGTCCTTCTTGGGGACAGCATTGCCGTTGGTCCCCCAGTCCAGTCTGTCATTCAGGTGAACACCCAATTATCTGTAGGAATGGAGATAGGACTGCCCTCTGTGGTGTCCCAGTGTTATAATCAGCAATCCAGCAGAAAGTAAAAGTGGAGACATTCATAGAGTAGCTTCTGTAGCACCCCCCCCCCCCCCCCCCCAAAGAAAAAAAAGAAAAAAAAGAAAAGAAACAGCCACCAGTACCATCCAGGTGAGACTGAGCACGCTGCAACAGGTAGATAAGAGCATCACCCTAACAAGAGGCTAGTCTTAATACCACAGGTGGGAATAAAATCAAAGGCCTCAAACACGGAGAGATCCTTAAAACCGCGAGTTAGTTGGTCTTAATGAGCCACCGATTTATTAATTGACTCAAGTTTTCTTACAATGTTGTCTCCCATCACTAAGAGTGCTGTAACCTCAGTGTATCCGTCCTGTTGTAGATTCAGTTTACTTGGGTTTAGTATCAAGATCATCAGTATTTACCCAAAGGACACTTCCACGTGCCGACTAGAGGAGCTGGAGATTGAACTACCAACCTTACGCTCTAAGGTCACAGCCACCACACATGCAAAACGTGTACTTGGGCTTTTAACCTGGGCTTTTTTGGTCATAATTTTTCCTTTTTAAGGGGAAGCTTTTAGAGGTACTCAAGCTGTGGATGCTTTTCGAAGTTGCAAAATGACAATGCCACAATCACAGAGGAACTTAACTGGGCTGCACAACCTCCATCCCTGCAGCCAGTTCCAGTATCCTTCCATGCATCCTGTTGGGAAATCTTATACAAGATGCAACTTTTAAGCAGCCCCAAAAGGTTGATTCTGTTCATCTGGATGTAGCGTTTTTAGTGGGAGAAAAGTTTCATCACTTATCTTGACTTCTTCAGTCTTAGCAAACTGCTGGTTTCCCCAACCTTCTAAACTGTACATTTGCACAATAACTGAACCTAGCCCACTGAATGAACAATGGGCTGTGAGGTCAGTTCCTACCCAACCATTAAGGATTTACTTACCTAGATGATTGAGCATGCATCAAGAAACTTTTAAGCAGCTTTAGCCTACTGACAGTTGCTTCTGCCTCTGCAAGCTGCTTTGCAACCCACCTCCAACCCATGTTCCTGCATTTAATGGTGTCTTGGACTTAATCAATGTCATGTTGTGTAGTTCTGAGCTGGATCTGAGCCATGTATGAACAAGGAAGGGCAGGCAGGTTCCAGAGCAGAGCTATACTGGAAAATATAAATTACTGCAGATGGAAATAACGATCATACTTTTTGCTATAGTGGTCCTTACTACAACAAGCGTAGGTGTAAAGTTCAGTTTTCCACACATTTCCAGTCATGTAGTGTTGCTCTGATACAGCTCACTAATTAGGTATGGGTGGATTGCACTACCTTTAAAAATGCTGGTTAGTATGATAGAATTTCATTATTTTGTGTTGGAGTGGTTCATAATGCTATAAAATTGGCTCTAATGGTTCTCACAGCATGATGAGAAGAATCACATTTTAAGATGCTGAAAAATCAACAAAACATAGCAATTATACAGTAATGGTATCACTATTAGCAGGAAAAACCGTATTTTTTTGGTTGAGCCAAACACCCATTCATATAACCCCTCTGCCACCAGCTCATCCTCTCTGCTGGCACACACGAGGAGACACCACAGCCTGAGCTTTTTCTGTTGCTCTGCAGAGAAATTTTTAACAAAAGGAAGTCTTCGCCGAACGTCTCTCGTGTGTAAATTAACTCACTCCGTGTAGGGCTAATTTGAATCCATGAATAGATGAATGGACACAACGTTTGAGCTCATTTCCTCGCGGCGTTTGCTCAATTTGCACCCCCCACGTGAGAGGGAAATGGTTGAGTCCGCTGGCCTGCGTTGACCTCTTTCTGAGCTCGTAGTTGGCCACTTATCAAAATGGGGGGTGAGGTAAAAAAATAAAAATAAAAATAGGGACCCTTGCCAAGTCCTCCAAAAAGTTAGCAACTCGTGCGGCACTCTAAACAACAAAACAATGATTGCTCTCTTGTCCACATTGCCGGTGCTACAAGGCAGAGGTGCCAAGACTCTTGTGGAAAATTCAAAACAAGTGGGTGTTTGACAAGTAGCAACAAACACATTAACACCAAGGTGGGAGAAATGGTAGCTCAGCGGCTGAGTGTTGGTCAGCACGTGTTTGTTTCTGATAGGTTTTATTTTTATTTTTTTGGATTGTTTGGGCCTGTCTTTTCAACACATTGTGGAAATTGCTGTGAAACAACCTGTTATCTGCGAATAATGCCAACTACAGGACTAACTACCTGATAATTACGCTGTCAGCAGCACCACAAACTGTGCTCATGCAGACCTGCAATAACGGAGACGTTAGAAAAGGTTTCGCTACAACATATGCAAGATTTTGTGTTTAGAGGGGGTGAGAGAGCCAGAGGCGGGGGTAAAAAAAAAAAGAAGTGAACGTATGAGTGACAGACAGAGGGAAAAGCAGAGTAGCAAGTGGCCGGTGCATTCAGTGTTTCTCAGGTTTATATTAAATTGCCCGGGAGCTGAACTCAGCTTCGACTTCCACCTCTCGCCTTCAGCTCTTTAAGTGCAGCTCCAGCTCAAGGCCTCGTACCCTGCAGCCTAAATCTGAGAATTTCCTTCCTCTGCAGCTATTTTCTCTGTCCAGAACCAACTTCAGTTAATTCACAAACAGTGCACGCTGTTGCTACCAGCTCCACCCTCATTCCCACTCTTCTCTTAAATTATCGCAGATGATTTCTCTGTTAAATAAAAAAAAATTGGGGATCTGCTTCAGGAAGGTTAACTGAGTATGAACTGGATCTATTTCTGAATAAATCCAAGATGACGGAAAAAAAAGAAAGCCCAAATTCAAGATATCCCGTCATGGGCTGCTAGTTTACGCCGTAAGACTAATGCGGAGGTTCAAATCTGCCCTGAAGCTATCTACTCTGTCTTTTCTCCACTGTCCTATCAGAAAAAGGCTAAAATGGCCCAAATAGACACCCTGTCATGATTGCTCCACAGGCACCTTAATTTAACTGCTGGGCTTAATTAGATATGAGTGAATGAATACCAGAGTCATTTCTAAATACGGTTAAATCAGTAACTGCTTCATAATCATGAGACAAGTACAAGGTGTGCTTTGAAGCACAGGCTGCAGCGATATTTAAGGAGGACAGAGACTAAATATGAGTAGCACCGTCCATTTGTTTGTGAACTCTCACGTTGGAGCCTGGACTTCAGGATCTTTGTTTCTGGGGACCAGAAGAGACCATGTTTGGACTCAGATTAGCTGATTTGAATCCTGAATGGTAAACTCACTGTTTTTTAAGTAGTGCTTTTTACTACAAACTTTCACCCATTCACAGGCATCCATGCAAACACTTTTGTCTATTCCTATCTAATATTCACATTCCAATGAACACATCAGGATCAACTCATGGTTCAGCTCCTTGACCAATGATACTTGATGATGATACCAACCTTCCAAATGGAATGACCTGCATCCCAAAAATCCCAGCATGCAGCTGACAGTCAAAACAGCCATGGCCCTAATAATAGGAAACTTTAGACCTTGATATGGTTTAACTGGATGACACACACACACACACACACAGTGTGTGTGTGTGTGTGTGTGTGTGTGTGTGTGTGTGTGTGTTTAGAGAGAGAGAGAAAGAGATGCACTTGCCAGGCTGTAAATACTTTTATTTTATATTGACTTCTGTATGGAGCCAGCCCTGAGTAGTGGCCAAATCTACTCTGTTAAGGGCTTAGTCCATTTTAAGGTGGTGCCAAGGACTCCTAAAACCTTGATTATACTCTGTTGTGGACACAGGCAGCTAGAGACATCACATCCAGGTTGTCATTCCTGTTATACTCCTTTGAAGTCGTCCTAACTTACGAAGGACAACCACAGACCACTCTTAACCCTATGCCTTCCATGCCATTCAGTCATTAAGTGCTCCGTCGACCCAATGTGTAGTTACATTCCTCAGCAGATGCACATCCGGTTATGTAGAAGGTTACAGCGTAGGGTAACGAGGTCTGGAGTACAGTTACCACTGAAGCATAAATCAGGCATTAAGCAAGCATTCATGTGCGGCGCTGTAAATCTCAACTTCTACGTTCCCGACCAAACCCTTCCCTGTCACCCTCCATTATCTCTTCCACCTCTCTGCTCTGTAACCCCACCTTCAAATCCCCCTCATCCACCTTCTTCCAGCCCCTACCCAGAGCTTCATCTCCCGCCTGAAGGCTCCAGCCTTACTCTGGGCTAAAGGCTGCTCAGCAGGTGGGGGGGACGGGCACGTTGGAGCAGAGTAGGTATCTGCTGAGCAGCGTGCCACGGCTGACGCTCAGGGCGACTCTCCGGGGTGAAAAGCCGGCGGGGTTCTGATGAGCTCAGGGTGTCATCTTCAGCTTCCACCACACGGCAGAAAAAAAAATAAAAGGGAAGAGAGAAATAGAGAGATGGTAAATGGAGGAAGAGAGAGGGGACGGTTGAGTGAACAGGCGTGCGTTGTAAATCTCCACAGCAGAAACATGCAACCACGGAGGAGGGAGGGTGACGACTGGTTGATGGAGAACGGCAGGCAGGAAGAAGGAAAGGGAAAAAAAGAGAGAGAGGGGAGAGGTGGTGTAGAATAGGGAGCGGATTTGCCTCACTCACTTAATGCACTGCTTATGACAGCTAAAGGGGAAAGTGCGCTGGAAATTGGTGAGGAGGAATTACCAGCGTTATACCGCTTGCCATCTTACAAATGAATGCCGTTTAGCCTCAGCATATAAATGAGTGGATTTTTGCTTGGAGAGGAAAAGAGAGTAGTGAAATGAGAGACAGAGGAAGGCAAAGTGGCGGCGCAAGCAATCAGTGGCCGGCGTGTTTTTGCGGAGGTGTGCGTGCGTGTGTGTGTGCGCACACGGAGGTATGTTTGTGTGCATAACTGCGGGCATGTGTGTGGCTCAGTGTGAGGCTCTGTGCCGAGCCAGCCGCCTGAAATTATGCAAGCAAGTAACAATGAGCAAATTGAACCTCCACACACTGACACACAAACACACACACACAAGCTCAGCGCAAGGTCAGGCTCAAAGACAAGGGAGTAGGGGCGTTTTAGCAGTGGGTGGGAGCGAAAAACAGATCATGATAAATTGGCTCGCATTTTACAAAACGCTGCCCTTAATGCACCTCGGCTAGCCATGCCCGCTAGCCCGGCGCTGGGGCTGCTTTAATAGCAGCGGCTAGCCATTTGTGATATATGAAGACCAGGCTGTGGCACTAATTGCGCAATTACAAAGCGGAAGCAGTACTGTGTTGTGGCAGCATGGGGAGAGCCAGGGAGGAGAGGAGTGGAGTAAGGTGCACAATGATATCCCTCTCTCTCCTTTCATTTTCTTTTTTAAAATATTTTTTCCCCTCTACCTTGTTATCCTCCCTCCAATCCTACAGTTGCTTCCTGTGTGCCTTTTCCTTTCCACAAGCCTTTTTTTTTGTGCAGAGAACTCTGGCCAACTGAGCTGTACCCCTGGCATCCTTGTAGTTTATTGAGAGGTAGTGCGAGTGTGCCAGTTTCACTAAACCGCAGGGAGCAGAGGAGCAGGGAGATCCAGAGCATGGTGAAAGCGAGAAAGAGTGCTGTGAGATATGGAGGGGAGGGGAGGGTGAGAGGAGAAGGAAGGAGAGAAGGCAAAATTTGTCTTGCGCGTCGATGAAAGGACAATTTATTAGGAGCTGCTCAGGGAGACAGAATATTTTGCCCCAGTGCTTTACGGACTGTCTGGATGAGGAATGGGAGCATATTAGCGCAGTGCTGGGCCCGGGCCTAGGACGGGCTGGGGCCGAGGCTGGAGCAGCAACAACAACCTGGCACAGCCCCATCACAGTCTGCCGCAAACACCCCTGAGGGTCGTGGATCAGGGGCACGTGGGGATGGGGGAGGGGTGGATTTTATGCGGGGAAAGTGAAGATGGTGGGAATGTTAGGAAATGCATCCAGATATAACCACGACACGGGGGTCATCTCATGATTATAAATCTAGACTGAAGTTTTTCTTTTTTAGCAAGACTAAAACTTTACACAAGATGCTGCTTCCACCACCTGATCCATCATTTCAATAATCAGTCATCTACATGTATCTATTCTCTTCCACTTATCCTTATCCGGGTCTTTGGGGGGCTGGAGCCTATCCCAGGTGTCATAGGGTGTGATGCCGGGTACACCCTGGACAGGTCGCCAGTCTATCACAATCAATCAGTCCATTTATAATCATGTAGACAGCTGTTTAAAGTTGTGATTTACTGAAACATGCAAATATGAATCCCATAAATGAGGCAAAATTCCAACGAGCTTGAAAGTAAATATTTGGTGTGACCGCCTTCATTCTTCAGCACAATCTGAACTCTCTTTTCATTTCTTTAAGTCGTCTTCAGGAATAGTTCTCCAGGCTTCTTGAAGGACATTCAAAGCTCTTCTTTGGATGTTTCTGCCTTTTGTTCTGTTCTCTGTGATCCCACACTGGTTCAATAATGTTGAGGTCCGGGCACTGGGGAGGCCAATCCATGGCTGATAGTGCTCCACTTTTTACTGCAATGGCAGTGTGTTTAGTATTTGGTACTTTATAAACAAAACTGAAATGAAAATGGTGGTGGCAGACCATTTATTTGAAGAGTTTTACGTCAGTTGTTAACAGGACACAGAAAGAAATGTATCTACATTTCTTTCTGTGTCATGTGTCCTGCAGAGTAGCGTTAAGCATTAAGCATTACTTTAGATCAGTGGCTGTCGATCAATGGTTATGAGAATTTGCATAATTATGATTAAGGAACTGCTCTCCCAGCCCATTGTTCCTTCAGTGGGCTGGTGTCAGTCATTATGCAAATGTACTGTTTATAAGATTGGGGAAACCTGCAGTCAGCTTAGACTGAAGAAGTCACTTGGATGAGTGACGAAACGTTTCTCCGCTACGTCCAGATGAACAGAATCAACTTTTGGAGATTCACTTACCTGGATGATTGAGTATGCATCAAGACTTTAAGCATTAGCCACTGCAAACCCTTTAGCCTATGGTAATTTATAACAATTATGCTAACTGTCTCAAAGAAAACTTTAGCACCGTTACCCTGAAATACATGTTAAATACTTCCATATCCCGAACGTTACTATCTATGTTATCAATTAGCCGTAGTCCCCATGTTCCATGTATGGCTTTACCTGCGCTTCATTGTGTCAGGACAGATTATGTTGCTAACCTGTAGTCAAAATAAAACAAACTGCTCGCCCCAAAAAACCAAGAATTTTGCATTTTCAGAATTTTGATATCAAAAGCTAAGTATCATTTCTGTTAAAACTTGCTGGTTTATGAAATGAAAAACGATAAAGCAGGCTCTGAAATGACAAGACACTTTAATCCTATATAAAGCAAGAATGTGGCAAAAAGTTGATTTTGAGCAGTTAGTTCCCAAATACTTTAGAGGTGATGTAACACACTCGTAAATACTCCCTTAATCCAACTTTTCTGAAACTTGTTGCCAGCACTGAATTCATAATAAGCATATTCATTTAAAAACATAATTTCTCAGTTTCAACATTTGATATGCTGTCCTTGTAGTGCCTTTAATTAAATATGCAAATCTTTGTATTGTTCTTAATTAAATTTCACACTGTGTCCCATAGCTTTTTAAAAGCAGGTTTGCAACGAGCTATTGTGTTCATTTCAACTTATTTTTTAGCTGAATTTTATTTAATGTACATTTAGAAACCTAGATGAAATTAATCCTGAACCGTTTTACAAGGTGAAAATTTGCAGTGTTAGCTTGTTGCAGTCTGTGCATTTCATCATCAGACCTACAAAATCCAAAATACCCTGCAAATGATCCAAATACCAATGTCATGTATTCACTTTGATGGCTTCAGATTGCAGTTTTTTTCCAGTTTACAGCAAAGACTTGGCACTCAGATGCTCACAAAAGTTGTGAATCCTTTTTACAGCCACTCAGACTTTCCTACTTCTTAAAATATAGTTTTGAAACATGCGAAAAAAGAAATTCAAACTCAGCAGTGGAATTATCTTGTGTGCATACAGAGTGTTTGCCCATTCCTGCCGCGCTGGCGAGATTAAGGAATCCCGCACTGGCCAGCCTGACAGCACAACAGTGGGGGCAATGCAGCAAACAACACCTGTGCACATCACAGTGGATAGCTATCCCAGGGTAAAAGTAACATTAGCATGCTGCTGTAAACATGAGCCGAGCAGGTGTCTCATCATTCATTACCAGCAGCCGCATTTTGATCGTGTGTAAGTGAGATGATATACAGTATACACATTATGGCGACAAAGAGAAGAAAGAGGCTGGCGTCGCCTTCACTAAGGTGTTGTGGATTAAATTTTACAAATGCTGTATATGTAGATGAATTATCAGAAGTTTTGCTGTCAGAAAAAGATAATCTGAATAAATATAAAATGTAGTTTTTAAATTATTTAAATCATTTATTTAAAAGAGTTATTCAAACCTACCTGGCCCTGTGTGGAAAAAGTAATTTTCCCCTTAATCTAATAACTGGTTGTGCCGCCCTTGGCAGCAAGAACTGCAATAGAGTGTTTGTGATAACTGGAAATCAGTGTTTCACATCACTGTGGAGGAATTTTGGTGCACTCTTCTTTGCAGAATTGTTTTAATTCAGACACATTGGACGGTTTTCCAAAGTGTCTCAATCTTATTTAAGTCCAGACTTTGACTCGGCCACTCCAAAACCATAATTTTGTTTTTCTGAGTCATGCATAGGTGGACTCACTGGTGTGTTTCTGCTTATTGTCCTGATGCTTAACCTAAGTGCTCTTGAGGTTCAGGCCGTGAATTGATGGTTGGACATTCTCCTTCAGGATTTTCTGGTAGAGAGCAGAATTCATGGTTGCATCAGTTACAGCAAGTCGTCCTGAAGCAGCAAAGCAGCCCCATCACACTACCACCACCATGTTTGACTGTTGCTGTGATGTTCAGTGTGTGAATGTGTGTGAATGGGGGGATGACTGGATGTGTAAAGCGCTTTGGGGTCCTTAGGGACTAGTAAAGCGCTATACAAATACAGGCCATTTACCATTTCTTCTTATGAAATGCTGTTAGTTTTATGTCAGATGTATTTGTCAGACTCAAACCTTCCACAAAGTTCACTTTTTGTCTCGTCAGTCCACAGAATATTTTCTTGGGGATCATCAAGATATTTTTGGTAAATGTGAGACGAACCTTTGTGATCTTTTTGGTCAGCAGTGGTTTTCTCCTTGAACTCTTCCATGGATGCCATTTGTTGCCCAGTCTCCGTCTTATTGTTCAATCATGAACTCTGACCTTAACTGAGACAAGTCAGGCCTGCACTTCCTTAGATGTTGTTCTGGTTCTTTTGTGACCTCCTGGATGAGCCATCGAAGCTCTTGGAGTAATTTTGGTTGGCCGGTCACTCCTGGGAAGCTTCAGCACTGTTCCAAGTTTCCTCCATGTGTGCATAATGTCTCTCACTGTGGTTCACTGGAGTCCCAAAGACTAAAAAAGGACTTTGTAACTCTTTCCAGACGGATAGATGTCACTGACTTTGTTTCTCAGCTGTTTCTTTAGATCGTGGCCTGATGTGTTGGTGTTTGAGATCTTTTAGCCTGTTTCACTTTATCAGACAGGTTCTATTTATGTGATTTATTCATTCAACAGGTCTGCCAGTAATCAGGCCTGAGTGTGGCTCGTGAAACTGAACTCAGCGTTCCAAAAAATGTGGTTAATCACAGTTAATTCATGATTTAACAAGGGGGGCGAATACTCTTCCACAGCACTGTATAGGATGGATCATAGTGTCAGTATGAGACAAAAGCAATACATACAAGAACAGAACATTAGGATTCCTCTCAAAGAAGCTTCTTTTCCCACTTTTCTATATGAATAGTAAGCAGCAGTGTAATAGAAAGCACAGCAGCACCAAGGTTAAAGCTATAATTGTTTTTCCTTTTAAAGGCATTTGCTTAATTTTCCTCCTTCATGGGAACAGAGCAGAAGAATAAACAGATGGTCGCAGCAAAGCTAAGCAGCGCTTCTCCACCGCTCCTCATCTCTCCAGCCACCACTGCCGCTCCCCTGGCGTACGCCGCGCCGACGCCTCGACATATCTCCGGTGTAACTAGCGAAGCACGCTCCCTATTTATCTCCCATTCCACTGAGCTGCAGCTAGCTTGCACGGCTTGGCGTGACCTCCGCTGGGCGCACATTAATTTCACCTCGCTGTTTCTGTGGCATCGATTAATAAAAAGTGACTAGGTTTTCAGCAAATGAACACACGCTGATAAATGAGGGCCCGCGCCTAATTGCTTGGTAAATTAAGAGCTCACAATAGTGACGACGATGTGTGCTGCTTTTAATATTTAAAAACTCATTAAGTGTGGGAACGTTGCACTTAGTTGGGCAGGTGGCCTCGTATGATCACCTTTAGGTGCTATTAACGGCCGTGTCAAATGTCAGCGAGGGCTCCAGGTTTGGAGGTGGAGCGGCTGATCCAATCAGAGCCGCTTTAAAGTGACTCCGACCGTCAGTTTCCCACGTTTCACCTGAGAAAACATTCTCTCCGCACCTACATGCGCATACACACATGCACACAGGCTCTGCCCTGCACACGTAAAACTAAATGCGATGTTTGGCATCGTCACAGATGCCTGAAATGTGATCAAACATCACACACAGCTATAAAATCCAATATTTTACAATCTGGAATCACACGTGTACACACGAGAAAGATTACTCTTAGCCCACTCTCATGTAAGCACACACACGTACACACACGATCCAAAAACCTCATGCTGTATGTGGAATTACACACGCAGTACATGCACACACAAACAATCCTCCTACTCATGCACATCTAACACACACACACACACACACGCCACAATCCAAATGTCATGCACCATTTGGAATCTGGAGAGCAGAGATGAGCGAGCACTGGCAAATACTGAAAGTATTTATTTCTTTCCACAGATGAACGGGACGTAATCCTCCAAATATATTTAGTCGTGTTATGGATTTGTTGTTGCTTAATTTGCATGACAACACACTACCTTTCACTGCGCACACAAGCGGCAATTGCAGCCGCTGATATCATCTTTATTATTATTGAGCCATAATGTGGCGCTACGCAGAGTGGGGAAATTGAGCAAGTTAAGCCCGGAGTAGTAGCAGACACTTGGCTTATGGTGATGGATCGCTTTCAGTAATTTCTCTTTATTATGATTGGCCAAGATCAATATTTTAACAGTTCAGTTTTGGCCTTCAGTACAGTGCTTAATATGTATTATTCATGACCTTTATCGGCATGGAGCGGAGGCGGGGATGGGTGGGAAATATGGAGTGGAGGGCTGACATTTTTCAGACTGAGGCAGGGGGAGGCCTGCTCTATATGGGACATGAATAGGACTGTGTAATGGACACAAATGGCTGTGTGCATGTACATGTGTGGGTGTACGAGAGTGGCTGCATCCTTGACTGCCGCAGCATAACCACAAGCCAAGAGGCACGTGGTTAAAATGCTGCTTCACCCAAGTTACAAAAAAGAAAAACTGCTCTCTCACTTTTGCCACACTTCTAGATTTGAGATCCAGTTTTACCTACTGTTTCTTGCTGTATGTGTACTTAATTTATGCGTTATACTATAGTAATATATTGTTTAGATAGTGGAAGTATCTGTGCTTTGCTTAAATGGAAGTGCGGGTATTGCAAAAACACTAAGAGTGAGGCCGGCCTTCGTGGAGCAGTTTTGCATAGAGGACGGATTCAAGGGCAGCTCTGATGAGCTGGATAACTCACGCGGAGCTGTCCAGCAGCTGGAAGTTGAGCAGTCGTGCGAACTGTATGAAGTTGCTATAGGGGATTTTTTTTTTCACAAGGGTGTGATTCTAAATATTTAAAAAGTGGCGTAGTATTGCAGTAAGGACAGCAAATTAAAAGTACAACCAGAAAGTTCTGTGCCTATTGAGGTTTTGCAGACACGTGACCGCTAACCATGTGATGTTAACTTGTTGACCATTTTGGACATGTGACCAGGGTGACAGTGTATCACGTAAATAAGACCCCAGTCACTCAGGCCTAGAGAATGATCTGCAACCATCTGGCAACCAATGGTTGTGAGTGAAAAATGAGTTTTCCCCACCCCGTTGGCAAAAACCTCCTTTTGATGGCTGGGGTTGCTAGCATATTGCTAGCATAACGTTGATTCTGTTTGAGGTCCATTGTGAAGGTGCAGAGGCTGAGTGCAAAAGGTCAGAACAGGGCCTCTAGGCACGAGCATGCCCAGAAGTGGGCATGGGGTGGCACCGGCCCATGGATTGTTCCCCTAATGAATAAGAACATTAACATGACCAGTTGGAATCTAACTACAAGTTTAATTTGCATCAAATTAAACTTAAGTATTTCGACATTGTGTTACTTTCTGCCCGTACTCTACTAAATACTGAACAGAAATATTATACTTTCTCTTCCACACCTTTCATTTAAAATCTTTAGTTACTTATTATTTTGCAGACACATTGTATGGTTACAGTTTAAGCTACCCAGCAATACGGAAATAATTGACATCATCATCATTATCATCAACAGCTACAACAGAGAGATAAATTCACATGAAAAAGTGCCATTCTACATAATAAAGTAGGTTTACTATGATTATATATATAATATACTATTAAGGTGCGTAAGTGGGATTGATAATGTTTACTTAAGTTAAAAATAGTAAAAAATAATAAATAACAATACTATAAAGGACTGTAATATAATATAATAAACACAGTTAAGTACAAAAATCTTTAAATACTTTTTATTTAAGTTGGCAAAGCAAATATCTAACACTAAACTATATATTACTCTTGTGCAGCACCTTTTTTCATGTCATAATAAGGACACGGGGCTTCACATGAGCCCAGAGATCACGCCTATAATGTATCCATGTCAATTTTCTACACTAATTTTATATCTGATTAAATATTCTGATTTCCCACGGGCCACCCCTGCTTTGTTCTTGTGCCACCCCACTTTAAAAAAAAAAAATCCTGGGAACGCCCCTGTTCCAAGGAGTGATCTAAATAAAATAACCTTGAAGGGTATAACAGCCAAAATTAAATTAATGCTTTGATGGGCGAAGTAACAGAGCTTTGTTATCGCATCTCGAAAACTGTAAGTTTGTAAAAGTTTCTGCTGCACATGTATTTCAGAGCACAAAACAATGCAAATACATAAGTGAGTTATTAAGCGCCCATTCCTGCAGAAAGTAGTTCCAATGAAAACCGCTCACGTCAAGGCCATCAACAGCCAACAATGTCTTTAATATGGTGGCACGTGTATGCAAGCCTCTGCTTCACTACAAATTTAGATACTTTCATTGTAACATGACGGGATCTCGGAAAGTCTGTTATTTTTACACCAAAGAAAAAAAACATGGTAATCCTGTAATCCTCACTGGACAGAAAGATGTGACTCTAGCTGCAGATAGATGAACACGTGTCACTTGGATAATGCTATGCTATCCTATATTCAATTCATATTCTGGGTCAACCCTTTAAAAAACAGTAGGAGCGGGGTTCAGGAGAACGACGGGAGCGGACGCTTCATATTGTAGAGCACACATCAGATAAAAAGTGCCGTACTTTCTGCGGTTTGTGAAGCTGCGAGAGAAGCGTCTGGGATTAAGAGCTGTGACATATTCATATCTGACCAGACTTAAAGCTGCTGCCACACGGGAGGGTCTGTCACTATCAAAGCTGCAGGAAATCAGCCAGAGAGGGAAGAAGAAGGGAGAGAGATAGGGATAAAGAGATACAGAGGTACAGTAAGAGCGAGGGAGAGTGGAGTCAGAAGAGCAGTGAGGATTTCTTACAAAGCTCCCCTAACCATCTTTCAAAAAGAAAATCCTTTGTACCCCTCTTCCAAACCCAGCGCCCTCCCTTACCTCAGCCCCCTCTCCCCTTTTCTCTTCCTCACCACCGTATTTAAGTCCCCCTGTGGAATGAATGGGGAGCGAGTCCTGGAAAAGTTTGTCTCGGGGAAGGCCGGGTCGCTGTGTAGCTGATTATATCAGTTTCAGTGGCGTACTGGTAATAGGCTCCTCTTCGAGCAGCCGCTAACCCTGGCTCTCCCCTGGCAGCCGCCGAGAGTGGAATTAATCAGGCCTACTGGGAGCCTCCTCCATCCCCTCTCCGCAGGCGAGCCACTCCGCAGTCATTTACCAGCCAATCCCACTGTCAACCCACTGTCATTTAGGCCGTTTTCATTATGCCTTCCCCCTCCGCACCCTCCTCCCCTCCAATGCGCATCCTCACTCTCTCCATCTCACGCTGGATCTAAAAAAATGAGAAAAATGGAAATGGGTGACAGATTAGCCTAATGCTGGGTACTTTTTATAGACTGCCTATTATGATCACTATCCCTTTGTATCAAAAACACAGAGTAGGATGCTGTGACTCGGCCAGAAACATCAGAGAACTAATAAGAAATCAAAAATGGCTGCTCCCCCCTTCCTCCCTCAATACAGCTTCCATACAGGTGTCTTCTCACTCATTCAATCTGCAATTAGGAGCTTGTTAATGAGCCCACGCCATTGCCGGCGTGGAACTGCCGCTGTCCTAAATGTGACATTAGGGCCAACTTTGTTCATCGCCTATAAAAACCCCAGGCCATAACCACCAATTACCGTAGATAGGTGTCCCTGGGGTGCAGGGCCCTCGTATCAGGCTGGCCTCGCTGGCTAAGCCTGCTTAAGTGACCTATTTTGGGCTCTGAGGCAGTCTGTAAAACACCTCTAAGGTTAGATTATCCCGTGATGAAATACAAGGCTTCCCCGCCACAAATTACCCACGGATGAAGCGCCACCAGGCCATTCCTACGCCTTGCTGATGGCCTTTTTCTTTTTTCCCCCCTCCCTGTTGTTCTGCCCTACCTCGCCTCCCCCCACCACACACATCCCTTCTCAACAAGGCAGAAAAATATTCATGAGTAAACAAAAGGAGTGATTTGAAAAATGGCTGGAGGAAAAAGAGATTAATAAAAAGCATGAATTGTGCATTATGGAAGAGCTGAGGAGCCCCGCCATCTCATTGGGGTTAGAGGGAGATTGCATTTGGGCTTTATTAAGAGAGCCGCTCTCGGTCGTAGTCGAGAACCCTAAAGAGAACACCGAGCGAGGTGGTGAGAATATATTTCTGTAAAAGATTCGACTTCCACCTCCCTGTTAGAAATTCTGCACGGATACCTCCTGATGTTTGTACGGCTGGCACTTTGGATGAAGTTAGACATCTCCAAAACATTTCAGAGTGGTTTCGTCGTCGAGCGAGCTGCGGTGACAGCAAAATGAGACCACGTTGGGTTGAGCCAGACGAGAAGCAGACTCTGTGACCATAGTCGCACTGAGAGCCGGACCCTCCTCTGAGACTAGACCAATTAAGATAAGAGGCAGTTAACAGGAAGTGCTTGTTTGACATCTTGTCACGTTAACGAGGACAAGCATAATTGGACTCGTGTATTTAACAGTCGGCTTAAAATGCTGTTAGTTGTCAGCACTTGCATTTTAGTGAGCCCTGGGAAGAAGGAATGTGCTTTCAATTTTGTAAACATGACGGATATTTTTGCTGTCTGTGGTTGCTGAGGATAGATGTCAAGACCTTTCAAGACCTATGAGCACTAAGAAGGTACTAAGGATTGTTCTTTCAAAGTCTCCCCCCATCCCTCTGCATAATACCAAATTAAAACATGAAAAATGTACTACCAGGATCCAGCATAAGAATTCAAATAACAATGTGCTTACATTACCTCACTGAAATCAACAAACCTTCCAGGTTATTGGTGCGAAACCAAAGTCATCTAGCTCCAGTGCTGAACACCTACAGTAAAAGCAGATTACAGTACTGTGCAAAACTTTATATTTTGCTCCTAAGGAGACAGACTTTCTTGTAAATTTTAAAGTGCTCTTGAGCAATAGTTCTCCAGACTTTCTAATGGTCTTTCTAAGTGTTTATGTGGACAATGGCTGCTTGTTTTACTGATTCTCAAATCGATATTAGCTATTAGAGAAATAGGAAGAAAAGGCAGAGGTATGCAAAATTAAGGAAGAACTTGACTGAAAATCAATGACAACAGATCTGATGGAGCGATGAATTGAAATCACCGTTAGTCTGTACAGGTGATGTAATGAGTGAGGTACAACAGTGAGTGTCTACAGCCATCTGTAAAAGATGATGGAGGCTCTGTCATGGTTTGGGATACATTTCAGCTGGTGGTGTTAGAGATCTTTGTCAAAACTGATGACTTATGAACACAGAAGACAGGGAAACCATATTGTTAGAAGCTTCATATACTCTTTCTTCCTGCTGAAGTAAGTAAACAGATAACAGCCACACTAACCAGTATGGACCCAGAAACTGAACAGCTGGATGTGTAGTACTGTGCAAAAGCAAATTTAACACTGACCTATGAATCATTCAAATCAGAAAGATGATTCCCAAAGAGCTATTAGCAGAAAACTCAGCCTGGTGTGTCTGATCCACTATTTAATACCACCTGGAAATCATCTGTTTAACAAAAGTTTCATTTTTAATCATGACAATGATCCCAAACACACAGCCAATGCAGCAAAAAGTGGAACACTATCAGTCATGGATCGGCCTCCCAGAGCCTGGACCCCAACATTATTGAAGCAGTGTGGGATCATGTTGACAGAGAACAGAACAAAAGGCAGAAACATCCAAAGAAGAGCTCTGAATGTCCTTCAAGAAGCCTGGAGAACTATTCCTGAAGACGACTTAAAGACATGACAAGAAAGCTGTCTAAGAGAGTTCAGACTGTGCTGAAAAATAAAGGTGGTCACACCAAATATTGACTTTCAAGTTCATTAGAAAACTCTGCTTTTGCCTTATTTACTGTATTTACATGTATGTTTGCACACTTCAGTAAATGACTGCACCTATTACCTGTTTCTTAAAGAAATGTGGGTGGCTCAATAGTTTTGCCTAATGACCCTCATTAGAGCCACTAAAAGCCACTATGTTGAAATGTTTGACTAGGCTGGAGTAAATCATTGAAACTGACTCCACAGTTTTGTCTAAGTGTTACGTTTTTGCCTTTTTCTATTCCACATCGGGATTACCTCTGTGCTGATAGTCTATGAATCATCTTAGATGAAGCATTTTCTGGTTGCGCAACCTCTTCTGCATTTCCTGCAAATTTCGGCAGCACCATCCTCGCAGAGATAAACCCCGTCTGGCCGGCCCCGGAGCCGTTTAGGCCAGCATAACACTGTGCAGGTGCAGGAGCTGCAGCATACGCTGGAGTTCCTGTTTGTTTGGGCTTGGCCCCGCTTCCAAGCCCCAAGAGGAAGTGAGCTGGCCGGGGTTCTGCTTGGGATCAAACCTCGGCCTCGAGTTGGAAATGGGGGGGTGGTGTTTATTGTAGCTGTGGTTGCCTGGAAGTGACTGGCAGAAAACACGCATGGTTTGTCAAAATGAACAGAGGCCAGAGGCATGAAACAGACAACCTCTTCATACAAGGGAGATGACTGGGACCACACTTACTGTGCCGAGAGAATTACACAAGCACGGTATCAGTGTCTGCGCTTTAGAGCCGGGTATGAATTCCTATACATATATCCAGAATCTATTAAAAAAAATCCTATTCGGGTTGACTTGGAATTAATTGTCCCGTATAAACTCATGTCAGTGTTTGAATGTGCATGAATGAGATAATAACGTGCAGCTTGTGTAAACACCCCGACGTTAAATATTTGAAAATGCAAGTCACTCATCAGTAGAATTATAGTGCTGAATTGTGCTTCTCTGCTGGCTTTGCGATAACCAGGACATTCTTTAACCTGAGCACCTCCAATTAGAGGACTGGAGAAAGAGGGGATGGAAGGGTGGAGGGAAGGAGGGGGGGTGGGGGTTGGAATCGAGGGGGGGACGCTATTGCTTTGACCCACCCGCCTTACTCGGAGGCGTACTCGAGAGGCAGAGATGTGGCGGCAGGATATCGCAGAGGAAAAACAGGCTCAGCCTCAGATGGCCAGGGGCTGCCTGTGCCTCTCTATCAATGCAAAACAGACTACTTCCTTGGGCAAAGAGGACATTTCACTTTTTATAAGCTTCCTTTCGCTCTCTCTCTCTCTCTCTTTTTCTGGGCTTACATTAATTTTGAAAGCAGAGGGGAGCGGCAGAGGGGGTGTAACACAGGACGAGAAAGACACAGGCAGGGGCAGAGAAAGGGAAAAGAAAGGAAGAGAGGAGCAGATGAAAAGCATCTTCGAGATGCCGGAAACATCTGGTTTCATATTCGGGATAGACCTGAAAGGAAATTGCAAATAGACAAAACTCTTATGTTTTGATTTATTTTATTATTTGATGGCCAGGCAATGCCAGCCGTGCGGGGGGAGTCCCTGCTCGTAAAATACGGGAGCTTGGCTTCGAGATGGGGCATCTCCTCGCCACCCCGGGCCTGATTGATACCGCTTCTAATAACATCCACAACCGCTGTGTTCTGTTCTAAATTACACAAAACTGAAGGGCTATTGTTAATTGGATGAATGGACGCAGGAGGAGGAGGGATGGAGGGGAGGAGGAGACAGAGTGGAAATGCAGATGTGAGGGAGCCAGAGAATGAGAACAGTGAGAATGAATGGAGGGGGTGAGGAGAGGAGAGGAGATACAAGAGATAGAGGAGGAAAAGAGATGCAGATGCTTTGATGCTATCAGCTCATTAAATTTGGGGTTTCGTGTTTGCTGAACTTAGTTTTGCTTTTGCAAATAAACCGTTTTAATCGGGTTGTCACTGAGGAATTTTTCTTTCCGGTTCAAAGTCTAAACAGCTTGAGCACCAAGCTGATTTTACTCATCTTTTCAGGCTCCTCGGACAAGTATTTCAAGAGTACCTTATTTAAACCCTATGCTGGACTGAAATTTATACAAAAGCAAGCTGGTTTTCTTTAGGTAATTTTCATAAAAACTGCAAAAGGGACACTGGTAGATGGGAAAAGTTGTCTAATACCAATAAAAAAAGAAAAGAAAAGAAAAGGGGGGCCCTGGTAGAGGATAACAACTGGGGAGTCTAACTGGGTGAATTAAAAGTCTGATTGGGTATAAAAATCTGAGAGAGGTTGAATCTTTCAGAGATAAATACGTTGGGTGTTGTGGACCGGCCTTTAAGGTGTCACGGGTAAATACAACAAAATAAAACTAGTACCGGTACCGAAAAAAAGAAGATTTATTCATAACACACGTGAAAAGACCCAGGAAAACCGAGTTAACGATAAAAACGATAACAAAATAACACAGAAAACCGATAAAAACCCTGAAAACCATACATTTCACACCTGAGCCTCAACTCTCGCGGCCCGGTACCAAACGACTCACGGCCCGGTACCGGTCCGAGGCCCGGGGGTTGGGGACTGCTGGTCTACAGCATGGTCCCATAGAGACTGGGTGCTAGACTGGCCTACCTTCAGTTCAGAACGAATGGTATATTATTAAAAGAAAACCATGACAACGAGGTGCCAAACTGCTCAGACTTGGAAAAGTTTTTGCTTCTAAAACGACAGCATTTTCTCCTTATTCCCAAATACTTGGGTGTTGTTGGAAGAAGAGGGGATACAACATCACATCAGATACAAAATGAACACATATTTTTCAAGCAAAAAAAAATCCTCAGTTTAAACATCTGATATATTCTTGTACTGTTGTTTAAACACAGGCTTAAATAATCTGCAAGTCATTGCCTTCTTTACATTTTACATGACAAATGTTTTTTCCAAGTAACACAGTTGAAATATTAAGTTACAGCCAAATTTAAATTGTCAAAATGTTGCTCTGATGGCATTAAATGTGGCAAAGCGGGCACTGCCCAAACGATCCATTTGGAAAACAAGCCCCATCGGCATGGCTGCGACATGAGGTTTTTATTTTGACCCTCACAGCTGTGGAGGAGGTACAATATGTTCAGGGCAATAATACTGCCAAAAATCTCCAAGTACAACTGCAAAGATACAACTTGTACTACTTTATAATGTAGAGGCGTGCAGTAACCTATGAACCGGCCTCCAACCAAGAACACAAGTAGGTGGATTTTTTTTTTTCCAAAGAACTTTAAGGTCAAAATCCAGACTTATCCATCCAACACATGAGATAGATGTTTCATCCTTTCTGTCTAAAAACCTGCATGTATCATTTATTACGCTTATTTAAGCTGGTAATAATTAACCTCACGTTAAGTACAACAGAAAAACAGCCAAGGTAAACCCTGATTGGTGAATTCTCTTTAGACCAACTTATTTAAACATCGATTAAACTCCAGTCAAGTTTAGGCACCAAAACCCACTGCGGATGAAGATTAAGGAAACATCTAATACAGAGATAAGTGTAAATTGAAAAAGTGTTAGCTCAGAAATCAGATCAATTATTGTTTCGCTGCTAAATATGCTGTATATCTTTCTGAGGGAGCAGAGTGATTGCTGCGTCTCAAAGTGTTGACTTCCATGTGTGAATTACTGCTGTACATGCATTCATACTGAAAAGTGCACTACAAGTATCCAGAAAGTTCACCTATAATGGTAAAAAATCACATATGTTCAGCCAGTTGGACAAGGACACGCTGTCAGAGCTAGTCGCTAACTCACTAACAGCAGCAGATTCTATTTTTTTCTCCTAGAACCGATGCTACAAGTGTCGTTTGTGGCGTTTAAGTTTGAGAGTAATTTTTCACTGGTCCCTTATTCACGAGGTGACACCATATTGGTGACACCACTGCATTTTAACTTCAAGATCTCAAACTGTTTCCTTTCTTTAATGTTTATTGTTTTATGAACAATGCTAATAGATAAATATCCACTTGCAGAAATTGGTGAATGATTAAAGACAAAACTGTTGATTGATCACAGTCCATGAATGCCAAAGCAAAACAGTCGCCCGCATCAAGCGGGGTTTTTCCCCTCAAAGATGTTTGTTGGGCAAGGATTTGGGCAAAATGGTGCGTGGTTTATTTACAGGTTTATATACGTACACGTATGTACGTATGCACGCAAAACCACAACCTTCTGGGCGGCGCTAACTACAATAAATATCACAGACAGAATAAAAGACATGACATAAAACACAACCATTAGCAATTTTTTTTGCATTGACGAAAAGTTGAGATTTGCTAGTATATGCTGTCAGCAACAGTTCGTAGAAGGAAAATCAGAATTGGCCAAAATTCCAGTCGGTGCTTCTTTAATATTTATTCACTGTGGACTTCAGCTACCACAGCTGAACAGTGGGAGATTTTGGAACGATGTGTTCTCTGTCACCGTCACTGAAAAACACTGCTGAGGGAATATTCTGGAAGAAAGGAGATTCAGCCCACCAGGAAAGTTCTAGACACACCAGGAAGCTCCAGAGTTACTCTTGATGCTCTTTATTAAGAAACTTGATGTCTCTGTGCCATTCTTACTGTATGTTGTTACCAGTGCTTTTTATAAACCCTCGATTAGACCCCACTGACAAACTTCTAGTTTAAAACTGGAAAAGACCAGCCTGTAAGTAACGAGGTCATCATATGGTCAAAGAGCAACAACAAGCTGCTGTAAAAACTGTGAAAAGTTTTTGTGTTGATTTTGGCACTTTTGCAAAAAAATATTCAGTCCAGTTTGCATTATCATGCTCGTATGCAACAATAAATAACTCTTCTCTACAAATTTGACCCCTCTCCCCCAAATGGCATGTCAGTGCAGAGTAGCTTGTACATACAATACATCCTCTGCATCACCCGAGCCTGTCTCCGTCTAACTGATGTGCTCCTCCTCAGTTGCACAAAGAACGAGCCTTCGTGCGAAAGCTGCATGAGCCAACAGATGGGAGGAGGTGAACTGCGGTCGCCCTCTAGGCCATTCTCTTTTCTTCCCACTCTAGAAAGCAAAGATTTACTGCAGCGGCGCTGGGGAAAGAAAAAAAAATAACAGCCTGAAACATCTGGAGAGCCTAAGCATGGTTGGCGGTGACAGTGGCTAATTTAAAGGTAGTAAAAGTGTTAGCAGGGATGAGGTGGAAGAGTGATGGACAGCTGTATTCCCGCGGCTGACCGGGGTGTGAAGACACTGTGGAGCAGAAATTAAGGCCCTGAACAGGCTGGAAGGAGGTGATGGCTGTTGTGGCGGTGGTGGGGGGGTCTCATCGGACCAGACTATTCCCACCAGCTTTAGATTCATTAGCCTGGAGAACAAGCAGGGGAGAAAAACTGAGGTAGAAGGAGAGAGTGAGAGCAGGTTGAGACAAAGGAAAAGATGAAACAAGACAGGCAGTGAAAGGGAGAGGAGAGTGATGAGCGAGAGAGGGAGAGGATCAATCAGGACTCACAACAATAATGGAGGGGGGTGACACCCCAATCACAGGCAAAATCTCACTGTAATTCTGTTTGCCTGCCTCAGAATATGAGCGTAATTGCCACGATCGTTTACAGGCGACGGCAAATCTAGCCCCGGATTATTGTTTTCCTCCGACTGATATGAACTATTCCATTTGTTCCTCTGTCTGCAGAATAGTGTGTACTTCCTGCAGTACACCACGTCTCGCTCTCTCGATGCCATCCCTCTAAAAAGAGTCAAAAGACAGGTTGTCGCAGAAGCTAGATTTCACCACAAAACTATGAATCTAGGATAAGAAGAAGAAGTAAAAGAAAAAAAAATCATATTTTTTATTTCATTTATTTATTTCTTTTGGCGTACCTGTCCAGAGAGCATGCATATGCATGAGCCCATATGGATAGTGGGAGGAGAGGTAGGCGACTCGATCCCTGCAGTTGAAAACTAAATAGCGAGGTTGACCCATTTTATCTTAAAAATCCATCCACGGTAAGCGAATACACCTAGAGCCTGGTTGTTTTTTTAGCCACAAGCATGCGCGTATGTGTGTGTGTGTGTGTGTGTGTGTGTGTGTCTTTTCCGACACTCCCAAAACACACACTCGTTTGTTTCAGCCAAGAAGGGTAATGAGACAGCCTGCTTCGGCAATAAGTTTAATGTCACAAAGAAAGGTCTTTTTTGTGGGTGTTTTTCATTGAGGGAGTTAATTGCTGAAGAGAATTAATTAAAAAATGTTGACTGGAGAATTGTACATTGATTACTGTAAATATTCTCCAGAGTTTTGCTCTACTAATTGAGGAGCATTCTGCCTGGTGCATCTTATTACGTGGGCTACAGTATTAGCTGCCGTGCATCCTTGCCAGTATTGATTTTTTATTTTTTTTTGGTTTGCTTTTGCTTTGATGAAGTGCATTACACTCAGATCACTAAAATATCTGAGAAGCACAAACACAAGTTGAAATTATGATATAAGATATAAAAGTATTTTCACATTTAGTGCTGTTTTCTCACGGTTTAGATAAGAATTCGTACACCTGATTTATACCGGTACTAGCCCAGAAAGGAAACTATGAGTTGTTAAATGGTTGTGATGGGTTTGTTGGGTAGTAACAAACTATGCAATCACAATATAGCGATCCTATGTGGCAGGCTGTAAATTCATCTAGCTTGCTCATTATGTTGATGTAATAACGAGTACTGCATTTCAGTATAAGTAACTGTTGCTCAGGATTTATTAGCTCCATTGATTAGCTCACTCATCATGGCTGATACATAAGTATAAATAGAAGCGGTGACACTGCCCACTATGGCGTAGTCTCTAGGGGGATTCGATGTGATACTGGGATGATAGAGTGAGGTATCTACCATCTGGAAGGCCGGTGGATCCATTCTACAGTTACTTAAGTCTGCATGTCAAAGTGTCCATTGGGCAAGACTCTGAACCCTGAGTTTTCCACAATGCATCCATCGGAGTGTGAGTGTGTGCACAAATGTTAGACAATGTGCTTAGGTATAAAGCTTGAATGTGTGTGTGATTGGGTAAGGTGTGTGTTGTAAGGTAAATACCCTACAATAATACAGAAAAAAACCCCAACAATTACCACTTGGCGATAGTGGGAAGAGAAAACGTACTTTAACCCTTTAAGACCTACCATAGAACCAAGTCCGCCAGAGCTTATATTATATTTTTACATGCTGTAGTGCCATTTTTGGGAGCATTTCAAGTTGCTATACATCAATACAACCATTACAGCCTAAATTTTAATAATATGTATGCATTAAGTGCATAGTAATTACATAAATTGCAAAAAAGTGCAATAAACTACAAAAAAATTGAAAATCGTTTTTGTTTTTTAACATATATTTCTAGTTAGAGAAATTTACGAGGCTTATCCCTCAAAACTGTAAATACAAAAAAGTTGCACAAAATAGTTTCCCACCACAGGAAATTTATTTTGAGTGTCTTCATAGTTTTATTTTTGAAATACACCAATTTCTATACACTGCAGGAAAAACGAAAATAAATATTATAGTGCAAATTTGCAAAAAAGCAGCATATGCATCAAAATAAACTATTTCCAGCAGTGCAATGTGAGTCCTAAGCATCCCAGAAACGACACAGAAAGTCATAAAGTCAAACATAACTTTTAAAAACACCAGTATAAGCTCATGAGGCCTTGATGGTAAAAAACTACATTTCCACGAAAATGACGTCACTTCCGGTTTCGGGCAGGTCATGGCGGACATGCGATAGCTCGTGCTGATGGACATAGGAAGTGTTATGAACAGCTGATCGGATCGGCAAAGCTGTTTCTGGAATATTATGTTTTTGTTGCTGCAAGTGCTTTTTATGCAGTTTTTGCAAAGCTTTATGTGGTAGGAAACCGTGAACTAGGACAAGCTGATGGCATAAGATGTAAGTACAACTCCTCCGGTTTCATATGCAAAAAAAATTATTGCGCTAGCTTACGTGGTTGCAGTGCTACCGGGATTTAAAAATAGTTACGCAAAACGGAGCGTGCCCTCTCTGACCGGTTTTAAAGAGTTAATAGGAAGGAACTGGCAGAACCAGGCTCAGGGAGAGGCCCCAACCAGTGAAGGGTGTCGTCCTGCAGAAACTGCGTTGCTATTTGTGGATGCATTTTAGAATTTCTGGTTCCTGTCCGGCTGAGCTCTTAATGTGAATTTCAGTTTTATGTGTATTTCTGTGCATGTAGACACCAACAGATTTGACAGTTTTTGACTTTTACTCTCTGCTTAGGGCTAGCAGCACATCATTATCCTTCATCAGCGCTTTGCCATCACCCTGTGAATAACAAACGGCCAGGTAAAGACACCTTGGAGTTCAAATATGAACAGAATTCACTGAGACAACATAAAGTACAAAAGCTAATGGTAGAAATTGAAATTCATACCATTTACAAGAGAGCAGAAGAGCCAGAGTGGTGCAGGGAAAGCATTCAGAGTGCATCATTATCACCAGTCCATTATGCCAGTGGGTTTCTGTGTCCAGATACTTGGTCATGTCCTATAAACAGAGACAAAGTGAGCTGCATCTGCATGTACTGGGTATACACATTAATCTTTCTTTGTACCTGGAAAAGCCACATTAACATCATTTGAACAAAGCGTCCGTCTGAACGAATCAGACTGACGCTCGTTTTAAACCTTGAGCTCCGTGCTACATCCGAGCACGCACGTCCACGTTAACCTTGTAGGACGTCCACGCTCAGGGCCGCACAGAAAGACAGACAGGCCGACAGGTGGAAGACTGAGGCCTGGTAATGAAACATGACTGGTGACGGGTGAACAGGCAAGCAAAAGGTGGAACATCAAGCCCCACCACCCGGTACCCGACCCTGGAGACAGAGAGAGATGAAAGGGGAGGAGGGGGAAGAGAGAGAGAGACATGTCAAAGCTGCATACATTGATTCAATAAAAATTCAATACAGCAAAAGGAAAAAAAAACACGTAGAAGTCTATGAGCTGCACCTCCTACGGTGAAGACGAAGGAAAGCTCAAGGATGCTTTAAAGTGAGAATTAGATGGGAGATAAGACACTGGAAGGAAGAACGAGAAAAAGCAGGAAGCAGGCTTAAATTAGATGGCAAAAGAGTCATAGGGTCAGATTACATGACAGTGGCCACAAGTGACCGCTTAATCATTTGGGTCTATGCCACTGAGTGTGCAATATTTCTGGATGCAACCTAAAACAGACTTTTGGAAAACATATATGAAACCACATCATGACGTCTGTAAAGCATTCCAGGTCCAGTGTCATGGTAAATACACATCTCTTTATCACCCCTTCATATGGGCCGTTCCATTGGAAATCAATACGGGCGGGCACTTCTGCTCAACCATCTCCGATTTGCATGAAAATTTTATGGTAAACAATTTTAGCTTCATATATCAAATTATTATATCTGTACAAGGTTTGAATCATAACATTTTAGGAAAAAAGGAAATTGACAGAACAGAAATTGTTCTAAAAATTTGATGATTTGAGATGGAACAACCCATTTCAAATCATAAAGGCGACGACCTCTGATGACCTTCCCGTACACTTAATGGCCATTTTTAGAGAACAGGTTTCAGGTTTTTCTAAGGGTAGCCCTAGTATGTAATTAGAGATCACTGAGACTAACATCTAACACACCCAGTCATTTTGTTCCAGAAGCAGGCCTGAAATATGACAGAAACCACTGTTTCACAAAAGACAGACAAGGGTTACCTCTGGTGAGCATCTAAAGGGGAAAGTGTTAAGAACTCGCCAACGTTAGGCCTGACAGAAACACATGATGGACTATGAACACAGCCAAGCAGACTAAGACCCGCTATAATGCAGCCAAAACCAGTACTGTACCTGGAAACACTTGCCAAGCACCAAATATCAACAGATCTTTAATTTCATGCAAGTCAGGTCTCTTGGTCTCTTGTTTTACATCTGTATTCCTCAAAAGACCTGCCTCGACTCTGCCTTTGATTGACTCTGGCCCTGTCATATGTGCCTAACCAGTTATCTTAACATACCTCTATGAAGCAATGAATACTAGCCAATCAGAGCAGAGGCAGGACTTGGTACCGTAGATCATGGAGAGAAGCTCGTGGTTCCAGAGGAGTTTCAGTTGATTAAAAGAGTTAAATGATTTTTGATTCTAATACACATTTAATGGCACATAGGGTTGGTTAATTTCCGGCACTGATCACGGAAGCCCCTCCCACTTTCTGTTCAAACCATTTGATTGTGAAAAGCAGCCAATCAAAAGAAAGCCTGCTGAGAAGGTGGAAGAGGGCAGGCGAAATTAACCAGCACCTTCATATTCTAATGGAAAGAACAGAAACCAATGTATGTGTCACAAAAAAGGCTGTTGACCATTTTTACCTGATGGACTCAAAAGATATTTTGAGGTTGTTATGTCATAAACTCCTAATAAAAGAGAGGGTTGAGAACCGATGGATGCAAAAAGATCTTTAGTCCTCCCAGATTCAAACAATTGATGATGTGAGTGCAACACTAATCCACATGTGCAAAAATAAAACAGAGTTTCTTGTCAACTAAATTCACTTTTCATTCTTTTTTTGTATATATGAAACTTTTCAGGGGTTGCCTAACTCTAGCCATTTCCTCTAAGCTTTTTAGAATTTTTTCATTGCAATTTCACTTCTTTTTACTCTCTTCTTCCTTCCTCTACCTCTAACCCCCAACCTGCCCCTTGCCTTTTTTCCTTTTTTTCTTTTTTGATTTTTTTCCCCCACCTTTTCTCCCCCTCTCCATCTGACTGGGAGTGTATCTACCTATCCAGGCAGTAGTGCTGGAGGGGTCCCCTCGGGGCTCGAGTCCTTTGCTCCTGGCTGTTTGATGTTGAGCCGGCACGGATGAGCCTCAGCCCCCACCCAGAGTTGGCTCCCCCATCATCAAACACCCCGGCTGGGTGCCAGGCCAAGGCTGTGGCCCTAATCAAACACGGCGCCTCTGCGGACCCCCTCGTACACTCCAAATGGGAGAAAAAGTCTAATTATCGAGGCAACCTTCAGCATCGCTCAGAAATGTCTAACACTCATACAAACTCCTGCTTCTTAACATTTAGGTTAGGTGTGTATTAGAGTTTATTTTGCAAGGTTATGTGCTGCTGGTAAAGGAGGCAAATATTACAGGCAGAGATAGGGATGGGTATTGATAAGATTTTCACGATTCCGATTACATTTTTGATTCTGTTTAACCATTCGATTCTTTATCAATTCATTTTTAAAAAAAAAAAAAAGATGAACACTAAGATCGATTAGCTTAGAATTTTGTTTTATATCTTCTCTTTGAACAAGATAGAAATTTAGGAGTAACATGGCCTTACAAACCCAACAGTGAGATCTTAAGAGATCCACAGCCTACGGCTCTTCAATGTGGTGTCACAGGGTCCCCGGGGAAAAAAATTGTAAATGTAAAATAATAAAATAAATATTCTTCTGTAGCAATAACAAAGTATAACATAAATTATTCTGTAGCAATTACACAAGAATATCCAGTAATGTGCCTGCCTACAATTAAACACATTCACTTACCGAAAATTGGGGGCATCTGCTGTGGCAAATGGGTGCAAGCCTTTGACCACAAACTTAGTCACTGCTCGGTGACATTCGTCTACCCTGGCCTGAAAGGAGACGCTACCGGCAGACTGCAGCGAGAACTACCAGCATCTGAGCCAGCCAGACTCTGTCTGTCTCTCTCATCATGGTCACCTAAACGCACAGTAATGGCAGGTTTTGTAATAAGGCGGATCGCACTAACATAATATGCACTGTTAGTTGATTATTTACCTGCCGCATTAATGGGAGAGGACGTGCAAACGTTACCGCTGCTGCTGGGTTGAGATTCACGAGTCAGGAGCGGAATTAAAAACGCAACATTCATTTAAGGTTATCGCGTGTTTTGTGAGCAAATGCTTTTACATATTCGTAGTGTTTCCTCCCTTAAATGAAATATCTGCTTTGCAAGTATTGCAAGTTGCCCTGTTGTCATCCATTCTCGTAAAGTATAACCAAACTTTTGAGCGTTTAAGCCACTTAGGCGCCGTGTTTCCTGCCAGGTAAATGACGCTCCGCAACGTGGTGATGTCATTCGGAGCGACTGGAATCGATTAGGGAATCGTTTGCAAAAATGGCAAACAATTCCAAGGAATTGAAACAGTGGGAACCGGTTCTCAGCAAGAACCGGTTTTCGATACCCATCCCTAGGCAGAGAGGACACTTGGGGAAAAAAAACTTGCACAAAAAAGTGTTAGCTTAGTAGCCTGCAATAGTTGTCAATCTAAACATTTTTTATCATGCTATAGGAAGTTTGATGTTGTTATAAGAAGTGCTTCAAAATCAGGAGAATCATGGGAGGAAAACTGGCAGAGGAGGAGAAAGGCAGAGGGAGAAGCTGAAGCTGTCCTTGGAGAAAAGGCGAGCGCTCGATTTTCTGTTTGCTGCCATTTGTCTTGAGCTGCTAAGAGAGATCAACAGTCCTCGGCACACAGATCAATATTCTCTTAACCCGCACCTAATCTGGTGAGAGTTTCCTCCAATTTCACCTTCCATACCTCCTCCTCCTTCTCGCCCGCTTACCCTCCACTTTTATTTTCCCTCTCCTCTCGTTTTCAGCAATCATTTTTGGGTGTTGGCGTGACAACCATTTTTCATGCTCCTGGTCCGAGCAGGTGACACAGAAGGGAATGATGTTTCCTGATGCAAACAGAGCAAGTGTCTGTGTGTGTGTGTGTGCGTGTTGGTAAGGAGGGAGAGTGATGGATACGATGTATTGGTAGGACGCCGGTGCCGCCATCAGGGGCCCCCTGACGCTGGCGAGATAGACTAGCTGCCTAATCGGGCGCATGACATCGCAAATTCAGCCCCGCACACCTCCCTCCTCCTCTGCGAGCATTCCTCAAGGCCGTATCGTGTCTTCTGTGCGTCACAGCAACTCCCAGCACGCTGTTCAGGCTGTTGTCAGAGCTGTCCTGTCTACTAAATGGAGCGCTGTCAGTGTGTCCCCTCACTGTGACATTATTAGAAGGAAGGAAGTGGAAAGTGTGGATAGGTTTTGCATGTGTGTTTGGTTTTGTTTGAGGTTTTGATGCGCGGATGTTTTAATAGGTTCTTTAAAGGTGGATTTCGGTGGATTGAAATTATGAGTGAAAGAGCGTTTCTCTCGCAGTCGCTAACAAAACTGGAATTGTAGTTATTTTTTCTTGTTTTATTGTATATATATTCATCTATATGATGCTACACCTTCTGTTGCTTCAGTCTGATCTCATTCAAATGGCAAATCTCAACTAGTGTGCACTATTTAAGGCCTAGAGACCAGTCGGCAACCCCTTGGCAACCTCCAATCACTAAGACTTATATCATGCTTTTTTATGCTAAATGAGTACTCAGACTGCTTTCTTAATACAAGTTTCATTCACCTCATTCACTTACAGTCATACAAGCATTTTTTTTCTGTGTCTAAGCGCTTTTAACCTAACATTCACACACTAAAACAGTCTGCATCCGGGGCAACACGAGATTCAGCTTGTTGCTCAAGGAGATAGAGGAGCCAGGAAAGTACTGACATGTCAGTGATACAAACCTTCAGAGGTCTAACCTTCTACTTGCTCGACCCCCTGACCACCGGATCCTGGATCTTTACTTTTTTTGCTTCGTCATCAAACCAGATAAGTTAATAAAGAAAACACAGATATGCATTTTCTCCATGCTTGAAGAACTTTAAGTCCTGGACAGTCTCTCCTCCCCTTCGACAAGCCAGGGAGTGATTGGCAGGCCGCAAGAACAAAGCTGGTCTTTCACAGACATGGCCTGAAGTGTAGGCCTTCATCCATGGACGTACGTCAGCTGCCCAACAGACAAAGCCAGCTAGTGTACGCCACATGTACTCAGGGGCAAGCGCCACACACAGACACAGTAACAGGAAGACAGCAGCTTCAGTTACCATGCAGCCGCGCGGATGATGCTCACGTATGCATTCAAACAAGAAAGCGTCCCACGCGCTCGCCCACACCACGAGTGCATACGTGCACAAAACAAACACATACTGTACACTATGTGGAGGCATGCAAGCCGGTACCTACACACAGACACAAACATGCAAACACACACACAATAGCTGCTTTCTTTCACTTGCTGGCACAACAACAGAAGCCAGTCCTGATCCTGGTATACTTTGGCCCACATGCTCCAGACACACGCTGCTTACAGGATTATGTCACAGACGAGATGTTGTGTTAGGAAGTATTTACAGAATTATAGCAAGAAGCAGTCAGTATTTACCAAATTTCCACAAAAAATTGTTTATGATCAACTGAAAACTTTTGTTTTTACTCCAACTAGTCTTTAATTTAGTGTTGTTGTACTCACACCCCAAAAGAAAATAAGGTGGTATCAAAAAAAGGTAAGGAGAATGCACCAGAAATGTTGATCATAAGCTTGCAATACAACACTGAACTGTGTCTCATCATATTACATCCACTTATATACATCCAAGTCCAACCAACAAGTTGATCTGTAAAGAGGAAAAGTATCACACTGCCCCGATGAAGACCTTGTGAGAGCAAAACTTAATTTCAGACCATAACTATTCATAATGTTCATCCAACTTCACATCATAATAGGAACACCCACCTTTAGGGCAAAACAAGGCTCTCTTCCACAGCCTGCCAGCTTTATTTTAGACAGTTGGTACAGTGGTGCTTAAAGCCAGCCAACTCAGTTTGTTAACAGCTGCTAGCAAAGCAAAGAATTCATACAAACACATTAGCTAAATCGCACCAATCTGTCCTTCTCCACACCAAATCAACAATGGTGGGTCAGCTGAATTGACTGAAAATATGTTTTTGACAGTTTAACTTTACAAAGCAGTAAAAGTTTGAAATGTCCTGCAACACTATCTGTATTGACCGGTGGATTAGTGCTAGAAAGCTAGCAAACATTACCCAGTTAGCTTTACCATCTTGTCCTCCATCTCTTCCACACCTCATCTTCTCTTTAAAGAACGAAAGTGTGAGTGGTCGGCGGCCTTTGAAGCAGCAGTTTCAAAAGCAACAAAACTGCAACAGTTTCTGCATATGTGAATATGTAAATCTGCGTATGTATTTGCCATATTATTACAGACTGCATGTAATTTTCAACTTGACCCCGTTCAGTTGCAACATGATAACAGCTTGACTCCGTCTTTTTGCTGTTTTATCACCGAGTTGACCCACCAAAATTGCTATGAAGACAGCAACTCACTGAGAGTGGTCGCAGACCTGGTCCCCATCTTTGAAGCAACCATGTCAAAGGCGACAACATCGCAAGTTCATCTCACACAGCTGCAATAATTTGGGTCATGTCGCGGTCTGTAACCACCCGTGACTGTGTCATAACATGTTTTAATTTTCTTGCTTTGAGAGGTTATATTCATACTAATGTTTTTAAAACACATGGAAAGCTGACAGACAGGCATGTGCTGTTGACTTCTGGGGTTCTGGGACGATCAAATGACTGAAATCTACGAGATAGACAAGCAAAACATCCCCATGTCTGGAGTCTATAGTGTTCTTATTATGGATAAAATGGTGTCTAAAACTACAAAGTAAAAAATAAAGTTGAAATTTCTTTCTAAAACAATACATCCTTAGTGTAATGCGTCCAGGCGAATATGAAGAAAACCATTCACGAGCGATGATGAAGTCCCGATGAGACAAAACAACGCAGGTGTACATCCAGCTACGCGAGCACAGATGGTATCTCTGCCATTCTGGCACACCATTCACCACAGTTTTTCAAAGCTGGTGCATGACAACATTGATTCAACATTTAAACATTCGCTAGCTTTAGCTGCTACATGTGAATAGATAGCTACTGTACTGTCGGGAAGTGGGCCTGCATCCCAGTTGGCAAAATGACTATTCCAGACTGAGGGGCCGACGGTAAGGAGCATACAAATGAAAATAGCAGCAGAGAAAGGCGCTTGTCTCTCTCAAGCCAAGCATCTGCTAAGCATTTTAATGGGGATCAATGGAAGGGCAGGGACAGGAGATCGAGGGGTTGATTGGCTGGCCGGCCCGGCGCTCACACAGCCGCCGCTCTCCATACTGCCTGCACTGCTGTTTACAGCCAACACAAGCTGCTGCGACCTGCCTGCGCGCTCTGCACCAGCTGATGTGTATATCTGTGTGTGTGTGTGTGTGTGTGTTATAGGGATCAGTGAGTGTGTGTGCATAGCAGACTAGGGTGACAGTTGATATTGTTTGTGTGTGGATGCCATTTTTAGCCTTAAAAATAGAATGCGTATGCATGCGTTAACTGCATTAGTCCATGCGTCGATAAATGCGGGTGTGCACTGTGCAGATACAGCGGGTATTGTGCGTATTTGTCTAAATGTAAATCATCAGGGGGCATGAGCGACAAATTGCTCAATGAGTGTATCGTCTCCTGTTTGTCTGCTTTCCATCTCAGTGTATAGTTTAATTGCACACGCGCCCTCTTTCCTGTCATCAGCGCACACGCCGGAGCAGCACGGAAACAGTTAAAGTGATGCTTCCTGGCGTGCCAAATGAATCAGATTAATATTAGCCAAAGCGAATGTCATCACTTCTCCCCTCTCTACATCACCCCCCCACACACACACACATACACTACCTTCCCTCCCTCTCCTCTACCTCCTCCTCTCCTTGCTGCTGCTGCGTTTGAGTTTCTGAGTCCAGGGCGGTAATGAGGGAACGTTATGCAGTGCCATAAACGGAGGGGCTCGCTGTCAGTGTGCATAAAGGATGAGACAGAGAAGATGGCGTTGGGGTCAGAGGGGGAGAGAGTGAGGGAGAGAGAGTCGAGGAGGACGGGATGGAGAATGTGTGTGAAGCCCGTTCCCTTGTCAACCATGCACACACACACACACACACACACATACAGAGTGAGTGAGCACTCAACAGCAAGGCAGAGAGACAGCCTGGTGACAAATAGGCTCCCCTCTGTGCCCGTCTCACAGGTGCAATGCAGCACGTGCAGCGCCACCTATGCTCAGCCGGCAGGAAGTGATGAAAGAAGAGTGGAACACCTCCCCACCCCCAAGTGGATGTGCTTATGGTCAACTTATCAAGAGTTGAGCAGCAGAAGAGCAAATAATTCTTGAGAAATATTTTCTAGGTTAAATCCTGAACACTACAGTGGACCTAGGAGCGCAAACACAGTGCAACTTAAGAAAAACAAGCAAAAGCACACAAAACACAGCAGAGGTGTTTTTGGGGAGACAATAACGTGACGGACCAGCTGCGGAAGTGACAAGCTAACAGTTAACGGCTAATAGCAGATATGTATCTAGGGGATTACATGAATAATGTGATTACAACACACATTACCTGACATCTTTTTCTCCCTCACAACACCTCTTCTTCTTTTAAATGTGTCTCAGTCCTTCACGTTTTGGTTTCTGTCACTTCTGCAGCTGTTCTGTCACGTTACTGTGTCCCGAAAAAAACACTTCCGATGTGTTTTCTGAGGTTTTGTTGGTGTTTTTTTTTTTTTTTTGTATTTCCATCGTGTTTCATTCAACTTTTGTTGTTGAATATCCATTATTTTAATTAGAATTAGCATTAGAGTTCATCTGGACATGCATATTGATTATTTAGGCAGTATTTAATCACATATTCTAACCATATTCAGTTGATATTGTATTTTAGATCTCTGATTATACTCATCAGCATTTATTTACATCTGGTTTTCTTTTATCAGAGCAAACATTTTCTTTTAAAATGCAATTCTATTTTAATCAGATTGCAAATACCAACTTTTTAGTTAAGCTAGTTTTTTCTGTGAACTCTGACTCTTACCACTCTTGCCATACAGTTACACACACAGTTACCATATCTATATCACTAAAGCACTTCTGGATGGATGCAAACTGCATTTCGTTGCCCTGTACCTGTGCATGTGCAATGACAATAAAGTTGAATTCTATTCTATTCTATTCTATACCTGTTTAAGTACATGCTGTAGTTTACTTCAACTTCAGCTTATCGTACTGGGTCCTTAATTTTGAAGAAAAACCTTCATTAGTCCTGTGACAGGCTGACGGCCCGTCCACAGTGTAACATGCATCTCACTCTATGACAGCTGGAATAAGATCCAGCCCACCTACGGCACAAAAGCTGGATAAGCTGTTAGGAAACAGATGGATGGAAAGTCTTCTTTCTCACCGACAGTGCTGTACCTTTCTCCTGCAGGTACTCGGATTTCCTCCCACGGTCCAATGGCATACATGTTAGGTTAAATAGTGATTCTAAATTGGCCTTGGAGAACAACATCCTGTGTAATGTAAAAAATGTGGTTTGTATTCTAAATGCATCCATCCAATTAATTCAGGGTCACGGGAGAAAAGTGCCATATAAATGAATATCAGCATTGGCCTCTGATATCAACCACCAGAGTGTTATTTGTTCATATGCTGCTATCATTCAGCAGTGTTTCAATGTACCAATGTCCAATCACTATATCAGTGCATCCCTACTTTCAGCATCTCCCTTATTCATAAAGGATTACCACAGCAGGAAGCTCTGCATCTTTGATTTGACCGTTTTTCACCAGATGTCCTTCCTGAGAGGAAACCCTCTTTTGCTTGTTAGGCAAATCTGTAAACTACTACACCATGAAGCCATTGTATAACTGTGGGATACAACAAAGGTCATCTACTATTCAGAAGGTTGGTAGTTTGATCCCCAGCTCCTCTAGCATGCATGTTGAAGTATTCTTGGGTATTTACTGAAGGTGGTCACAACCATAAAGGAACCGTTTGTATGTGACAAAGTAGCATCTTTTCTTATAGAGCTCCAACCTGCATGTTGGTTTTGTGTCTTTGGTCATGATACTGAACACGGCTGTAAGTGTGTGAATGAAGCTTGTAGAAAGAAAGAAAGCCCGACTATGAGTCTATATACAGTGTATATTTCATGAGCTTGCTTGAGCTCTCTAACGGCTCTTCACAATCTTCAAAACTACATCAACATCTGGACAAATAGATGCTTATTTTTTTCCTGGTTTAACTGTCAGTTTTTACTTTTGAGGTATTGTTTTTATTAGCACATGCTATTGTGCTAATAATATAATAATATAAATAAGCAGCTCTTTGATTCCTTTGTCATTATTAAATATGAATTCTAGGATTTAATGACTGTCCTGTGTATTAAAATGTTTAAATTGTTACATTATAGTATGAAGCAGGTTCTTGGTTTGTGAATAAAAGTCACTGAAATCAGAGTTACAGGCCGCATAAACATGCTGTTTTAACCTGGATAGCTTTTCTGCAAATGACCAAATCCACACTCACTGGGAGAAAAATGCAACCTGCAGTACATAAGCCCAAGAAATCGATCTGACAGATTAGCAAATATGAGCAGTCATTGGCTTAATTTAGCTTGAAAAGTAACCTGATTTATAGGTAAAAAGGGTGTAAAATTAAATTAATTTCATACACGAAAGCATAGCTTTTGACTTTGTAGCTTTCACTTTGAGCCGGCACTCTTTCCCCGCTAATCGATGTCTGTCTGGAAGAAATCCAGCTCTCTCGCTCTCTCTCTCTCTCTCTCTCGCTCACACACACACACACCTTTAGAAAGCTTTCGATATCATTAGCTGTCATGTTTCACGGTAGGTAACACAACAGTGCGTGGGGATACACAGCTCACCACCGAGTCTAGAGGGTATAGGCTGTGTATTTGTGTGAGCGTGCGCTCACAAACAAGGATGCATGGTGAGTGTGTGAGTGGATTACACCAGGTTCACAGTGTGTATGGGGAAAGCGTGGCAGCAACTTGGCTCCATAATGGGATTTCTCAGTACTTCTGCACACGCACACACACAAGCAGCAACACACAAACACACTGAGCTCACCCCAAACAAGCAGGTTAGCAGTAACAAAGCAGAGCACATATCCTGTCTTAGCAGTAAGAGGTAAGCTGCAGCAGAGCTCCAGCTCAGTTAAAGACACATATCCCCTCACCTCTTCTTCTCACAAAAGCCAGAGAAGAAGGATAGAAGGAGAGAGAGAAGGAGAAGGGGGGAGGAATATGTGCAGGGATCAGCTACATTAGACAGGGATGAAGAACACTGTAGCAAAGCTGGATGAAGGCGAGAGGTGGATGTAAAGGAGAAGCTATAGCGTACAGTAGCTACTTATACAAAGCAGAGATTTGTGTGTGAATTCTGGTGAGAGGTTCTATCAAAAGATTTGACTTTTTCAAATGATTAACGGCAGGATTCCTGCACTGTGTGACATATATGGTGTCAGGTGCTCCCTGTCAGTCAAACAGCTTGAGCTGTACTGCGTGAAAATATAGTGGTATAACTTTTATCGTTGCTCATCTGTCCTGGAAAAAACAGAAACCTATTGAAGATGTCGCTGGCAACAATGCAAATGATTTAGTGAGCTACATGTTAGCCTCACTGACAGTTGGTTAGCAGTAAACTGCACAGGTACAATAGACACACATGCTAATTAGTACCAGATAGAAGACAGGCTGTAGTTTAATAGGCTGTAAACGTGCTTTTTAATGCTGTTAACATGGGAGTGTAGAGGGCTTGACTCATTTTTGGAGTCAGCCTCAAATAGCCACTAGAGGAACTGCAGTTTTTGGCACTAAATTAGTAAACTACCATTTTTTTTTTTTGATTCAGACACTTCATAGAGAGATATGCAAACGCAGTGTTGCAGACATTAGTGCATACCAAACGTTTTACCAGTCCTGAAACAGTCTGAACTCTCTTAGGCAGCTTTCTTGTCATGTCTTTAAGTCGTCTTCAGGAATAGTTCTCCAGGCTTCTTGAAGGACATTCAAAGCTCTTCTTTGGATGTTTCTGCCTTTTGTTCTGTTCTCTGTCAACATGATCCCACACTGCTTCAATAATGTTGAGATCTGGGCTCTGGGGAGGCCGATCCATGACTGATAGTGTTGCAGTGTGTGTTCAATGATTTTACTTCATCTACAGTGTTTTTTGGATCATTGTTATGCTGAAAAATTGAAGCTGTTGTCAATCAGATGATTTCCAGATAGTATTTCAGGGTGGATCACATTCTGACTATACTTTTCTGTGTTCATATTTTATCAATTTTGACAAGATCTTCAACACCACTGGTTGAAGTCCAGCTAAAACCAAGACAGAGCCTCCACCATGTTTTACAGATGGTTGTTGTACCTCTCTACTGATGATGATTTGAACCTAAACAGTTAAAATGTGGATTCATCACTACACCAGACCTGTTTCCACTGGTTTTCAGTCCAGTTCTTGTGTAATATATGTGTTATACCTCAGTTTTCTCTGCCAGTTTCCCAGCTTTAAGAACAGCTCCTTGACAGCCACCCTACCACTGAGACCATTTCTGATGAGGCTTCATTGAACAGTAGATGGATCAAGTGATAGTCAAGATGCGTCTTTCAGATCCTTTTAACTCTTTACTGGATTTTTTTCTATTTCTTAAGGACATGATTTTCAGATACCTGACACTTGACAACATTTTTTTAATTGTGTTTAGGTACAAGAATTGGACTGAAAATGAGTGAAAAAGCAGCCACTTGCCAAAGAAAAATTTTGAAAGACCTCCATTACGCCTGGAGAACTATTACTCAAGACTGGTTTAAGAAAAAAGTAAAAGCTGCTTGGAAGCATAAAGAAATGAGGGGTGCCATGTTGGACGTTGAGTTTTAGCTGGAGTGGCGATTGACGTCACAACATCTGGTATAGAATCCTAACTCTAGTTCACTGAGTTTGTTCCCAGCAGAGAGACATTTACTGCATATTCTCATTCTTATTAAGGGGATTTAATCCAAAAACATCCTCATTTAAATGCGTCTTCTGAGCTAAAATATTGATTCATCATTGTCAAATCACTCAGGTTGGAATTATAATAGTTTTAACACTTTCCTCTTTTTGAGTGTTTTTGGTCAAAACTCTGCCTTTAACACCCATGAAATGTGCAGACGTGTGCGATTACAACAGGACAGGTTAGGAGAGATTGACACCGGGGAACAGGGAGGAATGTGCACCTCTGTGGTGAGGACTAACCAACCACAGGCCGTCTAGGAACAGCGAGTGCCGCTAGCTCTATTTAGCAAGCTTTCAAACCACATCATTAGCCCTCACCATCCAGCTCTCCTCCCAGGTGTAGTGGAGAGCCAGGTGCACCTCTCCCTCTTTGTCTTTTTCCCCTTTCTGTTTGTCCCGCTTTGCCTCGCCGTCTCTCAATGTGTAACACGCACCTGGAGGGAACGCAGCCAAACTATCACTGTGAATGTCCTACAGGCTGTAGAGCACACAAATTACACACACTTTACTCTTCGAGGGCCAAAAGCAAACAAACACCTGAGCATAATGTGAAAATGTGTGTCGGGCGCGCCGTGTTTCTACCTTATAATTCCAGCTGAGAAAAAAAAAACAGAGGGGCTCCAGCGTGGCCCCCCAAGATAGTTTTATCCTTCACTCTGCAATTTCCGTCAGTGTCTCTCCACATAAATTGTGGCACCATAGAAAGCATTGTGGGTAAATATTGCACATAGGAATCTGTTTAGATTGAGGCAGTTTAATCAAAGCCTCCTTTTAGGGGCGAAGAGCTGGTGTCAGCCAAATACAGCCTTTTTTTATTTTTCCTCGACTCTGAGAAGCACAGAGAGGTGAGAACTCGATGTGCAGAACAGAAAGAAAGACCCAGCAACCGCCCCCCAACCCCAGCCCTCTCTTTCAATCTCTGCCCCTCTTTATCTTTTTCTGGTTCTGCGTTCATCCCTCTCTGGCTCCCGCTCTTAACTAATAACTCAAACACGGCCGATGTCCAGCTTTCTCTTTTAACTTTCTCCTCATACTCCCTCTTCTCCCGCAGACCCAAGGAAAAGTAAGCAAGGAAATTCTCCACGCTCAGGAGCTGGGGAAGACAACTGTCCCCCTATGCTTGGGGCTAAAGCGGGCCAAATAAAATAGCAAGTGCAGCACCAGGAAATGGCTAGCCAAACACGCAGGGCCATGAATCTAGGCTTGGCAGAGTGTAAGGATTTCTCCATGCACTCCCCAGACATCCTACATGACTATAGAAGTCCTTTTGTATTAGAAGGACGTCTCCCATATGGGTTTTACAGCAATCACAGTCAGAGACCATCAGTGCAGATTTATGCCATCAGTCAATATATTTCAAGTGCTGCCGCAAAGAATGCCAATGCTAATATTGATTAATGTAATTTAAGAGGGCTGTCTTTTTCTTCTCCCCTCAAAGGGAGGGAGTATGTAATCTCTTCAGTTTGTTTGTCAGTTTGTTAGCGGTGTCGCATTCACAGTTTTCAAGATATTATGTTAAATTTTGTTTGATGGTGGTTACCAATAACAGCTCGGGCTGGTTTAATTTTGGTGAAAACCCAGTAAAGGTCACATCAGATATGCAAAATCAGTAAAGACTTCATAATGTTTTATGGATCGTCTTCAAACTTCACAGCAGCATACTAGGCCTCGGGGGACAAGAATGCCTCAGTTGGTTAAACATTTCACCTTGACCTTCATTGTTGGCGTCACAGTGACTCTTCACTGTCTCTAAGATACAGATGTAGGCATTGTGACATCAATCACTGATTTGTAGACTCACATTAAAGCTTCAGCTGCAGTTTTATCGTTGTTTTTGAAACTAAACGGGTATGATTTAACAAACACAGGTGGGCACAGTTAGAAAGTTTCATCCATTGACTGTCTGAGTGCTAATTTGTGCCACGTACCATGTCACATGTGGGAAAACTGTGGTTGGAGAGTGCAATGCTATTAAATTACTTTGACCATGGGCTGTCAACTTGCAGTCTCATTAACTTTGAAATGGTTACTTGTGAGACAGGGACCAGGTCAGCAACAACTTGCAGCCAATTGTCGTCTTACTTTAGGCAGCAATAAAATGGCCACAAGACGGAGTCGGTCGACTACTAGTTTGCAATCAAATGGGGTCAAAATAGCAATTACATGTGATAAAACAGATTAACTGTGTCAACAGCCAGAATTGCCAGATGTTTTGCCATCTGCATACACAGAAATTTACTTTAAGTGCTTATATTCAGAGTGTAGCCAGAAACTCATAGATTTGAAACAGAAATTCCTCCACAAATAGTGTCGTATTTGCTGCAGGATGGTGGTGCAACTATAAAATGACATAGGCATTCTGCTTGTTTTTATATAAGAATATAACCAGCTGAGTCCAGTCTTCTCTTGGTTAAAAGATTCAGTTAAGTCAATTGAATCAGGTGAAGCTGAGCAGAAAGCTAAAAAAAAATCACTCCTGAAAAGTTGCCACGGAGGGAAAATGTATTTTTTCTTGCCATAAAGTTGGGCATTTTAACACGGAAGTCTATGAGGATTAACTCGATTTTGGAACCAGCATCTAGTGACCACAAAAAGAACTGCAGTTTGCCTATCATTTAATAACATTATTTATTTGCCAAATCTGAAGTTCTTCAATATTTGGCAGTTTTTAACCTGTAATTTGAGCTTTTATTTAAGTAAATTGTGCTTACCGTGCTTTTACGCCCCCCCCCCCTCTTTCGATGGGCACAAAAGAGACAGACCCGATCCACCACTGCAGGTATCTGAAGATCATCTGGAGCCTAGAGAAGCCATACACATGTGTGGATAAACCAGAGTGACTATGCTGTTGGTGATGGGTGAAAACGAACTGTTACTACCTTAAACCACCATTTCCATCTCAGCCCTCGTAACTTCTAAACCTTTTGTGCGGCAGAAATATGTTTTCCGATGTTAAGCGTTTAAGGGGGAATATAAAGAAAGCCACATAAGATACCATATGGCGCTAGAAACTCCACCTTTCTGGAACAGAACAAGAAAGCATCAGTTTTTTCCCCAACCCATGCACATTTAGACCCTTTTTTGTTCCAGCAAGTGTGACAGTGACATTGTAATAAGTCAAAAATGAGGACTCGAGCAATCAGCCAGAGTTGTTCCCTCCAAATATACTCATGCAAATCACTAGACGAAGAAAAAAGGTGTTTAATTTAACGCCAGAGTAACAGAATATTTTGGTTTCCCTGGGGCCACCCAGTGCGAAAGAATTTGACACTGAGATGCTGTGAGGTGCTATACCAAACACCGCATAACATAGGCAAGCAATTGTGTGTTAATTTAGCTGACTGAGTTACTCAAAACAGGAAATTTTTTATTTATTTATTTTGTTTACACTTCTCCAGACATTTCTGGAGACTCTCCGCCCATCCCACTCACCTTCCCTCACCTTAGCCAGTGAGAGGGGGGCTTCTGTCCAAGACTCTGCTGTTTGCAGAGGCGACCGCAGAGCAGGGAAGCCAAAGATTACTCAGCCACTGTGGAAATGTTAGAAGTGGGTGGCAATCGCTGGGGAGAGGAGGTTAGCAAGGACAGAAAATAGTTACTGTAAGCGCGTACGAGCCATAAACGAACCACTGTGCCAGGTATGGAACTGAATGTTCTCACTGGATCTGATACAAGTCCTGGACTTTTTAATCTTTTAAAGGTTCTTGTTCTTGTTCTGTTGTGTTTTTGTTTTTTGCAATACATTTAATTGTGTTTTGCAAATACACTTAAAAAAGAAAAGAAAAAAAAGACGGTGCCCTACAGCCAGACCATGACTAGAGCCCGGATATTGATTTTGGTGCTCTGGGAGGCTCGAGGTCATGAGAGGTGCTCATCTGTGCTGTGGAGGAGTTGTGAAGTACGGGGAGTGACTGGTGCATTAGTTAGTGGAATTATGCGGATCATGGGTGCAACAGCTAGAGGTACAAACGCTCACCGGCAGGATTAGATAATGCTATTATCAGTGTGATAGTAGCATTAGACAGAAGCATTAGCATGGATAATTCCACGGATTCGGCAGCGGAGAAATCGCCATTAAATCGTCGTATTATACCCAAAGAGATGAGATCCTGATATAGAAAGGCACTTGGGCTGCGAAGAATCAAACTTGACGGCAAATCTTTGAATTACGAGTCATCACGTTTCCCTGTCTCGTCGAGTAAACAGGTATTTAACAGAGGATGATCCGAGATGAAAAAAAAGACGCTAGGACGAACACCCTCCCCATCTATATATTTGTTGCTTCTCCCGTCCTGAAACGCAGCACTAAACACTTTTCTAAGCTGCTGGCAGAAAGACAACAGGATTCGGGATGTTTCTTTATGGTCTATATAATATCTGATGCACATAATGGGTCAAATTTTACTTCGAGGCACACAGAAGTTACAACAAGGCCATCAAAAAATGCCTGTACATGTGAAACTGACGAGGAGAAGTCATTTTATGAGGCTGACTGACTGAAACTGACTGGGCCTTACTCCACCAGTTCCTGCTTTTTTTGTATAATTTATGTCACTCAGTAAACAGCTTAAAAGGTCCAGTCAGTCATGAGTGTGAGCAGAGTGCGTAACTTGCCACTTGTTTAGAACAAACTTAAACACTTACAGTCCTTGTGTTACGTCAGGGTGCAAAAAGGGCCTGAAATCCAGACAGACAGGCAAAATGTCGGGTAATTTTATTCAGAGTCCAGCCAGAACTTGCATCCATTTCAGAATCAGCTTTATTAACGAAGCGTGTGCACACGCGGAAGGAATTGGACTCCAGTTATTTCTTTGCTCTCAGTGGACGTAACAGAATAGACAACGGACAATACCAACAACAGCAACACATGAGGCACATTTATATTTATATCTTCAATGGTGCAGAGTGCAAAGACGTTGGGATAAATAATGGAATAAATAATGGATGGTTAATGTGTTAGTTACTATATATACAATATACATGAGCAGATATTCCTCCAAAAACAGGGACTGAGTTGCTGCAGAATGGGAACTTCTCTGTAAAATGAGAGGCGCTCAGCAACTTTGCTTTTATATGGGAATGTAAACAGAGGACAACCAGTTGTGAACCAGTTGATTCGAGTTTTCTACTGCAATGTGGTTCCTCACAGACGAGTTGCAGCTTTCGGTGCAAATTGACTCAGAATGATTGCGACTTGTTGCCAATCTGTTATAAAGGAAGAATTATGTGCAAACCTTTGACAGTTCATCTGAGAGTGATTGCAGTCGGTCCAAGTTGGACTGAGCTTGTTTGCAGACAGGTTGCCTCCCATCGCCTGACCTGTGCAAAGCTGGTTGCTGACGCTGCTTGCATCAGTCTCTGACAGCAAAACAGTTCAATGTAATCACGGGGCAACCCCCTGTCATGTTTACTAGTCGCGTGGAAGTTTATATCCTATAATTACTCGAGCTTGACTGAGTTGTTAGAAAACAATTGGAAACCATTAGAATACCAAGTGTAAATTGGGTCTTTGTGAATGAGCGACCAGCCTATATAGAACAGTTGGACGTAATATGCTGCATTTCTCCCCTTTCCACATGGCGTTCCTCGCTCTCGCTAACTTGTGCGAAAGTGGAATGGTTACAGCGTTGGTGTGGGAGGTCTGCTCTGCACGGCACAATTGCAGGAGGTTGTGCACACACACACGCAGCTGCTGCTGCTGCTGCTGCCACAGCACACGCATGGCAGGAGAGGTATAAATAGCATGCCACTATTTTGTCTTTACATATTTAGCTGTTGGATATTTTAATGCAAATTAATGTGGTGGGATCGGAGAGGGGTGTTTTTGTTGACTGGAATTAGTGTTGTGAGCGAGCTTTCTTCTCCATTCTTTCCCGTCCTTTCTCTCCTCTCCAAATTACAGCTATTAAGACAAAACTGGTGCGAGCCAAACACGGCGCTCCACTTAATGTGATTTCCCCCGCACTGAGAAAGGAATAAGAGGCAATGATTCATGGGAGCCCCAAAAAAAAAAAAGCCGGAGAGACGGGAAGATGTCCACCTCCGACATGCGCCGAACACAAACACTGCGCTTGTTTAAGTGTGTAATTGCATGTGTTTGTGTGCGTGTGTGCAAGTACTTGTGTGTGTGTGGATGAGCTTAAAATGAACATTATGATTTATGACATCCTGTATTTAAGTCTGGCTAGTCCTCACATTACCACAACACTAATCTAATGAATAGACTGCCTAAGCAGGAAACATGCAAATGCCCACTGTCTATTTCCAGAAACCAGGCTTGGGAGTGAGCAACTGTGGCTCCTCGTCTTGATGTGGCTTTTATAGTGTTTCTGCAAAATGATCTTACTTGCAACTTCCCCCCACTCGCACACAACTGAGGAGTAATGTGACAGCAACGCGCCAGCTTTTTTTTTTCTTCTCCAGTGTCTGCCATGCCAGCTTTCAACACCCGACATTGGCAGAATTAGGTTTGACAGCTCTAGTTGAGGCCTGGCGATTGGCCGGGCTCCAGGGACGTTGTGCTTGAAGAGAGGTATACACCACCACGGGGTCTGGGAACAAGAGAAACAAAGCATTCGGTGATGAGATACTCAAGCCCCGCTCGAGATCGAAGCATGTTTAGAAACCTCGGGGTGAGGGGAGGGTGGATGGAAAGGGCCATCTGAGGGAATCCGGCGCTGAGAAGTGAAAGTGTGATTGCTGACAGCGACACAGACCCTTCGAAGAGACACCAGATTCAGGACACGGAGGGCTGGAGATAGTGTAAACCAGCCGGCAGAGAAAGGCCTTCACTCGACAGCTTTGTCTGATTTAAAAGATAGTGTTGCGCTGAGGGTGAAATGTAGCGTAGCACTTTTATGAAAAATGGCTGTGATTAGGGGGTGAAAATATGTGCTTTTTTAAGAAAAAAAACAAGTCCACTATGAAACACCAGGAAGAAGTAAATACTTAAAAACTGAGCCCATCCCAGCAGAGTGGATACAACATATGAATCCCAGGGCCAAGTAGGCTGGAGCGCCCCATAGATCAAGGCTTAATGTAGCCCGCAGCGCTGGCGGGATGGCCGAGACAAATGACAGTTCACTGAGGTGGGGTCCCTGGACAGAGCATGGCCCAGCCTCTGGTGCTATACTGGGGTTAGCTGGAGCCTGCAGGACACAGGGTCCATGTAGGGAGGGATGCAGAGAGTGCAGGGCTGAGAGGGCTTGCTCGCATTTGCTAATGGGTCCCCAGACAACCAGGCCTGACCTTACAGGCCCAGTGCATTCATTACCAGCTGGTTAGCAAGCTACCGCTAGTGTGAAAAGCTCCTGCTAGTTAACTGCAGGTAGGAGGTTAAAGATGACTCAACAGGGGCACATGAGGACTTCTGTTAGCTGGACTTACAGGTATGTGAATGCTGCAGTTGTTGAGTTAAGTAGCAGTGTAGCAGAATATAGGGAGAAGGAGTGTTTTAAAAAGAAAAACGAAAGGAATTTTCTGGAAGAAAACAGACAACAGAGTCTTACGTTGTTCAAGGAAATGCTATCAGCATAGTGGGCATCACAGTGCATGTATGTAAACCACAAAACTTCTGGAACAATGTCATTTGGACAGACAAGACCAAAGTAGAGATCTTTGGCCATGAAGCACAAACACCTTGTACCTGCTGTCAGAATGGTGATGGGAGGTCATGATTTGGGCACCTGGCAGTCACTGAGCCGACCATGAACTCCTCTGAATATTAAAGTATTCTAGAGTCAAATCTGAGAACATCTGTCTGACAGATACAGCTTGGACCAAACTGGGTCATTCAACAGGATGATGATCCAAGAAGAGCAAAGTGCTGCAATGTTCCAGTCAAGCTCCCTCAACCTGACTGAGATGCTGTGTTGGGACCTTAAGAGAGCTGCGCATGAATGAGTGCCTGCAAATGTCAATGAACTGAAGCAACACTGCAAAGAAAAGTGGCCTAAAATTCCCCACAGCAATTTGAGAGACTGAAAAAGTCCTAAAGAAAATGAGTACTAATAAAATTGGCTCTACAAGCTACTGATGATGGGGTGTCAACACACTGCATAGACATTTTTCTCATGACTGCATTAAAAAGGAACTAGATAAGTATACTAGTTTACAGGACATTAGTCAACCTACTATCCAATAATAAGTCATGTTAGTAATATTTCCCTCTCCAACTTTTTAGTCAGCCAGGAAGGAAACAATGGTAAGATTTAAAATCTGAATCCGCTTTAGAAGGGAGAAATAAACCCTTTCATATTTTAGAAATAAACCAACATCTTGAAATCATAAATGCGTGGGCACATAGACTTTTTAGAATTTTGATTTTGAGTTTATTTGGTCCTGGTTTTCATAATTAACCAATTAAACAATTAAGAGCAACACAATGACAGCAACAGTTACCCACCCTTAGCCAAGACAGACAGGCCGTCCACAGAGCCAGAAGGTCAAGTTTCACAAATTAAATCTATGAAATGTGGAGACCTGACCATATAAAGAGAGTGCTGCTCTAAATATATTTCACTCCTTAGCAGCAATGAATTATCGGCCAGTCGCCTCTTTTAGGATCTCAACTTGACCTTTATATGTGCTGCTTACGTAGCTCACTTAAAAAAAAAAACCCAACCCACTCCTGCCTTGTTACGCCTCCTCTCATCCGCCAGATCACAGGAGTCCATTCCTTATTTCCAACTCGGCTGAAATAACCTCCTGAAAGTCTCCTCATCTCGATGCAGCTATCATTTGGCTCCAAAGATGTCCGCCCTCCTTGCAGCAGCTACCCACAGCGCCTGTGAACTCTGCATGCATTATCTCTCTCCCCTCCATAGGGTGCTGTGCTTTATGCGGGAAACCAGCCCCATTTATCAGCATCCTCTGTATCCCTCCACTGCCTGGCGAAGCACCTGCTGCTACTCTAACTACAGCCAGGCCACGGCCTTATCGCTTCTGCAGATCACAGGGTGCAGGGATGTAGATTGACTAAATCTTCGGCTAAAACAAACAAACACACTTAGTCGTCATTTTCTCCCCACTGCATTTCCTGTCAGATCTGCCAACATCTGAAGGTGAATGGAAGAAAACAAGTTTAAGGAATGGGTTATGGGTGGCTTTTCAAAACAGCGTTAACTGGGGCACGAGGCGTCTGGCACGCTCGCCTCCTCGGTGCCGGGCCTAATGATTTCTAATGCTGCTAAACATTACATCGCTGTGAAAGCCCTGCTTTTCACTGGGGATGCGCCCGCAAATCTCCCATCGCATGTTCCCTTTGTTGATTTTTGTGAGACAACAACACGGCAACGCTTATCTCCATTACAGACCAGCACCACGGGGAGCTTCCCCAAAGCCTCTCACCCAACGCCTTATTAGCAGCTATTCCCTTCTGTCTCCCTCATCCTCCAACTGGGAGCAGATAGAGGGAAAGAGAGAGCATTATCCTGGCGTCTCTTCTTCTGATTCACCACAAACCCTCGCTATGTCTATTCACATGCCACTGGGCCTGGACGGCCCCGCTTCCCTCCTTGACTCTCCCTTCCCTTCTTTCACAGTCTTAGCCCTGAATCACACTAAGAAGAAGAAGAAAGCAGCATCTCCAGTTATTTATAAGCCCATACAAAAGGTTGGCTGTTAATTTCAAAGCCTGTAAGAAGATGAGGTTCTTTTGTGCTCGTTTGTATTGTGGAAAACAAAAAACGGGATAATGCCGTCAACACTGATAGCTTCATATTAGTGAGTCAGTGATACAGTATACTGCTGGGGTAAAGCAGCATATGACTGCTGAGTTTAGTGCCGAAGCTTAAAGGGACAGTGCACCCTCAAAGCCCTATTTATCCTTCTAGACTACCTGTAGTTATCAGAAAAAACACATGTGAAAGCCATAGCTGCAACAGTTGTCGGAAGTCATGGTCCAAGTCCTTAAAAAGACCACTAACCTTGGATGTTGGTATGGATGTTCCTGGGAACGTTAACAGTAGATTAAATAGGTAGACACATAACCAGTGTGCACAAATTCAAAAGTAAATATTTGGTGTGACCACCTTTATTCTTCAGCACAGTCTGAACTCTCTTGTTAAGTCGTCTTCAGGAATAGTTCTCCAGGCTTCTTGAAGGACATTCAAAGCTCTTCTTTGGATGTTTCTGCCTTTTGTTCAGTTCTGTGTCAACATGATCCCACACTGCTTCAATGATGTTGAGGTCTGGGCTCTGGGGAGGCCGATCCATGACTGATAGTGTTCCACTTTTTACTCCACTGGCAGTGTTTTTGGGATCATTGTCATGATTAACAGCGAAACTTTTGTTAATCAGATGATTTCCAGGTGGTACTAAATGGTGGATCAAAAACACCATGCTGAGAGCTAATAGCTCTTTGGGAATCACCTTTCTGATATGAATGACACATAGATCAGTGTTAAATTGCCTTTTGCACAGTACTGGACATCCAACTGATTAGTTTCTGCATCAAGTACTCAAGATACTGGTTAGTGTGGCTGTTATCTGTTTACTTACGTAGGAAGAAGTATATGAAGCTGCTAACAACATGGTTTGCACATTTGTTCTGAACCAGGTCAGAATTTCTGTAAATAAGCATTTATACTTTATATACTTTATGCTTCAAGCGCTCCATTGCATTAAACAGAAGGCAGACATCTCTGCAGCGTCTCCAAAACTGGGCATCTCACACTGGTCAATGTAGATGGCGAAGGGGAAAAACACTGTAATCTGACTGAACATTTTCTCTGTGAGATTAAACCAAGAACACAAACGTTGGGGGATTTTCGCCCACACGATTGTAATCAAGAGATTGTCATTGTGTTGCTTTAAAGCATTTTTAGGGCCCCACCATGACACTGATGTTGTTTGTGTAAAAGAAGAATACTTTGTTTGCCACATGTAATTGTGCTTTAATATATTTTAATGTCAAGTATGTTTTATTGGGTAAAATACACCCAGGGTTACTGAAAGTGCTACAGAGCCACATGTTAGTGTTGTAGGGTTAAATTGTGGTCTACAAAGGGGAGTTTGTGGCCTGACTGATCCAGCCCTTCCACGCTGTTGCTGTTGAATGGTCCCTTAACTAAAAAGGAAGGTAAGCTGTGGGATTGTTGTCACATGTAAAAATATTCAATGAAATGCGTTTAATTTTGGTGGTCAATCCTGAATTAATCACACATAACTCACATCTGCAAGAGTGCGGACATCCCTCTGTACTGCACTACCACGTAGCATGGTTAGTTAGCCCGGGTCAAAGCAGGGTTTACCGTGGGTGACCCTCGGCACAAATGTGTGAATGTAAGGGCTGAAATTGGAATCAAACCTGAGGAAAAATGATGAACTCTAAAAGTCCTGATCTTGTGTTCTTCCACATTCCCTCACCGCCCGCCTCCTTTATTATTATTTTTTTAACTTTTCAGTGCGTGCGTGCAGCATTGACGATAAGGATCTACTTTTTCGACCTCCCCCCGCCCCCCTCCTTTTTGGGTTCTTCACCACAAATACCGCTGCCTGCAGCCCTCATCTGGTCCCCCCTGTTTGTTTAGCGTGTGTTTATTTGTTTCTCTGTAGTCCTGGGATTAATTATCATAACCATATGCCTGGTTAATACATCTCTCTCCAAGCCAATAGTGTGGCAGCCTGCTACTCCTCCATTTTAATTACAGCTAACATCGTTAGCCTGATTTTGTTTTGTACTTTCCTGCTCATTTCTAAATCCATAATTCAAAATACCAGCAGAAAATGTGGGGCGGGAATAATTAAGTCGTGAGAAGGAACTTGTGCAAAAAGTGGTACGCATGGAGGGAAAGAGATCGTTTTCACATCTGAGGTTAGCTACTGACAGGACAGTCCGATCCCAATGCCCCCCACCCCCGGGGTTTCACTTGAGCTCCTCTACACCCAAATGAGTTATTTATCAGGTTTCACACCAGAGACAAATATACAACCTGCGTCAGGTGCAAATACGCTGATTCGGTGCACAGGATTTAAAAGTCACGCTGTGCTGCGAGGCCGTCTGCGGTGAAGGTGAGGCTTGGGAAGTGGCACTAATGTATCTGGGAAGAAGTGGTGTCATGGGTTCAGTGTCAGCTCATATTTTACCGGTTTGGCTCAAGGCCAGACAAGTTTCGTCTGACGGTATGGCGGAGGGATCGGAGGAGGGATAATGACTGCTGAGTCAATCAGCGCGAGCAGAGCTGCTGTTAGGTCAAAGTCACAGCACGGGGAGAACATGAAAGGGGGGAAGCTGCTGCGCCGCTCGGGCTTGGCTCAGCCTTGCGCACTGACGTAATGACATTAGGTGTTGCATTGCTGTGATGACACCTAACAAACAGGCTTGGTATCACAGTGAATTTTACATCACTGAGACGATCCCGCCGACGCGGGGCTTTATTGTGGCCTGCTTTCGCTGTGTGGCGCTTAGGATTAAGCATTCCGCTCCGTTTCACAGGTAATGACATGCCTCCGTTATCACCAGGCCTTTATTTCAATAAGAAATCATCCATTATTTAGCTCCCAACCTCTCTGCCCTGTTCGCCTTCTCCCGCCTTCCTTTCCCTTTCCGCCTGCCTCCCCTTGGATCGGGGCACCCCACTGATTCCTCACTTCAAGGACGAACGTGGCGGAGAGGAGAGGAGTCGACCCAGTCACCAGACAACCTCTCAGAAGAGAGAGGGAGAGGGAGCGCACACACACAAGGCTCTCAGAAGAAATGCGAAAAATGTGTGACCCAAATATACATTGCTTTGTACTCTGGTTCAAAGTTTCCTGTCCTCTCTACCAAACATTCAAGGAGAAGGAGAAAACACAACAATGAATAAATCATACACCGACTGAAACCTACTGTAGTCGTGTTCCTGAAGAGAGAAGGGGAGGAAGAGGGAGAGAGAGGGAGGCAAGGCGGGAGAGCGACAAAGACGCAGAGAGAGTGGAGAGGAGAGCGAGAGACCGAGAGAGAGTTGAAAGTGAAAGAGAAAGAGCAAACACCTCTTTGGTGTTTTTGATGGCACTCTCTTATGGAACATGGTATTTCTTGATTTACTCTTAAATCCATCATCAGTCGAGCTAATAATTCGACTTAAGTGCTGCTCTGAAGCAATAGATCACATAAACCAGGCGCCGTCCCCTGTGAACGCTCAAATTACACGAACCAAACCGTCGGAGAGCCTATTAACCAACTTCAGACTTTGATTCAAAGCGCCATTTTTTTATTGCTATAACGTCTCAAATTAACCGATTACTTTGATATCGTGGGGCCGCTCGAGACTCATTTTTGGTTAAGAAACGGCAAAAGAAAAAGCTGGCGAATAAAAGCCTGTGTGTGTAAAAATGCTGAATCCTTTTAGTATTGGAATGACACAAGGCTTTTTCTACAGATTAAGAAAGCAGTGTTAAGCCTTTTGCTGCACTCATTAGGGACTTCCAATTTAAAAGGAAAGGTTGGGGCTTTTAAATTTGGGGTAATACCCAACTGTTTTTAAAGGGGGACCTATTATGATTTTCTATTTTCTATAACACATACACTGTTATAAGTGTGGATCAGGTCTTTATATGTACGACTAAATCCCACAAGCCAAGAGCTCAAGCTTCAAACTGCACTAAACACTCGGTTTCAGGTATTTTTTCTACTTTTGGCTCTGCATGAGGTCATTGAGAGGGGATTTCTCCAATGTGGTCATCTCAGGCACAGAAGCCCCACCCTCTGTTTATGAGGGGCAGCCAATCGTAAGAAAGCTGGCTTAGAAGTTGTGTTTTAATATTCTTTTGTTTTTGAATTAATCCTGTTTACATTACCAACATCCATTGTAATGTGGTGTACGGTTAAACTGACTTAAGAGACATCAAAGAACTAAAACAGCTTATTTCAGACTGAAGGGCGAATTGAGGGCTGATTTTTTATATTCTGCATTTAGCCACTTATTAATTATACATTAGATTAAGTTTAGTTTAGTTAAGGTGCAAGTAAAGTGCGCCAACACTAGGGAGTAAGATAAGCAGTCTGGCTATTCCCCTCTGACCTCTGACATCAAGAAGGCATTTTTACCCAAAAAACAAGCGCTCACTGGATCTTTTCTCCAAGGTTTACAAAGTTAGTGACCTTTCTTCCCCATTCTGATGCTGACTTTGAACTTCAACAGGTTGTCTTGACCATGTCTATATGACTAAATGCATTGAGTTACTTAGAAACTTGCATTCAGCAGTTGAGCTACCATAGATATGCAGGAAACACCACAACCCTGATCTCGTGGTACGATAATCCCGTGGGGAGCATTTGTTGGCATGGCTTGGGTCCTTTTCAGTTATCAGCCTCAACATTTCTGATTTGAAATGCTGGATGAACTGATCTCTCCGAGGCTGACGATACAAAAGTGCATTTGACTCGGAGCTTCACTGAATGGTTTGATGAGGATAAAAACGATGTGACCAAAAACAGGACTTTTGTCCATGAAGTTTGGGATTCATACCAAATATATGTGACAGTTTCCTTTTTTACATACTTTTTAATATATGAATTTTCAGGTGCAAAAAAATATTTGTAAAATCGACTGTAATGTGTCAACAAAATGAACAAGAATTTGAACCTTGACCTTATCAAGTGTTGTCATTTCTGTACTCGAAAGAACTTGTAATGCCACCAAATTTACCCAAATTGACATACTATTTAACATTTTAACTTATTGCAGTGGCTCCTCCTAAGTGAAATAAGGCTTCACCATCAAAATAAGCCACACCAAGGTTATAACCTCAATTTTTCATGGTAGGAAGCCCTCTGCTACTAAACTATAAGCTTATATCCAGGCATCTTTGCAGTCTTTGCTCTTGTGTTGTCTGTGAACACACTTTGATGTACACCTGCTGTGTAGTATATGATAACATTAACCAGGTGTGGTAGTGCCTGATGTTTCCTTGCTGCATGACATACATCAAATTCTTCGTGATGGCTCTGAAACCCAGCAAGACACACTAGAGAAGCCGTCAGAAGACAGGCCAGATCCCACTAAGCAGATCATATATCCCCTTCTTAAATCTCAAACGCCAAGCAGCGACTCCAAATGAAGGCTATCATCAGAGCCCATGGCGGGCTGCGACACAAAAAGTCATCGTTCCATCTATCAGAAGAGAAAGCTGCTAATGATGATGTTTTTCTTCAAGTGCACAAACATCAAGTCCGGTGAGATTTATGTGTGTGTGCTTGACAGAAATGTCTTCTTGCATTACACTTTTGCAGCAGGAAGATGTAATAATTTCCCTTGAAAACTGGGGCTAGACGCACGCTTCCTAATGATGGAATCTTTTGATGTTTAAATTAGGATATCACACGCGAGGAGCTATCCTCCCAGGGCCGCACCTTCTTATGACAAGATTAGCAGCAAAGCAAAGCCATTACTGTGGTTTATTTCTGCCCCAGCCAACTCCCAGACACAGGCACAGAGGTAGGCAGCCATCCAGAGAGAGATGGATCCTGGAGAAGCGCCGGGGGGGGGGGGCTAGTCAAAAAAAGGGAAACAAGAAACAGCAAGGCAGAACCCAGAAAAGAATAAAAAGAGGGAAAAACTAATGGGGCGCACGCTCTTTATAGATCCTTTTATTTATAGATCATCTGTGATGCACACAAACCTCCACTTCATATCTCTGTCACCCCGTCACGATGTCAGCCCTGTCAGCTTTTACACATTTCCCTGTCTTTGCTGTCAACACGCTGTACGATAAAAATTAATAAAGCTGTAGTGCTGACAAGTGCTGATGGACTGCTAGCAACATCTACTTACTTGGATGATTGTCCCATGAGAACTCGGATAGCCAGTGTTGGACAGGAAGGCTGAAAGATGACTGCAAGTGATCAATTTTTATTCCTAAGAAAGGTATAAAAACACTCACTTAGGACTGCAGAATGACTAAAAAAATTGTCCAACTATTTGCAGTGAACTTGTAGCCATGTTCGATGGGGACTGGCTGCAGTCAGTTGCAGACTTGAAAGTGATCTTGATACATCTCTCTTCATTTATAAATTTATTAACAATTGAACTGGGAAGCGATTACTTCCCACCAGGCGACCTGTGGAATCACCTTACGATTGAAGGTGCTTATCGCAACTACTTGCAATTGGTCTCTGACAAACAAAAAAACTTCACTGGACAAACCACCCAACCTAGTAACATGGAAGTTACTGAAGTCTTTTATTGTGGTGTGACTGAATCATTAGCTATCAAACTATCCAGCATAGATAAACAAGTTGATAGCAACCTAAGGTTCATTCATGGTCAAAATGATTTGGATCCTTTTGTATGAATGAATCTAATCAGGGAAGACTGAACATACCACATCATACAATATCTGAGTTTTTCCTCTGGTTTGCATTGCTTCTCTTGTGCTGCGTCCGGTTTGATTCATCTGGACTGCTTTGGTATGAGTTATCCAGTTTTGGAGAGATCACCCTTCTTTTCTACAGTTTAACCAAATGGCACATGACTTGTGTTGCACAAAACACTACATGTATGTATTTATTAACCTCAAAAGCTATGTCTCTTTCCAGAAGTCAACATTACTGCTCAGCCAAAGCGAACTCCATTGATGTTTATGTCCCATAATGCTGTCACAAGCATGACCGTCTCATCATGCGCACTTCTGTAGGGTGATATGGAAAATAGTTCCTCCACAAAACTCCTCAAAACAAGCTTCGTCAGTATTTAAAAAATCCAGGTCATTTCTGGAAAGAAATGTTGCTCCCGAGTTTTTCAAAAGTGTTTCTTGGTACCCAGAACACCACAGGGTAAGTGATGTTTGTTTTCATTATAATTAAGGAGGCAGACAATTATACTCAAACAAACTCGATGAATAAATTGCACTGGAAGCCAGAAAAAACAACATGTATGATAATGGCTTGAAATGCCCCTTAAAAAGATTGTTTCTTTATATAGCACTTTAATACAAGGCACACTGACCGTTTCACAGAGGTTTAGTCTACACATACACACCTTTTAAAAAGGTGACAGCAACATTTAGAGTTATAACTAGAAAATGGAAGATGGTACCTTTCAAATGAAGTCTCTATTTGACAACTAGTGAAAAAATGGAAAAAAAGAGGTGGAGGTTAACACAACCCAAATCCCACTCCTAACACATGATTCGTTGATGGTGATATGGTGGATGTTGCAAGGTTAAGCTCATTTTATCGACTACAAACACATCAGTGGAAGCATTGGCGGAAAATGTATTGCCCAGGGACAGGTTTATCGAGTCACAGACCTGGTGTACATCCTGAAATTCAGTTGTACCTAACAAGAGGCCTTCTGTCCAAACACTAAAGCAGTCAAACACCCTGGGCTTCCGTTATCGAGTAGCATCGAGAGCATTCAGGGTGATATATGCAATGATTATCTCCTAGTTCTAAAAATCATTTAATAGATCGATTAGTACAGACCATCCCAAAGTGTGGGGCCCGCCCCCTCGGGGGGGGGGGCGCAGAGCCATGGCAGGGGGGGGCGCGGTATGAAAAGGAAAAAAACAAAACGCTTGGACACTGCTAGCACGAGGCACCCACAGAAACGCAAAGCAGGAGATGAAGCATCGCTGAATATGTTTCCAAACCAACTTCATTCTAAGCCAAAGACTAGAAAATATAGTGAAGCATATCTGCCCTTTGGTTTCACCTGCACAAGTGCCGAGGTAGGTCTCCCCTGCAGAATTGGTTTTCCCTTCGTTGGGAGCAGCGCTGGGCTGTTTAAATCATGGACAAATAGTATCCCACATTCTTCATTTTTAGTTCACAAACACTTGTTATAATAACTAACTACTCCTGACATTTTGGAGATGTTAGCTCTTTATACAGTAAAGTTACAGTGGGATACAAATAATATCAGGCTGATCCCGCCATGATTTGTTCCCCCTGTCTAAATCACGGACAAACAGTATCCCACAGCTGTTTATGTTTTTAAACCCATTTTGCACAGAGAGAGAAAATGTATTGATAGCAATGTTGAACATTATTACACAGGGAAAAAACAATTACACGTAAAATAATCACACCGTGATGCCTCTGCCTTTGTAAATGGAGGGACAGTAACTGCGTGTAAAACCTGCAGACAGATTAACAGTATTTTGTCTCTATCTATCTGCAATTCATCTCATGTAAACAATAACGTGGCGCACAGCGTGACGTGAAAAAGGCACATACCTTTAACGTTGTGTGACGAACTCTGTATTCCTCGTCCGCACGTAAACGCAAAAAAGGAGTTTAAAAAATCTCAGTTTTCGGTGATTCAAAACGCCGTTTACGTGTGGACGAAACACCTGCGTTTTCAAAAATACCTGTGTAGGCGTGGACGTAGCGTAAAAGAGTTAGTAGTTTATTTTCTTACTACCTGTAATTTATTGCAGATTACTTGTATTTGCTTAATTGTTTACTAAATGTTTGAGGTGTGAAATAAACCGCAACGGAGCAAAATATGGGTGTGTGTGGTTGGAGGATGTGTTTGTGGGGGGGGGGCATTTTTCTTGTAAAACAAAGGGGGGCCCAGCAAAAAAAGTTTGGGAACCGCTGGATTAGTCCAAGGATCTTGGAAAGAAACCTCTTTAAATTTCTTCAGCTCTCATCAAAGACGCTTCTTCAGTTCTAAAAACAAAAGATGAAGCGTCCCAGGTATTTAATCCCCAGTGGGGGTTGTCCCCTTTGGAGGGTCTTGACCCACTATTAATCACGTGCATCATCACATGAACCAAGGTGTGACAAAAGCGTGAGTGATTATTACCAGAGGCTTTGGGTGAAACCTCTGTGAGGCCTTGCCTTACCTTATTATATGACCTATAGAGGTCACCTGACACAGGTTGTGGGTGGAGGTTGAGGCACCTGGTAAGGGACCTCCAGAGTGCATTGTAGGTGGCTCACAGTTGATGTCGTAAGCCCCACCAGTGGGTTTAAATACCAGAGGGGGTTTTCACCTATTAATTTTAGATCTAAAGAAGCTTCTCACATAAGAGCTGAAAAGTCTTAAAAACACTAAAAGACCTCTAGTTCTTTCCAAGCTTCCAACCTAAGGACGACCATGACCCGGATGACTCAGAACCTCAACACACAATGTGTGGATTAGATGATAGAATTACTGCCTCTCAATACAAGTGTCTTGTTTGTTGTCCAAGCATACAACTCTTTCCACATACCTGGTGCTCTCCATGAGGTGGAAAATTAAGCTGATGTTTAAACTGCGAACCCTAGAGACTTTCTACTTTGCTAACTGTAAATATATATATATATATATATATATATATATATATATATATATATATAAAAACTAAGCTTTAGACATGAATTCTCTTGATTACTGACCACAGCTCATTACCCAGTTTCCACTTGCCTTAAACCAGAGTCTATAATTTTACCATATCAGTAGCAGATATAACAGGACTCACACACACAGGCACAAAAACCACACACGGACACAGCAAGGTTGGTGTTCTTTGAAATTTTATCACGCTGAACAGGGGACATTACCTGTGCTTTCATGGCAGAGAGTGGCTGCTGGGTAGGTAAAGCACTGAGAGCTCTCCACCACTCCACTCCTTTCTCTCTGCTCGCTCGCCACAGTTGGGGAAGAGAGAACAGGCAGCCGTTAGGACAATAAAGAGAGGGACGGCAATGGCGGCACCCCTCTGAGGCCCTTTTCATGCTCTCAGGTTGAGTCACAAGGGCCCACTTCATTGCCGTTATCCAGGGATGGGAAATACATAGCTTCTCTTTAAAACTCTGACCCGGCCTTTTAGTCCGGTGCGCCGGGGGCTGATTATCCGCACTCACCCTTTTAAAAAAGTCATATGAACACACATGCACGCACACAGAAATGCTCCACTCACATTTAGAGAATGAAAGTGGCGCGCGCACACACACGCATACAGTAGATACATCCGCCAAGTGGCTCGTATTTGCAGAGGTTACAGCCCAGACTCGGGGACAGATCTATATTTAAGAGGGGAATACGGTAAGCGTTTAACCTTGGATTTGAGGTGACTTTGAGTGAGGCACAGAGGTGTGGGAGTTGCTTTGTCGGCGAGCTCTTTCTGCAGTATTTTCTCATGTTCTCAGTGAGTCAGGCAGCCAGGCAGGCAGCGAGTCTGTGAGCTGAGAACTAACGGCTTGTTTTGCCGGGTCTTCTTTTTGAAGATGACCTTGGGCTCAAGGTAAAACACACTGAATGTTTTAACAGGCGCTCAAAGTTTCATGCTCTTCCGTGGGGTGTGAAGCCCGGGCTCATATCTCATCCCAGCCAGAGACTACTGACTGCTAGAGCTAGTCCTCTCAAGGTCTGAACTTCCCTGTGACAGGTGAAACAGACTTTTGGAATTTCAAATTCAAGCAGAGATGAGCAAACAAGCGACTCATCAAAGTCGGATTTCAGCGCACATGCGTGTGTGCGTTTCCCGTTCGCCCCCAGCTATGTTTACTCATTAGCTCGCCACGTCCAGTACCTCACTAGATGAAAGATGAAGCCGGGGACTGATAATGAAAGACAATGCAGTCAACAGCAACAAACAGCACACACAAAAACCCTACTGGGAGCTCGCATCTCACGGCCGCGTCACAGGAATGGGTGTTATTAGAACACAATTAATCAGGCTTTCAAGTGGGATTTGGTGGGTGGGCTGCGGGGAAACGAGGAAAGGTTTAGGTGAGTTATCCATCCAAGTTGGGAATGACTGCAATGAGAGCAAAAACACTGATTATGGGGGGGAGGGGGGGGGGGGGGACGGGATTTTGTTTTGATTAGATTTTAACAACTTTAATGACTGGTAATGTAAGCAGAAAGAGCTGAATACCGAGAAAGTTTCATTTTCTCCACCACAGAGATGCAAAAATCTCTTGGATTTACTTTGTACAAATGACATGACTCTGTCGTTGTTTATAATGCAGAGTTTAAAATATTCAGTATTACAGAACAGGCAGTGTTGTTCCTCTTTAATTTTTGTTTACCCATTATTAGGCTCTGACTCTGTCTCTGTCAAATTAGAGTAATGCATGACAGCAACACTGGTCCTCACTGTGTGTGTATATATATATATATATATATATATATATATATATATATATATATTATATTTTCCTAAGAAAATGGGAAGTAGGTACAGGGGATTTAAAGAAACTTGCAAACAAATGTGGAAATATAGTATGAAAAAGCAGTTTTAAGTCGTCTTCAGGAATAGTTCTCCAGGCTTCTTGAAGGACATTCAAAGCTCTTCTTTGGATGTTTCTGCTTTTTGTTCTGTTCTCTGTCAACATGATCCCACACTGCTTCAATAATGTTGAGGTCTGGGCTCTGGGGAGGCCGATCCATGACTGATAGTGCTCCACTGTGTGTTTTTCTATCCAGGTATGCTTTTACTGCACTGGCAGTGTGTTTGGGATCATTGTCATGCTGAAAAATTAAAGCTGTCTGTTATCAGATGGTATTGTGTGTTGGATCAAAATCTGATGGTACTTTTCTGTGTTCAAAATTCATCAATTTTGACAAGATCTTCAACACCACTGGTTAAAGTCCAGCTAAAACCATGACAGAGCCTCCACCCTGTGTTACAGATGGCTGTGAACACTCATTCTTTTACTCCTCCTCTCCTGAACTCCTTCAAACATACTGATTTGAACTAAAACATCTGAGGTAAAACTAACGCTAAACATGCACAGTTTCTGCAACAGAAACTTTTGAAACTGGTTACTGAAACTGAATTGTTGGTGAACATTTGTGTTGCCAGCACACATTTTAAAAAAGTATTTATTTTTATGTTTCCTAAAATTGCTGAAGTTGCACATTAACATGCAACAAACTGACTTCATCCCTTTTTTATTGTCAGAAACTGTTCAATAAACGACTTTGTTTCCAGACACAGTTGGGAGATATAGAGATAAACCAAATATTGGAATACTGATTGCATCATTGCTTGGCAGTTTTTGTGCACAGCTTGGATTTTTATTTTTATTTTTGTGCTTTCCTCAGCTTTTCTTGTGCTGCGTCACATTTACTCTCAGCTTAAACATTTCTCATGACTAGTCAGCTGTTTAAACCATTCGTAACTACCCGTTTATTATTTCAGCTATTCACCCGCTAATTTGAACTACCGCAACACCAGCACATGCACGCTTTAGATCCAGTTTAACGTGTTCAGACTGACGCATCTGAGCAGGTGCCATTGTTTATGGAGGGCTGTTCAATATTCTGTGTTTTGGTATTGATCTGATACAAAGTAAATACAAGACCAGTATTGTCAACACTGATACTTTTAACCTACAAAAGCAGCTTACATAGCGGAGAGCAATGTTTATGAGATTGATCATCATTAATCTGAAAATTCTGAACACATCTCTATGATTACTACACAATAATAAGCTAACAAAAAAACTCACCTTTCATCTTTACATGTATTTTGAAACTTGTTTTTTTCTTCTTTCTTTCTGGAGGCCTAGAATGTGCCTGTCTCTAAATCACTTTGGGTCAACCTTTCCTGTTTAAATGTGTTATAGATGATATTTTCCATACCGTGTTTGAGGAATAATTTTTCATTTCCCCCCCAAAATTATTATTGTAATATATTCTTGGGATACATACTGATCAAAGTATCGATTCTATCGCGCTAATATTGATCCGATACCAATACCAGCGTTGGTATCAATGCTATGGATATTTGGATCGATCCCCCCACCTCTGCTTTGTGTCGAATAGGCTGTGGGTTGTAATAGGCTAATAGTTTGTTCTTCAAAAGGCATCATCATAGCTTAACTGTAACCACAGACTGTACATTTCCTATATTTCCTTTATTTTTTTTCACTGCGCTGCACGGGCTGGCTCTGTTTGGTATTGAGACCCTCATTTTCATACGGCCTCTAATTTGAAGAATTACAGTATATGAAGATTCTTGGGCAAAACAAGTTAGCATCTGCTGTGTTGAGAAATACTGTAAGTCCTCTGTTTACAAGCATATTGTGTTTGCCTCCGTCTGAGGGCCTGCGGGGTGACACAACACAACACAATTCGTCCTGTGTAGCGCTGCATGCTGGCCCGCTTCTGCTTCTGTTATTAAGAAGTCCGCAGCTATGCCAAGCGTGTGTACACAATCCTCTGTTGTTTGGGTGTGCAGCACTAGGTAGTGTTAGCATCGCGCGCGGCAGCCGAGCCGAGGATAAAGCGTGCATTTCAAGTCGAGGAATGCCAGTCTGCCAGATTCCCTCTTTTTCCCTGCAGCATCTCCGGCATCTAATCCATGACCACAGACATCCCCCTCATTACCGCCAAATTACATGCAAATTTCCCCAAATAAATGAGTTTTAAGTACTTGACAACCTGTCAGCCTTGGAATATTGAAACGTTCTGACGGCTAGATAAACAATCAACAATAATCACACTATGCAAATTTGATATTTCCTGCACAATTACCAGAGGAAAAAAAACATCCACTATAAATAACTGGACACACAAAAGCATCTGGCATTTGTTCAGGTTTTGAACAGATACGGATGCAAATGAAAGATTCTTTAGGATGTAATTGATTCAAACGTTGCTGCACCTCCTCTGCCTCCTTTTATTGTTCTTTTTTCCTCCTCCTTGGCACTTGTTTTCTTTTCCCCCTCCCTTTTCTCTTTATCTTCACCGCTTTCAATATACACAGATAATGGCTGATGTAAATGAGAGAATGAGAGAAAGGGAAGGAGAAAGGAGGATGTGAATCACCTTTCGTCTACCTCTTGTTCCAGCTTTTTCATGAGGAGATGTGTGCAAAATAACGTGCTCTTATGAAGTGGATTGGAGATGACTGTGGAATTGAATGCGAGGCTGAGAAACGGCGAGCTCTGTACGTTGCTTGTGAAGGAGATTACTAAGCGCCGCGAACCCCTCCCTCCCACTCGCTCCTCCACAACGCCCAGAGATTAAGACTGACAAGAACATATCAAGTCATTTCAGGACAAGCAGATCTCTCACTCTCATCTCGCTTCCCTGGGCCTTTCTTTTGAAAACACTCTCCCCACACAGTCCGGCACTTTTCTCTCTCTCTGCTCTTTATGTCTTTTTTCATCTCCCCTTTCCATCTCTCTCCCTATATCTCGGCCTCTCTTCTAGATTTGTCTGTCTTCTGTCCACACTGAGAGGCCTTGGAGGGTTGTCTCGAAGGCGTAATGTGTGGAGAGTCTGACCTCGACGACCACCGGCCTCAAGGATCAGGACATCTATTAGCGGGGGCTAACAGCTTTATCCCTGCACCTCCCGCTGGGCTTCTCGATCTCGGACCCCAGCCTGTTCCCTGACGGCCTCGGCTTGCTCTGAGCTTCAGGTGTGTGTTTTTAATTGCTGCCAATCACCAAGGCGGATAAACGGTCAGCTGAGCAGACAGAGAGTAATGGGGTTACACTGTAGTTGGAGGTTAAAGTGATTCTTGTCATTTCAGTGTAACAATCTGATCACACAGGGATATTTTAAGTAAAAGGGGCATATGCACATAGAGTGGACTTTAATACCCAGACATGTGGTGTTTAGGCTTGTGCTATGCCCATTATTTGTGCATCTGAACAAGCCATATGTAGGTACATGTAAGGTACTGTCAACAAGAATGTATGAGCATCAATCGTATAATGCCCCCTTCCACCAGCACCTACTCAACTCGACTCAGTTTTTAGGTTTTTCCATTAGGTGGTAATACCACCTAGTTGAGACAGTTCTTCTACTCCCCTCAACTTCCACAAAGCATAACAATACCTGGGTTGGCCAAAAAAATATATATATATTTATAAGGCTATATTGCTAAAAAGCTGTTTTTCACATAAAATTAATTTAAATATACACAGCACTGCAGTCAATATTATATATAGATTTAGTCATGCAGGTTGAAGGAGCCAGGGATCGAACCATGAATCTTCATGAGGGAAAGCATTAAAGAGACCCGTTAAACTAACTTCTAGCTTCATATCTTGATCCTTGGGCTACAGTAGCTTACCATGATTCAAAGTCCAAAATAATCCTTTTTTGTCATCAGCTAGTCTTCCTTTAACCTTTTAAGTACCGTAGAACAAGTCAGCCAGACCTTGTCTTTACATTTTTACACTCTGGTTTCCTTTTAGGGGGGAAGGGGGGGCATTTCAACTTGCTATTCATCAATACAACCTTTATGTAATAATATGTACGTAATAAGTCCACAAAGCACAAAGTCAAACATCGCTTTTCAGTAGAGTTTTGATAGGCCTTGATGAAAAAAAGCTGCAATTCCTGTGAAAATGGCGTCACTTCCTGTCATTGCAGTTAGTGGCACCTATCAAAACTACGTGATATGTATAGTCCAATGTAGGAAGTGCTGTGAGCAGCTGATCAGATCGATAAAGCACCCGTGTCTAAATTATATTGTTATTGTAGTGTGGGATTTTTTCTGTGATTTCTGCAAACCCATTAGTTGTCATGATCCTGGGTCGTTGACCCAGCGTTTTGTGTTTCTTTTTGGGTTCATCTTGTGTTTGGTGTTTATTCTGATTCTGTATTAATTCTTTGGGTTGGTTGTCGTGTTTATTATCCCTACCTGTGTCTCCCCTCTGTGCTCCGTTCAGGTCCCTGCGTTTTTGTTGTAAAACAGTCTGTGTGTTTCCGGTTTTACTTTGTAGGTCTGCTTCTCATCATGTCCATTAGTGTCAGCTGTGTCCACCCCTGCATGTCATCTCCTCATTACCTAGTGTGTATTTATAGTGTGTGTTGGCTTCTGTTCATCGTCGGATCGTCTGTGTTTCTCGGTGTAACTACGGCTCTCTGCATTCTCCGCTCCCCGTTTCATGCTTCGGTTTGTCATTTAGTTTTCCCAGTCTAGGTTTTTTCAGTCATTCGTCTTTTCTCACTGCCTGTTCAGTCGCTCCACTTCTGTAAATAAAACATCACTCTCATCACCAGTCAACTGCCTGCATTTTGGGTCCTTTTCCTCCTACGCCACACGGCTCACCCCGCCAGCCATGACATTAGTGGAAGGAAGGAGCTCTGAATTCATGATATGTAAGTGTAGCTGCTCTAACTTATTTGGTTACAATTCTATCAGCATTTTAAAAAGATCCAACTTACTTTTTGGAAGCACAAAAAACCCCCATAATAGGTTCCCTTTAGCCTGGACCATAGCAGGATGCTTGTAGTCCATGAACCTGCATGCTGTCACTGGTGCACAACAGTGTTGCCTGAATGTGTTATATATTTGTGCCGGTGAATAACGTAACTGTGTTCTGGAGAGTCACTTCCTTTTCTCAGTGAGATACTACACATTGCTTTAGATGCAGACCAGGAGCTCTCAGGGCTTTTGGTGCCTTAAGGCACAGGTGCTTTATCCCATGACTGCACTGAGGTTGCCCTGGTTACCTAAAAGCACACAGATACTTACTTTTTTTTCTCTATTTTCTTGTTGTCAGACAGAAGATGATCTCCTCGCTGAGATGCCGCTGACAGATCAGGCACATTCAGATAAGGGTGATATGAAAGGGAAAGCGCGGGGATGATGGGGATCTCTGAAGCTGCTGCGGTGGACGTCTGGGATTGTTGGAGGAAGAAGGAGAGGGAGAGACACGAGCAGAGAGGCGGATGGTCATGACGGCGGCGCTGACGAGTGGCGCCGTTATCAATCATGGGCTGCTCTATTAATTTCATCAAGGCCCCGGTGCCTGGTGACATTAAATGACACGCTGGTTGGTCCGATGGTGTCCCTGAGGTGGCAACACGACCGGCCGCCGCTTTTGAAATGCAAATCAGGCTTTAACCTTAAACAGAGCCGCCTGGCCGAAATTATCTTTCTGCCTCCGAGTCAGGTGCTCCTCTCCCTCCTTTCCATTTCTTCCCCCTCTTCCCTTCAACTGCTTTTGCTTCCCACTTTTTCTCCTTTCCTCCCCCCTCACAAAAAAAATCTCTCCCTCCCGCTTGTTCTTCCACCAGCTTGACCCCTCGGGTACAGGAGATGGAAAGAGCATCTTTAGAAGAAGCGACAGATAAAGGCAAAGGTGCAGGAGGGCGGGGAAGGAAGAGGGGGAGGAGGAGGAGAGCGGCAGTGCTGACACCAGCATTCTGTCCTGATGAAGGGGCAGAGGGGCGCCGCCGCCAAGCCGCCAAGCCCGGGGATGAAGACGTCTCAAGGACGAGCAGTAGGGGTAGTCTCCTTCTGTCCGACTACCCCACACCGAGGAAGGCAACGGCTGCACTTCCTCAGATCTGAGCCAAACGTCACAAAAATCAACCACCCCTTCCAAAGTAAAAGCCACCTCAAATTGGTATGCAGCCCAATCCATGTGCTGCGCCTCGTTTTGGCCCCAGGATTTTTAAAAAATCCCCCTTTAGAGGAACTGTGCCATTAGAGCTGTCAATATTGTGAAGCATTAGCGTGGGCCCAGACATGGAAGGATTGGTTACCAATATGCAAGAAGCTGCCATTGTTCCTGGAAAGGCTTTTTCCTCCTCTTTATTCTTTATCTGAGCAGACTGAACCCATTAATTTTAATTGAGACATCAGACGAGAGTGAAACACAGAGCGCTGCCTGGACAGGCGGCAGATACATGACAGAAAGGCAAAAAATATTCAGACTAAAAAAAATAAAAAAGAGAGAGAGAGAAAGAAGACAAGGGGAGGGGGGTGGGGGAAAAGAGGTCCCCGTGGCAGCACAAACAAACATATCATAAACACATGAGAGCTATCGCTCCCTTTATCTTTCTGCTTCTCCATCTCCCTCTCATTTTCATTCCTCTGTCTCCTTCCTCCCCTCTTGTGCTGTCTGTCTTTAAAGAACAAAGCAACACTAAGCAAACTCTTTCAGCACACAAATTCTCCTCGCATCGCCTAAATCTCAATATGCTAGCTGTAAACAGCATTTTGTACACTTGATGCAAATCGGGATCTATATATGACTCAGCAAGTGCTACAGTAGCTGTGGGACTTGGCGTGTTTGCTGTAACTGCAGATGCTTGCATTATGCAGCCAAATTCCTTTTGACATTTCCGTGTTTTTAAAAGATCACATCTCACATAAAAGGTGGAGATCACCTATTGGTTTATGAGCTTCAGACTGAGAATTTTTAACATCAACTTCTTTGGTTTTTGGAGACTTAAGTGACCAGATTGAATAATAATGCATTTTAAAGCACACAGATATAAAGTGCATAACAGTTTGGATAAAGCATGCATGAAAGATACTGCAAATTTTGGTATCGATCTAATACCAGGTAAATACTGGGCCAGTACTGATACTTGTGCGTGGTTAGCAGTTTTCAAATTCTGAAAACATTTCAATGACTGTGATTTTTTACATGATAAGCTTTTTACGTATATTGAAACTTGGTTGTTTGGAGATCTGGAATATAAATGTGCCTTTCTTTAAGGCACTTATATAAATAAAAAAATAAATAATAAATGTGACAGTCAATACAAAATAATTTAGAAATTTTTCATTCTGCATGTTCGAGGTATATTTTTTAATTAAAAGAAAAGTTAATTGAAGGCAGTTCAGTGGGCTACACACTGAACTATTACGGTAGTATCGATCCAACACCGATATCAGTATCAATTGCAAAGCAGTGAAGGGAAGTGGTCACACTGATATAAAAAGGTGGTTATTTGTGGCAAGTAATGCAAAGATAAAATGTTTGTCAGATATTTTGGTGGTTGGTGTGTTGATTCACAGCAGTTTGGCCATGGCTTTGATTGGATCTGGGGCCTCTGTGTGCAGAGTCTGCATGTTCTCCATGTGGCTGTGTGGCAGGCTTCCTCCCATAGACCAAAGATGAGCATATTAGATAAATTGAGTCTAAAATGGATGTACAGTGGGGCAAAAAAGTATTTAGTCAGCCACCGATTGTGCAAGTTCCCCCACTTAAAATGATGACAGAGGTCAGTAATTTGCACCAGAGGTACACTTCAACTGTGAGAGACAGAATGTGAAAAAAAAATCCATGAATTCACATGGTAGGATTTGTAAAGAATTTTTTCGTAAATCAGGGTGGAAAATGAGTATTTGGTCACCTCAAACAAGGAAAATCTCTGGCTCTCACAGACCTGTAACGTCTTCTGTAAGAAGCTTTTCTGCCCCCCACTCGTTACCTGTATGAATGGCACCTGTTTGAACTCATCATCTGTATAAAAGACACCTGTCCACAGCCTCAAACAGTCAGACTCCAAACTCCGCCATGGCCAAGACCAAAGAGCTTTCGAAGGACACCAGGAAAAGTATTGTAGACCTGCACCAGACTGGGAAGAGTGAATCTACAATAGGCAAGCAGCTTGGTGTGAAAAAATCAACTGTGGGAGCAATCATCAGAAAATGGAAGACATACAAGACCACTGATAATCTCCCTCGATCTGGGGCTCCACGCAAGATCTCATCCCGTGGGGTCAAAATGATCATGAGAACGGTGAGCAAAGATCCCAGAACCACACGGGGGGACCTGGTGAATGACCTGCAGAGAGCTGGGACCAAAGTAACAAAGGTCACCATCAGTAACACACTACAACGGCAGCGAATCAAATCCCGCAGTGCCAGACGTGTTCCGCTGCTGAAGCCAGTGCATGTCCAGGCCCGTCTGAAGTTTGCCAGAGAGCACATGGATGATACAGCAGAGGATTGGGAGAATGTCATGTGGTCAGATGAAACCAAAGTAGAACTTTTTGGTATAAACTCAACTCGTCGTGTTTGGAGGAAGAAGAATACTGAGTTGCATCCCAAGAACACCATACCTACTGTGAAGCATGGGGGTGGAAACATCATGCTATGGGGCTGTTTTTCTGCCAAGGGGACAGGACGACTGATCCGTGTTAAGGACAGAATGAATGGGGCCATGTATCGTGAGATTTTGAGCCAAAACCTCCTTCCATCAGTGAGAACTTTGAAGATGAAACGAGGCTGGGTCTTCCAACATGACAATGATCCAAAACACACCGCTCGGGCAACAAAGGAGTGGCTCCGTAAGAAGCATTTGAAAGTCCTGGAGTGGCCTAGCCAGTCTCCAGACCTCAACCCCATAGAAAATCTGTGGCGGGAGTTGAAAGTCCGTGTTGCTCGGCGACAGCCCCAAAACATCACTGCTCTCGAGAAGATCTGCATGGAGAAATGGGCCAAAATACCAGCTACTGTGTGTGCAAACCTGGTAAAGACCTATAGTAAACGTTTGACCTCTGTTATTGCCAACAAAGGTTATGTTACAAAGTATTGAGTTGTATTTTTGTTATTGACCAAATACTTATTTTCCACCCTGATTTACGAATAAATTCTTTACAAATCCTACCATGTGGATTCATGGATTGTTTTTTCACATTCTGTCTCTCACAGTTGAAGTGTACCTCTGGTGCAAATTACTGACCTCTGTCATCATTTTAAGTGGGGGAACTTGCACAATCGGTGGCTGACTAAATACTTTTTTGCCCCACTGTAAGTATGAATGTGACGAATTATGGTTGTCTGTTTCTGTGTGCTATCCTTATAGGGTTAGGGCTAACAAACAGCTGCAAGAGGCTCCAGCCCAAGATCCTAATTTCAAACTAACTGATTTGTGAAGAGGTTTAAATATTCTGACCAGTTTTCTTTTCTTTTAAATGTGTGTGAAGGAGCAGCAGCAAAAAAGTTGCATGATTTAAAGTAAATATCTATGCGAGATATCCGAGCGCTTCCCTCCATGTGCATGTAGAGTGTGTGCGTGGAATCAGCAGCTATACATGTTAATGCCTCTGTGTGTGTGCGTTCAGGAGCCAGGGGAGGGAGGCGAAGGAACTGCAGAAACGAGAAGCTAAGCCCGTGATGTTAAGTACGGGGAGACACCTGGCACAGAAACTTAAGTGCTTCCACCAAGTATCATCAACCCAAGATTAAAAGCATCGAGAGGGAATAGTGGGAGGAGAGGGATGGAGAGTGAGGAGGAGAGAGGGGGAGGGAGTGATCATGCATATGACAAGACGGTGGGAGAAGGGGGGGGGATCATGAGAGGAAGGGGGTGTTTCTAAAGGCAACAGCACAACAGGAAATGCAGTCACACAGTGTGGAGTGTACATGCGTGTTTGTACAGGGGAGTTACCGCTTGCAAAAACACGCAGGGATACAATGCGTAGGATATGTCAAGGTATGAGTCAGGAGTCTTGGTCCTTGATTGGTAATAACAGGATGTTCTTCCTATACAGACGCCGTGATTGGTTTGAATCGTTTTCCAACTACAGTGGGCATGTTTCACCTCACAACATTAGAAAATAATTAGAGTTACCAGGTTTTACTCTCCAAGCCACCCCCCCAAACCACATAGGCTGATTACCAGACAATCTTTCCTCAGATGTCTCTGTCTCAAGACTAGTATGTCGAGGGCCTGCTGATTACCGTACAAAAATACCAGGCTAACATCCTCTATCAATGGCAAACAACAGGATGTGTGCACTGTGGCCTATGCTGGGCCTGTATGTGTGTGTGTGTGTGCTCTATCTGCTCCGAGTCGTCTTCAGAAATTTGTGTTTTGATTGCAGAAAGTAACTGCGCGTACGCCTCTTTAAAAAGACGTCTGCGCTCTCTCTCTCTCCCCTCCCCATTCGCCGCCACTCCTGCGAATGGTTATTATTATCGTCATCAGCGGAGAACGGTGAAATCAGGGCCCTGACAAGCAATCTCTTCTCTAACTCGATCGCTCCCGGCGCTGCAAGAAATATCCATCACCGCAGGTTATTTAATCCCAAGATAGGGTGTCAGCGTCATGTTTTTCAGCAGATTTGATGAAAGCAAGTCGATATACATGCCTTTAAAGTGATGAAATGCCACTTTCCCCGCCAATTATTTACCCTTTATACTTCTTAGAAAGATAACTATGTGGCAATCTGCCTTTTTATTGGACCCAGAACCTCTAAAAGTGCTTCAGAAATCCTCACAAAATTATATCCGCCGCAATGACTGAAGCTATTTTCATAATTTCTCACTTGATTAAAGAAGATCGGGTCTCGAAACGGCTTGCTAGGACCTTCACTTTTTGCAGCGCGCCTCCCTCTCTCTTCCTCTCCATCCAGTCAGCGCACTTGTGTGCATCCTACAGTCGTATTGACAAGAGGAGGCTTACAACTGGCATACACAAGACCCACTACAGGCTTAATAGCGTTTCAAGTGTTTTCTCCTGGACTTGTGTCGAATCTTACATCTGAATAACAGGCCGCCGTCAACATGAAGGAGCTGAAGAAGAAGCGGCGTGGCGAGATGGCTGCCGCAATGAATCGGTGGCCTGACCATCCAGATAACGGCACAGAAAATCTCGCCAAATTAGTGTGTTTCTCCTTGTACAAAAGCTTGCCTGGCTCAGGTTTTCAGCGAGTCAGCGATGATGATGATAATGATTATTGGGCCGCTGCTGCTGATGAGGAGGAGAAACTGATACCAATTCTTCTATTCAAGGAGGAAATGAAATGGCAATTTAAATGACCCACGGGTCCACAATAACTCCATTCACAGGCCAGTGAGTCATGATTGCAGATTTTTCTGTCTGCCAGTGAGTCAGGTACTCCTTCGTCTTCAGGACAGAGGAGAAGAGCTACAGCTGAGCTTTGCTCTCTCTCTGTGGCTTAGCACCGATAATCCATCCCACAATTCTCCTCTCGTTCTGAACCCAGAAAGAGGATGAAAGATTTAGACTTTCACCCTTGGTCTCTGAAGCCTTGCTCTGTCTGTCTTTTTTTCCACTCCTCTCTTGCACAGAACCCTCCTCACTCTCCTCTCCATCTCTGTTTGTCTCTCGTTATCCTTCACCCCTTGACGCAGAACAGGAAAAGATCTTGTGATGATTATTTCACAAGCATGCTGATATCATCTTTGTGGGTTTTCTTGGCTTTTCTCATCTAGGAAGAGGTTTACAAATGACTGAACAGAGAGCTGACTCAATACTGTAGAACATTACCTTGAAACCTATTGAAGTCTTAACAGTAAACTTTGAACACGAATTCAGGACTAATGGAACGAAACAGTGAAGCATCATCTGCATAGACTATAGATTTATACACAGGCTAGCACTACCACTACTTTAAGGGACAAGTTTTCTAAGTAGGATTCTCTTAGTCTTGTTGATTGAATCATGTCCTACTTTTTCTTTCTTCAAATATTTAAGTAAGATGTGCTGGTATAGGCTGTGGCATAGACTCGGACAGGGTCAGACTGTCAAGACATTGCATTAGAATAATGCATCACAGCTCCATCACACTAGAGTCTAACAAAGAACAGCAATTTCTTTGAGGCTAAGGAAGATGAATAGCTACCTGATTAAGATTCATTTTTTTTGCTTTTAAAGATCAATTGCAGCAACCGACCAGAGTGTGCAATAACCTCAACATCCAGGGCAACCACTAAGGGCAACCTGTCTCCAAACAAACACAGTCTGTGATTGTTTCTGAGAGTTTCTGTTTGAAATCTATGAAATTCAGGCTGGAGTCTGAATTTCAGTAGTTAATGTGAATTTGTGTTTGTAGATTTGATTAGATTTCACTTATTTGTGATTTTTGTAAATTTAGCATTAATCACTGTGTTATCACAGACAGATTGTCTGTAACTGGCGGCTTAAACACATTAAATCACAAACTGGTAGACTGACAGCAGAATGACTCTGTGTTATTGCAGTTTTATCACTGTCTTGGTTCCCCTTTGGTGGCAGACCTGGCCCCTGTCTTTTTAAAGGCAGCAGCACTGCAAGTTTATTACACACGGTCGTAATATTTTTTGTCATGCTGCAAACTCACACTACTGTTTTTCCCCAGTGTGACCGTAGTGTTAAGCTAATAGCACTCATGGTGTCACACCAGGGTAAATGAGGATACTTGGAGAAGCATTATTTTGCAGTGATTTTTTTTAAATAGTCAGAGGTGTTCGTCCTTCTTTTGGTTGATTCTGATTTTGGCTTTCCGACTTGAATTTTAAATCTTTATCAATTTTTCATGATAAAACACGATTCAATAACTTCTACATTTTCTCCAGAACCGCACAAGGTTAGAGGACATCTTGAAATTAAAGTGCTCGAGGTTACGGACAAAACTTGTTCTTTAAAAAAATAAAATAAAATCCAGATGAAAATGCTGAACATCTTCACAACAGAAATAGCAAAAAGAGAGGGAACAGACCGAGTGTGCGCACGGATTGGCAGCGCTATGAAAGCAAGGAAGTGGCAAATGTACTCACTGGCAGTCAGCGAGCACTGTGTTAGCACCGGAATTAAAAGGAATTCAGAAAGACAGCCTGTTACATGTTAGAGTTAAATTACTGAACGGATTATCTGTGTGCAATAACCAGTTGCAGCTGTCGCAGTCCGCATGGCGGTGATTTGACCGGCACAGAATTGGAAATATCTGACGCCGTCACTGGTTATAGTCAGCCAACTCAGAACCAACCAGCTGATCAGCTGATTACATGAGTTGTCAATTACAGGTTGTCAATAACACATGGAGCCAACGTGACCTTCTGTACACTACAAAGGTGCTTCTGCTAAAGCACATCACACTTTTTGTTGGTTATAATATCACACTGACTGTAGTGATGACTGCTGGAGATGCTAATTAGAGTGCAGGCACTCAAACTGATTTTCAGAATTTGGTCTAAAGTCATACGAGGTAAAGCCAGCGATGGTAAAAGAGAAAAAAAGATTATACACAGACATTATTCATTGCCAGTAGTTCTTCCCACTATGTAGCTGGTGATCCTTCTATATTCCTAACTCATTTGGCAGCTCACGTTGCCCCTCGCCTGGCATCTAAAGTCTTTGATGTAGTCAACAGACACCAGGTGAGCACCGGGGTAACCTGTGTTTGAGAAATCTGTGGGCTGCCCTCTCTACACCTCTCTCTTTTTCCCATCCTTTTGTGTCTGTCCATCTCTCTCTGCCAGTTAATGAGCCATGCAGGACTGCCATCATTCTGTGTAGTCATGTAGAGAGTCAGAGAGAGAGAGAGAGCAAGGAAAGAAAAACTGAGAAGGGGGGGAAAAGAGCTGGAGAGACAGAAAACAGGTGAGACAGTGAGAGAAGAGAGTGGGGACACGATGTTTTCCCTCACCTCCTCCCTAATCAGGCCCGTCTCCCTACCAAACACCACACGGCAATTAGACCTGACAGTACTCCGACTTCCACAATCCCACCAGGACTACACGTTCAAACGCTCAAATAAACACGAGGAGGGGAAAACGCCTGAAAGCCGGCACGACTTCAAGAAAACAGATCCGCTGATAGCAGAGAAGCAAAAATCTCAAAACTATAAAGGCAGAGAGAATAAAAAGAGCACTTAAATCTCGGTGTCCCATCGTGCATGGCCAGATGTTTCGCAGGAACACGGTCACGACTGTGTGGGGTGCGCACGAGCACTCTGCAAATCCCCAGAGGACGCCTTTGGAAAAGTAGGATGATACAGTCAAGCCCGCTTGCATGAACAGTGAGCTAATTGGGATAATTAGTTTGTTACCTCGCTCGTTATTGTATTTTAATGTGGATTCCAAATGATCAGGAGGGGAGGAGTGGGATGTATGTTTTTATGTGTTTGCACCTCTCGCTCCACATGGGCGACGCGCCTTTAGACATTTATATTTTTGGCAATTAGCTCACGCCTGTATCCACGACGACTCGCGTTGAGCGAGCAGGTAAAGCGTCACAGGAAGTTACATTTAAGTGTGGCAAGACTCACACAACTAAACATTTATCTGTGGGTGTGCTGAATGCATTTCGAGACTCATTTTGTGAAGCGATTAGCATTTTCTGTGCCAATTTTTTTTTTCCATTGTGGTGAAATATCTACTGCCATGTCAGTTAATGATTTTCTACATTTTCCAAGCATGTCTTTCAAAACTTCCACAGAAAGGACATATAAACTTGTTGCATTCAGCTGAGGGTTAAGTGTGTGGGCGAGGAGAGCAATAGTGATGGTTAAAAAAAAGACAGAGACAATTTTTCCAGTTGCTGTATCTCTGTCAAACTCCAGCATATGTTGGGGTTGAACTGAAATATGGACGGCCAACAAAGAGACGGGGCAACTCTGCCTCCTCCACGGTCGATGCCTTAATGACGTTTAACATCGGCGGAAAATTGTGGTTTTCGAAAGATTTCGTTGTGATTTAATTAAAAAGGAAGTGATACCTAAAACTGAATGTTTTTGCCATCAAAAATGTACAAAAATACAGTAGCTGTAGTGGAAAAATCTCAATGTGACAGCAGCTGCATTTGATAGCAAACAAAAAAAGTGGATTCTTGAATCGCAACAGTGGTAAATGGTGGTAACTTCTGGTAAAAGTTAATTCCTATAAAAAACAAGCCAAACAACAGGTGCTGTTGATGGGAACAACTTGTAGTCGTCACAACAAAAGGACAAGTCCTGTTTCCATGATATCGATTTCTCGTCGCCTCTTTAATTTTCTTGTAAACCTGTTTAAACCTCTTTTTTTCTCTGCTGTGTTTTATGGAGCCTTGCAGAAAGTTGACGTATCCAGTCGTTAAGTCTGACGTCACTAACCGTGTCTGGGTCTAAACTCCGCTGCAGGTCCATATATCAAACGATCACTGTGGCATTACTGAGAGTTGAAAAACTGTCTAAAGTCTTTCATCTTTAATAAAATGATCAGCGTTCTGCTCTACCAGGTGTAATAATTGAGTTTACCATCCAGGCATCCATGAAAACGGATTTTATGACATTTAACAGAGTTAGAAGTTAGCTTGCTAGCTTCTATCTAAATACAATATAACATGTCCTGACTGCAGGGTTTTTGGAAACAAATTAAAACGTACAGCTCTGTTATCACTCCCAACATAAATGAAGACAGGAAACTAAACAGCAGTGACGTTTGTAGGGTTACTGAAGTTTGGCTAGCTGGTATATAATGATGTGCTACTTGACCGCTAGCGACACAGCTATGTTAGCATAATATAAACAAGCTAACTTTTTTCCACCCGATAAAAGTTAACGTGAGTGTTCTCGGTGGTCAGGAACAGTGTTGGTCAAGTTACTTGAAAAAAGTAATCAGTAACTAATTACTGATTACTTCCCCCAAAAAGTAATCCCGTTACTTTACTGATTACTTATTTTCAAAAGTAATTAATTACTTAGTTACTTAGTTACTTTTTAAAAACACGATTTACAACCTGAATAGGTGATAAAGTGATAGATCTTTCAGCCCAATTCTACTTTTTCTACATAATCCATCATACAAAATGTAATCAAACGGAAAAGTCTCTTTTTAAAACTTGTTTTATTAGTTTTAATCTTTTGACTTTATGCATCAAGCAAAAATTTAATTATATGCAACATTCTCTGACTGGAAGAAATTTGTTTAATATTTAAACCTATTTTCTGCACATTTCAGCACATAAAATTATTATTTTTTGTGTTAACACTCACTCTTTCAAATAGATGCAAGTAAAACACAGCAGAAAATAAATAAAGTCAAAGACTAGCGGTCCTTTTGCTCTATTTTCACCTGTAAAGCAGGGGTTGGGTAGGCGGATGTTTACCCTGCTGCAGGTGTGCCGCAGCAGTCAGTGGAAGAATCCGCGAGTTTCTCTGTGAATTTCCCATTACGTCGTTGCGCACTCGATGCTTACTTGGAAGTTTAGGGGGTTTTTTCGCTGTAAAAAGAAGTTTTCTTCCCACGCACAACGGACACTAATGTTTTTGTCACTTTTTATGGAATCAAACTTAAAGTAAGGTCAGTACTTCCACGCTTTAAACGCTGCACGCTCATACTCTCTCCCGCACTCAATATGTTATCCATTGTTGATCTGCACACAGCTGTTGTCATGAACGTCGCACTTGCTTACCTCACTGTCATGGATGTAGTTACATCCTAAGGTTTTAAAAACTGAGCTTAAATAAATGATTAGCGGTAATAAAAGCCGAGGGAGGTCAACAGTGATCACTGACTGTTTTAGGAGCTTTTTGAGATTAAATAGAAGAAAATACATAACATTAAACATGTTAACAACACAAAAGCCATATTAAACGCAGACTACTTTAGGCCCGGAAGTAGGATTCGTCACGTCATCACTTAACGACCGGATTGCTAGCTGTTTTAGTTACTCGCATCTGTCGCACATGAGCTCAATAAATCCTGAACCTCAGGGTCAGTTGCTTCTCCTTCTTGAGTACCACTGTTTAATTGTGTATTTTGAAGTAAGTCGGAATTTCTCAGTTCCCAGTCAAAAGTTTTAACTGGCGTGCCCCCTCGACTTGGAAAGTCAGAGCAGCCCCACTAACCAGAACTTAGCAAGATGGCAGCAGTGAATGGAAACGGTAGTGATTTTTGACTTACGGAGCCATACGGAGAAAAGACTGACCAGGCTCCATCCATGACAGATTATTATGTATTACAAGTAATGCATGAATTTCTCAACCTTGCTAATGAAACAAAACAAATCTTTGTTCTCGCTTTTCTAACTTTAATACTGAAATGCACCGACTGACATCTGACTTCTGAAGTAACTGGAGACGGCATACATTTGATGCTGAGAGCTGTTGTTTATGGTGCTATTATATTATACAGTTTACACTATTTGTTAAAACACCACATTCATTTTCATTCATAGCCTGAAATATGGGATAAATTAAGTATGTTGTATTTTTCACTTAAGTTCCCTTTTATGCTGAGACATTCTTGGGGCATCAGATTTTTCCATTTTGCCAAAGCCGATGTCGGTGACAGTTCTCAAATTTATGACAAAACATTTCATATTTATGAAGCAAAGCTGTCAAAATTTAGACAAAATTGTCAAAATATGAGAAAAATTGTCCAATTCTAAGTACAAAAAATTTTGAAGGAAAGTTATGAGAAGGAAAATAAAATTGTCCACTTTATTAAAAGTTGCTGGATCAGTCAGTTAAATGAACTACATTGGTGCACAGCTTCCACAGATAAAGTAAAAAAAAAAAAATACACCTAAGCCCCTATTGCTTTTGTAACAGGGCAGTTTTCCCTCCTAACTACCAATATCTGAGCACCCTAAAACTCCTTGTGTGCAACAGACATGAAAGAAATGGCAAGCTGGATAACAGTGCAGAGGCAAGTGCCTTGGTTCAGCCGATGATAGTAAAGATATGTGCGTGTGTGTGTCACCACTGAAGCCCCCTATCCCCCCTCTTGAAGAAGCCATTTCAGCCGCACACATCAATAGCCTACTCTCAAGAGCAAAGCACAGCAATAATTCCAGATAAATCATTCCCTTACTGAGCCACTTGCCGTGTTCAAACGCACCCGTGACCTTCAGCTCTGCCTCTTTCTACATCATATAGCCCGGGAATATAAAAGCTGATTAGCTCAGAACATTTTTGATACGTTTGTTCGAAGGCAATGCACTAATGAGGCGTTGCAGGATGCGGGCAGCCGCCGACTTTCCTTTTGGGGATGTTTTTTTTCCTCGCCAGAGGAGCATAATACACTGCTAATGGCATCTCCTTCACAAATGGACAAATAAAAAAGGAGAGATGAAGTACAATATTGCTTTACCATATCAAAGGAAGTGGCATCCACGGACTGTGCAGCTGTCTGTTGGCATGTTGATGGGCGAGCGGGAGTGTTGACTTCTATAGAAATGATGTACGTCGAGACAGAGAGTTACAGAAGCTGCCAGAGCAAGAAAAAGAGAGGGAAAGAGAGATAAACAGTGAATTAGATGATAAATACACACAGCCAGACAAATAAACAGAGCAGAATTTAAAGAACACACCAGACCAACAGGCAAAATTATATTAAATGGAGTCATGTAGGAGGAGGAAAGCCTCAAAGAAACGTGTGTGGACACTACGGAAAACAAATTGCACATTAAAGAAAGCACGACTTTTTAAACTTTGTCTAGTTTTATTCACATTTACTCTGCTGATGGAGATTTACTCTGCTGTGTCTTTGTGTCACTCATAATGAAGGCGGACGCCTGCAGAAGTAATACCACGTACAGTGGAAGAGCCGTCACTGCTGCAGCAGTGAACTTTAACCCTTTATGTCCATGTTAGGTGCCCATTCATTCATTGCTGGGTGACTGCAACACTATATGTTCAGGTGTGCTGTGCTAAACAGTCAGGCTCAGTCACATGTCTGCAGTAAATACGTGGATATCTGCTCACCAAACACTCTAATCACCCTCCTTTTTGCCTTTACACCGTTTTCTATGTTAAACTCACCTCAGCTCGACTCAGTTGCTTTACTCGTTGTCTTCGAGCGTTACTTGGGAAACACATCTGTCGTTTCCCAGCCTGTGAACTACAGGTGGGTGTATGATTAGGTGAAACCAACTAATCCAGATTCATGGGGGACTTCCAAACTTCAGCAACGATGAACTGTTTAGGATTCGTCACAAGTCGTGTTTTTCAAACAGCAAGGTTAAAAATTGTAGATTCGGCTTGTTTAAATATCGTCCCCCCTCCAACCCCGGCTTTTGTTATCCAGCATGACACCAAAACAAGCCTCATGATGTCTGGACTACAAAGCAGAGGACTTAGCAGAGGGTTAGTGAGGTGAGCCTAAAACTGGAGGTTTTAGTGTCTCATGGTACTATTTGAATCAAGATAATTTTCTCAGCGAATGAAGGATAAATGTTAGAATCATCTTGTGACCTACGATGGATGCTCCCCTCGCCTTATTTAAACCTCCTTTATGCACTGGTGATATAACGTGTCCCAGCTTTACATTTTCTATAACAAAGTGCACACATTTAACTCAATCAAGCTCATTTAACTTAATCTTTCTGAGTACTTGCCTCCATTTTTAGTGTGATTATTATGACTGGAGATGAGTGGAGTGGTGGCACTGTCAGCAATCAGCAGAAAAATTAGTCCTTTTCTATTAAACTACCCTTTTTCTCTCTTTTTTTTAACTGTACTCTCTTCCTGCGTGAGACACTCGCTAGTACAACTTGTTTTTTTGCAGACAGCCCCCACAGGACCACAGTTTTTCGCCTCTCTGTACGCAGAGACGATGGGAGACTCTCACTCGAGGGCTGCCTCCGAGGGGAAAGAATTTCTACTTTGTTCTGTCAGAAAGCACTCTGTGGGGAAACATGTCTGAAAGACCCACGTAATTAGAGGAGAGAGTGAAATGTAAAGACAAACTCTGCTTTAGATAGAACTCGAAATAGTAATTCAGCTCAGGCACTTTCTAACGCTGCACATTTGTGGAAGTACCCAGAATGCGTTGAGATCCTTTAAGATGAGGTGGGGACGAGGCCTTGAGGAAAGGAAAGAAAATGATTTTCCAAGCAAACGATAACTTGTAGAGATGAGTACATCTTAAAATAAAGATTATATGGAGACAAAATATGATATGTTGAATGATAAAATACCTAAAAGGTCAAACTCTTAAAAATTCCCATCACAGAAATAACTGTTTAACCAGAGAGGGTAAGAGCATATATGTGTCATAACTATGTAACTGCTGCTTATTAACACAATACGATTACAGGCCTGTAAATGTAACTCAGTGGTACAGTCCTCCCAGGGGTGGACGTCCAGTAAAATTCACCTTAAGGTCACGTCGTACACGTGTTTCTTGAAAAAGTGTTTGCCCACATCCTGACTTCTTATTGTTTACATATTTGTCATCAAACAAATGTTAATATTAGACAACAATAACATGAGTGAATGCAAAATGCTGTTTTTAAATTATGATTTCATTTATTAAGGGAGAAAGCTCGTCAAACTCACATGACCCTATGTGAAAAAGTAACTGCCACCTAAACCTAATAACTGGTTGTGCCGTCCTTGGCAGCAAGAACTGCAATCAAGTGTTTTTGATAACTGGAAATTAGTTTTTCACATCACCATGGACGAATTATTGACAAAGTCTCTTGTCTTTAAAAATAATATGGCAGCAGAGCTTAGTTTTGCAGAGCTGCATATGAACAAACCGCAAGACTTTTGGAACAACGTGCTTTGCAGTGATGAGACCAAAATGGAGATGTTGGTCATAAAGCACAAAGCCAAACCAGACCTTATACCAGCTGTCAGCACGGTGGTGGTGATCTGTTTTACAGACACAGGACCTGGACACCTTACAGTCACTGATCAATCATGAATTCCTCTGTATATCAAAGTAATCCAGAGTCAAATGTAAGGACATCTATCTGACAGATAAAGATTGGACCAAACTAGGTCGTGCAACAAGATAGTGATCCCAGCTCAGCAGCAAATCTGCAAGAGAATGACTGAAAAAGAAAAGAATCAAAGTCTTGCAATGAACCAAAGTCCAGACATGAACCTGACTGAGATGCTCTGGTGGGACCTTAACAGAGCTGTGCGTAAACCTCAATGAACTGAGTGCACCAAACTTCCACATTCGTGTGAGAGACTGATAATGTCACAGAAAATAATTACTTTAGGTTATTACGGGCTGCATAGAGTCCTGCGAAAACCCTTTTCACCACTGTGACTGTGTACATTCATGTAATCAGTCTTCCCTCAAAATCACATTAAATGTTATTGTGATTTTGATAGGGGGAAGAAAATCTTCCACTTTGTCTTAATTTCATGGCAAACAACAATCCAGTTCAGAGAGAAAATCTGCAGTTTAGCCCAAACTGTGATGCAAGGCATAAATTCCCTCAGTGACACCCTTCTCCAACCCACCGCCAACCTTCAGCGGCACATAGACCCACACATGCATGCACGCTCTCTCGCAGGCACACACCTTGTACTGTCTTCAGCTATGCTCAATTATTAATGGATAAACAAAGAGCCGTGAACTGTGATGGGCTGTCGGCAGATATTTTCCCCTCTCATATCTTGGAGGCCTAGGAAACATACACGAGAGCTGGCACTGTAAAGAGGGAGGAGAAGCTTAAGGTCAAACCCACTCACCGCTTGGGATGCTTGCGCGCGCGCGCGCACACACACACACACACACACACACATATAAGCAGATGAGCATGTATTCACAAAACAGATACAAACAAACAGAGATCTGCGAGGAGCACAGAGTCTAAAAATGTCAGAGGGATGTGCTTGTGTGTGTGCAGAGAGAGAAAAGTCTGTGAGTCTTGGAGAGAAGTGGAGCAGATAGCTCATTTCCTCTACTGAGACGGTTAGCTGCCTCCTCTCTCAGGAGGTTGGCTAGCCAAGTGAAGAGCGTGTGCGTGCGCGTGCGAGCGTCCGACAGGCAACAGACTCTCCTGGGTAAGGCAGGATGATGTAAAGCCAGTTCATCGGCTTCTTTTCATGCAGCAGCAGTTCTTTAAAAGGTTTAGCAGCTCTTACAGGTAAACAAAACAACAACAATAGTTTCAGTTACTGCATTTTAACAATACCAGAGACCACAGCAGGAGAGATGATAAAAGAAATTCCTGCAGCGTAGTCTCCCCTGCCGAGGTTTCTGTTCATCACTGTGGTTGTTTTGGTAATTTACAGGAAAGGCTGCTTTGTTGATATCACCGCATCCCTGCATTAACTGGGAAGTGACTCAAATGAGCCATGATGTCATTCTATGCTTTCTGTTAGCGGCGCGGCCTCCGTTTCAGCCGTCTGTCTCTCAGTGTGTTTGTCGGTCTGTCTTTCCTTCTGTTTCATTTTCCTCAGAGTTTGCAAACACACACACACATCAGATCTGTGTGGTTTGGATCGTTTACTGTAATGATGATGTTGTCATAGCAATGATGCAGGTGTGCACATGCTGGCTCAGGTCTTTTTTGTTTTGTTGTTTTTTTAACCATAAAGTAAATATCATCTCTTTATTTAATCGTTGCAATGGAAATGCATCAGTGTACTTTCCATACGTCTCCGAACAAGATCCTTTTTTGGACTTACTGTTCTCTGTTTTATTTGTGGTTATTTGACTACTTTTGTTACAGAATTTGTTAAAATAAATTTGTGGGCATTAATTGTCTCCACACATACAAACAATATATATAAAAACTTATAATCAAATTAAAATTATAATCAAAATCTCTAAATGCTTTTACAGATGTTTTTACTAATAGTCTGTTAAAACATTTAGTTTCCCGGTCTAAAAAGCTGTATTTTTACTATGGCCAGCAGGGGGCGACTCCTCTGTTTACATACTGTAGACTGATTCTATAGAAGCCTCTGAGAAAATGACCCTACTTCTCCCTTGATATATGAATTAACATTTACATTTACAATCTCAATTACTGGTTCTATGGTGGCCCTAAAAGGTCAAATGGAGTGCAACGTAAGAAAAAGCATAAAGCACATTAAAAAAAGAAATCTGAAGCTGAATAAAGAAGTGACAAGCTAACAGTAAATGGCTAACAGCAAACATGTATTTTCAAAGTTAAGTCAAAATTTTGAGTTACCTCTAAATTTCAGCAGCTTTCGGCGTAAGGTTTCAGAAGCTTTACAATGTCTCTGTGCCATAGATTTAACACAGCAGCATAAATCCATTGGGGGAATGTTTGGCTTTTCCACCAAACTAACATGCTGGTTAATACTAGAGATGGCACGATACCACTTTTTTATGTCCGATACCGATTCCGATATCATAAATTTGGATATCTGCCGATACCGATATGAATCCGATATAGTGTTTTTTTAATCAACAAAACTGTTTTTTTAAATATCTTGCTGCATTTTGTATAAGTTCATACTCAAGTTTAAAACAACAACTACACTAAAGCTATTCTGTTATACCTGTATGCAAAAAAAAAATATTTCATAGTTCAGCAATACTGATCAATCTAATAAACTTAAACCTACACCATCCTCCCTATTCTGGTATTTTAAAGAGTACTTAGCATAAATATTAAGCAACCTAACTAATAGGGTTCCAACTCTCAGCAACAACAAAAATAAATAAATAAAAAATAGGGAACCACGCTCCACCTCATGATGCTTAATCGATGTAATCAACCTTAATTTGATGCAGTGTGGAAAAAAAATGCACAGAAATCAATTATTTTTCAAGAAATATTAAATAGATTCAACATCTTTCTTCAACAAAATTGCAGACTGCACAGATGGTACCTTCCCAAAGGAAAAAGTACTATAGCTTACTAGGATATATATATTAGACTTAATAGTCACTATATACAGTAATGGACTTCTATTCATTTTACATCAAATTAAAACTTTGGGTGTAAGATTCGGATAATTATTTATTAAAAGCTCGACATTTTAAATGAGAATAAGAAAGAAAAGTATGTCTTTGTGCCCCCTTTTCCCTGTTAATGCCCTATCGGCCCCCCTGGCTAAACTTTGCTAGATCCGCCCCTGCACAGTTACCAGCCGTCAGCTACGTAGAAAAAGATCCTGGAGTAGAAAGTAATATTAAATAAATTCTAACAACAGCTTATCAAGCTTAAACGTGCTGCTGTTGTTCAGCCGCTGGTTTCCTCTTTCTGGTGCAAAGTGAGCCAAAAACAAACCAGAGAGACGGACTCCCGACAGAAAAGCCGATCAGCTGATCGTTAAGCAGTTTCATGATTGAAGTAGCAGCCGGAGAGCGAGAGGCAGTCGCTTGTTAAGCTTAACGCAGGAATGCTTTACAAACATTCAGAGATGGACTTACACACTTGCTTTACTTCTCTCGGGATAACTTTGTCGGAGATGAAATGCCGGGTTGCTAGCGAAGCTCCAAATGCTATCCAGACCACCACAGGTCCCGCATGCCACAGCCGCTCTATCACATGATGCATACTGCTCCGAGTGCTAACGTTCTGAGGTGAGTTACGGCGTGTTGCAAGTTTTGTGAGGTGCTTTCGTGATATTTAATGGATCGGATTACATTTTTTATTTTTCTCCGATATCCGATCCAGTAATTTAGGTCAGTATCGGACCGATACCGATACGTAATATCGGATCGGTCCATCTCTAGTTAATACCAGCTATGTGTTACCATAAAGAGTTTAAAAGCTGGATGTAGCTTCCAGGTGTGAAAAGGGAAGCCAATGTGAAAAGTGCCTTAAGTCTGCATTCTGTTAAATGGTCACAAGGGGGGTTGCAAAAGTAATTTGAATAGAAGTCTACAGGAAAAACTGTTTTCTTTAAAAAAATAACATCACGATGAGTGGACATGCGTGGATCTTACGTGGTCAGTACACACAAACAAAACAGTGAAGAAGGCGCAGCAGCGCCTCTTCTTTCTCAGGAGACTGAAAAGATTCGGCATGAGCCCCCGCATCCTCAGGACCTTCTATCACTGTGCCATTGAGAGCATCCTCACTGGATGCATCACCACCTGGTATGGCAACAGCACCGCCTACAACTGCAAAGCTCTCCAGCGAGTAGTGCGGTGCTCTGAACGGATAATTGGAGGTGAGCTTCCCTCCCTCCAAGACATCTACAGGAAGCGGTGCCTGAGGAAAGCGGGGAGGATCATCAAGGACTCCAGTCACCCCAGCCATAAACTGTTCAGACTACTTCCATCAGGAAGGAGGTTCTGCAGCATCCGGTCCCGTACCAGCAGACTGAGAGACAGCTTTTTCCATCAGGCCATCAGACTGCTGAACACTTCATAGACACCTCAGCTTCACTACTGGAACTTTAACATTATGCACTCCATACTGTACAGTAATGCCACTGTTTTGCACATGTCTCACTCTGTATATTTTATTTTATTTATTTTAAATATTCTACTTATTGTTTACTCTATTTAATTTGTAAAATATGTGTACACACACACATACACACACACACACACACACACACACACACACGTAGAAAAATATTTAGTATACACATCCAGAAATGCATATACTATTATATATTGTACATATATTTATTAGTTTCAGATGTAGCCATTCTTGTATTTTGCTTGTTTACATTATTGTATTTTGCACAACTCTGTTGCTTGTGAAGCTCGCACACAAGAATTTCACTCACATGTGCTGTACCAATGTACCTGCACATGTGATGTGACAATAAAAGTGATTTGATTTGATTTGATTTGACATGCTCGTTATTAATAGGGACTTGAAAAGACTAACAGACTCTGTGCTTCATAAGTGTAGTCTATAAACAAATGGGTGAAAGTGGCTGGGTCTCTATTTTCATTTTTTTCTAATACTGGTTAAAATTAACCTGAAACAATAACTTTTCAGCTAGTCCTGGACTATGGTTGTATGACAGCTGGTATAAATGAAAAGGCACCAAACAGTTCACCTAAAAGAAAACACTTTTATTGATGCAACACATCTATCATCCATCCATTTGTCCATCATTTCATCCATCTGTCCATTTATCTATCATCCATCCTTCATCCATCTGTCTGTCCATCCATCCGTCTGTTTGTCCGTACATCCATCCATTCATTCATTAATTTCTTCATTCATCTCTCCTTTCATTTGTCTGCCCATCCAGCCTTATCCAGATCCAGATATCCTTCTAGAAACAGGGATGCTGTTGAGGGAATTTGCAGCCTGTTCTCGTTTAAATTAAACATCAAAAAAACTTCAGCTTTACAAATGTATTTCACATGCCACCAAGGATGTACAACCTGTCTTAAACTAACGAACCACCACAAGCTGAAGCAGATCAGCATGCCACTGCTGCTCCGCCAACACACAAACACACACAAACAGCATGTGTATCACATGCACATACCATGCACACAGTAAGAAAAACACTCCAGTAAGTCCCCCTCAGCTGTGCACACACAAATCCATCAAACTGAGGCGTACATCTTCGACTTGTTAAGGTACTATTTGTCAGCTGCTCCTGGAGTGGCTGTGTGACTCCGCCACTAATTGCCACTGGTGCTAAATTTAGTAAGGGAGATATGAATCCTTCTGATCAGAAGCACCGAATCTAAGAAAAAAAAATGCTCTCAGCCTCGCAGGCAAGTTTACCCGCCTCTCTCGCGCTCTCCCCCATCTTCCTGCCACTGGGGAATAGGTGAACTATTCCATATGTCAGCCTTGTCAATCAGCAGCAGAAATATGGGAAAAGCTTCCTCTCCCTTGCCTTCTCTCTCTCTTCCCTTCCCCTCCACCTCCTTCTTTTCCGTTTCTCTCTTTTCCCGCCAAAGATCCAGGGTAGATGTTGTTCCACTCTCTTAGAATTCTGCCAGTGCACGAGTGTGTGTTTATTTATTTCCATGTCATCATGGGTGGTTTGGAACCTCAAGACAAGAAGGGAATATTAATCAAAACAATCTCAGCTAGGAATTTTAATTGTGATATTAATCAATCTTTGTAAATGAGGCGAGGGCTTGTCAAAGCTCTAACGTGCCAGATTAGGAAGATGTTGCTTATGTGGAATAAAATAAAGTTGTTGTTTTTTTTAAACATCAAAATAATTTCATGATGTCCCTCTCAGCTTTTAACCTTTTATTTCTGTCAGTCACACACTGGTCTGAGCAGCACTTGCCATTAAAGGTTGATTGCACTGATGCAATACGTCATCATCTCATCAAATTTCTGTTTTGCTAGCTATCCAGCCAGTGACAGAAAGCAGTGCCGTCTGTTTGCTGATTGATGACACAGGCTCTACTTCGACTTCCATCATAACTCACAAACTTTGGCGGTACATTGAAAGTTTTGCCTGCAATCAGGTTTATGGCAGATCAACTTTATCTATGGGGGAAAAAAGGGTCTATTTTGTGGAGCATCAATAAATATTCTGCTTTGATCTGTTGCGGTGACGTGATGCCATCCAGAAGGCTCTTATTTTAATTAATACATTTTTCATGATGTGGGTGAATGGTTAATAAAGGGCTTTGTGAGGAGACTGATCTCCTTGAAAAGAACATCCATAAAGGATGCAAATCATACTAAAAGCACTGTCTAAACAAGACACAATAAAGGCCAAGGCTGCACAGAGAATGAATGTACAGCAGCTTTTAAAAGATTTCACTGCATCAGGGTCTTCTTGTTTCTCCTTCTGATACCTATGATTCATACAAGATTTCACATACCTTTTAATCACCCGTTAGATAAACAGGAGCTCTGTAAAAGTTAAGGCTGCAGTGAGTGTAAGAGTGTGCATGAAACACATTATACACATGATAGATTTAAAGCTGACAAGTAACAACATGTTTGTGGCAAATGGGTTAAAAATAACTGCAGTGGAGCAACACGCCAAATATATAACTTCTTCCTAGAAAGCATGAGATGTGTTTTGCACCCAAACCAAGGCTAGACAGTGGTCTAAGTATCATTATTAGGTGTAAAATAATCTCTGTCAGTAGTACCCATCTCTCCTCGATGATTCCTGTTGCGCCTCGTCTATTTCATTAGGATGAATCCGACACCCACACTCGGAGGCATCAGCATATTACTTGTCAACAAGTACCCCAGTCTCTGGTGAATCATATGTTCACAACTATCTTCTCTCACACTTTGACTTTTGAGGGGATGTGTTGAACTAAGGTCTAAGGAGCCATCCATTAATAGTGTTCTGCAACTGGATATCATTGGTTTAACGGTAAAACTGAGTGAGATTCAGGGACTTTTTCTGTATTTTTGACAAGGTGTTTCTGTGTTTCAACCAGCCCAGACATGGTGGGGGCAACAATCCTGATTAGTCAAGTTTAACAACGGCTACTATGAGTGCTGTTGACCAAGCAGGATGGTGGTAGTGGTGGAAACTGTGCTACAGTTGGCCAAAGACAAAGGAAGAGGAGGGGGGGAAGGCAAATTTGGAGGCATGAGTATGAAAGGAGTTTGGAGGAGATTGATTAACACTGGTAAAAGGAAATAGCTGGATGATATGATGGAGAGAAGGAAGACATATATAATGAGTGTGCAAGACACCAAGCAGAAGGGAAACGAGGCCGGGAGCACTGGAGGTGGAATCAAAGTGTTCTTCCATGGTGAAGATACAAATCTCAGTGGAGATGGGGTAATCATAAAACATTCTGCATGAGAGAGAAGAATGGCAACACAGCTTAACTACAGCTCTATAAAACTACAACTTTATAATTTTCTTATATTATAGGGAAATGCTGGGGGAAAAAACTCTTGGCAATCACCAAAGAATAGATGTAGTTGATGTAAAGTTCGATTTTGAAGCCACGATTGTAGCATTTTAGTTGCTATCCCACGTTGCTCTTTTAGAGTCAAAAGTGAGTTACACTAGAAGACTTAGCAATTTGAATCCATAGACTGCATATTGTATGCTGCACTTGCGAATTAGTGCCAAGTAGCATACTATTGAAATAGAAATTAACTCACCAAACTGGAGCACAGCCTTCTCAATTTGGCTGTTAGTTGAATTAATCACAGAAGAAGGAAATATTATTTGCCAGATCACGAGGAAAGTTACAAAAAAAAAATCACTGTTCAAAAAATGATAGTTCAGAGGTCCAGCTTAGGTACTTATATTAGACGATGTAAAGCCTGGCAGATAGCTACCATTTACATCCACAGTAATGAAAACTTTAAATTTTTAACACAGTTAAAACAGGTGGCTATATAAATCTTAAACTGCCCCTGCTGTTGTCAAAAAGGAATAACTCAAGTACAGAGACAATAAAGATTTTTGCACCAGGCTTTAAAAATGTTTAATGTTTGATGCATTTTAACATGGGAGTCTATGGGGATTGGCTCACTTTTGGAACCAGCCTCAAGTGGCCACATGAGGAACTGCAGTTTTTGACATGAAGTCACTTGGATGAGTGGCGAAACATTTCTCCCACTGAAAGGGCAACATCCAGATGAAGACAATCAACCTCTTTTAGATCAGTCCCTCTTATTTTTTGCTTATGCAGCGATGACTGTGATCAGAATTACTTGCTGGTGTTAAAATGTGTCCACGTGGGAAAAACTGTTGGGTTTTTTTTGGCCAGAGGGGCTGTGGCCTCCCCTAAGACACCCTGTTGGTTCCACCCATGCAATTTGCCTTCATTCTGTATCTCTACTTAATCAAGAAAAGGAAAATGTCCCCCAAAACCAAGCTGCTTCTCTTTGTGAAGTGCTGTGACACAGTTGAGCCAAGATTGTTGCAGTTGGTGTATGAGCAAATCCACTGATAGCAACAAGGTGAGTGTGTGAGTGCAACTGAAACCTGATAGTGCCATTGGAAAGTCGATGTCACACTACAAACACAATCTGCCCCAGTATCTGCAGCAGTGAGACAGAGGCACAACCCGCTAATTGAACCCATAAATGTAAGGCATACTTCCACCAGCTGTGTTTAGTGTTTTCTTATAAACCTCAGCATCTCTCAGACACACCCACATGCAAACAGTTGCCATACACACACATTCAGTCACACAGTGAGAGAGAGGAAAGAAGAGCGAGTGCCGGATGAGACATCGAGAGCGATGATATCACAAATCACAGGGACAATCAAGACGGTGTCATCTCCAAGCCGTGGACGAACAGGCTGTTAACAACAACAACAAGAAGAGATGATGGAAATCATTTCCTGAAGGATCTCCTGTTGTACACCATCAGACAGAATATCTATCCAGCCTATTACTTTATGACAAAATGCTGCATGTTGATGAGATGTTATAATAAGTATATGATTCCTGTCATGTACGCTGAGTTGCGGCGGGATGAAAAGCTCAAAGAGAGACTGTTTTGATCAGTTTTCGCGGTGTTGTATGGTAATGCAAAATAAGACATGGACACTGGACAGTGGAAACAAGATATTTAGTATGCGTTCAGCATTAAAGCACTGTCGTCTTAGCAGTGTTTTCTTTTTATATTTGCAATAAATGTGACAAAACATAGACTATATTTTTACACAGTTGGCGTAAAGTTTTGAAGCAACAGAGGCTTCACGCTACACTGAGAGCTCAATGTCCAACCTAATGATGTATACGCTCTTCACTTCAAATAAAAGAGTCTGCTTTGAACCTATGGTGTGCATGTGTGTGTCTGTATATCTTTACAACCACCTCTTTGAGACAGAAAGACAAAGACAAAGCAGGGCGGCTAAGAGGATCTCTGTATTGACCTTGCTGCTGGCTACGACCCGAGACCCCACCCCCACCTGAAACACACCACAAACGCACACATTTACTCAGGCGCTGGTTCATCCAGGGCACCAGACTGCCACCGCTGCCCTCTTCCTAATGCACACTGCGTGCACGTAAAGACTTGCACTTGACCTCGTCCCCAAGCTGCCTCCTCCCAGCCCGGGACCCACTGACAGCTCACAGGCAAGCCGCCTTCAAAGGTGCAGCGCTTCAAACAGGCACACACACACACACACACACACACACACATTATAGTACTGCTTCTTTTTAACCTTTATTTATCCAGGGAAAGTCAAACTGAACTTTTTCTTTTTTCCAGCAAAGCCCCTGGTTTGAGTTCACATCTGCAGGCTTCCCATCCTGACTGCTGTGGCGTTCAGATTGGTCTGCTCAACAAATTTCAACCAATGGTCCTCCAGTCTTAAAAGTCCCTGCTCCAAACTCAGAGCAACTGCTTGAAAAGCCTGAGTCACTCATTCGCAGCCGAGCAGCGGTGACTCATATAACAACATCAGGAAGGAAAACCAACGAGCTATGAAACATGCACGGCTCAGGCACGCTTACTGAAATGTATACAAACATGAGTCTGATTATTCTCGGCGGACACAACTCGTATGATTTCATTCCTTGCTGAGAGAGAAGAGGGGCAAAGAGAGAGTGAGTAAATAAATGTGCAGCAAACTGCCGCCAGTGTAAAAGGATCATTATTTTTTAGGTTGTTTGTGTAATGAGTAAGATCAAAAAAGACATAAACTTTATGGGTGATAGATATGAGAAAAAACACAACATTCTCTTTCCACAACCCATCCTCCTCTGTCACGCCAACTCTCTGCATGTCCTCCTTAACCACAACCATGAATCTTCTCCGAGGTCATCCTCAGAGAATATAAATATAAAAATACATTATGGTGGGTTTTCAATTACTATGGCCTAAGAAATTTTATATGGGATTGCCACATTGGATGGATCCACAAATTTTTGTTTTATGCCAGATTCCCTTCTCAATGCAATCCTCTCATTTATCCAGGCTTGACCTATGGGACTCTATGGGAGCTCTGTAATAAAGTGGGGGCTTGTCCGGGATTCAGACGCTGCACCTGAACTCACCAAACAGACCACTATTTTTTTCTTTATTGTTTTACTTGTTCCTCTTCTGCCACACATTTGCCTGTTTGTGCACCAAAACTATTTCAAGATGTATAGGTAATAAAACTACTCATTTCGTTTCTTAAAAAAATCATGGTTTGGGTTAAAGTTACAATGTTAACCTCATGTTCCAAAATTAAATTCTCCCATATACAACGAGGTTCTCCATATTTTCCAAGTGCTGGCATCATCACCACTTTTTCCTTCAGTCTCATGGCATCTGTTTCAGATGTTAAAACTCACACGCACTATTTTACTTCCTCAGATAGTAAAAAAATAATAGCAAAGGAGTACAAATCATACACTGTATGTAGAAGACAAACATGTTTTCCAGCTCTGACACTGAAGGCAGCATGGAAATATCTTAAATCTGCATTCTATCTTATCGCCAGAAGGGATGTAGCATTTGCAAAAAGAATTTAAATTGCATAGAAGCCTTTGGGAAAACCCCTTTTAGCACGTGTTATTGGTGACTCCAATAAACACTTTCCTGATGAATTTATACTATCATCCAATAGTTTCACACCTTAGTGAATATAACATGGTGCTAATTTTGTGGCTAAAGCAGTATATACCTTAGAGGCTAAAGCAGGGTATACTTTGCAGTGTGGCCAATTGTGTAGTTTCTCCCAGTTTCTTAGTAAGTTCATCAAGTCCCATTTCAAAACACTAAGACTGCAGTGATTTCAAAGCCTCACAACCTCATTAGCCAGTGGATAATGTCATGGTAGTTACATTGATATTTGTATATGCAATTTAATACTTATGGAGTATCAGTATCAATATGTGTCAATTTTAAAGTGAAGAAGAGTTACGGAAAACACCTCAAAAACTCCTATTATGTAATAAATGTTTAGCTATAGGTTAATTCTTTATGAATTCTAATGTTTTATGTAAGTAAACAAGAAGTTTTACAAGTTTAATACCGTTCAATAATGCAACATATGGCACAGTAGTAGTAAGTATAAGGGCATATTTTGCCATAAACAACTTTATAAACTGTTGCTATGAACTATTAACAGGGGCATATAATCATATCTAGGGAAAAAACTGGCTTTAGCATTCATATTTTTAGAACTCATACCTCTAGAGAGGCACACAATCTGTTACTCTGTATCACTGCAGTGGGAGTGATGTAACACTTTGAGGGACCCAGAAATCCTCCACTGATGAAACCCTTCGAGAAGCCTAGAAATCCTTCGTTGACTTCTATCATGTCTCTGGATCTACCTGGCTGTCTGTTCTCATCAGCTGCAGCCCTGGCAGATTCGACTGCAGGGAGGGGTTCAGCGCCAACATATGTCGGCCTAACTCTGGCTGTCACCATGAAATAACTGACACCACCCGAGACCAACTGCAGAAAGGTCCATTTGAGAAAATAACCCAGGGTGCAGAAGAGGAAAAAAAACCCTCTATGACTTGTCACAGAAAATGTTTAACTGAGAGTGAAGGAAACATTGTTTGCCAGCAGTGTGTGTGGGTTATCTATGCATCTCACACTCAGCACTACCGGTGGAGGCCCTCTATGGGCTCACATGGCACTGGGATGTGGCTATGTTACAACCACTTGGGGCTCTTCAACTCCAGACTGGAATCGTACAGGGAGCGAGTGTACTGAGGGCCCCCATCCTCATCAACACAACATGCCTCCGCCAGACAGAACAAATTACACTCCCTGCACCCTCCGCCCCACCACCACCCCATGTGAAAAACAAGCTCGCATTACCTCTCAACCAGACTGTAGTGTCTGCATCTACTCTCAAGGCAATGGTTCCTCTGTTGCTAGAGATGTATAGAGGGGAAGCACAAGCCTGATTACTCATTTGGTCTGATTTGTTTTCATGTGCCACCCATACTTTATCATACGATCTCAGGCCCAACTCTTGCCACCTCCTGCTCTAAAACCCTTGAACAGAATTGTGCCGGTTCATGTGCTCTACACTGATGGATGGACTGTCTCAATATTCTGCTTCTAGTTTTCAGAAGAGGAAACTCATATGCCCAAAACAGAGTACGCTTTGAGCAGTAGCGCACAGTGTCTTGGCTTTGGGTGACAGTTTCGCAGTTTACTGGCTAAAAAGAAGGCTAACCAACAGCTCAAAGATTTATGTTTAACTGGAACAATGCACACATCTATGTTGTACTTGTAGCCCTGAAAGGCTGAAATGCTTATTATGAATTAAAAAAAAAAACCCTCATTAAAACACTGACAAAGTCGAGTTTCTTTGACCCAAAGGGAGCACTTAAATGATCACAATATGGTCTAGAACTTACACCCTAAATCTTTTGACATGCAAAGCCAGAGACCTTTGCCATTAGGTCACACAGTCATGAAAGGCTTTGCTGACTTTCCACTGTAAATATTAGATATTTATGCCCAGAAGCATGAATGTCCAGATCTTGTGCACTGGTCTTTACACTGATGCCATCTTTGACCTGGCGGGTAGCAATTTTCGAGGGAATCTATTGCTTAGTTGTTGGCAAATCTATTATAAATACACAAATATGAAGCTAATGGTACCATTAATGACAGATTTGATTTATTTGTTTTATTCTCTGTCAATGTCTATCTTAGATGATGACATAATTCACAACATCAGGGATCTATGAGTCCAGGTTAGGAGTCACATAATTGTGGCAAACATCAAATGAGATATTGAGATCTTGAGACTAAAGGATTCATCCTCTGTGGATCACATCTCCGTACAATATTCCACATCAGTTCAGTTGTTGAAGGAATAGTTGAGCATTAACCAAGATGATGGACCAATAAATCCAACTAGAAATGCGAGAGCCCTGCCAGTATTCTGGTTAAAAGGGTCGGCAACCTCCTAAAAATGCAAAAAATAGACTCAAATCATTATCGTTAAGTGGAAAAATGAGCCATAAAGTAGGCCAAGCAAAGCCTGTTTTGTTGTTGACATGTTTTTCTATTGCTTCAATCAGATGCTGATATCAGTTAAAAATACGTATTGAAAGGAGAATGTTTTGTCTTTTTAAAGATGATTTCAATAAGTTGTTTTTAAACGGATAATCAACAAAAAAAGATTGCTGTTATTTTTTTTTAAAGAGCTGAAAACAAAGTACGAATTTCAAAGTGCTTCTTTGGTTTCATTTTGAAGTACCAGGCGCCAGTTCATTTGCAGTTAATTACATTTCCACCCAATGATTCTGATACAATAACAGTTTCCTTCTATCCACTTCTCTTACATCTTCAGCTTTTTGATGGTTGGATGGTGTTAAAAATATATCCTCCTCTAACAAAATAACACCTTTTTGAATCTTTGGTCCAAACAGAAGCTGCGGCAGTGCTGAAATTACGTACATCTGTACGGCAGATTGTCCTCGTGCCAAGTGTGAAATAATCTTCATTAAAAGTGACAAATACCTGATTTGTAAAGAAGGCATTGAAAGCAACATGTGCTAGAATGACATGTGGGATGTGGATGGTGAGAGAGAGACTTGTGAAAATGCAAAAGCTTTGTTTTGAAACCCAAGAAGTCGAGTGAGAGGGAGATATCACACTGATTCTTCCCCACATCTGCTCACTTGCTGTAAAATAAAAGAAATAAAGCTCCTTTCAGTTTTGGCCTAATATGTTGCATATTGCTAAATCTGTTCAAAATAAAAAAAAAATAATTAAAAAAAATCACCATAAAGCAAATCCAGGTGGTTCTCCACCACAGAGCAGTGGTGTAAAAAGCACAGTGTGGTAGCAGGCGCTCAGCATTTCATTTGTCTTTTACACTAATTGATTGATCTGATGTTATTTACTATACAACGTGAAAAAGAAAGCTTTCACAGGGCTCTGTGTGGTTTGTGAAAATCTAAGCACACCTCTTTAAAATGTTGATTCAGCTCATTGAAGTTTATGAACTTTTATGCATTTCAATTAGGTTGACGTCTGATTTTTGACTTTGATTCTTTCCCGTTTTGGCCATTTTGTTATAAATTTGCTGCTCAGTTGGAATCATTGTCCTGTTGCATGACCCAATTTGGTCCAAGCCTTATCTGCCCTTTATGTGTCCTCACATTCGACTCTAGAATACTTTAGTATACAGAAGAGTTCACGAACAACTCAGTTACCGCAAGGTGCTCAGATCCTCAGCCTGCAAAACAAGCCCAAATCAAGCCCTCCACCACCGCGCTGACCGCTGGTATCGGGATGTTTGTGCTGATATGCTGAGTTTGTTTTTTTGAATCATGGTGAGACACCTGGTCTTGTCTGTCCAAAGCACATTGAGTTTATTCCAGTTTCTTCTGTTCTTCCACAGTCTGAACTTGGAACATTCCCTCCTGGAAAGATTGTGGGACTGTGTTAATGCACACCTGAATGCACCAGATCAGTAAACTGCCAAAACTTCCCCTTGTAGCGGGTTGTCCCTACAAACCCTTTTCAAGAAGAAGAAGCTTGTTGAAGAGGCTTAATTTCATCCTTCCATAAAATGCCAAGCTACCATATTAAGGAAACTCACTGGCTTGTATCTGTGATTCCTATAACTTATAACCTTAAGTGTGTTGGATTGTGAATGGAGTGGTAAAGCAGGACTTTCCTACTATCTGGTACAGTGCCTTTGTTCGTCACATTATAATAAGGATGCCATTGCAGTCTACCTTTATTCTTCTCTTTTTAAGCCTTCTACAGAATCCCTAATTATCCAGGCAATTGTTTCGGTATAGCCTGACATAAAATAGATGAATAAATAGAAATTAAATATTTCTTATTAATAAAGGAAAGATTCAGTAGATTGTAGTGATACTCTAATAAATCTGAATAATACATTCGAGTCAAGCGTATTTCCGAAAGTGTGCTCTAGATCCAATTTGTATTACACGTGAGTAACATATTCATTCATCTTTTAATTGCATATCATTACTTAGTCATTCTGATACCAATGGATTACCCACTGCAGAGTGTAACTAATTGCTAGACACACTTGGTACAAGTTAATCAGGAGTTTCCCTCCAAGGAATCATTGTACTGTAATCTAATATACAGGAATGTTCTATTCTGGAGTTGGCTACTTCCTCCTGCCGCCTCTCCTCCACATGTAATATTCATGACGGTGAGCTCTTCCCTAAAACCCTCTCCTCTCCTCACCAGGTGGGAAAGCAAGCATGCGTCTCCCTGACAAAACCTCAGCCACTCTCAGTGCTTTGTGTAGGCTCTTCCTCTCACTCTCTCTTAGCGGTTAAGCTGTCCCTGGGTTCCTCTTAGCTATTGTAATCCATACACAATACCCACACATTTAATGGGAGAGATGGCTGCAATAAAGCAGAGGGTGTATTTCGCGGGGAGCAATTTAGCCTTCAAACAATATGCCAAGGTTTGCCTTCCTGGGACAATACTGCCGTTTGGTTTCTTCCCCCCTTGTTACCATGCAGAATGTTACAGGGTAGTCATTACAGTTTGGACTTGGTGACGGCAAAATGAAAAGAGGAGCGAACTGCATGCTGCCATCCTAAGCAACTTTGCATTGAGTCTTTGTGAAGGTAAGCATATGTGCCTTGAGTGGGATGAATGTTCTGGATTGTGAGGCGGCAATCGCCCAGCGGGGCGTCCTTTTAGCGAGCGCGGTGTCCAGCTGCTTTCTCTCAATTCAACCGCCTTTCAGGCTAAACGCAAAACCCACCTGGGCAAAAGGAGAGGCCCTCACTACAGCTTTGTCCTTTATCTTCTCTGCTATGAGAATACCTTCTGCACTCTAACCTGTGGGGACAATGGACAATAAGATGCAATCATTCTCACTTCACCGGCACAATTACTACACAACTTAGCTCCTTGAGTCCCCGCTCGCCCCCAAGAAAGTGAGAGGAGAAGAAAAGTCTAAGAACAAGAGTGACTTCTTTTCTTCTGAGCGAACATGGCGTCGACTACGACAGTGTTTGCTCCTCTTCCCTCCATTTCCCTCAGCGATAAGATGCACAAGACTGATCGCGCTAGCACAGTGCATGCTGGGATAATGTGGCAGCGTGCTGCTAAGCACTTCCTGTCCTCGGCAAGTGCTTTGGGGGTGGGGTGGGGGTGGGGGGTGGGGGGGGTTGCAGTTGTAGCAATTGGGATGTCTTTCTTCACTCTCTTTTTTCAGATAAACTCCAAGAGAAGTGGGAAGAGAGTTTTAAAGTCAAAGCTAGCAAACACATCTCAACCTTCTTGCTAAACATCCATGTGGAGTCGTGCATCCCGTGATCCTGGCTTGGCTGCCGGTGCTTCATTAAGATTAGCCGGATATCAGTATCCCCAGCCTGTCATTAATAATGACAAGGCCCACCACTAAATACATGTCCACTGTTAATTATCAGAGGCCATGTCTGTTAAATATCAGATTCCTCCCTCTAAACAGTGGGCAGTTCTCCCGTGCAGTCTCACCTGTCACTGTAAATGTCATCACTTTATTCTCTCGTTGGCGACCGTGACAGGCCCTACTTTGAGCCCCGCTTTATCTGCTTTTGCCTTCCATTCTCCCTGCTACAAAGATCCTCCCCTCTCTCACACTCCTTTTCTTTCTTTCTTTTTCTTTTTTTTTTCAACCACTCACTGCTGTATCCGCTTTCCAACACGTGGCAAATGATTGCCCCGGTAAAGGTATTTTCTGTTTCAATCTTACATTTTCCCAAGAGAGAACAAAAAAGAAGGGGGGACAAGCTTTCTGCAGCTGGTTTCACTGAGAAAATTGTTCAGAATTGCCTCATTCCAGGGCAGATTAGCGAATGCATACAATCCCAGGCTAAGTGCTATTGTGCACTACAATTTGGCCATTATACTTTGTCTTTTCCATTTAGAGAACCCCTACCCAATTAAAGTAATACAGCCCTTCCAATACCTGCTCCCAATTAAATCTGGGCGGTATTACCTGCCTTGATAGAGCTGGCCATGGCTCCTCAACACTCACTTGCATTCATTAGGCCTATTCAACGTGACGGAGCTGATGACAACGATTCAAGTTGTTCTCCCTCCATCCCTCCCCCTTGCCACTCTCTTCTCTCTTGTTCTCTCCCTCTTTTGGGTAGGCTCTCACTTTCTTTCTCCCTCTTTTTTTCATCCCTGCCTTTCTCTCTGTCACTCCTCAAGACTAGAAATGCCTGCCGCTCAGTCCGAGGGCTCAGAATTGGCTGGGGAATAGAGAGGAGGGAGGGTCAGCCTGTGACACCCCCCATCCCCCCACCTGTTTTTTTCTCTTTCTTCGACATTTTCTCGCCTGCCCTTGGTTTTGTTTCCCAGGTAGCTAGGGTTTTTTCCCTTTTTTTTCCAGTTCATTGTGCCTTTTTCAAATCCTTCGTCCATGCTGCTTGGTTGGCACCATTTTAAAGCCCCACCGTCACAAAGAAAGAGCTTGTCCAGGCCACTGACTCGATTGACAATTTCAGAGTGCTCAAAAAAGAAAAAAAAATCCACAAAAGCCGGAGCTCGGGGTGCTGCTGAAGTAGGGGGAAGCCGTCAGTATGACATGTCTGCTGTCCAAACCCATAACCGCCAGGTGTTTGTAGCCTTTCAGGAAAGATCTGTCATATCCAACTGTTCCAACTGAACTCAGGGCTACTGATAAAAAACTTTTCCTTTTTTTTTATTAGTCACAGTCTCACATTTTATAAAGCTACAGTTATAATGAGCTAAGCCACCAGAGGAAACTTGCTGACAGTAGTTGTACTTAAAGCCGAGACAGAGACCTTCACATCTGTACACATCTACACAACTAACAGGATAAATATGCTTCAGGCTTCTTCTGGACAGTTGAAGCGTTACCCTTAAATATTTTTTTTTAACAAAAAATTATATTTTACACAGTCCTGAACACTCATACTCCGATTAATGTACTGAAAGCAACTTAGAGTAAGTATCTTGCCCAAGTATATTTGGCATGCAGATGGGAGCAGCCAGGGATCGAACCACCAACCTTTCGATCAGATGACCTCTTGAAATCACTCAGGCCTAGAGTCCAGTTGGTGACCCTCCCCTGGCAACCTCCATTTGCTGGGAAAAACATGTATTTTTAGACTTGTTCATGACACTTCACAGCTAGCGGTTGCAAAAAAGCATCTTTGTGGTTGCACTGGTCTCCAGCAGATTCCTGTAATTAGCATGAAAGACACTGACCTGTTTGCAGCCACTTGTGACTTACTCTCCAAGCTGTAGTAAAACCTGACCCAAGCCAAAAAAATGAGAAGTTCCGCCTTCAAAGTAAAAGCTGTTAGCTTCCTGCTGAACTTTAGAAAAGACTCAGCTTTCACTTAAATAGCGAGTGTTCTCTGTTTCCAGTTTGCATTGTTACGTTGTTGTTTAACTACCACTCAGAGAGTAGTTTGCAGACAAGTTTGAATCTTATAGGTCACCGCAGCAACCTGCTAGCAACAAAAGGAAGGATGTTTTTGTTGCAGTATCATATTTCTCTTTGCTGACAGTTGCTAGAGTGAAATTAGTCACAAACTCTCACCGAGCACTTGTGAAATATGCACTTTGCTGAGTTACAGTAGTTGCCAGATGACTGCGTAGAGGTCTCTAGACTTGTGTGAATGTGCTCTTAGCCAATCATCTTCCCAAAGCTAGGTGGATAGCTATCTAGCATGATAGCCAGCTCTGAAAGACGTATACATACGATTTATAATTGTTCTAAATTTGCAAGGAACCCTGCTGCCATGTGTCAGATACTACAAACTGGATGGGTAAGCATGATCTTACCAAACATGCAGTAGACATTTCGCTACGTTCTTTTTCTACACAAATACTCCCTCACCGACCTGCTTTGCACACACATGCTAACACGGTGCGACTGCAACATCCCTTCACAGCAATCCCAGTGTTTGCTAAGTAGTAATTTCTGCACAAGGACTCAAGATGAAGAAAAAAAATCAAGAGCGTTGGTTGAATGTTAGCATAAAACAGCGCGAGTGAAGTAGGTGAATACACAGGACAGCGGTGACAAGTAGGCTGAGAGCAAGAGACATTAAAGGATAAGATTTGAAATGCATGAATTTGATACTTTTTCAGATTTTTAACAAATGTGTTTGCCCATGTCTTGTTGCTTGTCTAAAGTAAGAAAACTATAGAGTTAGCTTAACATTATACAGTCCACCCCATATATTTTAACATATTTACGTAGTATATAGTAGTTATAACCTTTTTCAACCTAATAATTTAATACCTGTTTGTATAATATATAGCAGAGAAAGTGGACATAGCTAGCAGCATGTTCTGGTGAGTCTGAGCCCAAAAAGTCAAATCCTCAGTTTGGAGCAGCGATAAACGAGTCATGCATGAGGCGAAAATCCCTTCAGCTGGTTTACATGCTTCCATCAAGCACCTTGTACCCTAAAGAGCATAATACCTCCTTGATAAATTCTCCCAGTGCTATTGGTTTTACTCTCAGTGACATTTGGAGATAATGTAGGTGAATATAATGGCAGTAGGAGGTGGAAGTAGAGAAGGAGGAGGAGGGGTTTCCACTATGGCAGTGAGAGTGACATTCTCAGGACCCCCCATGAGGGGAAACCTCTGGTCCCTGCTCAGCAGCTAGCAGGAATGATATCAACTTTCCCTTTTCAGTCAGCCGGAGGATCAGCAGCTCCCTCCGCCTGCACAGCTCTCGCCCAGATGAGACTGAACAGCTCTGATAAACCAGTCAGCTGAAAGTAATGTGGGCTCGGGCGGTGAGGCATGGGATTTATTTCAGCCTGAGATGCTCTTAAAAAACAGCTGTATGTGTGTTATATTTGTCATTTAGTAAATTTGGCTGTGTTTGCGCAGCAGTTCGAGGAATTTAGTTTTAATACGTTGCAAGGAAATATACTTCCATTTAATCAATACCGGGCAACTTTCTTCTGATTCTGTCGAGTGTCCTTGGTGTAAGTTCAGTTGACATTGTGATAAACAAATGAAAAGGATTGCACACCATTTCATCATACTTTACAGTCGCAGACCCCCCCACCCCCTTCTCAACAACATTGATTTAAGAACTTAGATCATTTGTTTAGTGGAAAACACATTTTTCTATCTATACTTGAACTCAGGCACGACTGGAAAAGCCCAGCCAATCAGAATCAGGCGAAGTAGGTCTGCGTGTTCCGACCTTGAGAGACACCGCAACCCGGGGATCGCGCTCCCCTCCTTTGATATGCCAAATCAAGGATCCTGCTCCTGCCAACTGAAGGTTGTTTTGTTGCTCTACTTCTGGTTTTTGCCATGTCCGTGTTTAAGGGGAAACTGGCCGTGACTTTTATTCACACCGCTCGCTTGCTTTAAAGAAAGAAAAACGATCAACCTCCCTCACCTTGGGAGGGATTTTAAAGGGAACACTGCAAGGATGTTTGACATGAGAGATAATGAGGTATTGGGAATAATGAGTAAATAAAGTATCCATGATGACACCCCCCCCTCCCCCCGCCCCATCTTCTTTCTCCCTCTGCTTTGGTTTTGCAGCATTGATGCTTTTTTTTTTGGAGCTCACTTGATTCTGAAGGCACATGTATGCATGCATGCAACCACTTAGCAAACACGGAGAGTAAGGAAAGGAAGCCGGATGGGAGAGGAAGATAAAGGATGGCTAAATTCAGACCACATGGCCTCATGGCTGAACAAATGGAGTCACCAGGGGCTACTTCTAGTCACGGTAGCTTTATGAAACAGGGGTAAGAGAGGGAAGAGGCCCATGGATCAATCTGCACAATATTCTCCCATACTTGGTTTATCATGCTTGGGAGGATCATCAGGGGAAAACTTTTTGTTACTTTATAAAAGTGTATTATGCCGAGAAGCACTTTTTTCTGTCCCAGCCCCAACTTAGTCAATCTTATTTCAGCAAATGTGAATAATTAACATTCAAAAACTTTTCCACCAGCTAAACCAATGCTTGAAATTCTCTCCTCGTCTCTCTTTCACCTTGCATCCATGTTTCTGATGTTTCTCCTTGGCACACTGCAAAAATGTACCAAATGTACATATAAAGGTAAATGAATGAATGTTAGAGATGTAGAAAAAAGAGAGACAAAATGTTCATGAAACTAGCTCCTCAGTTCTACTTTAACAGTTTGTTTTTATTGTTATTTGAGTAAAAAGCTCTTAAAAACCTGAGCTACTGCACTGCAAATCATATGAAACATCTAAAAAGAAATTAATGCTGCAGTGGCCCAAAGTCCATACTGTGTTGGCTATGGGATTATGGAGTGTACTTTGTTTTTTTACATGCTGCTTGGTTGCATTTACCTATTTTGAGAACCTTTTAAAGACCAGAAGATTTTTTTTTCTTTATAATTATGAACCGAGATGTAAAACCTTAAAAGTGAAAGAGGCTGTACTTTCTTTTTCAAATGGGGAAGTCTGCCTCAAGCAAAGGAGTTGGGGTGTCATGGAATCTAATTCGGGTGAATGCGTGAGTTGGGCCTGCAAATTGGCATGGGTATAGTACTGGACCATTGCGGCGAAGCTTTCAATTTACCAGTCCATCTATGTCCTCACCTACACTTGTGGTCCTGAAATCTGGGTAATTACTGAAACAATAAATCTGTGAATTTATTGAGACCTTAGAGATAACTTGAGAAGTTTAGACATGTAGAGGAATCTCAGTGGAGAGTCATTCCTCCTCCTAGTCTAAAGAAAACCAGTTTAGGTGGTTTGGGTATCTGGCGTCCTTTTGGCGGTATTCCTGCCACGACCAACTGGGATGAAACCTCAGGATAGACCCAGAACCCAATGGGAAGATTATATTTCTAATGTCTCCTGGGAACATCTTGGAACACCCCATCGGGAACAGGAAAGTGTAGCTGTTGAGAAGGCTGTCTGGAATACTCTGCTTAGCCTGCTGTCACCACGGCCTGGCTTTGGATATGTGGAAAATAATGGATGGATGGATTAACATCCCAATAATCTTCTGTTATATTTTATTGCAATTCCTCCTAATTGTTATTTCTTTCACTCTGTTTTTTGCACAACACGTTTGACTGCTTGTTAGTGAAAAGCACTTTATAAATAAACTCTACCGACCTACTGTTAGAGGGAATTGTTAAATGTTTGTCATTTTTATGTTTAACATTTGTACATTGTTTTAACTCTGATGAAAGAAATTCCACTGTCCTTCCCCCCCAGATTCTCGAGGTTCTAGGTGGGGGGCTGTAGTCTTTTATTACAGACACATCCTTGTGCTTCGTTTGATGTAAGCTTCCTGCGTTTACGACCCTTTGGTCAGCAGGAGGTCTGACACACACATTCTCACATAACACACACACACACACACACACACACACACACACACACACACACACACACACACACACATTCTTACTTAGATACAGAAGTTCACACATATACATACAATGCCTTGTCTGGGCGTGGCTTTGTTCTGACGTGTTTTGTGTGAACTGTCTCTCAATAAAAAAGGCAGCAAGGGAGGTCGTCGTCGAGGTCATTTTCGTGGTGGACACAGGCCTTCCTTGCGCGAGTGATTGATCGATCGACTGTCTTGTTTTCTTCATGATGAATAAGTCTCTAGAATTAGCAGGGTTTGAGGAAGCACAGACCCAACACCTACGTACCAGGTAGCTGATAATCCCATGTATGTGGTGGACTCCTATTTTGAATAGAGATCTTTTAGCATACAATGCTGCCTTAATTAGAATGGGTAGGAGTTGGTAGATGCCGAAAACCTGATTTGTCATCCATCAGCGTATCAAACTGCTTTCAAACCTACGTGGATGCTTTGACCAATGACCAGTGTTGAAGTCGATGACTGTAATGGAAGTTAATAATTATGCAGGTGGAGGTTTGGGAGGCATGAGGCAGGATGATGATACCTGTGATTTGTTTCTGTTGATTGTTCAACACAAGTGCTCGATGACTTTACCAATTCTAAGAGTGATTAATTCAGACTCCTGACAGCTAAAACAGTATTAAAATGCATGGTGTTGCAATGCCTGTGACAGCAATTTGGCTTGATGTGCATGTAATATGAGTAACTTTAAGAAAAGCACAACAGCACGGGTACGTTTTGACCTATGGAGCAATACTGGGTAAACTTCTAGCTTACATCTGCACCCTTCTCTGTCTATTTTGGCGGATTAGAGCTAGAAATATGTATTAGGTTTTGACAGATCATGAGGGAATACAATTTTCCTGCTGTGCACGTTGGACTTGGACTCGCTGAATTATCTATAAAAAATTAGGTTAAAGAGGCATATAGGTGGTTTTTTTTAGAATTTTTAGAGAGGAGAAAATCTTGAATGGATTATTATTCTCCAAAAAAAGACCAATTAAGCCAGATATAAGATTGCCAGCCAGGTTAGACGAGGCTTTTTGCTGCAGATGTCAGCGATGAGCTGGAATTAGCATGGACACTAACCCCAGCCAGCTTTTAATTAATTTTACACAGACTGTAGTGCAGCGACCCCGTGAAAAAAGGACAAGGCACACCCGACTAATCAGCCTGAACCCCATGACATCACTCCTGGACCTGCCAAGCCAGCCCAAACAGGGGGGAGCATAGGTAGTTTACTGTGGATACAAAGCGCCAATTTATCACTATAAGCAAATGCTAACCTAGGAGCGTTGCCCCCGGCAGAATTAATTGGCCCTCTCCCTGTCTGTGAAGTGTCTGGCCTTGTTTAAAAAGACAGGCTGCCCCAGAGACCCTCGCTCTCAACACGCTGCTCTGAGGAGCCGCGCCGCTATTGGCTGATTGATATCCATGGAAACCCCTTGTTCTACATAACCAGGAAGTGCTTGTTCATGAGAGCGGCTGGATGCTCAGAGCACTGCTGGGACAGAGTCATGCCTTTGAATTTTGAATACTACAGCGACCAAACATGGCACCAGCAAATATTCGGGGCCTGTAAGCAAAACTGTGCACACAGGCACACACACAAAAACCCCCACAGCACGGCGTGGTGGCCGGAGCAATCGGGGCATGTGCAGCCAGTGCCGCGTTTAATGGAGTTCCCGGTCACTGCGTCAGTGGTTTTTCCGCCAAAAGCGCCATCCACACGACATGCTCCAGGGTGCAGAACCCCAGCAGCGGAAACAACACAACTTTTTTCCCCCTTTTCTAAAAGGATGAGGCGGCTGTTCTGTACGCTCCCATTGGAGCTGATAGTTGTGGGGAAAAAGCAAAGAAGTAGTGATTAACTACACTACCGGCTCTTTCAACCCACTCTACTGTGACTAAGAAAGTGTGGGTGCAACTTTCTAGTACATTAGCCACTGGAGATTGAAGGCTACTGTAGGCTGAGAGGGGTGGGGGGCTAAAAAAAGAGGAGACAACAGAGCTCTCCCCTTCTTCGTCTTCCTCCCCTTCGCCCCACCACCCACTCTCTTTATCTGGCTTCTCTCGTTCAGTTGAGAGAGTGCAGCCCTATCTTGCCGGCCCATCCGTGGTGTCTCCTTTCCCTGGCTCCTGTACTTGGGGGAATAATTAATCGGCCTAACAGGTAAGAGATACCAAGACGTGGCATAAGAGCAGCTTTCAGAGCTTTGTGTGTGTGGGGTTTCCACGCTGAAATGGATCCGCTCGCCACTCAGGGCCCTTTTCACCAGAGGAGCCGTTGAGAAGGGGTTTGGGGGTGGGGAGTCAGCTGCGAGCGGATCTCACCGGACAGCAACACCCCACCCCATCCACCCCCAACCTCCACCCTCCTTCAACTCTCTCCCGCCCTCTCCAACCTCTCGTCTCCTTCCCTCAATCCCCCATGAAACCCCACATCCTTTATTTTTCTGTTTTTTATCCCCTCCTTCGCCTCTCAGAGAAATGAGACTCATGCACGCACAGAGGCAGCTCGGGGCGCCAGAGCAAACTGGAGGGCCCTTGGACATTTTCCCCTGATCTGTCCTCCACCATCAACGCCAACACCTTTTCACTCAAGCAACCAGGCGTGACTCACCTCCGCACGCATTGTTAAAAACCTGACCAGTCTCATCCTGTTTTGAATTTAAGTTCTTTTTTTTTCTCCAGCTTGAAATCTAGCGTAAAAAGTAAACTGCTGTCCTGGCTAACAAAGACTTTCTAAATAAAAAGGACCTGGATGTGACAGTACACTTTGTAAAAGCAGCATGTTTCTGAAGGATCGTTTCCTGCAAGAGACTTCAGTTTTCTTCCTGTGGGTGTCAGGTGATTGACAGCAAGCAAAATGTAAAGTAATACTCACGCTGATGTGAACAATAAAAAAAAAAAAAACCACACACACACATCCAAAGTCAGTACAGTGGAAATGTGATGAAAACAGAAAGTTTTACAAAGCCAAAGTGAAGTGTCACGTTTGTTGTAATGAGTGATGCTGTAAAATGAATAATAGGACACGGCTCGTGTTAACGCAGAGAAAAGCATAAGAGAAACTTGAATTGTCATTTTGAGTGTTTGCAGGCCATAAATCAAAATAGCACTGACATATCTTCACTTATAACAATAATAGTAATGATAATAATAATATTAAGAAGAATAAGAATAACTATGACTAACTGGTATTTAAAGTAGGCCTATTATGCTTTTCCTTTTTACTGCCATACTGTTACAATGCAACTCAGTAATCCTGAGGCAAACAGCTCAGGCTTCATACAACTCTAAACATTTCGTTTCAGACAGTTTTTCCAACTCTTGATTCTGTGTGATGTCATAGAGAGCAGCTATCCCTAATATGGTCCTGTCAGCTCTGGCTGTCAGCAGAAAAGCCAATTCTTTTCTCTGTATTGGGGTCGCTATAAAGTGCCTTGAGGTGTTGTTGTGATTTGGTGCTATGTAAATAAAAAATAATTAAGTTAAATCGAAAAGCCCCACCCACCATCCATTTGAAATATTTGTTTACGAGGGTCAGCCAATTAGAAAAAAAGTTGGCTTTAAGGGAGGGGGAGGGGCCAAAGCTGCTTGTTTAGCTGAAAGATTTTTTTTTTAAAGTTTAATGTAGAGAAAAGCATTTTGAGTGTCTGCAGATTCTAAATCAAAACACTGTTGACATACTTTTTCTTTTAACAACAAAAGTATTAACATGAAGAAGACGGAGAAGAAAAAAATGTAAGAATAACTAGCAAAAATCTGAATTTACGTAAATAGGACTGATTATACTTTTCCTTTTTTTTTGCCATACTTATTTCTGTGTGATGTCATAGAAAGAGCATGTCCATAATATGGTCATGTAAGCTTTGGCTATTAGCAGAAAAGCCCCACCCACCTTCTGTTCAAAATCTTTGTTTAGGAGGGGCAGCCAATTAGAGTATCTGAACACCATAAATGAATAACCAATCAAATAATAAGAATAAATACAAGATGAATATAATATAGGAAGAAGGATAACTAAACTAAATAACAAAATTTAGATTTTAAAAGGGATCTGTTATACTTTTTCACAGTTGTGGATGCTCATGTTAGTCATGGCCAAAGTTTTAAATAATGAGTTTGGTAATCCCTCAGAAACCAACAGCTCTAAACACTTCGTTTAACTCTTGCTTTTGTGTGATGTCAGAGAGAGAAAATATCCCTAATATGGTAGTGTCAACTTTAGCTATTAGTAGAAAAGCCCCGCCCCGTTTAAAAGCTTTGTTTTACGAGGGGCAGCCAATTAGAAAAAAGTTGGCTCTAAAGAAGGGAGAGGAGCTAAAGGAGTTTGTTCAGCTATAAGATTTTTAAAAAGAGATTATTTTGAACAGTTAATCATGCCAAGCCGCTCTAACAGATTTCAAGAATAAAAAATATGGAGCTGGAAATGCCCGTGTCGTGGAATTAGCTCAGTTACTACACAGCTAAAGCCTCCTTTATGCAACAGAAAATGCTGTGGTAGTGTGATACAGTAAAAGTAGGATTATACCAACAGTGTGTTGACTGTACTCTCTGTTCCCTCTCCTCCTGTTCTTTTAGGGGAAACTGTAGCTGAGCAGCGCGTCAGTTCAGCAGCAGCTGAGCAAGACTCTTGTAAAAGGGAAAACTTCACAGCCCTTGCGGGTGTCACACCCTGGAAATAGACTGTGAACTTAAAACTCTTAGATACTGAAAATGAACTAAGCGATATATTATTTATAACAGCCGAGGCGGCGCTTTGACGCGCTCAGGCTCAGGCGAGCTTTGTCCTTAAACGCTGTCTAGAAAGTATTCAGGTGGCGTTCGTCTATAGTGAGCTGCCGTTGGCCGCCTGTGTGAGAAATTGAACTTAACTTCCACCACTCTTTAAAAAAAAAGAAAGGCTTACGGATTCTACATGGAGTTGCACACCAATATTACAAATTCGGAGGGAGAGCAAACACTTCTTGCTCGTTTCTGGCTGACTAATACAAACCGAAACGCACTTTAGGCACCATTTGGAAAAAAACGAGTTGAAAGTGTCTCTGGGTGTAATTTTATTGAAGTCAATCGGGCATCCTCAGGCTAAGAAAATGTTGTCACTTTAAGCAGAAGCAATTGCCTGTGTTTTGAAATATTGACTGTATCCTCACCCCAACAAAAAAACCTCCTGATTATAAAGTGTTTTGTTTTTTTTAAATGAAGCGCTACACAAGCAACGCAAAACAGCACCGATCTCCTCTAAAGGCGAGGCTCTACAGGAAATAGATGTGATTCTAGACACTTCCTACTTCCACCTTCACAAAGGTCACTTGTGTAAAAGTACACTAGATGCTTTTTTCCCCTGCTGGTCAGCTACCAGCATACAGTATCATACTCCCTGCTGAGCGTGCAGCTGGACGCAGGAAGAGGCCAGAGCGCCACTGCCACACCGCCCTCCCCTCACCTGGGCAGGGGGAGGTCCGGCATGGCTGCCACTCAGCTTGGGGTGCGCTTGATGTATGACAAAAAACTAACGGGATCGATAGGCGCCCCGGCAGAGAGCCTCTCTCCTCCTCCTCTCCCAGCCTGCCTGTGTTTACCCTCCCCTGTCCTCTCCCTCTCTTTGCTCTCACTTACTTTTCCTTTTGTCTTACCTCCCCCTGCTGGCTGCCTCTTTTTTCTTTCTTTTCCCCCCACCTCCCTCTGAAGAATCTCAGGGGTTTGCTTTAGCTTGAGAAGAGCTCAACATAAGGAAAAAGCGGGCGTTGCTTTTAATGCAGATTTGCATTTTTTTTTCCTCCCCAAGTGCTGCGTCATGAGTTTGCAGAAATCCCTCAGCTGCTGCTGCAATTACCATTATTTTTTACATTTCATGTGGCAAAAAAAAGGAGCATCGAATGCTACTTAACAGCTCGCATATGGGAAAATGTGTTCGGGCTACCACCGCCGCCGCCCCGGGGCCCGTCCAGGCCGTAAGCGCGCCACTTGTACCACTGTAATCGCTTCGGATTTAAGCACCCAGACGAACGCTACGTCGTTAGCAATTAATCAAAGATATCGATAACACCTCATCAGAGATTAAATCAATCCCGGTAATGTCAGCGCCGATGCTTAATCGTCTGACTTGGGTTCATCAACGGCAGTGATTGACAAGCTAGAGAAGAAGGAGGAGAATAATTAAGGAACACAGATATTCCTGTGACTGCTGTTGGTGCTCGCCTTCATCATCAGAACACGAGGGTGGCTTTCGTGGTTGAAAAGGATACTGCTGACAAATTCAATTATTGAAAGACGACAGGCTAATGGGCCGTGGTAATGATTTATTTCATAAGTATTTCTGCTGTATGTTTTAATGAAAGCTAACGCCGTCACTAGTGGCAAAAGGGAGCGGATGCCTCAGACCAATTACTGCACTGTCACCGAGGGCGCGTGCTGCAGCAGTAATCCTCCCTCCTCATCCCACAGCCTCCAGACGAGACGTATATACACAGCAGCACACCCACAGTCTGAGCATGTGCACCATAACCACACATGCTCTTTTTTTCTTTTTTTGTTTTTGCTTTTGTATTTCTTTGCCCAAACCTGCTTCCCCTTTGTGCAAACACAAAAGCAAGCGTATACCCTTCTGGTATTTTTCATTTCTTTGCTTCAGTCTGGATGGATTCACGGGGTCCACGCACAGCCTCTGCCCCACCATGCTTCACCGTCCCTGGGCGTGAGAGGCACAGGTAACGGGGCCCGAGAGTGTGGAGGGTCCACAGGTCTTCTAGAGGAGGGTGGGGTTGTTGTAGGGAAGGGGGTTGGAGGCTGACACACATCTGCAGGGAAAGAGAGAGAGAGAGATGGGCTCAAAGGCTCGGGGAGAATGAGAAGGGGGTTGCAAGGGTCAGTGGCAAGTGGCACACACAGGGTGGGTGTGCGGGTGAAGTGGGGTGGAACAAGTGCTATAGAGGGGCCAGGGATTGTGTTTTTCCCATGGTCCACTACTCCCTTTTTTTCCCCCTCCCTCCCTCTGAAGTCTCCCACCCAAACCCCCAAAAACCGGCGGCCCCCGCCCCGCTCCCCCTTCCCCCCCGAGCTCTCTCTATCTGCCTCACTCTCTTTCTCGATGCCCTGTCAAGAAAGGAGCGGGGCAGGCTCAGTTTCACTCCACAGGGCCGGCGTGTTTTCAATGAATTTATACAGATGAAGAAGTTCAACACAATGGATGGATTACCTCAGCCAAAATAGAGTGACCCCCGCCACTCCCCTCCTTGTGCCGCCCCACCCGTGACCCACCACCTCCCTCCCAGCCGTCCCCTTGTAACCCCCCACCCGCCCCACCTCGTCTATTCACACAGCCACTGACACGGACTAACACTGAATGATATAGACTCGCACAGACGCGGACATGAACACACATTTTCCTTTTTTTCTAAGAAAAGGCTTTTCGAGGACGGACAGTAAAAAAAGAAATGAGGGACTACTTATACTTTAGATATCAGAAAGTGACAGTGCCAGGTTACTACCAACTTCTGTAACACCATGAATTTGAGTTTCTTTTTTTTTTTTTTAATATCTGAGCTCAGTGTCCCAGTTTTGCAGCAGATGAATGCTGGACTTGTTTAACCACTAAAAAACACAACAACCTCTTTTGCACACAGGTCAAAAGATTTTCTTCATCTTGAACCCATTTTTATTGCATTATTTTGGCCTCTTCCAATGGAAAGTCAGTGTCCGAGAGTAGAAAAGAATATAGTTGCAAATCTGCAATGAAAAATGTCAAAAATAACTTTTTTTGTCCGCTGATGATAGTCTTGCATGACCTTTCCTGCACAATGACCACCTAATTTCCTGCATGCCATTTAGGGGCACCACATCTTTCAGTATTCAAAACATCTACTTAAAAATCAATACTCTAAATTCGTTATCGATGGTGTCAGGTCATCCCAACAATCCTCCACAAGCATAACTTCCATAAAAGAAATCTCGAAGATTTTTGATTTATGTTCACTTTCTCCAATAGTCATTCAATATTGAAACAGCTCATGAACTTGTGTTGCATCTTTAAAGTCAAATGAAGTCTTTCATATGCCTACATTGAAAGCCAGAGATAGTGTGAGGAGCAGCAAGGCCTCAGAAGCACAGAACAGAGCAGGTATCCAGGATAGAAACAACATAAAAGGAAAAGCTGCTGTGAGGGTGGGTTGCAAGAGGCTTGCACCTCTCAAAAACTGTGGAAAGGCTGAAGCAACTCAAATAACAAAGCCTATTTTAATTTTGCCTATAGGACATAATGGAATCTGAGCCAGTGTTTTCGGTGATGCTATCAAGACACCTGTTAGATATGAGGTCTGTAAAAGAAAACATAATTGTTTTCCATTGTTAACTGGTCTTTTAAGTAGCAGAGGGGGTTGTCAATTAGTTTCAGTTGCTTTAGTTTTAATGAAATTAACAACAGGTGCACTAGAGGGATGACAATGAGACAACTTGAAATGGGAATGATTTTACAGGTGGAGGTCACTGACATTTTTCCACTCATCATCTTTTCTGACTGATCGTTTTCGCTAGTGTTGCATTTGGCTAGGGTCAATGTCACTACTGGTTGCATGAGACCATACCTGGATAGACCTTGTTGGATAGACCTCTACAGGTTAGGTGACGGCACCCTGACAGCTGTTAAGGGTGGCTGTAGCTCAGGTGGCACAGCAAGTCAGCCACTAATCAGAAGGTCGGTGGTTCGATCCCAGGCTGCCTCCTGGCTGCCTCCTGGCTGCCAAATATTCTTGGGCAAGATACTAACCCCATGTTTGCCTACTGGTGGTGGTCAGAGGGCCCGGTGGCGCCAGTGTCTGGCAGCCTCGCCTCTGTCAGTGCGCCCCAGGGCAGCTGTGGCTACAATGTAGCTTGCCATCGCCTGTGTGTGTGAATGGGTGAATGACTGAATGTAGTGTGAAGCGCTTTGGGGTCCTTAGGGACTAGAAAAGCGCTATACAAATGCAGGCCATTTACCATTTAAATATCAAGATGAAATCTTTGGAGTCATTGTCAGATCCTATCATGGTGCAGTGAGTCCTGGGTTCCTCCTGGTACCCTACAATGTCCGGCCTTGTGTGGTGAGAGTATGCAGGCAGTCCCTGGAGATTGAAGGGACTGATACCTGGCCCCTGGCCCCCAGGCTCGCCTCACCTAAATCCAACAAAACACCTCTGACACATTCTATTTCAGCCCATCTGATGCCGCCCAGGAACTCAGTGATGACTGATCCAGACCTGGGAGTTCATCATTAGGATCAGTACCCGATGTTGTCAGGCATGCATACAAGCACGTGGGAGCAAAATAAACTTCCATTCGTAGTACCATTTTGAGTTGGTCCAATGAAATTTCGGGAAAAGGGACTAGCCTGCTGCATCATTTTTTCACTTTGATTTTTGGGGTGTCTTTAAATCCATGCTTCTGTAGGTTGATAGTTTTCATTTCTGTCAAACGATGTGGCGTCCTTTGTTGCTAACAGTCCATATCAGTATAGAGATCTAGAATGATTTTTCCCCATCTGATGTGTTTTGAAAATGTTCCTTTAATTGTTTGAGCAGTGTATGTACAGAACTAATGTTGCATATGATGGGTGAGGACAGATTTCTCCTTTTTTAGGTAGTAAACAGAAGAAACTAGGATCTTCAACTTGTGCCAATTGCCGCAATTCAGGAGGGGGGAAAAAGGCACAAGCTTGTAGATGCTTTATGGACTGATGATTCCTGGGAAGTGCATCCCAAAAAAAGGACCCATGCAATGATATGATTTTTGGCTTTTATTACATCCTGGACAAAATGTACCAGCCTGCTGCTGTAAACCATAGGCCCTGCCCACTGCCACTGTGGCTGTAGTAGGAGGTGGAGGCGTCCTTAGCTGTCCAGGCTAATGGCTACGAATGGGCTCTAATGCATCCTTCTACCAATAAATCACATGCACAGCGCCCTGCTTAGACATTCAGCAGCTTGGCCGACCACTCTGCTCCATCACACACTCTGAGATTAATGAGCACACACCCATTTACCTTGTACCAGTGGACAGCCAGATACACAAAGGCAGACACACTCACACACACATGCAAGTGGACAAAACACACTTAGATTTATATGACAATACTTATGAGGACTTTTATATTGACTGTTATTATTCTCCGAAACCTAAAACCCTGACAGCGAGAAGGGGCACAAATAATTTCTTTTTCCACATCTTTCTGGGCACGTAATCACATCCTCACAACACAGGTACACCCAAACACTTTCTCAGGTCTAGCGAGGCTCACGCAAGCCTTTATTCCGTCTGGAGGATAAAAATGTCTCGTCACAAATATCAACCGCACCGTTGTCGAGGCAAAACGGCACAAAGACAGAGAGAGACAAGAGCACGAGTAATGACGGTAGGCAAGCTGAATGATTAATAGGTTATACGCACGAGACACAACATTTCCTTTCTCCTAGTTTGGGTAAACTTTCTCCTTCGGGAGGCTGCGGTGTCCTTTGATCTTTCATTTAGAGTTATTACAATCAGACAACGCTGCGGCGAACACTTCAAGAATCCAATGTGGCGAGCAGAAAGCAGTTTCCAAATGTTTATTTTAGCAAGAAATAATGCACCCAACTAACCATATCTTTGGTGTTATCATCATTGCCCAGGCTATTTACAAACTGTATCTATTAATCATTTTTGAGCATGTACAGCAATTAAATTAGGCCGGGTCACACTCGAGCAATAATACGATTTTAATTGCGTGGGGCAAGACTCTAATTCAACTATCTCTGGATCGCTTGACGGGGGCAAATGAAGCACTCACAGAGAGAAAAGGAAGGAAGGAATGAAAGAAAGGGAGAGAGAGAGACTTTGGGTTTCAATTTATGTGAAAATGAACCAACGGAAGAACAAAAAGTCAGTGATATAGACTAAAATCAAAACAGTAGACAGTCTCTATCTTTTCAATTATGCACCTGGGTGTTGCAATCTGAAAAGACAAGCGCAACCGCAATTACAACCGAGCCAGACATCTGGTTTCGCCTCATCTCCCCTCCCTGAAACCTCTGACAGGGGGGAAACAAACATTTCAATACAACTCATCTGCAATCACCTTCAAATATGACGAGGTAATCCCAGGTCAAACTCCTACTGTCTGTACCTGGCGAGCAAAAACCAAACACCCCGCAGTTTAAGAACAGACAAACAACGGGAACTAGAGGACAAGCACAAAAAATAATGGAACGGGAACAAAACTCCGACCAAAAACCTGAGCTGCTGCTTCTGCAGTAATATGAATGTTTACTTGTTGAATCTTTTATCAGTTTTGTTTTTATCTCTCCCCCAACCACCACCACCTCTCTTTCTGTGTTATCTATGCAGCAGGTACTGAGCTATGCATTGGGGCTGCGTGGAGCTGATTAGAACAGTGATAGATGGGAGGGTGGATGACCTTAGCTTCCGACTAAACACAAGGTTGGACATTTGTCTCCTTGCTGCATTTGCATGCTTTCCGCCCGTTTATGGCAATTTGTCACCATAGTCGCTTTGCCATTGAGAAGACACGGTTAAACAAAAAAAAAAAAAAGTGCAAGGCTAGAATCCCAGGAATGAAAATTTAAAGCAGGTTATGATGAAGCACTTTCATTCAGATAATTCCACAATGCTGTGAGTTCTCCTCATGCTTAGCCTCTCCCTGTTAGTATCGTGTTAACTTCTGGAAGCGCAATTAAGGAACACTGGTGCAGAAATTCATCTCAGCAGCAAAACTGGGAAAGTAAAAAAAAAAAAAAAAGGGGGGGAAAATGCACGAGTTGCAAAGAGACTCTTGTTTGGAGTCCACCTTCCACCCCAAACCCTCCACTCTAACCTCCCCCGTGCCTCTCTGCCACCCACATTAAGCGCCGTAAACACACACGCGTACACGACACACCACACATGCTGATGAATGGCCTGTCATGCTGTTTGGTGATCAGTGAATTATTTACACTCATATGCCTTTAATAATTCAGGGGGGCCCTGAGTCTTAACAAATTACAGCACTGCTCCCCAAACCAACAGAGTTCACTCAGCCAGAGTGCCGCTCCGCCCCTCACCGCACGCGGCCCGTTCATCCACCCTCCAACACGCCCTTGGAACGTGGTGGTGACATTTTTGCGAGGCACTAAATCTCTGGAGTAATTCGATAATTCTGAAAGCCGAGACATGTCTCAGCAAATCGGTCTCGGAAAACATGTCCACTGTGACCTCTCACCAATGCACGCATTAAGGCTAAACTGCTTATGCTTACGTTTGACTGATCGTAAGGATCTGAGAAGGTTTTGTTTTCAGACAATTTTGCATCTGTAAAAGTCCAGCATTCATATGCTTATTTTGTGAGTTTTGTATCACCCAACAATTGTGTAATTAAAACCTTCTTCCTGTTATTATACAGGACTACAAAGTACAGGATATAAGTACAGGATAGGCGTCCTGTATTGTTTGGAACCATGACGTTGGCAGCAGACCCTTCGAGACTGTAAAGTGAAGCCTGTATGCCCTTTTAGCATCCCACAGATGCTAAAAGGGGTCATGAAATGGGGTTCTTGGAGGATAATGCCTTGTTACTCTTCCAAACACAAAAAGGTTTTACAGTGTAGCGCACTATGTTGTCCTGCTGTGGGAAGTTTGTGCCACTGGAGAGTGCCACTGACATAACAAGCGTTTCATTAGTCATCAACAATCTTTAGATGGTGGTGACCCAAGGTTGAGGAGAAGAACATTGAAGCTGAATTAAAATGATCAATGTTCAGGTTAGTGCAGGTTTCTTTTTGACTGTACTTGCTAGCAGGAGGTTGTTTTTTAACTGTGGACAGTTGCAAACACTTTTAACAGAGCTACTTTTTACTGTAGCTCTACACATGGATCCAAGAAAATGGACACTTTCATGAAAGCTTTCCATGTTCCCGGAACACTTCAACAATTCTAAACATGGGTAACCTGATAGATACTGCTGCCCAATCTCACGTGAAGATCCAGAGTTCTGTGTGGTGTTTGCATGGTCTCTCCTGGTTTCTCCCACAGTCCAAAGACATGCATGTTTGGTTAATTGGCAAATTACTCATAGGTCTGAATGTGACAATGAATGTCTGTCTCTTTAAGTTAGCTCTGCGACAGACTGGCGACCTGTCAGGCGTGTACACTGCTTTTAGCCCTAATCGCAGCTATCCCATGATTCTGAAACCACTTTTGTTGTTTTCATTTGAGGTCACAAGCCCTGACATAGCATTGCAAAAAGCATTGGAAATGTCTAAAGAGAACTCCTCAAGATTTTAACTGTTATTCCGGACAAACCCCCAATTCATCATTCTCCTCCCTGTTTCAAAGGAAGAAACTTACAGTAGCCATATAAGCATGTTTAACATAGTAAGGTTTATTGTGAAATAAAGCAAAAGAAAAAATTAAACGAAGCAAAGCAGAAAGAGGACCTCGATTGAGTTTTATGAAGTATCATGTAAAAAAGGCCAATGCTGAGAATTTTGGGGGGTTCAAGACTGTAAGACTGATATGATACTTCACTAGTACAGAAACAAACATACACACATATATGTTAAACTATTCAATAATTCAAATATAAAATGATCTTCCGTCACACATGTGTATCAGTCGGCTTATATTCAGTACTTCCTGTCAGTCACACAGAATAAGCTGGTCATGTATACATACAATAAGAGATTAGGTCATTACTACGTGCCTTTCTGTATATCCTTGTCATCAAGTAACACACACATACACACAGACACAGAGACAAAGACGGCACACACAAAGATAGAAAGAGGCACGCACAAGCACACACAGAGGCCCCACCAGACACTTCCAGGTCCCTAACGAGGTCGCTAATTAACTCTCCCACTTGCGCTCGCTCGTTTTCATCCGAGGTGCACATTGCTTTTTTGACAGGAGAAAATTGCTGGGCAATTAAATCATCTAAAGACGAACACTCCAGCAGCTGGTATTAACAGCTAAATGTTACATCTATTTTCAAAAATGTGATTGTGGAGAAACTGTACAGTAAGTGACTGACTGCTATAGTGCTTTCTAATAACACAGCTGAGGCTTTATAGCACTGTACTGCACCAATCCTACATGGTATGTTGATGTTACAAATACAAATACTCCAGATGCTGCTTTTTATAGCCTTTGTGCTCTTCTTTGTTAAAGTATTTGTGCGATAGTGAATGCAGATGTTTTACTGCTGACTGTGCTGCCATTCAGCCCAATGCAGACTCAATGTAAAGCCAGAAACCTGATTAATAAAGGTGAAAAATAGTTTCTGATTCTGTTTATACAGCAACTATTTACTGTCTGCATTTGTAAAAAACCATGATTGAGTTTTCAATGAATTGGTACAAAACAGTGAAATGTGGCAGGGATTTTCAGGAACCAAGAAGGTTGTTGCACCGCTTTGGATATCAGAGAAAAACACATTCAAGAAGCTGAAATCAGGGCTTATTTGGTCATTTTTTGTGTGTAATTTTAAGGTAAAGTTCTTAAACTTACCCAAATGGAATGGCACACAAGTCAGCAGGAAATGAAAATGAAAATATGAATTGGAGTACCTAAATACCTATGGAATATCATAAATAGTGCAGTGTGGAAGCAACACAAGTCTAACAAGATAAATCAAAGAAATAAAACCATTAGGATACACAAGAGAAGCAGCTGAACACATCCGACACACTCGATTTAGATAAGACACAGCTGAATACAGACAACAAACTGGGCAGGAAAACAACAAATATAAGAAAATACAGCAAGCCACATGAGATTTTCAAAATAAAACAGGAAGCCAGGCACATGGTGATGAGATAAAGCAAAATGTTGCAGCAGCCTAAGCAAAGAAGCCCTGACCTTTCTCTACCCTACCACCGCCTTTAGGTGATCCAAGGCAGCCAAAAAATGTATGCTTGGTCTACCCCAGGACCTCCTCTCAGGACATATGCCCAGCACACCTAATCACAAGCATCATAGTCAGATGCCCGAACCACTCTGGCTTCTTGATGTGGAAGACTAGGATGAGATAAATGACTGAACGTTTCTCTCCATCTCTAAGGGCTCCTGTAAACGATAGTTCTACATTACAGTTGATCAACTTCTCACATGAGTTACATGACTTTAATGGCTCAAACCCACAAAGAAGAATCACCAAGAGCCTGAGGTCTTTGCATTTTTAGCATTTCAGCATCTATAAACTCATTTTCACATGGCGATCTCCAGGGGGTAAAAAAAAAAAAAAAAGGTCAACTACATGTGCTAAAAACTGCTCCTTTGTTATTATCTAGGTATATGGTTATTTATACTGAGACACCATCCAAGAAGTCTACACTCCAACTTTGGTGAGGGACATTTTAGGGTTTTATTTGCATGTTATTTAGCACCAAGAAAGCAGGCAGGCTGTATATGGGTGTTAATGTAACCCTTTATCACCCAAATATCATATATCAGCTACATTTCTAGATCCAGCTAATATCTGTTTTCAGTGAAAATGTACTCACACTAAACTATGAATACAGTTATTGTGGTTGGTGCCTAGTGGAGAATCAAGCAGCTTAACATTGCTGAAAAAGCAGTAACAACTTGAATTTCTCAACATTTTATTTTCCAACTAACTGACTGATTCGGTAGTAAGTAGATGGTGTGACTGTCGATCACAGTGGACGTGGCTTAAAGCTGATTTTGTGTCAGTTGTTTAGAACTTTGGCCATCCTGTAAACCCTGCCCTTTCTGTTAGCACCACTCATTAAGGGGAAACAACATCTGACCCAGCTCCGTGCACCCATGCAGACATATACACATGTACACACACACACACACATTGTGTTCCAGGTCCCACTTCATGTCAGTTCAGCCTCCTGGGTCCCCGGCCTCTTCTGAAACTGATTTTTGTCTCCTATTTTGTTAACCTCGCTCGCAATTAACCCCACGCTGCGAGCCAGCCACACATGGGCCAATAGAGGCTAACCTACAGTATGTGAGTGCCCAGCCCGGTGTGAATCACTGCATTGTGTCATCTGTCCTGCAAAAGAAAGGACTGGGGAGAAAGGAGAATGAGACACAGAGAGGGAGAAAGAGTGCTGTTTTTTGGGGGTCCGCTATTCTTGGAAGGATACCCCCGGGGGCGATGACAGCAGTGTAGGGTGGAGGGTTTGTTTCTGCGTCTGTGTGTGCGTGCAGTGAGGGAGGGAGGGTCCCATCCTGACAGGTTCTTTTGTAAGGGGTTGGGGATGGTGTGGGGGGGTCTTTGGGTCAGAAAAGAGAGGGAGGAAGGATGGTGAGGGGGTGCGTAGGTGAGGGCATGTTTTGTGGTGCCGTCAGGAGCGTTGGAGATGGCGTGAGTCGCCACCGACGGGGGGTCATTGTACCCTCTCCATTCTGTCTCCACACTCTGCCACTGCTCAATGGGCGGATTAAATAATACGCCTGAGTCTTAATCTTTGAACTGTGCAGACACAGATGCACAAACACTCACACACGCAGCTGAACCGAGTCCGCCAAGGTTGGATCCCACGCAGCGTGTGTGTGCATGTGTGTGTGTGCGGTTTCGCTAAACGTCCACATCGATGGTTACGCCACAATCCATAGGTCTCATTTGCATTGCCGAATACACCGTAATGATGTTACCCACGCCACGGCTCATACTGTAAGGCTTCTTTTTATAGATCCCTTCTTGCTTTTTTTTTCACCTCATAATGAGAGAAAAAGGTCAGTGTCTGGTGAGAGGGAGGAGGGGGAGGGTATTAAGACAGGATCCTTGGTTTCTTTACAGTTCTCCAAGTTCACCAACTCCAGCAAATGAGTGTGTACAACAAGCCAAGGGGCCTTTTATTGCAAATCTAATTCATTTCTCTAGACAACTGTGAAATTTGCCATTGACATTAGTCATTACCCCAAGGCTAACGAAAAGATGATCTCAGTTAATAAATGATCCCTAACAAGGAGCGCTCTCTTTCTCTCTCCCATTGTGTTAATGGCAGGGGCAGCTGTTAACGCCACGCAGTTACAGAACAACACTGCTAACACCGACTCTGGCTCCACTTCCTTCTCAGGCCGTCTGCTTTCATTTGGCTGCTGGGTACCCTCGCTCCCCCCTCCTGTATTATCATCATCATCATCGTCACCATCACCCCTGCAGATCCTGCATTATGCAGTGCCATCATTAGAGCCTCGATTTCAGACGCTTCCGGCACCATTGCTGGATTGTGACCTGGCTCCTTCTTCTTCTTCTTCTTCTTCTTCTTCTTCATGGGTTCTGGTCGGCTCGGATTCCAAGACGAGTTTAGCAAGCTGTTGGGAACGGATGTGAGTGATAGAAATTGGAAATGCGGAGAAAGGGTGAGGAGATTGCAGCAAATCAGGCAGGATTTGGGGGGAGACTAATCATCTGCAAATGACTCTGACCCTCCAGCTGGCCTTGGCCATCACTGATACTTAACAATAGTTGTTCAAAGCACCATGAGCAGGAGCACAACGCGTTCGGTATGGGCCCTTCTACAAGACAAAGAAAAAGGTCACCAACTGTAATCAAACCCTTTTGTTCCTGTCAATTTACATAATTTGAAAATAAAACATATCACCACTGTGCTGTTTTACTTCTAGACCCCTCATAATTGTTTCTTGAGAAGTGAAATCCATTATTAGGGTGCTGGGGCATCAGCGTTTGTCTGCCTCTGAAATGAAAAAGTCACATTTCCTCATCGGAGGAAAATGGAATTGTTCAAATTGTGTTTGCAAGAGAGGGCTGCGCACGTGTAGCGGGGAATGGGGAGCACATAATACGATATTCCCGTTTTTTTTCCCTACTCGGAGTTCCAATTTATTGAAGTAACCGAGCAGAAAATGCACTGACAGCTGTAGCACTTTATTGCGAATTAGTATATACATTCTACACCCCGCGAGAAAAGCCAAGCCTCATTGTATTTCTGTAATTGCTGGAGCCCGGGAGAACGAAGGGCCAACGGCAAGTCGAGCAATTACAAGCTAAAGATGACAGGGTATACTTTTAGCTTCACATCCCATTTGAAACTGGGAGTGAAAGTTGGGAGGAGATGGCGTCAGAAAGGTCTGGTAGGTGGCACGAGTGGGAGAGAGCAGGTGTTTAACAAATGAAATGCAAATATGTGCTGGTCAACGTAGCTGGTCATCACTGTTGTCATGGTTATTGTGATTGCTGGGTACTTTTAGAAGTTGTGTTTAACAGAAGGAGAAAAAAAACACCTCTTTTCCTAAAATCTGCTGGCTAATTAATGTTTTTGGTTTTACTTTTTACTGACAACCCATCAGATGATGAGTATTTATTTTCAGGAATTTGTTCCCAGGTAAGCAGCTTTCTGCTGGTATTGTTGTGGCAGAATTACCAGCAAATCTACATGGAGAGGTGTGTTCCTGGATCTCACTGTGTGTGTGCAGTCATGTTTGTAAACCTGTCTATAGGAATGTGCTAACGTATATTTAGAATCCATGTGTGCACACTTACAAAATATAATTGTGCATATGTAAAAAAAAATATAAATGTGCATACAGGTATTAATTAGTGTCAGAAATTTTACACAGTTTACATTTTTCTCCACACATTTATGAATCACAGCACACCCGAATTTGAACATTTTCTTTTATAGATTTACGATCCCAATTCGAAAAAAAAAATGGGAACCAGTATGAAATGTAACTAACAAAGTTTCTGCAGTGATTTCCAAATCACTGCAGAAACTTTGTCTAGTAAGTTGTGGAGACATTCTCATCATCTACAGTACAAAATAGCATCAAAAGAGTCTGAATATCTGGAGAAATCTCTGTGTGCAAGAGACAATGCCAAAAATCTACACTGGATGCCTCCGATCTTTTGGCCCTCGGGCATTAAACAAAGGCGCGATTCTGTCGTGGAAATCGCTGCATGGGAATGCTTCAAAGTGGAAAACTCTTCTGTGGTTAGACAAATAAAATATGAAATTCTTTTTGGAAAACATGGCTGCCGTGTCCTCAGGTCTCAAGTGGAGAGGGACCATCCAGCTTCTTATTATCGCTGAGGTCAAAAGCCTGCCTTTCTAATGGTATGACAACCTATGGAACTGGCACCTTGCACATGTGGAAAGACACCAGCAATATGGAAATGTATTTACAGGTTTTAGGGCTCCCATGCAGATGCTGTCTTTTTTTAGGGAAGACCAGGGCTGTAAAATAACTTTGTTAGCTTGTACCACTAATGGTACAAAAGTTGCTAGCTTTGTAGCACAGACCAAAAAGTCTTATGCTTTATGCTTGTGCTACCAAAACGTAACACAAGCATAATATTCTCTCTTTTAAATATCTTGTTTCCCACAACGTAAGGATTGTCTAATTTACTCTTTTTTGCTGCTTCTGAGCAGTATTGAAAAGAATTAAAGTTGCTTCTTAATCAGCCAACTTTTACTTTCTTGTCAGACATACCCTCAACTGGAAGGTTGTGTTTTAGTTTCATCCTGATGAGCCTGTTTTCCTTTAAAGCAGCGGTCCCCAACCTTTTTTGCGCCACGGACCGGTTTATGCTCAACAATATTTTCACGGACCGACCTTTAAGGTGTCGCGGAAATATACAACAAAATAAAACTAGTACCGGTACCGAAAAAAAAGAAGATTTATTCATAACACACGTGAAAAGACCCAGGAAAATCGAGTTAACGATAAAAACGATAACAAAATAACGCTGAACACTGATAAAAACCCTCAAAACCATATATTTCACACCTGAGCCTCAACTCTCGCGGCCCGGTACCAAACGACTCATGGACCGGTACCGGTCCGAGGCCCGGGGGTTGGGGACCTCTGCTTTAAAGGTTTAAAACATCACTTGAAACAGTCAAAGTACGGTTTTTAAATTCCATTAGATTCTCTGAGCGGCTACCCTACCCTAACCTATCTACCAGTGGATTGGAGATAAACATAAAAGGAATTGTGGGAATTGTTTTAGAAGTTAAGGCTAATAACACTGACATGATAACAATTTACTACCACAACACACTACATTGCTACTACTCTGTAGCATTGTGACGTACCATGGCTTCACAATAAAACTAAGTGGGTAGCAAAGCTGTTGCGCGAGCATATGCAAGACCATTTATGGCACAGACAGTTTTTTTCATCACATATGCAATGTATATGTTGCACTGTACAGCCCTGGGGAAGATGATGCTAAACTGAATACTATGTTGTTTACAATAGCGTGGCTTCATAGTAGGAAACTCTAGTTGGTGAACTGGCTTGCCTGGTGTCCAGACCTTTCACCAGTTGAGGACATTTGGAGCATCATGAAACCAAAAATGCGACCTAGAAGATCCAGGAATGTCGAGCTAGGATCCTCTACCAGAAAAGAATGGGACAAAATTCCTCTCCCAAAAGTCCATCAGCTGCTCGCCTCAGTTCCCAGATGTTCAAAGACTGTTGTTAAAAGTAGAGCGGATGCTCTAGAAGACCTTTCTTTAAAACTTTCTCAGTTTACATGTTTGATATGTTTTTTCTACTGTGAATAAAATCTGGTTTTATGAGATTAGCAAATTGTTTTCTTTTTTTATTTACATTTTACACAGTGTCCCAACTTTTTGGCGGTCTGGGTTGTAATCGCGCACATTCTGAATACATATTTACGCACTTTTTGTACACATCCACAAATCTCAGAGCATATTTAGAGAATCCTTTACACATTTAAAAATCTAATTACACAGAGAGAGAGACCGAGATTGCAAAAAACCCACATAGCTCATCATACACATCCACAAATACAATATTTCTTTACATTAGCAGCACCAGCATCTTCATAACCAGTAATATGTATTTATTACAAATGGATAGTGAGACTCTTACACTTGTTTTAATTGTGTATTTATGTTTGCCTTCATAAAAGTCTATATGTAAGCCTGTGTAACCAGAATGATCCTTTTCAGGAGATTCAGGAAGTCACTGCTTGCCAGTGCATTTTTAAAAATCTATAAATGACCTTAAATGACTTTTACAAGTGAAAAGGATAGACATACCCTCCAGTCATGACTTTTCTTCTTTTTATTCATTTAGATATAGAAATACGCAGGATTTTACACATCTTTGATTAAGGTTCAAACAAGTTTAGACCAAGCAGAAACTTATAAACCAGGTTAAAAATGAAAAAAGGGCTTCAAAAGTGAGTTAACCCCCATAGGCACCCATGTTAATGCCTGCTTTAATAGCACAAATAAATGTGTTTACCACCTGATACCAAGCCTGGTTTGGTCAATAGAACTCTCTGGGTTTTAAAAATCATATTAACCTGAATGCCACTGGTCACCACATCTAATTGCTGGACTGATCTCCCCTTTATGTTTGTGGTGTTTATGGAGCATTTTGAATGCAGATGTTTGGAAAATAATGTGTCAATAAGTAGACTAACTAGTTTTGGTGAGTGAAATTTTAGTATTTCTAGTATTTTATTCGTATGATAGCAAATATTGGCTGGTATCTGTGTCCATGCAAAGGACCGTCTATCCCCTACTTCCTTTAACTGTTTGCTTACACAGCCATCGAGCTAGACCTTGGATGTGAGTGTTTGTGGGTAAAGGTTTAGCTGTTCATCTGTTTGGTTAAAGTGTAGGAAAACTATTAGAGGGAATTAAAATGAGACAATGTGTATTTTCGTAACTGGAAAAGTTAGTTCATTGTAAAAATGCTGGGTGTTTTAAAAGACTATTTTCATGTTTTGACAAAGAATCCATTTTGTTTCTTTCAGTGCTGATAGTCTTCACGATTAAAGGCGTTGCATCAATCCATGTTAATCACTTTTTTCCGCTGTCAAGTAGCTTTTGTCATTTTGTGAATCAGCTCCATTAACACAAATGTCTATGGCAGCAGCTGCCACAAAAAAGCCATAGATAAGCGTTCATGGCTTCACTGAACATGTCCACAGCCACATGTATACAGTTATAAGAAAATGACTATAACACATTCTCCTTTGATTGCTTCCATCAGTCTGCTCCACTTCTCTTTTCTTCAACAAAGAAACGCAGAGAAGTCTCTGGCCTGAGCTGATCCCAGACCTGCAGGGGATTTCAGCTACCTCCGAGCTCCCCAGACGCCTCCTTTCATGATTCCAGGTAACTCCTCCATGCGGTCTTGCAGCTCTGTTGCTCACTTGCAGCGTGCTAGGAGACACAGAGGAGAACATGCTGTTTTATCACTCTTCTGTATTTGTCAGGCTGATGTGCTGTTTGGTGTGCAGAGCTGCTGAACTGTGAAGTGCCGGGGGCGTTGAGAATAAAGAAGGACCTGGCAGTATATGAACCGGCCAGCCTGTCCTGTGTGCAGGTGAACTGCCCAGGGCCTTTGAGGGCTGCCCGGAGAATTGATGTCAAATGAGAGTGACTTGAGAGGTTGGTCAGGTGCATGAAATATGTATCGAGGTGTATTCCAGCTTCAGCGAGAATGTCTTCCTTTCCTCGGGTGATTGATGGATTGATTTAGACTCTCAAACTGGAACCAACTGTACTGCCCCGGGAGGAAAGCCACACCCAGCAGGCCATCCCTGTGCAAAATCAACCAGACACAGTCAAAACGAGAACAGTGAGGCTTATAAATTTGCAGTATTTTCTCCATCAGATCAGGCTGTTTTATTTGCCATGCTGGAACTGCGACTGTGCCTCCACTCTGCTGCTCTGCTACCAGTGAGAGCAGCCCTGGGGATGCTAACAAAGAGACGGAGAGTACTTAGGATGTAAAACGCACAAAGCCGCAATGTAAACACTTGTCTTCCTTCATATTAGATTTTCCATCATCTTCATTGCTCCGTCTTTTGCCGAGAAGCACATCTCACACTCCGGCATTTCAATTTGCAACGCCGCCTCTCCAAAGTACATGTTCATTTATTGCTGTTATTACTTTGTCATGTTGGATAAATTGATAACATGACATAACTTGTTTGCTGCCTTGTTGCGCTGGCAGTCTGATTATGAGGTCAAGTGCGTTAACAAATGACAAATGCGAGAGATGGGAGAGTTGCCATCCGTTCGCTTCGAGTCACTCCTTTTTCCTCTCCTAAAATTAAGACTGCTGCTCTGCCAGGGGTGAGGCAGATCGCAGGTTTCTCTTTGCAGAAATAATTCACTCTAACATATCAAGCTGTGGAAACTAAAGTCTAATCAGTAGCAGAAGAAACAAGAAAGCCTGATAGTCGATGCCTTTGGGTTGTTTTTGTGGTATAAAGCATATTGAACAGTTTGACTCTTTAAACTGCAGCATATGTAGCATTTTTCATGTTTTAAAAGACGCTTTATTGCCAACGCCTGGTTAGACCGTAACCTAACTGTAAAAATGAGAACCCCGCGATCCAGAGGATCTAGCCTCAGTATCCTTCTTACATTCTCGCACAATGCTAACAGCAAGCAACAGCTAACTTTAGCCTGGATATGTAGCTCGCTGATCGCAACAGACGACCTCCTCCTGAAATCCTGGACCACAACACCGACTCCACATTAGGACAAAAATCCAAACCTCGGCTGCTTCTCTAAAGCACCTTTTTCATTAGTACCTACTCAGATCGATCGACTACAACCCAGTACTAGCTTGTGTGTGTGCTTGCATCTTAGGTGTTAATGCATTAAGATGTTTTAGGTGAGAATGTAATGGCGTAAACTTCAAATCTGTGGCCGATTTGTCAGGTTGTTTTCCAAGGTGTCCACTCCTGCTAGTGTAACAGCCAGAACGCCTCGTCAGCTATCATCTGTTTGAACCCGTGATGTGCTGCTTCTCAGCCCGTTGCTCTTTAAAAACCCCTGCTGGCCTTCGCACAGTGATGGAAGTTCAACACAATTAGCTTACGTTGCTTTGAACTGGTTAAATTTGGGTCCATAGCTAACCGGTTTTGGCTGAGATTAAAGTTAAGCTTCAAAACTGAATAATTTTATTCAACCTTACTGGAATGCTGTCGGTGTGTTTTGAACTGAGTCATTCACGCATCTCTATCTCCTGATGTCCAGATCTGTCATCCTTGTTTTACCATCTTATTTTGAATTAAAACTGACATTAAAGTGTTTTAATCCAGGAAGGAAAGTGAGAGTGTTTCCACCAGGAGCAGAAACATCTGGACCAGCATGTTGATGCTGTTCATGGACAGAACCTCCAGAAATCTTAAAATTATGTGTTTTGAGAAATTATTCAACTGCATTCTCAACACCAGCTGTCTGCTATAAGTGTGGGTAATCCACTAGAATAAAAAAATAAAATCATTGTAACATCTGTAACATGTGACCTGTTTGAGAGATGAAGCTTGTGCTTCACTGTGGTTATTTTACTGTTCTCTGTAATTATTTCACAGCGATGGTCCTTTTAAAGTCGAGCATTTTTCCAATGTGCTTAAAATTAATGCTGTGCAGAGAAACAGAGAATGTTCACTTTCAGAGTAAAAGTTGCACCTTTGAAACACACTGGTTAAAGTGGTAAGACACAGCGTTTACTTTGAAGGCAAATATTTCACTTTTTCAGCATTTACTACAGCTAAAGAGTAAAAGGAGAGTATGTGCGCACTACATTTAACCAAATCAGTTGCACTGAAAAACAAATGTATCCCCAGAATTCTGACTTTAATTTGTTTACATGTAAATTATTTTGTTATTTTGATTATAATGTAAAACTTAACTGATCAAATGAAATTAATGCATCTGGTATGAAGTTATTTAATCCAAGCATATTTTACTTTACACAAAAACAGTCTCCCCCTTTATATTGTAAGGTAAAGACCCTAACATAATATTATTATATTATATTATTATAATAATAACAATATTTTATTTTCTTTGCATGGAGATTTTTGATGACATCCATCAACCTCCAACTGGTGTTTGGGGGATACACACTTTAACCAAGCAACTGAAGGTTTCCAGGGGGTCACCACCCAGTCTCTAGGCCTCCATGACTGAGCCCTATACTGTCACTCAGGTATACCTACAGTATAAAAGCTATATACAGTGCACTGGTTTCCCAGTCGCTGTACTTGCATATGTTCAACGTTACAGTACAGGACGTTTTGGACCCTGCTAGCTCTTGCACAGAATGGAAAAACAAGCACCAAACGCAAACATAAAACACTTCTGGTGATTATTCGTCTAAATGTGTGATAATGTTCACATTTTCTTGTAGCTCAGGCAGAAAAGATGTCAGAAATGTTAAGTTCAACAAGGCCAGAGAGGTCATGAGTTTAATGGCATGATTGGGTAAATACAGAGTTCAAATTTGGCTCCAAGATTCCTAACGATGGTCCAATTCCTGAGGAATTGGCAGTGATTAAGAGGAGGCCGAAGCAGGAGGAAAAGCCCTGTCAAGGTCAAAGAGGGCTCGTGATAAAGGTTGCTAAGCTACAATCTGTGACAGGCAGAGAAACCTGAATGTGTGTGTGACTCAAGAAACTACAACACACTTTACCTCCAGGTCTTAATTTACAGTGAGCTGTCTTTAAAAAAGAAAAAAAGGGAGAGCTGTACGTGGCCTTTCTCTCCCACACTGGTTTTTCAGGCTACTCAGAAGGTTACATTTAACTCCAAATTAGCTCTCAGGCAGCATCTAAAGGTTTCACGAGGATCGGAGCTGAGCTACAGTAGGACCAAAGATAACACAGAACCGAGAAACAGTTGAAAATGTGAGCATGTGACCCCAAATATTTCTTCGGCAACATTCGTATAATTGATTTAAATTCCATTTACTGCTAAGAGGTGTGCAGATTGAAGTGACCTCTGCCTAGGAATAGAAGTGGAAACAATAAAAAAAAGTATTGAAAAAAGCGCTCGATGAAGCGCTCAAACAGCTGCGAATGACGCCCTGGCAACACCATACCTTCAGGGGCCCAAGTGTACCGCCTGTCCTCAGGGGGACGACTGTACTGTCAAAGAATTCCCATTATGCATTATCACAAAGTCAGACAGCAAAATCTTCAAAACCAGTGTCTGTGATGGGCTAAGAAAGAGCTGACAAGAGAGCGCTAGCCGCCCCCCTCCTCCCCGCCACCCCCTCCGTCTGAGTCACTTTGAAAACTTAGCAGATCCACCTTTTAACAATCCTATGGGGATGAATCAACCTTGCGCTCCTATCTAAGACGGTACAACCAGCACACCTAGAATTACAATGGAAGCACATCAAGGGACGGCCAAGCCTGACTGACAAGCGCTTCCCCCCCTCCATAAAAGCGCCGGGCTGCCTTCATTTGCATGACGGGGTTTTGGACTGGTGGTGAGAGTTAATCAGGGCTTTCCACTGTGCCATAGCAGGGGCTCTCTACCCCCACCACCACTGCTGCCATCACCCACCACCACCACTCTTTCCCCTCTAACCGAAGCACCCTTCCCCACGAGGGCCCGCCGGTGAAATCCTCTTAGTGGCAGTAGGCTAAAAGAGGAGTTTGCACCCACCTTGCCTCCTGGGATGGCTTTTTTTTTGTGGGGGTGGGTGTAGCGCAAGGCTGGCCGTTCTGGGGGCTTCATCTCCATCGGGACTGACCTCCCTTCCACTGCCTGGTACCTCCTATTAAAGCAGCTTTAATTACAGAGATGATTCCTCCACTTCCCCTGCTCCTCCAACTAACACCCCTCCACCCTCCCCACCACGCCCCACGCCTATCTCTCCCTCTCCACAGGGGAGCACTCCTTGTCTCCTCTCCATTAAGATTGAGAGAGTGAAGGGGAGAGGAGCCCGCAGAGCCTACCACTTCCACACATTCAGCGGGGAGCAAATACCATTTTCAGCTTCAAATGTCTTTTCACAGATTGGGTTTATTTATTTATTTTATTATTTTTCTCCATAGATTTTTTTTTTTTTGATCTATGAAGCAAATTAAAAATGATTCATGTGTTTGAGCGTACTCGGGGTGCATGTGATAGTGTATGAAAAAGAAATGCGTGTGGGAAAGTGGGTGTGCTTTCAACAAAGTTGGACAGATTGAATCGGGAGCTCAGATGTCAAAAACGTAGCACCAACTGTGGTTCTCGCCGTCCCAGGGATGATTAGAAAGTAAAGATTGCAATGTTATCTCCGTCCTTTGGCCCCAAAAAGAAGCAAAAGACTTCTTAATCTACATCGTACAAGAGGAAGGTGATAAAATCACCTTTGTTGTCCACTTTATACCCGTCCACGTCCAGCCTCTATTACACCGGGATGGTACCTGAGCGCGGGAGAACTCGGGAACCATTTTTTTCCCTCCATTTCACAAACAGCCGACTGTTATCAGTTAATTCCAGCGAGGGATGCTTGATTTATGCTTCCTTGGATAATAAAGTACAGTATCGCTAACATGTGTAAAGTGTTCCCCAAGCGCCACCTCTGTCTCCTTGATTAATGCCGATTTAATTAAGCGGCGTGCTAATTAAGCAATAAATAATGACAAGGTGTGCATTTATGCAAAGATAATAGCAAACCCTGGGTGAAGTGATACCCCGGAGAAGTTGCCCAATCAGATCATTTCTTTGGACAACAATGGGGTGAGATTAAATGCATCAAGCAGACATGTTTGACCATTGTTATGCAGTGCATTATACACGTCCGATAATCATCGCAATGTCTATTTGCCCTGAATGTATTTAGAATTATAATTAATAGAGCAATAATCACCAGGCTATTATTAAACATGCTACCGGGTGGGGGGGTGGGGGGGCTGTGCTGGAAGTGCATTTTCAGTGCTGACTGAACTTTCTGTAACTACTTTGGCTGCACTCCTGTACCAAAAGTTAAATATTAAACCCATCCATATTTTTGAAAGTAAGATGCCGTCCTTAACGTGGGCGAAATCCGATAGAGCCATTAATCAAAATCACGCCCCACTGTCCCGAACTCCACAATCTGAGCGGCAAAATAAAATACCAATTTCCTCTTGTTTAGCATCAGCAGCAAAAGTCCTCGAGCTCCTTGCCACCGTACGTCCCCGCGTCACTTTTCTGATCATCCGCTCACACGCCTATTTGCGGTAAATATCCCCCCACCCCCTTCCATGTCAAATGTCTCCACGTACAGACTCCTGATATGTGTATAAGAAGAGCGTTATTTACACTGATTAATGGTCCCCAGCTTCAGCGGGGTGTAAGCCGCTCGCGTCCAGACAGCAGTGACAAATAAATCTATCAATCATAAGAGGGATTTTCTAATCCCCGAGCCATCAGACAGAGTTGCAGCCTAAACACTTTGTCACCGAGCGAGCTGCCCTCCGCTCGCTGTAAACATGCGCTTATACAGCGAACACAGCGCTTTGAGCGACACAGCAGCCTCCAGGTCGCTACGTATGGAAGCATTTTCATATTTAGCATGATTCAGCAAGAAACCCCTCAATGAGGGATTTCTGAAATTCAAGAATGGTGGAAAAAACTGCAAATATTTCACTTATATTGCAAGTTTTGGCCATAAAAAGGCAACCTCACCCTTAAAAGATGTATGTTATGGAACATTTCCACAATGTCCTTCATGGTGAGAATGTTTAAGAAAGCGTAGGCTAGAAAAACATCTCCAGCTGACATTTTGGCACTTTATAAGTCTATTTGAGCCAAAAGAGAGGAGTTTAGGTACACTGCACAATGCTAAGTAGAGACATCAATCGGCATCCGAAGTCCTCATGGGTCTATCAGCTCCAGTGTAACAGCATGGCTGTCTATTGCAGAACAAGCCCCTGGTTGCTCTCAACCATCTGTGACTGAAAACAAAGACTGTGATCACATTAAAACACCATGGAGGGAAGAGGAAAAATGTATCAAACTGCAGCACTTTCCATAATCTGCTCACAGGTCTCAGCCATTATACAAACACAGGGCAAATTCAATAAACCTACAACTGCCATTTAATTAAACATTTGGCAGCCAAAATTCAATTAGGCAATAATAGCTAATTTCCAGAGATGGCTAATATGTTAGACACAGATAGGAAACTCCGGGTTGATATCCTGTGTCAATTCCAATTATTTGGAGCTCTCCTTTTAAAGCTGCTTTGGCAGATTACGCAATGCCTATTTTCAAAACAGTGTGACTGCGAGGCAGCGTGTGTCCCTCAGGTGGCACAAGGCAATGTTATTATTTTTTCCTCCATCCAAGAATGCAAATTAATAGTTGCCATCTAGTTGTGGTTGTTGCGGCGACGTCCGTGCCGCCATTCGGTCCCACGTGGAAGTCAAAGTAAGTAATGCTAAGGGAAACCTAATAAGATCTTGCAGGGGGGGAAAAATGATGATTATCTTTAATCACTAACCTGCCTCTAGTGGCACCACCGCATTATCCAGCACCTTCACTCCTTATAAAAATATCTATCACACACAATACTGGGGCGATGAAAAGAAGCAGCGGTGACGATGGGAGTGGAATGCCAATGGCCTCATTACTTGTCATAGCACATTGTAACTGGAAATTGCTTCTTTCAGGTTTTGTTTGCTCAGGCAATTACAATAAACTCTCGGCTTGACACGTTGTTTGCACAGATGTAGGACATTAATAAACATGAGCTCTAATCTGAATTATTGAACTGCTCGCCATAATTCTGACAATGGATTTGGAGCCCCTAACGGATGGAGGGACAGGAGGAAAGGGGACGGCAGGGATCCCCAGGATACTGCCCCGCTGGTTGTCTCTTATCACCTGAGAAATCCCCTAATTGAATGTTGGAGTGTGCCGCACAGCCCTGCAGGTATTCCTAAACTTGGTTCAGCCTCCTTGCTTGTCAGACACTGGCGACTGCCAAAACACACATGAGCTGCATGGATCTGACATTTCCTGTGAAAACTGATCATAGGCAAAAAGGAAACAAGAAGGAGAAAGACACCGGAAAACAATCCAAGAAACTGACAGGGGGAATATAGAGAAATTCCAGACCTCTTATTTTTCTGCTTCTAAACCAGAGTTACAAGTGGCCCAGGGGGTAAATCTGCAGCAGCCAGTAGATACATGGACAAATTACCTCAACTAATTTGACTTTGACCAAAAGGTTAATAGTTAACTAAACAGTAAATGTTAACAGATGTCACGTACAGGCAAAAAGAATGCACAAATAATTAAAGCAGAGGCATTAACAGAAATCATTAAATCTGCTTGGTAAATGTTTGGCTAATAATTAAAACTGTTGGATCATACTGGACATTATTGGGTAATCAAAAATCAACTGAAATTTACTAGCTAAAATTATTGCTTGCAGATGAAATAGCTAAAGAAAATGCATAAACAGCTAAATGGACAGCTAAAACTAAAAAGACATGGCTAGCTAACAGGATGGCTAAAGCAATTAAACCATTATTTAAAAATAGATAAATACCTAAAGGCATGCCTAGATAAACAGAATGGACAAACTAGATAGCTAACACAAAAAAGGCCAAGGATGAAAAAAATAATTTAATTATTTAAACTCAATTGGAAACTAATTTCAACAAAAAGCAAATATTTAAGCTAAAAAGTTAGAAAGGTGCTAACTTGCTAGCTAGATGCTAGCGACAGTTTTAGCTAATAATTTCAATGTTTATTTTTAGCTTGCTTTTTCAGCAGTTTATCTTTTATCTTTAACTAATACAGTAGTTAAACAAAAATGCTAAATAAACAGCTGAAAGTAATCAGTAAATATAAGAAATAGTTATTAATTAGGGTAACATCTAAAACTGATACATGTTATCATTTCTTAATTTGAAAAGCAAACTTTCTTCTTTCTTGTTTTCTAGTTTTCACAGTTTCGCTACAGCTTGGTAAGTAGTTTGCGAATGGCTGTAGACAAGTCAGCGTCTTTCACACAAACTACTTGGGAGTAGTCCAAAATGCTAACAACTAAAGCAAATCAAAAAGTTGTAAAGTTGTACCCCTTTGCGACCAGTTTTAAATCAGCGACTGACAGCAACCATTCTCAACCGGTCGGGGGATATACATTTCGCCATCAGGTCTCTATAGCCCAAAGTCCAGTTCCAAGTTAGTACAACAAAACATGACATTGCATTACACCCAACTGGTCTCGCTGCCAGAGGTTTCTTCCTGCTAAAAGCCACTTTATTCTTCCCACTGTCGCCAAGTTTGCTCAGAGGGGGATAGTTTGATTGTCTGGGTCTTTACCTTACAATATAAGGTAAAGCCTTGAGGCAACTGCTGTTGTGATTTGATGCTATATAAATAAAACTGTGGTGTGAAGAAAGGGTTATTGAGTTCACTGGACAGAGCATCCCATATGAAACTTTTTAAAGCAATGCAAATATATTTAGTATATTATTGTTAGTATTAAAATAGCATTCAGAGTTTAACTGTAGGCAATCAGAGATGATTTTATACTCAGACTAGATTCTGTCCCTCTCACCACTGCTGTACATATTGCACTTGAACAAATATATAGGCAAAGCACAGGTTTCATTCCTCCAGAAGCTGCTTGTCCTTTACTTTCCTTCAAAGTTTCACCAAAAAATGCTGGACAACCAGCTTCCCAGGCAAGCGTGTAGTGGGAATATCTACAAGAAGAATGCAGGAATAGCATTTTTTGTCCTCCTTTTTTGTCTGAGGAATCTTAAGATGTTCAAAAGGCATAGCAGAGGGAGGGCCTGGCTATTCTAGATAATCAAAAAGACTATGCGGACTTTGATCACCTGCATCTCATTCAGTGCAAAATTACTGCGGTGGGGTCCTTGGCTTCTCGACATGTGAGCAAGATGGAAGCTTATTATACTGTACACAGAGGCAGACAGTGAAATGAAAGAGGTCTTTTGTCAGTTCTTTGATTACAGTAAGGCATTGTGACTGTTAAGCAGACTACCAGCAATTATGAGAGCCTGAGCAAGTGCCGATGGAGAGTTTAGGATGGAGATGTAGCCAGACAAAGGGATGAGGGGATAAATAGAAATGTGGTAAAAGAGACAGAGGAGGGAAAAAAGTGACAGACTGGACTGACAGAGCTGAACGTCCCAGCCCTTTTTTGCAGATACAACTGCAATCAGCTGTAAATGATGATACAAGCACATATGGGTCATGAGAACGTCAATGAAAATACCTTCGGGAACACTGTTGTGCCTGATTGTTTTGCCTGTTTGGATGATATAAGCATCTGAAAGCACATCTCAGTTGTTTGCTGTGGGTAAACTCGGCTGTTTTATACCCTTTGATTCCCTACAACAGGCAGTATTAGGTGAGAAGTATGAGGCCCTGCATTTCCATGTTGAGCCCTCCCATCCTCCCTCTTTGCAATAAATATTGACAAAGAACGTGAGCCATCGCCCCGTCACAGGTTGTTAAAAGCAAAGTTTATTGTGTGTTTGCTGTCTGCGAGCATACACTATGTGTGTGCGGGTATTTGTGTGTATTTGCACACACATTAGCATATCAGTGTTTACTCCAGAAGTTACTGTGAAGCGCCCGTTTCTCCTTGGGGAGAGCTGCTTGACAAACACCTCGGAGTAAACAAGACAACCAGTGACAATATGCTAATGGGTCGATTCATTATTCCCCTCCAACAAGCTCCGCCTCGCAGAAGACACCTCAGATCTCCAACATCTCCATCACATTTCGCATTTAGGATCCACGCGCAACAGCGCTGCTCCACCCCTCCCGCCGCCACCGCCTGATTAATATCTCATCAAGCGCTCCACTTTTCCTCCAAACGGCCCATCAGTCATGTGGCTCAACAATGTTTCACTTCTGACATTGTCAATCTTCCGAGATTGCACAGAGGTGATGCTCTAAATAAAGTTGTTCACTTTTTAATGCTGCGTAGATTGATGCCCAGCTCGTCAGGGGTGCCCTCAAAAAAAAGATGAATCATTGCCAAAAACCTGCACCAGTCTCCCGCATTCACGTACACAATCTTCTTGATGAAGACGTTTCAAGCAACCACCTTGAGCTGCACTATACAAGTCAATAAGCAGCCGGACGAACCAGCTGGAGGGCTAAGCCTGCAATAAGGTTTCCCTTTAATTGAATTGGACAATGGATTGGATTTATTAACTCCACAAATATTTACTTTGTTGCCAGCGGCCTAAACTTATTACTCTCCTATGGATTTCTCCTCCTACACATTTACTGTTGTAAGTTGCATCGCTCCGAATCATATCCACAAGCCAAAGGAAGACCTCTTAACGATGCATGAGGAAAAGGCCTCATATATGGCACAAGCACCGCATGCTTCTATTGATTTGCCAACAGAAACATATAGACTGGGTACAGATGTGTAAACATGGATGTGTGACTAAGCTACTGCCAAACGGTATTTGTGCTGCACGCCCAAATTACCCCCAAAATGTCAATATAATTCCTGTCGCTATAAATAGGGTCAAAGTCACATTTCAAGCTTCTTTGAGATGTAAATATCTAAATATCTATCTGTGGCGCTAGCTATGACTGAGCATTCATCTCGGGTTTAATCAACAGCCTTGGTGAGAAGAAACTCTCATTTTGTGTTAATTTAAACCTGGTGCTTCGACGGTTAGTTCCTCTGTTTACTCTTCTGGGAGCAGCGCGAGCTCAGGAGTGGTTCTAGCTCCTCGAAACTCTTTGTAGTGCCAGGTTTTATAGTAATGTGGCACTCCATTTATGAAACAAAAAGCTCTTGCGCACTAGCACCTGTAACTATCGAGGTTTTTCCATGAACTTTTCAGCTCCAGCTGTGTGTGTGTTTGGAGCTTCCTCTGTTTGATTTGAATGCAGATATATATTATTTTTTTAAGGTTTTTTGGGGGATTTAGACCCAAAGATTAGTAGAAAATGCAATTATTACCCACAAATCTGAGGAGTCCGTAGGGAGGAAGAAAAATCAGGTGATGCTCACCATATTCCAAAGAAGATTTCCAAGTTATGAAGCGTTGCGAGCTCCTGAGACACAACTCATAATTCATCAGCGCACTGGGGTAATTTATTTCCCTTGGTTTTAATATGTTACAGACGAGTGCTCGTGTGTCTTTCTGCCATCAGAGCTTTACTACATAGAGGCCAGGCATGTAGCGGGGACTGCCGCCGTCGCTGCTGCGCACCATACACCCCAATACCTGTGGTGCCTTTCATGGTTCAGGGCCCCCTAATTTCAGTGGGAAGTTGCACATATTTCATGGACACATCCCTGCTACAGAGGAAGACGAGGAGGGAGGGATGGATAAGACTAGCGGGTTGGTCTCGCACAGGAGGAGGCTGATGATGGACTGTGCCTCTTCCTCCTGTGCATTGCAGGCCATCCACTTTACAACAGAAGGTTCTGGATCATTTGGTCCAGCCGCTGGCTGCTCTACAGCTCACACAGTTTGAGGTCACCTGACTGTTTGATTGGATGAAGGGTAAGAAAGCTCAGTGTGGGGTTCAGGCTGTTCAGAATGTGGATGACACATAGTCACTATTTCTCCCTGGAAAATTCACAACTTATATCCTTCAAAGTGAGCAGTTCTGGTAAGGTGCTGGGTTCACAACTCTGTTCAAATAAATATGCAGCTACTTTGGTTTTCTTTTAAAAGCATAAGTATGTTCATGATAACTTTCACATCTGTTATTCCAGGACTCAAATGTACACATTACGTCTTTGGCGATGTATTTTCGAGCAACACCCACCTTATTAGCATGCCAGTGGACCTTCGTTTAGTAGTTAAGTTTACCTAGCTGTAAACTGGATGTTAACCGCTTCTCCATTGTAAGGTTACATGACAGGCTTGCCTTGTACACACCCTGCTCCCTAAAGATCATTTTCAATGTGATTTAAATGGCTTGAGTCTGTCCTGATGCTTGAAAAGCCAAACTTTTCTCACCTCTCCGCCAGAACATACAATTTTACTCAGTTGTTAGTTCTCAAAAAGGGGTGTGGGGATGCTAGAAGTCTGAAATAGTCCTTCAAACAATTGGCTGTATCATTAGAAAGTGTATATTTACAGATGGTGGCTATTTGAATAACACATTAGTTTGTCCCTGCAATCGTATTTTTGGCAGATAATTGTGACAAATCACAGCAGTCTGCCATCAGCTGCCACCATTCACTTCTCAGTGCAACAACTCCATCCAACTTTTGCATAGCTTGGCTTATTAGCCACTTAGATAGCTGGTAAGCATTTCAAAATATCAGGGGAAAACCTTTCCTCCTGTGTAAAGTGTCCTTGGCCTCAAAATGTGTCAGAATCTCTGAGTTAGGCAATGCAACGTGTGACCCTGTGCAATATGACTGAGGAGGGAGGCAGCTGAAGCCTGAAACTTTAATGTGTGAGTCCAGCCAAACAGTGAAATAATGAGTTCGAGAGGCACTATAAATGTACTGAATGTCATAGAGTACAACACTGACCAACAACATCTCTAATCAGTGAGCAGATAGATATTTTAAAAAAGAACAGAAACACAAACCGAAAGCTTCCCAAAAGGGATGTTTTTGCAGCAATCACTTCAACATGCACTTTCTGAAATGCAAATCAAATAATTCTGATCAAAAGGTTTAAAATAAAAGAACTAAACGGATATTTAACACGGATTTAGTGTGTTGTGTTACTAACTAAATGTCTAAATCCAGGGCACCAAGGAGACTGCAGTGTACAAAGCAAAAATGGGGAAATCAGCTACAAAGATCCAGAGAAAAACAACAAAAAGTCAGCAAAGATTCATGCTACAGTCACAGTAGGGAAATAATGGTTGGAGACTGTAGCATGACCAAACTTATTGCAACTGTGTGGAATAAACTTGCAATGTCATTGCTTCAAAGACAGGGCGACTACACTTCACTTCACTGAAACAATAAAGCAGCACTGCAGCGATAATTTGATCTTTTAATGTAATCTGTTTGTGATAAATGGTCCAAAATTTCAAATCTGCTGCTGAATATACTTGAAAACTGAAACTCAGATATACTTCTACTATATTTGCATATAGCCAGAAAACAGCCAGTTGGCAACCGGTTGTATTGCAATACGTCACAGACAAGTTTATGCTCATTGGACAGATTGAATCACAACGTGTTGGCAATCTGTTTGTGTTTATAAATGAGACACTGTTTGCTAACCTTCTTGGACCATGATAGGTTGGCAACAGGTTGCTTCCCATTAGGCAATCTGTGCAATCACATTGTGACCAAAAACGGTTGTGCAGAAGTTGAGGTTGTTGTGTTGCCACAACTACTGGCAATCGCTAAATACGTATGTTCCAGGGAGAGAATGGTAACGAGGCACAGTTTAACTCAATCGGACAATAAAAAGTGTGGGAAAAGAACAAAGGCAGGAAGTGAAAACAGCAGTCGCATTAGAAAATACCCTTCAAAATAAAAGCGGACATGAAATATGGATACATAAGAAAAGAAAGATGTAAAAGATCAGATGACACGTGAGAAAAGACACTTAACATGAGAGAAAACTAAACATCAGTGGCACGAGTCCAGCTCATTTATGATTAACAACAACAATTAAATGATCTTATGGAGATTACACAAAAACTTTTTTCCCCCCAATATCCAAGTAAGAGTAAATCTATTCCCAACACCACTGTTTTTGTTTCAGCAGCTAATACTCACCAGGTGTGCCAGCTGGTTGCTTAGTAACATGAATTAGGATAATGGTGCCATAGACTCAGACACAGGTGATTGGTGAGGAAGAAATATCAACATATTAATCAAATCTTAACATTTGCAAATGTAGTTAAACTTGTGAACATTTTAGAATCAAGATTATGGTTAAAAAAAAAAGGCAAATGTTTGTTTTAACACTGGGTCACTGGGATGTTTTGGTTGCTACTCTGTATATTGTTCCTAAATCATCCTGTTTTTTTAGCTTTATTAATGTAATTGATGTTACTGAGTGATGAACTGGCAAACCTGGCTTGTATTAGCTTTTATTTTGAGCATTTATGAGGCAATGATGTTTTTCCAAGCTTAAATCATGAAACATTCCCATGTCGTTTTCAGGGTTTATCCTTTTTTTTTTTTTTTTTAAAAAAGAAAGAAAAACACGTGTCCAATCCTCGTAGCTAAACCTGACTTGGAGAAGATTTTCTGAAGCACAAAATCGGGACACCTGATGGAAATGGATGCACTCTGCACTCCCGCGCAGCCATTAAACAGCCCATTTTATGCATGTGAGATTATCAGTTCCACTGTATCATTCCCCAGGTGTGCTGGAGTAGGGACCTCGAGTGTTGTCCCAGCTGTTTGGATTGCCTCTCCTCGGGGCTGCAATAATGTGGTAGATTCTAATCAATACTCAGCGCCTGAAGAAGAATAGATCACGGAGCTACAGCTGGACTCCACCTCACTGTCCATCCCCCTGCTGGTTATGAATCAGCATCCTCTCCCTCCAGAGGACAAGAAAGCAGTGCCTACACACATGCATATAAACACAGTCTCCAAGAGAAGCTGAACCTTGACCCCTGACATTTGACCCTTGACCCGTCTGTCTGATGGCCTATTGATTACGTCTGGCCTCGCCTGGGTAATTGTTGCCTCACAATTACTTCACATGTTGTGTTGGGGTCTGCGTAACGGCGATTTTGCCGTGTGAATATTGCACGAGAGCACTCGAGACCGCGGGACACAAGTCTCGCCTCATTTCAGGAGATTACACCGCACACTGGACAGACAATTGCTGACAGAGTTCTTGTGGCTTCAATGAAAAATAATTGCTTTCCATACAAAAAACTGTAATGTTTCAGATTGAAGGGTGAGGCTGAAATAAAGAAAAGTAATCAGGGACATTTCTGACTTCTCTAAAGGAGAAGGGTCTGAGGCATGATGTGGTACACTGAGGGGCTGCCTCCTACTGTCCAATTTCCTGGCCTCATTGCGTGCGTAACCATGAGGAAATGAGAAGCCAGCCCCTCTCTGGGTTTGTAGAGTCACGGGTGGCATTTCAGAGGAGGGGCGCCTGTTTTGGTATAAAATGGATTTGAGAGTCTTTCAGATAAATTCACAATAAAGATCTTGCACCCCATTTCATACATGATATGACATGAGCAGCTTCTTTTAAAAAAAACAAAAAAACATTTATAATATTTGAATTGCGACGAGGCAGGCGACCCTGAAACAATGATGTAAATGAAAGCGCGGTCCTCTTCCCTCGGCGCCACAGAAGGACGACTCGATGTGACTCGACCGTTGCCGTGGCATTACAAATGAAAGAAAAGGATCTTTTTGTTGTCTGTCGTCGACACATCCCGCGAAAGATCTCAAAATCGCCTCGGCAAATTGAGTTTGTTGTGTATACAAGTACCTGCCAGATTTAATATCGAATGGATGATCCAAAATGGATTTTTGATCCGGGGAAAATGAGGGGAGATGTCTGTAACAACAAAAAGCGGGAAGGAGTAAAAAAAATCCATAACCCTCTCAAGCTAAAACCCCGCTCCTGGGCGCAGAATATATTATCCTCTTCCTTGCTCTGTCTCTGTCCCTTTTACGAGTTGTTTTCATGTAAAGAAAAACCTATAGGCTTGACCTCCGCGTCAGTTTGCCTTTGGCAATCCACGGATTGCAAGTTTTCAATGCTTGATCCTCAGGGACGGATCCAAGTCAAACCCTATAAATATTTCAAGACTATTTCTTGCTCCCTAGACCTCTTACTAACACACTTGCCTCTGTTGGCAAGCAAATTCTGCCTGTTTACATTCGCCACTAACTTGTCATCACTTTAAATTCAGCCTTGTGCAGTGGCTTAATGAGAGAGGCAGATACTACCATATTGCATGTTTAAATGTTTTGCCAACAATCAGACCCTCTCGCTCAAAAGGATTCATGGATACCGATCAATATTTTTCGAGTCTAAAGGGTCCTTCGCTGAAGAGACGAAGGCGGAGGAAAAAAAAGAAAAACAACATAAGATGGAGCTTAAAACTGATTCCATGCTTTTCTCCTCCTCGTGTTTGAATGACAGATTCACATGTTGAGAGAAGAATCCCCTAAAAATTAAGTGTTGGGAGTCTTTAGAGATACGTCTCGACATCTGGTCGCCATCTGAGGGAACCTGGAGCAAGGCCAAGGATACTCCAAAAAATGAAAATGACTTCATTATGAGGGAATTATCACTGGATAGTGACTGAATAGCTGGAACTATCTCACAAGCTGAGTGGGGTGATTATAAACCGCTGCAGGAAACTTTATATTTATGCTGTAAATGAATGAATTAGGCTCTTTTGGTGTAGACGGAGTGAGACGTTGAGGTGCGCGGTCTGCGTGAGGCTAAAATAAAGGCAGAACCACACAGCTCAGTTGCACCTTGCTACTTACAGCACTCCCCTTCCCCTGCTTATAATATAAAGTGACATTATTTGCTCACATAAAAATGAGTGCTGTTGAAATATGGTATTTTTATCAAGGCTCTTAAACTCTTTGAAGTGATAAAAAATGCTCTTAGAGGGAAAAAATACAACAGTGGCTGGCTTAACAGTTTTAATTGTTGCTTTAAACAAAGGGATTGAGGCAGTATAAGAGGATCAGTGTGACAAACAGTCCCAGCGGTCCCTCTATCATACACAATACTCGAAAGGTAACAAAAGCGAGAACAAAACAGTGCTGGAAAACTTCCAGGAATCCATTTTAACATCAGCTCTGGGTGAATCAAACACTTTAGAGTAGGACACATCAGGTGCTCGTGAAACTAGCACGCAACCTTTCCAGTGGCTGAAAGGAAAAGCAAAAAAAACCCCAACAACAACAACAAAAAGCCCATACAGTCGATATGGATTCAAATAAGATCTCATATCGAGGTTTGTTTAGTTATTTATTTATTTTTAATAATATTGTTCCCAAGCAGCCGCAAATCCAAGTTTAAGAGACGATGAATAACAAGCTCCCCCTTGGAGCAGATGACTAATTGTCAGCCTCATTATTTTGTTGTTGCTGGGTAAAATCCTCACAACTCCAGCTCTGTTGATTTGTTGACGCTTCTGCGAATCTGGCATCAAATATTCATTCATTATCGCATCAGAAGCACCTCTATGGAGGAGAACGAAGAAATCTTTTAAAGGGGACCTCGTGTGCTTATTTCTAGTCTCTTATCTTCACTCTCAGACTTTGCATGATGCACACTTCAGAATAATAGAATTATCTTATACCGGGCCTCGATGCAATCCTTCAGGTGAATTTCTGTCCAAAGCAAGTTGTTTTAGTTCCCTTTGCACTACTATAGGTTGGAGATGATTGGCTGGCTGCCCCTCGTAAACAAGTTTGAACCACATGTGGACAGGGCTTTTGTGTCCTTGAATGAATGAACACCATTATACACTTGGTGTGCCATCATGTAGAGTACGAACAGTATGAAGGACAAGCTTCTTGATGTGAAAAGTGAAAGCAATGCAGAAAGGCTTAAGCCTGCATTACTTTTTCGGAGCCAGCAGGGGGCGACTCTCGTGGTTGTAAAAAGACTTCCCAGCAAATGGTTGAAATGGCGTCATCTTATTGGTCGTAACTACTTTGATACAATGAACAGATGTCAGACCGTCTCTTCAGCCTGGACTCACGGACGTTTGTGAAATAGTCACAGGAAAAGTAATCTATGTTTTCGTGTTCATTAAGTTTTTTTTTTCATATTATTAAGCATTAACTTGCAAGTAATGGATCTGAATGGGACATAGATTTCGTGCCAGCTAGCTGTTATTTCAAACAAACAATGATGTTTTTGTAAAGCTAATCAAGTAGTGTTTAAGTTCTTACCCTAAATCAGTACTTTTTAATTCCTTAACCCTAACACAGTAGGGTTTGGATTGGTGTATAACTCTAACCAAACAGCATATTGGTAATTAACAACGTATTTAAAAACCGTGTGTGAAAAATTGTAAGAGGTAGGACTCGACTTGCATTTCTCATAGTTTTTTTTTTTTTTTAATGAATAAAATCATATTCAGAAATACTAAATAATGCCAAGAAAGACATGTTGAGGAACACGAATCAATGGATTATAGGTCATGACATTATCACAAACTGCTTTGTGAACTCAAGTAGAAAAACAGTCAGAAACAGAGTTTTCAGCAGGCTGAAGCATGACTTTTTGGTCCTTTTTGCTTGCATTGAAGCTTTGGCCAAGTGCTTCATAACAACAGTACAAATATTGTCTTGACCTGCTCTTAAAAAGTTAATGTAGAGTCCTCAGTTGTAACGGCACTGTATTACAGTTAAGGAGCGGCAACCTCAAATTCACAGTCTTCTTTAGTTTTCGGTCTGGAACGAGGAACCATCACAAGGTTTTAGTCATAGAACCTGAACGGCCTTCAGGTTGTACACAAATGCAAGAGTCTGTTTATGCAGATGTGTGACCATGCAGAGCTCTGAGAGTGATCTCCAAAGATCTTAAAGTCTGAACCATATGGGGAGCCAATACGAAGATGACAAAATAGGTGTAGCCTCGCAGCCACATTTTGGACTACTTGTAAGCAATCCAAAGAGAAACATTTTGATGCTGTTTAGATATTTTCTGAAAAGGCATTCGAACTTTTAAATCGGCAACCATGATTTGTTGGTTAACAGCCAGCAAACGCAGAGACAAGTGGTACAAATGGCTTACATAATCCTGTGCGACAACTCTGACATAAATTTGGTCGACGTGCTAAGCCTATTGACAGGCACAAAGGTTTGGGATGGATGGCCCACTAAGTTGTGTTTTAGTGCTACTGTAAACAGGATTAGCATTGGCAGGTATCGGGCTACGAGGGATACAAACAGCTCGGCACTCCGTAGGGAATGGACTGATGCAAATACCAGCTAATGAACTCGGCTGCTGTTTGTAACAAGGCAAAGAGATGAGCGGTGGTGGGGGGGGGGGGCAAAAAAAAAGTTGAGGACGAGTGAATGGGCACAAGATTGATTAGTTTGGAAAATGGCCAGCGGGTCAGTTTTTAATAGCTTATGGTGGATTTCCAAGCGTGCTCGAGCGCCGCATATCATCCCAGACTCTACCTTTGTTTTAGCTCGTCCCAAGTTAACGTCGAGGAGGCTGATCTACTGTATCCCCCATTCAGATCAGAAGGTGCTGCATCAAGCTGTCTCTTCTAAAGACGGGACTTTATTGGGCCGTCTAAATCTGTCCTGTACGCGGAGCTGAACAATGAGGCCTGGAGAAAAATGGACGCCACCTGGCAGTTTGAAAGAAGGACAGCCGTTTCCCGCTGTAATCCATTCAGTGTAATCACCTGGGGGGCTTGCTGGAGAAGCCTCACCCACCCCTCCCTCCGCTCCCTAAACACCATTCAGCGGCGACACGGTGATGAAGTGCAGGGTGAGGAGAAAGCCAAGTGTCCCTTTTAGAGATGATCAACTATCATGTTTTTACAACCGCTGCCCCCCCCCCCCATTCATGTCGATGGCTCTTCTGGCTTTTTTTTTTATTTCTTCAGCTGCTTGAGCATGACAACAAACTCTAATACATTTTTCCTTCCTTGTCCCTCCTCTTCCACATACACACATGCTATGCACACAAAATATTTGGTGTCACCTATTCAGGGGAAGAGGCGCTGTAAATCGCATGTCTGCGGGGAGAGATCGAAAGCAATTACCATTAGATGGCGGCTATCGTGAGCCAAGTGTGCATCGGCCTAGCAGCTGACTCTCAATGCTCCCTCTCCACTAACTCTGTGTGCATGCAATTTAACCGGCGGATCAATAGCTAAAGGCAGTTAGTGGCCTTGCAGCACTCCCTTCAACTGAGAGCGCTACGGCATCAGGCAGCGGGCAAATGTCAAAATGTTACACCGTGCCAGACAAAAAAGGAGAAACGGCCACAGAAATTGTTCTTCTGAAACATTATTGACACCCTTTAACTCACATTTCCACCCTGCACACAGCAGCAAAGTCAATTCTCATTTAGGAAGGTGGTGCAGCAGCTGTGGGGACCAGTAGGTGAGGGGGTGGTGGCGACCAGAGGGTCAGCAGGAGCGAGGCTGGAGGGATCAAAAGGATCAGAGGTCAGGGATTGGCCCAAGGTCAAGGTGACAACAGCAGGGTATGAGTGCAGGGAGGCCTTCATCTCCACCGTGGCCTTGGACAGGATCAATACCATTAAAGATTCTGTCTGATCCACCACTCCCCTCCCTCCTGCTGTTTTCAGTCTCACTCCTCCTCCTTTACTTCTCCCCGTACAGTTCTCACTTTCTAAAATATCTCCTGTTTTCACTTCCTTTTTCTTGCCCTCTTTGCTTTTTTCTCTTTTCTTTCTTTCTTTCTTTCTTTCTTTCTTTCTTTCTTTCTTTCTTTCTTTCTTTTTTTTTTTTTTTTTACAGCGGATTCATTTAATCAGCTGCCGCCTCGCTCCCCTTCGTTTGCGCCGTCACTTATGGAGGAGCAGGTCCAATCTTGATACTGACCCCCCGTCTCCCCTCGCACAACCCCTAAACGCACGGCCCCCGCTGAAAAACGGACAGGAGATAACTCGGGCCCCCATATTGTTTGAACAGCATTTTATTAAGCCGAGCGCTCTCTTTAATATTTACATTGGCGCATCGGAGGCTTCAGAAACGCTTTAGGCAATTACACACATGACCAAGTCGATAGCCACAGAAACAGCAAAAAAGCCTTTATCACGCCGCCAGGAGAGTATTGCCAATTCCGCCGCCTAGCCGTTGATGTAGTTTGCATTTCAATTAAAAAAAGGCTGCAATACTGGTCTTTTATTCAAAGTCATTGTCGTAAGAGGGATCCACAAAATGCGGCCAGAATAGAGTATTTTGTGTATGTATGTGTAATAATGCAGGAACATCACACAAGCTGGTGTTTGGAATCACAAAGAAGCAGAGGTGCAGTATTCAAGTGCAAAAGGGATGTACACGGCTGAACGTAGGAATTGTGGAAGAAGGCGACGGAGGCTGATGATGCCGAGTTTGAGATTTTGACGAGGAGTTCATGGCCCCGTGTTACATTGGGATTGTTCTGTAAAAGCATGGGGGTGTTGGTAAATTTTGTTAATTTTCTGGAGAAATTACAGCTGAATTTGGCTCTATTGTTTGTCTCAGAAAGTGAAGCCTTACAGGCAAAAACTAATTTTTTTGTGCAACGGTTAATTTTGAGATTTACGAAATACATTTTTCTCTCCTGTCGTGTTTTATTTTAGATGAACAATTAAAAGACACAAAAGAAAATATACATTTAGACATTTATATTATGCATTTATATAAATGCATACTCAAACACAAGATTTCAAGTTTCACAGCTACAACTACAACTACACTAACTACAACTAATTATTACCTACAACAGCAGTTAATAATTTTACCTGTTTATGTTTATTTCTATTAAACTGGGATTTTTACAGAAATCTCTACTTCACTGTTTTCCAGTCTTACTCATGTTGATATTCAGAGGGGTTTGTTCCTCCCTGTGAAGAAGTTTCAATAATATCTATTGGTTGTGTCGCCCCGAAAAAGTCTGATTTTATTATGTACAGTTAACGCTTTAGTTTAATTAAATGAAAAGGCCAAAACCTGAATCTGAAATCCAAACCAGGCTGGCAAAAGATGGGCAAAAGTCCTAGGCTCCATTTAGATTACACCTACAGCACCTGCTGAGCCATGGAAACCCATGCCACGAAGCTCCCAGCTCACTAACCCCATAGCACTTAAACCTTGATTGTGGATGATCTAAGATGAAAGAAGTCCTATTACAACATCAGTGATTTCAAAGGCAGTTTGTATGGCTAGCTGCTTGATTTTATACACCTGTGGGAACCGGGCTGAAAACACCTACTTATAGTGCTATGGACGTGTATAGTTCATGTGGAAAGTATGAAAAGGTAACACACAAGGACTGAGTGAAGACACAAAGGCTGAATATGAACCAAGGAAAAGGATAATAAGGCACTAGTGAGCTCAATCAGGAAATGACAATGGTGGGGAAAAGAACAAAGACAGGAAGTAAATAAACTTTAAACTTCTGAAATTCATGAAGAAAGAACTCACACCAGCATGAAACATGCTTAGAAATACAACAACACTCATTTGTATGACATTGCTGAAGAAAACACAGAAATCACAAGAAAAGCTTGGAAAGAGTCTTTTTCATTCATAACCCCTGAATTGCACTGACTACAACTTAAAGTTATATCTAAAGCTGCATACTGGCCATTCCCTCCTTTGATTGCGGTGGAAAAGCCACTGAAAAGCAAAACACTTCAACCTAAACACACATTTTCACATCAGCCTCCTCAATTGCAAATCAAAAGCCCGCATCTGCAGTGTAGGTGTGTGCCATTTCCACCGTTCAGTCTCTCCTTGTGCTTTGCATTGTTAGTGGCAGCTGTACTGAAAATGACCCCCTGCATTTGAAAAGCCTCTGCTCGCTGGCGGCCCAAGAAACAAACAGATAAACAATAGCAATAGAGGGGTTTGGCAATCAGGGGATTCTAATAAGGTATATGAGGTTGAGCAAGGAAGCGAGCTTTGCTTTGAAGTGCTCCCAGCCCTATCTCTGTACCCCCCGGTGGTCTTGCCTGCACAAGCGTCCATCAACAGAGAAGCAAGGCAGCGAGTGTGTATGCTTGGAGGATCATAGGTGGCTTTGATAATCACTCACATACTCCTAAAACAAATGCAATTACTAAGTTAATTGTGTTCAAAGTGGAGGCTGGCAGTGGAAGGAGAAGTCAGCAATCATGACTGTGCTGACGGTGCAGCCAGCATGGAGAATAATGGATGCATGCGGGGCAAATGCCGGGGGGGTTGTGGCGGTGGTGGTGTTAGTGGTGGTGGGAGGGGGGTCTGTGATTGCAGAAGGGGCTTAAGGGGTGGAGGGGGCTGAGAGGGGTTTGCGGAAAGGGAGCGAGGGGGTTTGATGAGCGGTCGGGAGTACGGGTGACATGGTGCTGAGAGATGTGGTGCTGAGCGCCACCCGACTTGACCTGCCATTTATCAGAGGATAAACAGCGGGTCACCTGACCAGGAATGCAATGGCGTGATTGGTTGGCGAGGCTATTTAGTATGCAGGTGCCATTGTGCGGTGGGCGCTCGCCACGCACAGACCGCGTCTGCTCCATCACAATGAATTATTGGTCAGAGGAATGATCAATTTGAATCGGCTGCATCCTAAGCCACGGTCAGAGGGAGAGGAAAGGTGAGGAGAAAAGAGGGTCAGAAAGTTGTGCGTTTTTTCTGTTACTCCAGGGTTCACTTCCTCAGCTACTCTCTCTTCTTACTTGGAATTTTTTCTCAATCCAGAGATGGCAAAAATAAGGGAGAGGGAGGGAGGGGATTGGAGGGGTGACAACAGATGTGCTCCCTCCTTCAGAGAGCTGCTTGTTTGATGGTGACAGTGGAGCGTATCATGTAGCCTGAGGTGCTAACAGTAAATATTACAATACCACAAGATGCTCACTGCAAACACCATTTCTTGCTCTCTGCCAGTCAATTTCTCCTTTTTACCCCTGTGGTGCTGCTCTGCTGATGGAACCAAGTCTGAGAGAAATTCAGTCTGTGTGAGTGTCTGTATATACAAATACACACACTCATATATATATATATATATATATATATATATATATATATATATATATATATATATATATATATCTTTGTCTGTGGCATAAGAGTGTACAAGGCCAAATATTCAAACATGAAATTCAACTGTGAGTGTCTTTCTGAGACATTACGAACAACTTAAATCATGATGGAAAAGAAAGTAAATCAACAAGGCACCATCAGCGAGAAAAAATGGCACTTTAAAAGGGCTTTCTGCAGAATAATAGGCGAGCCCGGGATTCATGGGATTGCATTTGGCTTCCTGTGGTGCTGGGGTGTCTTTGGCTCGCTCAGTCATTTCAGACAGAGCAGTGGTGCCGTCCCACCCTGGGCGCTGTACAGATGGGCTCATGTGTGGAGAAATGAGCCGCGAGCAATCATTCTCTCCTTCTCTCTCTTCCCCCCCCTCGGTCTCTCTGTGTTTGTCGACTTCTCCTTGCTTTCTGTTTACCTCTTTCTGCTTCCCCTCCCCTCGCTCCCCTCTGTCTCATGTCTGTCCCTTCATCTTCTCTACCTCTCATTATCACCCCCCCAACCCTTCATGCATCTTTTTCCTCTCTTCTTTTCTCCATCGCTCTTCCTTCCCCTCCCTCTATTCCTACCCCCTTCTTTCCCCCCGTAGTGACTGTGTCCTGGGGCTGCAAAGTCTCGTCTCCCTGCAGTGGCAGTAGGAAGACTCGGCAGGAGGCCCGGCGAAACGAGCTCACCGAGACGCAGGAGCACATCTCAGGCTTGTGCTACCGGAAAATCTACCCGTTCACGCTCTGCCGCGCAGCCAGACGTGCTGATGGAGGCCGTGTGATGGGGAGATGTTGCAGAAGGAGCACATAGCCTCTGCTATTGTTTAGGTTGACACTTTCTTTACAGTAGCTCCAGCACAGTTAAGGTGTATGAACACAGTTAGCATTTCCACCCAAACTGGCCTGTAGTTTCTGTCTTGTCAAAGAGCATTTGAGGCTAGTTTTTTACCCAGTGTTGAGCCTAAACAGTCGTTCTGGATTTATTACAGAGTGTGCTAACCATGTAAAGGTTTTCAACCCAAAGAGGCAAAATAAGATAGTAATTTACAAGGAAATAAGTGTATACTCCACTTGTCAGGCTCATGCTAGCATTTTTGCTGTTTAGCTAACTAAGACTTGGTTCAGGCTATCAGACAGCAACATGTCAATTACTAACCTCTAACACTGTAATCTCAATCTCACTGTGGCTGCAGTTTCTTCCATTTCCCCTTGTCTTCTTTGTGATATAATATTGTGCAGATACTGCAACTGATTGTCAATATGTAAGCTAACCAGGGCTAGCATTAGCAGATGACTTCCCTGCATGGCCCCATCATCCAAATATGTTGACAATCACCAAAACATACACTTTACAAAAATTTGACTCTCACCCTAAAACCTAAACAGATTAACTGGACCACTGTCTTTAGAGTATATTAGCATAACAATACATCTGTAGCTAGCCATACCGTTACAGGTACACAGTTTCATAGGCACATTTTTATGGTGTATCTATCATTGTATGACTGAAGTGCAGCCTTTGAGGTTTATTTCACGAGGTTGTACAATTATTTTTTTTTTGCATATTTAGGAATTTCTACATTTTTTTATTTTATGCAATTCATAAACAGTTGACACAATACTTTTGCAACTTAAAATTAAAGTCTGATTTTAAGTCCCATATTGATTGTTTGATTTAAAATACACTGTGGTAGTGTAGAGAGGGAAAACTAAAAACAACAAATATGTTTTTGTCCAAAAATTATGAACCTGTTTATAATTCACTATAGATATTCACTAACCTTCAAAACCTTGCTGCTTTTTTTATTTTTTCGTTTACATTTGTAATTAAAGAAGCCCTGTATATATATTTTTTATTTTTGAAATGCTTAACCAGAACACGGATTATCATCTGTAAAGGTCAACTGATGAGCTTACCACTAACCTCTAATGCCAATCAATGTTACAAGTCTGATGTCTGGTCTACACTTAATTATGACACCTGGGAAAACGGCTACACTCAACTATTTTTTTAACAGTTGAAAGAATTTGGAATTTTTCACATTCCCAATAGTGATTATATGCTTGTTACATTGTTTGGGGAACAGAAGGAGCATCTGGACCTAGAAATGGCCATTATGTCACACTAAAAAGTAGATAATATTTATCTGACTATATCCATATTAAAGTATATTCATGTGTTGGGTGTTTGCTCAAAGCACTGACAGTTAATTTTTAGCTCCTCTGTGTTTTCTAGCTCTTAGTCAGCACTCAAGTCATCTATGTTTTCTTAATCTTTTCTCAGTATTTGAATATTTGGTCCCTGTTGGTGCCCCCCTCCCCCCGTCTAATGCTGAGGCAGAATTCTTCATTTCTTCTGCCACATCTCCCTCGATGATAAGTTCGGCATCTGAATCAATCGCAGGCAGCAGGAGTTCAGCGAGACGCCAGAGGCCTCCGAGGGTCAGCCAGTTAGAGTTTCACTTGAGGAAATAGGAGCGCTGTCAGCATTCTCCGCTCTCATCCTCCAGCAGGCTGCAGCGGTGTTCCTATCAGGTTCACATGCTTCCTGGTTTAAATTACAAATAGGCTTTGGAGGAAGCGAACAATAAACAGCAAGCCATAAAAGAACAGCGAGGGACAAAAAGGGCTCGTTTGGTTTGATTAAATAATGTATTGATTAGGCAATGTGTAATTAGTATGGTCAGCAAATGTGTGTGGAGGGTGGATTGTTTTAACATAATGATGTGATTCTTGGTTTCCTAAGGTCATTATGGACAGATCAAAGACTCCACCTTTTGTCTTGGTCATGCGCGGTATGGCTGCCTCTCATCATGTTTGTGCGTATTTGTGCTGACTTTGCCAAAGGGGACACACATGCAATTCAACACATGGAATTTCTACACTTGTGAGGACAGTGGGAAACAAATGCAAAGGTTTCTTGCAAACCCTAAGCAGAAGCATCCAAACCAAAGGTTTAAATGCTTGAAACTGTTTGGCTCTTTTTCACCACAAAAATCATGGAACCACTGATTGGTAGGTGCAGCCTGCAGATTCTGTCCACAGTTTTCTTTCCAATGAAATTTTCCCAGCCTACTGTATGTGAAACCAGGTTTTCTAACCTTTGAAATTGTGGGCTGATCCTCAAAAGGCACCAAGTCAGAACTGACTCAAGTACCAGCACCGCATCAGTGGAAGGAAAAGAAGCATGCAGACTGAAGCCAATCACAGTGGTGACAGAGTTAAAGGCAGGGTACACACTGGACACGTCAATAATCTATCACAGGGTATTATTTAAAAGATAATACAGTGGAGTTTGTTTTCTTATTTGAGTGTAGATAGGTGCTTCTATCTGGCTAGATGTTGTTAAAAATACTGCTAAAGGTGAGATACAATAGTTGTTCAGTCTGTTTTCAAAGGCATTTGTGTTGTTCTATATGCTAAAATGTAGAATAGTTATTAGATAACTGGTTAGCTATTTTTGGAAAAACTTTCCATATTTGTTGCACTTACATGTTTCAGATCCTTAAAAAAATATTAATAGTACAAAATAGAAAATCCAAGTTAATACAAAATGCAGTTTTTCATAGATGAAGATTTCCTTTATTATGGGAAGAACGTTATCCAAACCTATCTGGCCCTGTGGTGAAAGTAATTGAACCCCTGTGTTACATCACAAATTAATTGTGATTAAGGATATTTTTTGAAAGCTGAGTTCAGTTTCATGAACCACATCCAGACCTGACAACTGCCGGACCTGCTGAATCAACAAATCACATAAATAGAACCTGTGAAGCAGGCTTAAAGATCTCAAAAAGCAACACGTCATGCCACAATCTAAGGAAACAGCTGAGAAACAGTGTGGAAAAGGGTCTGGAAAGGGTTACAAAACCATTTCAGAGTCTTTGGAGACTACAGTGAACCACAGTGAGAGACATTAGCCACACATGGAGAAAACTTGGAACAGTGGTGAAGCGAGAGGACATCGACGACTCATCCAGGAAGTCACAAAAGAACCACAACATCTAAAGAACTGCAGGCCTCACTTGCCTCAGTTAAGATCACAGTTCATGATTCAACAATAAGACAGAGACTGGGCAAAAATGGCATCCATGGGAGAGCTCAAGGAGAAAACCACTGCTGACCAAAACGATCACAAAGGCTCATCTGACATTTACCAAAAACATCTAGATCAGGGGTGTCAAACTCATTTTCACTGAGGGCCACATGAGCATAATGGTTGCCCTCAAAAGGCCACATGTAACTGTAAAATAGTGTAAATGTAATTCAATGTAACCAAATATAACATAAAATAAATGTAACTACTTCATAACATATTGACAAATGTATTTATTACTCATTCAAGTTACAAATATTACTGTGCATTTAAAAAGAGTTTGCTTGTTGTTCTGTTACTGTAACATACATCTAATCTAATTTGTCAAGTTAAGAAACCCACATTACTCCACTGCTCAACAATCAAACTATTTAAGCAAATAAAGAAAACTATTTAAACAAGTTATGATAATAACTTTGGTCTCGTTTGAGAGGGTCAGAATAACATACGACCATAAATAGCGAGCTACCAAGAAAATGTGACAGATGTAGAATTTTACAAAAGCAAAGGCTGCCCACAGCCTTCAGGAGTAAACATTTGTCTGCATAAACCTGTAAACAACAAAAACATTATTGCACATAAAGTAGTATAATATGACTCAAAATAACAAATAAACATTGTCTCAGCTCACAACTAAGAGTTCAAAATGACATGCTGCCTGTCCTTGAACACATCAAGTGGATCCGCTCTCCACCAACCTTATCCATTGATCATGTTCTGAAAACAACAAACACAAAACAACATGTAAGTACTGTCATTAAATTGCACTTGGTTGCAATACATTTTATTATATTTTAAATAGGGTTTTTAAAGTTACTTACCTATGTGTTTTCTGGCCTTATGTCTGACACTGTTTTCCTTTGGTCAGCGTGTCAATGTCTGGTTTTAGTTCTTGTGCTGTTGCAATCCGCAAAACAGCGTGGAGGTTGTCACCAGTGATGCGTGACCTGTGCTTGGTTTTGTTCAGATTCATTGTTGAAAACATCTGTTCGCACAAATAGGTGCTCCCAAACATGGACAAAACACGGGCAGCATGAAGTCGAAGCTGTGGCATTACAGCAGGGGACAGTAGATGGTAAAAGTCCACGACTGCAGCATCCTGGAACTTTGCTTTCAGGCCGCTGTCGCCTTGAAGCTCGATTAGCTCGAGCTGAAGGTGATGGGGGGGGCTTTGCTGACATCAGTGGTGAAAGGACTGGTAAAGATGGCAAAGCCTGAGTGTTGTGCTCTGAAGTCCGAGAAGCACCGATCAAACTCATTCATTAACCGGCTGAGTTTTGTAGCCAAACGAGCACATGAAAAAACAGAGATGAGATCCTCTGACAAACAGAAAAGTGGACAAGATTGCCCTGTTCCACTCGGCACTTCCATAGATCCAGTTTATGCTGGAAACATGTGATCATATCGGACATCTGTGTGATGACTTGTTTGCGTCCCTGCAGCTTCAGATTCAGTTGCGCGAGATGCTCAGTTATGTCACATAAGATGGCAAAATCACACAGCCAGTTTGGATCTGACAGTTCAGACAGGAGTGTTCCTTTATTCTGCATGAAAAGAGCAATGTCCTCCCTAAGCTCAAAAAAGTCGTTCGAGGACTTTGCTCCTACTCAGCCACCTCACTTCTGAATGAAATTTACGGTTTTCATGACCGTGTTCATTACATGATTCATCTCCAGCACCTTTCCGCACAAAGCTTCTTGATGGGTAATGCAGTGATACATTATCAGTGGTGTGTGACAGTTACTTTTTAGCAACCAGTCCTGCTTTTCCCCCACACATAGCAGGAGCGCCATCTGTAGTTAACGACACCAACTTTTCCCAGGGCAATCCAGTTTTACTTATGGATTTCTCCACCGCATTATAAATGTCCCGTCCCGTTGTGGTCCCATGCATGGCAGCTACATCCAAGAGCTCCTCGGTGACAGAGAGGTCCGGCTTAACGCCTCTAATAAAAATGGATAGCTGCGCCGTATCCGTGTTGTCTGTGCTTTCATCAACAGCTAATGAGAAAGCTGTGTAACTGCGAGACTCTTCATTTAGCTGTGTTGAAAGGTTCCCTGCTAGCTCTGTGACTCGGTCAGTGATGGTGTTTCTTGACAAACTGACATTTTGAAAAGTCTGTATCTGGTCGGGGCACACCTGCACACACACCTTCAGCATGCACTGCTTCAAAAACGTTCCCTCCGAAAAACATTTTAAGCGTGGGCGATTTCTTCAACCACAAGCTAGCTCTCACTGCCATATCATTTTTGGCTTTGGCTTTTGTGAACACATTCTGCTGCCATCACAGTTTGTTTTTTAATTCTTTGACTTTTTGTTGTTTTTCTTGAAGGCTAACTTTGGCATACTTGGCTCCGTGTTTGGTGTCAAAATGCCAACGTATATTGTACTCTTTGACTACCGACAATGCCTCATGACACAAAAGACATACTGGTTTTTCTCCTTGAAGCATAAACATGTATTCACCTTCCCATCTTTCTTGAAACAGCCTTCCATCTGCATCAATCTTTCTCTTCCTGGACATTTTGGGATCATTTGTGGATAGCTATTATCACTTGTCGCATTAATTAAACACGGAAATGGATAAACTGCGACCTAATGGCGGAATACTGTCACTGCACTGGTAACACAATCGACATATTGACATAGACTATTATAGACATATTATAAGACACATTAACCACTCGTCTTGAGTTTGACACATGTGATCTTGATGATCCCCAAGAAAATATTCTGTGAACTGACGAGACAAAAGCTGAACTTTCTGGAAGGTTTAAGTTCCGTTACATCTGACATAAAACTAACAGCATTTCATAAAAAGAACATCACAGCAACAGTCAAACATGGTGGCGGTAGTGTGATGGGGCTGCTTTGCTGTTTCAGGACGACTTGCTGTAACTGATGGAACCACGAATTCTGCTCTCTAGCAGAAAAACCTGAAGGAGGATGTCCGACCATCAGTTCATGGCCTGAAGCTCAAGAGCACTTAGGTTATACAGCAAGTTTATCTTTGAAACATGTAACCTCTTGGTACCAAAAATCTCATCACTTGCCTTCAGATTCAGTACGCAGATGAGTTACATAAACTGGTGTCTGAGATGTAGACTTACTTACTTACTGATGGATTAAGCTGAAGTTAATTTTAACCTTAAGCTGTTACATGTATTAAAAGTGGTGTAAATGCATTTGACGGACAGTTTTGGTGCATTTTATAAAGGACACTGAGGGGATACAGCTGACTGCTTTAACCCAGCGAGTTTTCTGCTAATAAGTAGGACAAAACTGGGACTCAGCCCAGTTAGTAACTGAATTATAATTGCATGTAAAGCATGCCAAACATTTTCTGTATGCCACACATGAAATTACAAAACTAAATAGCCAACAGAAAAGAAAGCAATGAGTGACATTGTTCCTATATGTCCAATGAATTCAGGTTTCTCCAAGTTTCTAGCTAACTTTTCTGAGGTTGTCTGACAAAACTGACAGCAGAGTGTAAAGATCAGAAGATGAGAAAGTAGAACAGCCTAAACTTGCCTTGCTTTCCAAAAAAAAAAAATGTCCTCACTTTTCAGGTTCTAACTCTCTAACTGGCTCTCACAAAGACACAAACACACCCACACAGTCACACACGTACGGCGCTGAGCGACTTCTTGGTCTCATTTCTCCACTTCGCTTTATAATTCACACCCTCTTACCCTTCAGCGTACAAGACCATCACCTTGTTCACTTTTATTTCAAACTGCAGCCCTTGTACACGTTACAATTCGCCTCTCCCATTCTGCTGCTCACAGCTGTCTCGCTGTATTACGCTGTGTTGTAGGCCTGTCCTAACCCGGGGTGTCTTATCGTCTCTGCTTATAGTCTTTTCGTCAGTTTTCTACTAATTCTAGCCAATTTTCAGTTAGGTGCTATGAAAGCCTGATATAGTGTATGAGAGAAGAGAAGCTGGTGAAGGTTTGGGCTACAGTTTGTCCTTCTCCCTCACACTCCCCCACCCCCATCTTCCCCTATCTGGAAAATTCAATAGACTAACCTTAAGAATTTAATTGATGCTGCCAACGGGATTACAAAAGGGCCGGCCGGCACAGGCCGGGGACAGCTGATTAGCAGCAGGGGTAATTGTTAATTGATTGATGTATCTCCTTACCTCTCTCGCTCTATGGGTCTTTTAAAGAGTGTTTTGTTTGCCACAGTGGCAGCGCCAGTGCAGCCGAACATGGCATTACCATACATCTTGGCTTTTTTCCCCCTCCTCTTCCGTCTTTTAAAAACTACAGCCTCCTGGATATCTTTGTGTGCTGAGACAAAAGGCGGCTAAATATGCTGGGTTTAAGGTCACTGATAAGTGCGTAAAGGGCAGTGATTCCCATTTGGAGCTGACAAAGGCAACTGACAACCTGCAGCTATGTATGGTAGGTATTGGAGCGCAGCTCCAAAATCTCTTTCCTGCTGTGTTTTATTTAGTGATCTGATTTTTTGCTAACCTATGCTTTCTATTTTCAGAAATTAGCTCAGCCAAGATAAAAGCCTGGTGATTCTAATGATTCTGGGGAGAAAAAAACAGGAGGTATGTAATAGCAAATAAGACAGAAAGAAACCAAGAGGAACACAGCGAGAGATTTGGATGTGTGTGAGCGTGAAGTGATGCTTTTGGGGTAACACAATCCTTCGCGGGTTCAGCAAACAGAAACAATCTGTCCATTATGCCGTCTTTTCTCTGACAACAAGGCTCTTTTTCATTCTGATCCCTCTCAGTGTGAAAACCCCAGGCTGTGACTGTCCGATCGGCGACTCCGAAAGCTTCCGCTGCAGCTATTTCTGCTCACCCTTGTCCAAGCCAACACCAAAGCGACTGCCAAGCGTTCCCCCCCCCACCGCCCCAGCTTTGGCACAGCAACGGGCTGACCATCAAGCAATTACACGGGAACTTGGCAATCGGGAGGAAATCCAGTCATTAAAAGGGCTTAACACTGGCAGAGGGTCTCGTTGGTGGCGAGCCGAAGCGCCCGCTGCTCCCCGTGCTGAATGGGACCACTGGGTGTGGGGGGGACTTGTAAGGGGGGAGGTGGGGGTTTCATATACCAAAGATTTGGCAGGGACTGACTGGGTTTGTGTCATTGTGTACATGAACACGCATCTGTTCACAAACACACAGTCTCTGCATCTTAGGCCAGATGTTCTCATTCATAGAGCAGGCTTCCACAGCAGGATACTATGTCATTGCTTTAGGGTAAAAGCCTTGTACTTCTAAAATGTCAACTTTTCAGCAACTCTGAGAAGCAGCCTCAGTTTTAGCGTGATGACAGTGTGTTTTCCACGTTCCCTGATTGGCTTTGAAGCCGTTTCATAAGCCAGAGACTGTTAGAGACGTTTCTCAACCCACAGCAAAGCTTTTCAGCCAAGGTGAGAACATAAAAACTTGACAGAATTGCAGCTGTGAGGTTGTTGCACTATGACAGTGGTGATGTGAAGGCAAGCGCCGCATCCATGACCAAGGTTACAGGCTATCGACTGCAGCAGACATAAACAGCATTGGATTAGAGGCACTGGTTGAAGTTTCAACACATTGATTTGGCTTTTCATCAAGGCTTCTGGACCAAAGGCAAGGCCAGCATACTGTGGTTTGGCACCAGACAAGCATGTTTGGTATGCATAGTATGGCGAATGTACAGTATTCAGTGAAATATTAATTAGTTAAACCAATAAAGCACTGCATATATATTTTTCACAAAGCTGATTTGCATATTATTTAGAGCCCTGACAGCTGTTCCTGCATATTGAAAATATATCCATCCATATTCTCTATCTTTTGTCCAATTGACAATATTGCAGCATTTCATCTCAAGCCAAATCTGGCAGCCATGGCTGCTTGCAGCCCAATTTATTTCCCACATTGCTAACAAGGAACATTAAACTTTCAGAAACTTTAGGCCTTCAGATAACAGAGGGAAATCAGTTGAGTTTACACAGCTGAATCTCATCCACCTTAATAATGAACTTGTTCTTTTTTAACACTGACAGCCACAAAAGTATGCATCCCCTGAATTTACAGCCAACGATTAAAATTTGTCAAATTATATGTTGATTAATATACAGGGAGTGCAGAATTATTAGGCAAATGAGTATTTTGTCCACATCATCCTCTTCATGCATGTTGTCTTACTCCAAGCTGTATAGGCTCGAAAGCCTACTACCAATTAAGCATATTAGGTGATGTGCATCTCTGTAATGAGAAGGGGTGTGGTCTAATGACATCAACACCCTATATCAGGTGTGCATAATTATTAGGCAACTTCCTTTCCTTTGGCAAAATGGGTCAAAAGAAGGACTTGACAGGCTCAGAAAAGTCAAAAATAGTGAGATATCTTGCAGAGGGATGCAGCAGTCTCAAAATTGCAAAGCTTCTGAAGCGTGATCATCGAACAATCAAGCGTTTCATTCAAATTAGTCAACAGGGTCGCAAGAAGCGTGTGGAAAAACCAAGGCGCAAAATAACTGCCCATGAACTGAGAAAAGTCAAGCGTGCAGTTGCCAAGATGCCACTTGCCACCAGTTTGGCCATATTTCAGAGCTGCAACATCACTGGAGTGCCCAAAAGCACAAGGTGTGCAATACTCAGAGACATGGCCAAGGTAAGAAAGGCTGAAAGACGACCACCACTGAACAAGACACACAAGCTGAAACGTCAAGACTGGGCCAAGAAATATCTCAAGACTGATTTTTCTAAGGTTTTGTGGACTGATGAAATGAGAGTGAGTCTTGATGGGCCAGATGGATGGGCCCGTGGCTGGATTGGTAAAGGCAGAGAGCTCCAGTCTGACTCAGACGCCAGCAAGGTGGAGGTGGAGTACTGGTTTGGGCTGGTATCATCAAAGATGAGCTTGTGGGGCCTTTTCGGGTTGAGGATGGAGTCAAGCTCAACTCCCAGTCCTACTGCCAGTTTCTGGAAGACACCTCCTTCAAGCAGTGGTACAGGAAGAAGTCTGCATCCTTCAAGAAAACCATGATTTTCATGCAGGACAATGCTCCATCACACGCGTCCAAGTACTCCACAGCGTGGCTGGCAAGAAAGGGTATAAAAGAAGAAAAACTAATGACATGGCCACCATGTTCACCTGATCTGAACCCCATTGAGAACCTGTGGTCCATCATCAAATGTGAGATTTACAAGGAGGGAAAACAGTACACCTCTCTGAACAGTGTCTGGGAGGCTGTGGTTGCTGCTGCACGCAATGTTGATGGTGAACAGATCAAAACACTGACAGAATCCATGGATGGCAGGCTTTTGAGTGTCCTTGCAAAGAAAGGTGGCTATATTGGTCGCTGATTTGTTTTTGTTTTTGTTTTTGAATGTCAGAAATGTATATTTGTGAATGTGGAGATGTTATATTGGTTTCACTGGTAAAAATAAATAATTGAAATGGGTATATATTTGTTTTTTGCTAAGTTGCCTAATAATTATGCACAGTAATAGTCACCTGCACACACATATATCCCCCTAAAATAGCTAAAACTAAAAGCAAACTAAAAACTACTTCCAAAAACATTCAGCTTTGATATTAATGAGTTTTTTGGGTTCATTGAGAACATGGTTGTTGTTCAATAATAAAATCATTCCTCAAAAATACAACTTGCCTAATAATTCTGCACTCCCTGTATGTTGGTTTATAATGACACATCTGGTTGACCTTAAAAGATAAGACGAGAAGTTTGTATTCTGTATGGTGCTTAATAAGATTCAAAGTTCAAAGAGGAAACAAGAAGCAATGCGAGAGTACAAACCTTCACCAGGCAGCTCAATGTCTTTTTATTTACTTTTAAGGGAATAATATTGTATTATGTTTACATTCATTTATTTTTCTTTAAATGCAGTAAGAGTCAGATAAGGTTAGCATGACAGATGTTTACTTTGATTACAAAAACTTTATGTAGGAGTAGGTATTAAGTAATTGTAACGAACTGGACATGAATAACTTGAGTTTATTATATAATATTATACTACAGTATATTTTTAAGTAGCTAGGCAACTCATTCTTTTTCTCTTTACAGCACTTTCTTTGAAATAAAAAACAGATGCAGAATGCAGATGTGAAATTTAAAAGTGAGGTCAGAGGTCAAGCATGACACGATATATGGATGCAAACTATGACGTGACATTTAGAATCCACATAAACCAATGTGTCATTCACTAAATGTTGCAAATAATAATAACCAAAGGCAGTAGAATTTTAAGCATTATTTTAAAAATAAGCTGCCAGCAGAAACAGTCGCAGTAAGAAACATGTATTTAAATGGCGCTATCGATCAATCAGTGAAATGTAGTATAATATTTGAAACCTTTATATGGGACATCACCCTTGTAAGAATCACAGTTTTTAAGTTATAGGACACTTTTTGACCAATAAATCATTAAGTTCACCTTGAAGACCTCTGTGGATGTGACCCAAATTTTAACAGATTGTTAACATGACCCCACTCTGCACCCCTACAAAGTTTTATTAGAATTCATTTAAAACTTTTTGAGCTATCGTGTTTATGGACAGAATGACACATAACTTAAAAACGTAACATCCAAACTAAATTTAAACTTACACTGTAAATAAATATTACTAAGCAATTAAAAAACAAATTTAAAGTCTGACTTACCAATACGCCAGTTTACATGCTTGTGACACCTAATTGTGGCTGAAGTACCTCAGAGGCATTGCGTTGATTATCTTTGGCCAAATATATTTTTACACCAAGAAACATCAAATTGAAAACAAAATGTATTGATGCTCACTCCTTGTCTTAATGCTGGCATATTTCCCTGCATTTTTATGTGTCATGACATTTAAAAAAGAGATGCCACAGACAAAGCTATGTTGTCTTTTTTTACTAAGACTTCTGCACATAAAGCTTTAACAAGTATATCTTAGTAATAAAAGGAAGCTCTGTAACGTGTTTTCTGTTAATATCAGTGGAAATGGAAATTTTGTCAATAGCTCATCATCAAAAGTCACAACCCTCTAAAGCAACTGTCAATGACTGCTCTGCGGACATGATTGTCCATCGCTCCGTGCCGAGGCCTTGGGAAGTGCACTCCACGTTGAACTGCCATTGAACTCCTCACAATTAGTTTCAATATTTTCTCTTTCTTTCCAGCAGAGGCTCTGAGCAGCGAGCTGAGCACATTTCAGATGAAGGTATCCCTTAGAGATATTTAAACTCCCTACGTGCCGGCGCTGCCTCCGGGAGTGTGGTTGGGATGGTTATTAATGCATTATTTACACATGCTTCCTGCTGTCTCCTATTGTGGCTTGGCTTGATTAAAAGGGATATTGCTAAGGAGGCACTTTTTGCACACTGTGATAGGAGAAAGAGAAGTTACTTTGTTATGAAGGACTTTTCTTTGTTCTTTTTTTTTTTTTTTTTTAAGTACTGCAGGTTTTGTGGGCTCCTCAGATTAGACTAAAGAGGATCTGAAATGGACTCTTGTATTAGAAACGAGCACTTCCAGGTCTTAATAGAGATCTCTAAATCTCTCTATTTCAGAAAGAATCAATCTTCAAGATAGAAATCATACCTGAGGTAAGGCAAGTTTCCCTATTTCAGGTCAAAATGACATGACATGAAATAAACATGTATTTGGTTTGCTTGCACCAGTTAGCTAAAAAACACCCTAAATAGAAAACTGATGTTAGCCCAAAGAACATAACTAGGTATTGGCTTCTTAAGAGTGACCTCTAACCTGAATATAAAGGAAGAACACACTTAATGTGAATTGATCCATTGTTTTGGGCCTATTTCTGGGCTTTAATACTCAGTGCTTGTCACGGTCCAGGGTCTCCTGACCCAGCGTTTTTAGTTCTTTGTGATTTTTGTATTATTGTACTTGTGTGTGATTTATTCTATGGCTTCTAGTTTTGATCCCTTGCCCTTCATGTCTCTCTGTGTCCCCTCTGTTCTGTGTAATTGTGTGTCTTTGCATGTTTGAGTTTCTTGTTTTCTGTCACTCTGCATTGTGCATTGTGTTCTCATGGTTGGTCTTTTGTTACTCCCTCTAGTCTAGTCTCTTGTGTTCCAAGCTGAGTATTTCCCTGTGTATTTTGGTTCTTAGACCTCTGCCTTATGGTTTATGTCTCTGTGTTTCTTAGTTGCTGTCTCCACTGTGTCAAGTTCGCGTCTCTGTGTGATACTTCCTGTTTTACTTTGATGGTCCGTGTCTTATGTGAATGTGTCCTGCTTTGCTTGTCTCGTCAGTCCTGATTTCTCCCAGCTGTGCCCTCCTTCTGTGTCTCATTCCCCTCGTTACTTCCCAGTGTATTTTAACCCTGTGTTTCTCTGAGTCAGTGTTGTGTTGTCCCTCATGCTGTGTGGATCTCCCTGTGAGTTCTTAGTTTGTTGTTTCCCAGTTTAGTTTGTATGTTTGTCTTACCAGCAAATAAAGCTGTGATTTTTGAGTTCATCCCCTGAGTCCGTCAGCCTTGCATTTTGGGTCCAACTCCTGCCTGCCGCACAGCGATTCATGACAGTGCTAGCTTGTTTTTCTGGAGCCAGAAGTGATCATGTTTAGACAAGATGGCGCTATGCTGTCGGCTAATGTTAGCTACCTTGGTTTACAAAGTGCATCTATAAACTGTATGGGCACGGATAGTTGCTAAAAAGAAAGCACTATAATTTCCTTTACCAGAACTAGAGCAAATCCCAAAGGCTCTAATACCACAAACAAGTTGAAAGGGTCCAACTCTTCACTCATAATAGACAGCTATTAGCTTTACATAAAGAACGGAGGCATTTTTTCATTCCATATCAAGAGTTGATCGACAATATCTATAAATGTATTAAAACTGGGCATTTTAAAATATAAATATACCCTTACAGAAGGTGTTGCCCTATATCCTAAGCTGCCAAAGGCCTAATGCGTGTGGAATGTATGCTCTTCATCTATAATTATCTCGACGTTTCTAATAGGCCTTCAGTGTTTTACAGGCTTTCTTTAATTAGAACATTGCCTTCTAGTGTGATGACAAAGGATGAAACGAGGCCTCGTCGTCCCCCAATAATAATTCCCCAGCTAAATAAATAAAGTCCTCCTTATATTGGACGGTCATGGAGGACCATGTTTTAGTGGTATTCTAATTGAAATACATGATTCAGACAGCTTGTTTCTGCACTTACTCGCAATGAACCATATCTGATTCGTCATTAAGTAATTATGAATGCTAATGCAAATAAAGCACCTTTCAAACGGAGCTCTCCCTCTCGCTCTCCCCCCGCTGTATCTCTCCTTACAAGGAAATTAATCACTCGCTCCTCGACGGAGGGGAAGACGACGAAGCAAGGCAGCCAGCTGCAGGACGGTCACTTCACTCCCTTTCTGTCGAGATATGAAAGAGAGGAGAGACATTAATGATGTCTTGGGGATTCCACCAGGGAAAGTGAAAGGACTCTGAGGGAAAATGAGAGCACTACTCGTTTCTTTTTTTTTTTTCTTTCCCTGTTCCTTGTTGCTTTAATAAAGCAAGGAAAGGAATGAGAGAGTGAGAAGGGGGGAGAGTCACTTAGAAGTCGCCCATAAAGCACAAGCCGGAGCATTTTGCAGCAATTACAGACAGATTGGGGATTTAGATATTAGTGCCCGGTGGTCCATTAGCTGGTAATTTGCCTGTCTTTTTTTCTCCACTCTCAGCAGAGGAGTGTTCATGCTAAGATCTCTACCACTCTAATCCTGTAAATAATAGCTGCATGGAAGCGAGAGGGGAGAGCAGGTCTCTGATCGCTGAGTGACACTGAAGATAGCTGAGTGGAAGGTTAGAAGGATGGGTTCGTGGCAAATGTGCACAGTTAAAAGTAGTATCTCCAGACATGAGCACAATGATAAAATAACTGTGACAACATGGGCTAATTGCTTGGAATAAGAAAGCTCGTGTTTCGGCATTCGCATTCTTCAGAAACTTCGTTGCCTTCAAGCACCGAATGCAAAGTTCTTTGCTGTTTTCATTGACTGAAGAAGATGAGCATGTTGGACGTGATTCCCACATTTGATTCAGCACGTGTTCTGATAAGAATCCCAGAAAACATCCTTTCAATATAGAGAAAATAGTCAATATTAGACCACTCTGTAAAACCCTGAATCACTTTTACTTGCTAACTATCTGTTTGCACTCTTTCATTCTAGAGGAGGGATGTCAAATTCATTGGGACCAGTGAGACTTTCCTTTCAGTCACTGTAAAGAAGTTTAACCACATATTTAATCCCTGAGATATCTTAATGTAGAAAAAAAAGTCATTTTAACAGTTTGTCTCAGTTTTTCTACGTGATAAAGAAATCCTGCCGTAGTAAATGAAAGAAATCTGTGAGCACGACTCTTTGGGCTTAAATTGGAAGGAATAAATGTGGTTGGTCATTGGTCCTCCTTCACATTTTACAAAACTGTCCAGTGGCCCAGACTGGAGTCTTTGCCGGCCGATACTGGTCCCCAGGCCTTATGTTTGACACCCCTGTGAAACCACGGTTGAAGTTATGGATCTGTTGAGTTATGCGTTTACTAATTACCAAAACATGTCTGGACACAAACTCAATCCGTTCGTGCACCTCCACAAGCCTGACTTCTTTACTCTGCCTTGTTTACACAATACCCACTGCACTGCTCTGGCACTGAGCCGGGCATGTTGTCTAATAGCCACAGTTTGTACAAAGTGAATTCAATTATACAAAATGTTTTGCGAAACTGTATCCAAGTTTTTGATGCCCTGCTGCTCTGTGGCACCAAGAACAGATCTGCCTGCTTTGATGGTGAGGATTAAAAGATGAAGATTTAGTTTCAGCAGTTCTCAAACAACAGCTAACTCTTTATGTTTAGTGTTGTAAAGAAATTTAGAATATTACCAGATATTTTTAACTCTGTTTAGTACAGGAATTACAGTACTGTGCAAAAATCTTGAGCCATCAATCATCTGTTTGTATTTTGTTTTCAAAACTTTTATTTTTATTTTCATGAAAGGAGCAAGACTGTGTCCTGCAAAGAAACAACTGTATTATGCTGCTAACACAACTTTGGCTCTTTTGCAAGCATCTGCACAGACAGCGTGCTAACACGGCTCTAATGAAGAGCCCAGAGAGACGTTAAAGCTGAGCGAATGCCGACCCCATCTCAGCAGCTATGGCTGCTGAGCTTCAACAGGTAACAACCCCAGTGATGAGCAGTCAGGCTTGTAGCATTGAAGTGTGGAAACCACTTTGAAGTCTTTTTTGGCTGGTTTTCAACTACTTTGTGCTGTTGGATTTTTATTCACATTTAAACATGAAAGATCGTATGTGTGTCCTCACTAGGACAGCGATTTTTGTTCATGTGTGGGACTGTTTACAATATTAACTTGTAATTAAGTCACAATGCATTTCAGGTTAAAAGCAATGTAACGAGAAGTGTCACAAATTCCTTATTTTAGTGGCTAGTGATGTTATTAATTGCTTTTAGGAAAATTAATGAGTAATGTGTGATATATACTTTATTTTTTTAGTAAAAACTGATGAAAAGTGATGAAATTATCAAAGTATTGTTAGATTTTGAGCCAACACACAATACCATCTGGAAAGCATGTGATTCATTTTCCAGCATGACAATGATCCCACACACACTGCCAATGCAGTAAAATCATACCTGGATAGAAAAACATAAAGTGGAACACTATCAGTCATGGATTGGCATCCACAGAGCCCGGACCTCAACATCATTGAACATTATTGTCTCTTATTTTTTGTGACATAAAAGCAATTTACATTTTTCTTGCCTTTTGTTGTTTATATATTTTTTTTATCCGGTTCCTGAAGTCTGTTACTGCTGCTAAGACCAATTTTTCTTGACTTTATTGTAGTGTACACCAATTTAGCCAATTTCCACAGCATAGGTCAAGCACACATAATTAAACTCATTTCTCAAATTAATTTAAAGTGCAATAGTTCCCAAAAGAACTGCAGTTACAATAAGAGCATAAATGAATACTCAAAGAAATATTACACAGCCAGTATGAAGAGATCCAAAAAGAGTCTCGATGTAAATCGCTACCATAGAACAACCGTAATTGGCTTGTCCACAAAGCTTGTTATGAGCCGCTGTGGGCAGTGTATTGAAAGGGGATGGTAGGTAGTCCCTGTGGCCTGGCCCTGGGATGCTCAAGCTTGGGGTGACATTAATCACGGTCCCCACTTTATCGATTGCCTGGATAATGGTTCCGCTTATCACCTCACTGGTTTCTAAAGGGGCAAAAGCCAGAACTATTCAGGGACATCCTCGCTATTTTTCTATTTTTTTTCTCTTCCTGTTTTGATTATTAAGATTAGTGCATTCAGGATTATTGTCATCAATGTCATCATCATTAGTGCTACAGAGTCCAATTCATATTATAAACAAATTAATAAAACCCAAGAGCACAGTGGACACTTATTAAAAAACATTTTTCCCGTGTTTACATACTGGATCTGTTGCGTTAGGTGCTTACTATATCAGCAGTGGCATAAAGAGTACCCATCCATCTTTCACGTCTCCTCCTCTTTTCTCACCTCTAATCTGTGCTCTCTCATCTCTCTTTGCAAGAGGAAGAAGGTTAGCCGAAATCTCCACAGATCAATTAGGAAAAGGGACCTGCCCTTCAGAGCGAGGGAGGGGCAGGGAGAAGGAGTAAATGACGAGAGTACGAGTGAGGCAGAGGAGCAGGAGAGGTGACAAAGGGAGGGAAGAGGAGGGGCAAAGGGAGGGAGAAGAGAACGGAGAAGATGAGGGTTGCAGGACTGGAATGGGTGAAGGGAGAAGAGGAAGGCGTGACATATGAATATCAGCACAGCACCCCGCAGTGGCGCCAACTCGCCAATCTCACTAATAAGTCAGCCACTAGTTGGCCACTTTCCTGGTCTCCCCTCGGCTCTGTGCCCTAATAGGCCGTCTCTATGGGATGAGAGGCATCCACGCTATTAGTATCTGTCAATCTGGCTGAAAGAGCCGAACTCTGGGGACCTTCTGGATCAGTGGCCCTCTTGGGTGGACTTGGCATCCCTTCTTAAGCCACAGGAGGGATGGCCCCTAGAAGCTGTAAAACCTAAAACTCTAATCTTGGAGGATCTGGGGTTCAAGACGTAGAGAAGAGAAGAAGCAAGGCAAGAAAGGATGGAGGCTGGCGAGGATACTGACAAGAATGCTCCTAATGAACCTCTGCTGATTCCTTTCAACAACAAACACACTGAAAAGAAAAAGCCTGTGCATCTTTTCTAATTCAAAGGATTCAAACGTTTCAAAATTTGGGAACTTGAATCCAGTGTGTGGGTAATACACATAATATAGGTGAAGTCAGGTTTACAGATAAATTAAATACTGATGTTAAAATTTCCCCATAAAAAGCTTCTTAGCTGAATTTGGACTGATGGTGGACAAAACTCCAGATCAAAGAATAAAAGCCCATCCGAGACATCTCGAATTCTACTTCATGTGAAAAAATCCCATTTGAATTTTGGAATTTATGCACATGCAAAATTACAGGTGAAACTGATCTTTGCACGTGTGATTTCTGAGAAGTCTCAAGGGAAATGAAAACCATACTTTTTATGAAACCCATTTTCTTACCAGGGCGTCAAATACTGCTGCTCTGTCAGACACTGCTGGAGTCACGGGGATATGCACAGTGTCCTTTGGCACTGGTACAGTGACATGATCTGGGATCATAATGTCGCTCTTTTAAAAAGCAAGAAAGTCTAAATTGGGAGGCTGAAGAGGTGCTGGTCACAGGTTTAGGCACTAAAAGCTACTCGAATCGGGTCAGGACAAGATCATATTTTAGGGTAAATTCACTCCTTCAAAAACTTAACCTTAACATTTTCATCAAGGAGCTGAATACAGCTGTTCTTCCTGATTGTGCTGGTGGCGATTACTGTGGTTGGAAAAAGACTTCCAGTCTTATAGAAGTCTGATTCAAATAAACAGTGAAATGTTAAATTAATTAAACTGTTATAATTTCAGGACCATGGACAGCGTGCAAGGTTTTAAACTGTTTTTAATGGCGGATCTACACAAATTCAGGTATTTCAATAGATCACAGATAAAAGCACACAGATAATTAAGGCAACTAAATTCTTTTAGTTAACTAAATATTTTATAGTGGACTACATCTAAAGTTTTCAGAAGAAACAGAGAGTTAGTTGTGCTATTTCGTGTACGTGTCTCACCTTGCTGCACAATTTGCACTTCCAAACTTTCGTTGTCTTTCTACACAACTTAATTAATTCTGATTGGATCTCATCTCCCAGGAATATTTTAATCTCTTTTTTTCTTCGTTAACGAAGTCGTCACTAAATTTAATCGTAGTTTGTGTCCTTGCGCATCAGTTTTTAATTACTTATCATCTTTTTATTGAAAGAAAAAACAGGAAAACTATGAAGAAAATTATTGGTCAATCAAAAACTTAAAAACTCAATGAAAACTGCATTTTTTTTTTAAGACTAAACAAATCCGGCAAAGAAAAATTGTAGTGTTACTCTTAAAACCACCAGTTGCTGTTACAGATAAAAAGTTTTTTCAGTCGGGTATTTTAATAATTCATTTCAACGCCTTGAAGGGATAAAAAAACGCTACAGCTAGTGTCGAAATATCATCGCATACATTCTGCACTGGTGTCAGTTACTAAAGCCTGTTTCCATTATACCAACTGTGTCTGCCAGACTGCAAAGCTAGGCCTACATTTAACGTACACGTGTTTTCGCTTTATTCAAACGCTTATAGCTGGTATTAAACTACTTGTAGCTGAACACCACCTTAGTTTGCGAACTTGGGCCAAATTGCACGGCTATTGAAATGAAATGACTCCGCCTCTTTTTGGAAAACAACTTTTGTAAATCAAACGTAAAACTGACCATTATCTGTACTATAAAACCACACATTTATTATGTGTGTGAAGGTTCTCAGTCACACATTTATTAGCTAACAAGCTGCCAATCACAAGTCATTAGCTAATGAGAGTGTGGTTTCACAGTCAGACCCACTGATCCTCATTGAGGGAAAATGTTTCTCTCTAAGCTTCAGAAACCAGTAACTGACACAGTGGTAGCTACATCCATCTTTTAAATGTCTTTGGTTGCTGTTTAGCATTGTCACCTTTAAATGATATCGGCTGCCAGGAGATAATGGTCCTGGGTGAATTAATCCCTGAGTCTGTCATTAGACCAGGGGTGGGCAATAATTGCCCCAAGGGGCCACATGGGAACCTGTGACTGTTCTAAGGGGGGACACCAATGTAACTCTGCTCACAGTTAATTTTATCTCTTTATAAACTGTTACTGCTAAAAGTTGATGCTACAGTTAGCCCTAACTGTGGCCCTAATTGATCACGCCTGCACTAGACCATGGTTTGTAGGCTTTACTCACTGATTTGTACTCACTTGTTGGTTCAGGCCCCAAAAATTACTTGGCTATGTTTAGTAAAAGATCACAGTTTGGGTCAAATGCACAGCATTAACCAATGAGTTCTCACATCTGGGTGTTAAATACTGCTGTTTAGTGAAATAGAGGTGGTGTCTCTACATTGGTGTTTTGTAGAAAGTTTAAAGGGTCGTGGTAGCAGATGTTCTAAGTTTTTCAGCCAGGAGAATGTGTTTTATTTGGGATGTTGATGTTTTGCACTTTGTTTCACTTGGTTTTTGTCACTAATGACTCTCAGTTTGGTTAGGTTAAAACACCCCCAACTAAAAGTTAAACCTGCAAACTGAAAAATTTGTGGTTACAGCTACACATTACAGTACACTCAAATGCAGTGGGTCCTCATGTCCATCGGTGAGGAGCTGTTTCATTTTTCCCCAAAGGGAGAGAGAATGTTCTCAGCTCTGTTGGTTTGTCTGTCTGCTTGTCAGCAGTCTAGCATTCAGTTTTCAAGATATCACTTTTAAATTTTGTGTGATGGTAGAAACCAATAACAGCTGGAGCTGATTTCATTTTGGTGAAAAATTGGTCATTGTCACACCAAATGTGAAAATCAGTAAAACGTTATATTGCCCACAGTTTTTTATGGATGTTCTACTAACTTCACAGCAATATGCAAGGTCTTGGAGGACACGGGTACCTTCACTGGGTGACCTTGACCTTCATTGTTAGCGCCCAAGGTCAAAGCTGACCTTGAAATTTTTTTTTTCAAGAAACCATATTGAGTAACATATCATATGAAAGCGCATGGAGAGAGCTGTACCACACACTTTTTTTATTTTTTCCAGTATGTCAGTTTTTCAATTGCAAGTAAAATAAAAAGAAGCATTATTTCTGTCCCACCCACACAGTTTAATAGATATGATCTCTGTGGTTTAACCATTTTTAGAGTATTTTCCCCTTTGTGAGCAGTGATTGCTTTCATTTCCACCGCACACTCTGCCTGTGTCTGTTAAGATGTAGATGATGATGTTTCATTTCAAACGATATTCACCAAATCCCTGCAATTAAGTAAGCTCGTTCCCCTGCTCCAAAAAAAAGAGCCATTTTTAGACCTGTGCCATAATAATATGGTGAAGCCCGCTCAGGGAGGGAACATCTTGCCCTTGCATCATTTTATACTGAGAGAGACATTTTTAATCTTGTGCATGAGTGGTGAATATTTCTGCCCCAAGATAAATAATCTGTGATTTTATTTTATTTTTTTCGATATGCACTCTAATGTTGCTGCAGATTTGTTCAAATATGTTCTCCTCTCCTCGGGCAAAGTGTGGATGACACCAGACAGTTTTCATATATGAATAGAGTGGCATTAAGTTAGGGATAATCATGTTCTGCCGCTAATTTAAGGTAATGACAGTATGAGTATGTGAGTGCATACTGTCTCCATCACTTTCTCCCCCCACAGCCCTCCCTCATGCATCGGTAATGAGGCGTAGGCTTATTGACTGAGGGTGGAGATATGATTATCTCTGCTCCATGCCTTTGCCTCCCTCTTCCGCATTCTCTTACTCTCTCCAGTCCCCGGCCATTCATCAGAGGCGGATAAGGCATGTTTGTTGCATGTATATTGATTTGTGCTGATTGTAAAAAAAAAAAAAGCAGGGAGACTCATCAAAGATGGAGGCAGAGGCAGAGAGAGCCTACTGGGGCCCCGGTGGTGTCTCTGCAGGCCTGCATGCTCTCCAGCTTAGCTGATTCAGTGGGACTTCCTCTAACATGAAGGATCAGCTCTCAGAAGATCTGGAATAATATCCTATAAATGGGTTTCCAAGTGGTTGTTTTTTCCTCTCCAAGGTTGCTCGCAATTTTCAGCTTTCACATTTAAGGAGCTGGTGCAAAGTGGAGAAGCAAGTTTCACCATTTGTTTCAGTGTCGCTATGCTCCAAAACTGACTTTACCCCAAAGCTTAAAAACTTTTCAAATCCATTGTTCTTCAGAAAGCTGTAGTTCTTCATCACGTCTTTATTTTAGAAGCTATCAGGCTCATGTCACTTTCAAACAAGAATCGGGGTTGAAAATTTCTGTTAAAGGAAGTGAAAGATTGACACTAGCTCCAGAACCAGGCCAGTGCTCATACCCTGCCATGTTAAAATGTCCAACTTTACAGGTTAAATGAACATAATTCCAGCATGTTTTGCTAACAGGTGTCCTGACACAAGCAAATGTTGTCACTTCTGATACACTTTACTTTCATTAACTAGTCGCTGAACTGTTGTTGGTCTTTTGGAGCATTTGAGCTATTATTGATTTTTATCTCTCTCCATGCTCAGATGCCTCCATATATGAATGAACTACTGTAGCTACATATAACGTCTAGATCTCTGACCTCCACTGAACAAAGCAGGTTGGCTGTATCTTGATCCAGTTTAAAGACAAATGGTGACTGTGCTTTTGAGGTTGGTTGGTTGGTTGGTTGCCAAATGGTCACCAACCAGTCTTTAGGCTTCTTTGACTGAGCCCAAACCAGCTTGATCGCCTCATTAAAACCTTATTCCCAGGCTCTTGGAACCATGCTAGGCTCCAGTTGCCTCGCTAACCGTCTAAAGTATTTACTACCGGGTCATATGTGAAGATTATAAGAAGAGTTTTGGTTTTTCAATTTGTGGTCTAGGTGCTATTATGTGTACTTTGTTGGAGCAAGCACTGGTGAAATGCAGGAAAACCGTTGTGAACCATTTTTTTATGTTATTTGTATTAATCAAGAAGAGCAGAAACAGAAAAATCAGGAGCTCTGAATTATTTGTCATTGTGAAAATTAAATCCAAGCAGGGTTACATTAGATTACAGCTGAGAATGAAAGCAGGCTGTATTTTCAGGTTATACCCTGTTTGCTGACAGTGGTATGCATATATCAATGAGGGTAAAAACATAATAATATAAAGAGCACAGGTCCAAAAAAGTCAAGAATGGGAGAGTCTTACCAAACTGATGCTGTTTGCTCAGCAAGTTGTGACCTCTTTCTGCTAATCCAAAGGAAATCTATAGTTGGTAGCAGAAAAAAAAACATTAGAAAAGAAAAAAGAGAATTTAGCATCTTACAGTAGCATTGCACTTCATGGTTGTAGTGCTTGTGAGAAGCCAGCCTACACAGCCAAACTGACTTGCGTAGGTGTAGTTAGGATAACAGGAACACATGTACACACCTGCCAGCATTTAGGTTTGAGAGTATGGGAGGTTTTCCAAACTGACTGTCGCTGCCTAACCAAAAGATGACGAGAGATCTGTGAAGTTAGTGAATTGTTTTTAACTGTGTTAAAAAACACATGTGAAGTGATTTTGGTGACACCCCATTGTGTAGACTGAAGTATCTTTGTTTTTGTTTCAGGGTTGCACTTTGTAGACGGTCCCTGTTGCTTTGAAAAACCTGAGGTTTGCTCTTTTTTGATGGAATTTTAAAGTTTCATTTTATTATCTACTTTGATATGGTTGAAAAGAAGTGCTGTTTGTGTTTTGTTTTTGTTTTTTTTACAATGGCTCACTTATGAGTTATTGATTAAAGAAGGTTGATCAATAAATATCTTTCCAACTTTAGTCTGGATTAGTTGCACATTAGTTTCATATTTTTTAACTCTTGACTTTGGACCATAGAAATAAATGGGAACAAAGTGGTGAAGCAACAACGAGGCTAAGGGAGTATGTTTTCGTGTTCTAACTATGTCTGCTTTGGTTCTCCGGGTACTTAGGCTTCCTTCCACAGACATGTATTTAGTTGATTGGTTGTGCTGGGTTGTTGCCCATACATGTGAATGTGAGTGTACCCTGCTAACAGGCTGCCGGACAGTCCATGTTTCCTGCCTATTGCCCTGTGGTAAATGAGATAGGCTCCATGATGGAAGAGAATAGATGAGTGGATAATCTGTATGCCTGTGCAGGGATTTGTTGGTTACACATAAATTACACTGTAGGCTGCCAGGTTGTGGTCACATGTGGGGTTAAAATATATGTAGTGGGCTGTCTGAAGATGGTATTTCATAGAAGATCTTGAAACTTGGCTGATGTTAAACACACAGAGGCATGCACAGTACTGTGCACGAGTTTCAGATACTGTTCATCTAATGTAGATAGTTTTTTAGGTTTTAACAACACAACAACACATCATATTGAGATATACCAACTTTACAGTTAATAGCTTTTTGGGAATCCCCCTGTTGGTGCAAAAATACTATTGTTTGTCTGTCAAACTGTGTTATCTTTGGCATTTTTCATAGATTCAACTAAAGAAATGGAAACAAATTATGTGTTTTTGTGACAGACTGCTAGTAACAAAGAGCCTAAAGTAACAATTTAAAATTAGTTCTTTGCTAAGTTATCTGTTATATGTAGCCACAACACCGGTTCATCCTTTGAGTTAAGAGACTTTTTTTATGCTTCAGTGGGTTCATTCATAGGTCAGAGTAAAGTGGGTTAACAAACAACAACATTCCTCTGACAATGGTCAGGTACAAGGACAGGAAAACGAGTGAAAAAGCAGCCAGTGTCCAAAGAAACCATTTGAAAGACCGTCAGAAAGTCTGGGGAACTATTGTTCATGAGCACTTTAAAAATGACAACAAAGTCAGGCTCCTTGGAAGCAAAATCTAGAGGTGTGAGGGGCGGCTGAAGACTTTTGCAAAGCACGGAATTCATGCAAATGTAAATTTGTGCAAAGGATGGAGGAAACATCAAAACAGGAGAACATGGGTAGATGGAACAATGGGAGTGTTGTGTTGGCAGGCTTGCAAATGCACAAAGTTTCCAACATCTTGATGTTTCAGTTTGACAAAAGCCAGAAACTACTGATGATTATCCCTATAAAAAGCCCCACTTCACTGGATCTTCTGCGCGGCGCATCATCTGTATTGTCGTGCTTTTTCTGAACCTTTCCACACCGAATGGCCGGCTACCACTTGGCATAATATGCAGCTCACTGTAGTCCTGTAATGCATGCTTCATCTTATCAATCTGACCCAATAACCCCCAACCTGAGAGGAATCACAGCACTCGAAAACTATCAACGCATCCTCTAGAAGTGCATTTGTTGCTCGTATTGTGGCTATATGAAGAGTTGGGGCACTTCCACTCGGGCTAATGAGTTTGCTGGCAGCGTCGCTCTCTGTCTAATGACATCATTGACACTGATGCTACATATTGTGTCACGGGCCTCTGGCAATCGCTCAGCAGCTGATGTCCTCACTTTGCCACCGGGGGCACGCCTGCCTGGCACCAGTGGAGTGACGGTTTTGGCAGGGCCGGCGGAGTAACCCCGCTGCTACTGTGGCACAGTTTGCAGGACACATCAATTTGTCCCCCGCTATTGTGAGAGACGATCTTCCTGGCGCCGATCCAGAGCTCGCCGCCTTGGCCTCATCTGCATATCTTTGTTATCCGGTGCTGGTTCTGAGGGAGAGAAAAGGTAGAGAGAGAGGAAGAAGACAGACAGAGGGATGACGTGTTGTGTGCCTCGCCATCTGGGCTCTGTTTCTTCAACGGCCACAAATTAAAACTCAAACCTGTATGAAGAGGATGAGGCAGAGGAGGAGGAGAGGTGGTGCTGGTGATGGGATAGAATTGTCAAAAGGCAACAATACTTCTAATCTCTTTCTCCCTCTGTGCATTTTCAAAAGATGGAGGGGAGAAGGAGGGGGGGAAGAAAGCTGCTTTAATAATTAGAGGGGTAGAAAGCTCAAACAGATGAAACAATGTCCCCCTCCTTTCTTCCCTCTCCCTATCGTCTGTAATGACTCGCGCGTTGATGGAGAGGGCTCTTTGAGGATGACATTCAAATGCTGACATTTGAATTATGTCTGTTTATCAGAGGGAGAATGGCCCGCCTGCTTTTGTTGTGCCTCCTTCGGCGCACAGATTCGCCAGTTGCAGGTACTCAAGCCAGCGGGTTCATTTTAATCACGCGAGCACGCACGTAGCGCACACCTCGAGTATTGGCTGACAGAAATCCTGAAGGGGGCAATTTTAGATGGTTTGGTAAAAGTGCGGGAGAATAGGGGGACAGTCTACACACACAAACAAAAAAGAAAAAACTTTAATGGGTTTTATTTCAAGCGTTTACAGCAGAAGAGCCATCAAATTGTAACAACCAACATAAAATCACTCATCGTCACTAATCCCCGCCTGGATTGCCGGTTTATCTGCACGGCTTATTTCCTCACGAGGACGAGCGCGGACGCCGTTTTGCGGCCACAAAAATGCTGAATCCCATCGCAATCCATGTTAACCTTCAGGAAGCATCATGCACTTAGGGGGAGATAAAAATTTGCATGGGGAAGATTTATTGTCTATCACTAAATGGGCTGCAATGCAAAACAAAGGCCACTCCACAGCGGCGGTGTGGTCCCTCCTCGGATGCTTGTCAAAGTTGGGATCTAAAATCGGGGACGATCCATCACGTTGGCACATGAAAAATTATGGAATTCACCCCGAGGAAATGTATTCACGGGACACGGGTGCAAATGGCTGTTTAACAAAGGCGGTAAACGCAGGTCTGCAAGGTGTGCAAAACCAAGAGAGGAGAGGGGAAAGGAAACTACAGCCTCTGATTATCAAGCTCACTATCTGAGGGCTGTTTCACTGCTCTACACCCCCTCCCCCACATATTACATATCGCAAGTGAAAAATTTAAACATGCATACATATTGAAACGATCAGCCTGCTTTGATAGTGGAGAGTAGCTCTGCTGGGAGAGAAGAAGAAGAAGAAGAAGAGGGCAATTATCTGCATTTTTCCATTAAATATGAGATGAGACTTTTAATGTTCTGTCAATGTAAAATATACAAGTGAGCTCATGTAGCATGAGTTATCATTTGTATTAGCAAGCTGGTGTTAACATATATAGATATTTAATTGGGAACAGGCAAAATGTTGTTGTGTCAGTATGTGCAACGTAAGGCTTTCACTTTTCGAGCTCGATTTTCTGCTTCACTCCTTCACCTGTGTCATAAAGTGCCCAGCCCTCCAGCCCCCACCCTCCCCTAGCTTCCCTGTCTTCCCCTAAAGGCCATATAAAAAGTGGATGCAGTGCATGTTTAGCATTTTAGTCGCAGCCACCTTGATTTTTTGGGGAGTAAGGATCAATGCATATGTATATGTATGTTAGCTAAGGCTAGAGACCCATTGGCAACCCCTTTGATCTCTTGGATAGGGGAAAATATCTCTGACTGGCCAAGCAAATGCTGGTTGCAGGTGAAATCCATCATGAAGAGTCTACTGGACTAAAATCTGCAAAGGAAATGAATTCTATTTTAGCACATAAACATCGACAAAGACACAGACCGTGGATTTGTACAAAAGGAACTGGCTGGTAATGGACAGATGTGAGGTTACCAATGGTTACACCCTCGCACAATAAAGAGGATTATGTTGTCTCATAAGACAGCTGACCAATCTGTTTCACTACCTCATTAAATCTAAACAAGACATATTGTCGAGGGTACAGCAACTGTGACCGTTTGTCTTAAAACAACAACGGTAATCTCAACATTTCAGCTTTTTTCTCAAAATGATCAACTATGTATTTTTTTTTTTAACGTGCCCCTAACATTCCATCGTAAAAATTCTCCTTATGATTGCTCTGGTTGGAAAACAGATTGCTACAGTTACCAACAAGATTCAAGGATGCCGACTTGTTTGCAAACACTTGTCAACGACTCGCTAACAGATAGTGAAACTTAAAGAAGTGTGACTGATCTGGAAATAAAAAGGTAAAATGTTGCATGTTTGGTAAGACAGGTTTCAAAAGGTCCAGCTTTTACTTTGAAGCTAATGAGTGTCTGATTCCAGTTTGTGTTATAGCTTCACAACCACTTAGCAAGTAGTTGGCGAGTGTTTGCAAAAAAGTCAGCATACACTATGCAAACAGACAGTGGCAAATTGTTTCTGACCAGAGTCACAAAGTCACCATCACAATGCAGCATCATATACGTCTTCGCAAAAAATCTAATGCCAGCAGTCTCTAGCAACCACTGACCACCTGTTTGGGGAATACAATTTTTTTCCCTTGTAATCGGTGCTCACAGTCTTATGGTCTGTGTAAATGGGGCTTACAAACAGATTTCACAGCAACTGCTAGCCACTGTTTAGGGAATAACAACCGTTGGTAGCCAAAAGCCACCAATTGGCCTCTGTGAGGTCTTAGTTAGTAAGTGGCATCTATATTCTGCATGAGTTCATAGTAAAGCTGGATACATTCTAATTCATGTTACCATTCACGCTGTAAAAGAAAGACGTGACACCTCCTATTGATTTTTGAGGCATTTTGAAGTTTCGCCATTAACAATTTGTTTGCTGCCATGTTGGATTTTTGGTGCTACAAGTGACCTTATAAGCCAGCATACTCCTAGTGCCGGTCAACAGCCTGGATAAATGGGGAGGGTTGTGCAAGAAAGGGTCTGTGGCATAAAATCTTGGCAAATCAGTCATGTGGATCATCAAAAATCTGACTTCCATATTGAAGGAAGCTGCAATGCAACAATTAAGGTTAATTTGAGGTTAACAATGACCGTCTCCATTTTTGACCGGCAGGGTGCTGGTGGAAGCTGTTGCTATTCGGAAGCAAACAAGAGAAAAGGAAAGGTAGGAGTGTAGATGTGAGAGCAGGAACTTTAAATTGAGGTAGTATGAGTGTTAAAGGGAGGGAAATCCCTGATTTGAGGACGAAAAGGAAGGTAGATATATTCATGGATGAATGGAAGACATGAAGAGGGTTGGTGTGCTTTTTTTTATATTATAACATGTCAATAATCTGATATATTGGTTTTCAGTGTCCCACTTGTGTAAATGACCTCTGCACTGACTGCACTGCCTGCTGTTATGACTTAACATTAGGAATATCTAGGACCCTATCCTAGATAAACCTGATGACATCTCTATGACATTTAAATGTAAAATCATTGGAATGTACCTTTAATTTAAAACGAAAATGGTTAAACTGCAAAATTTGTGTTTGTGTTAAATCTGATGAGAGCTAGATTTCTACATTTCAGTATACTGTGTTACTTATTTCTTGTATCTGCATAAGCAGTATGTTTTGTTTATGCCTGTGCAAGCAAACTGTATATGTATGCTTGCATATGTATCATCATAAAACAGTTGAAAAAACAAACACTGAATACACATTATGTCCCTGCATTGTGTTTTCACCCCCTGCACTGATTACAGTACAGTCTCATCATTCACCACGACATCCTGGATGCAAATCCCTCCCCCTGCCTGTGGATGAGCTGTATGATCACCATATCGGCATGTGAAAATAATATAGATTAGTAGCGTGAGAGGGAGACCGAGTGGAAAATGAGATGATTGCTAAAGTATGTTCTAGCTGATAAAGTGAAATTGCATTTGTCTAAGTGCTTGCAGGAGCCGGTCCATGTGACGACTAGAAGTGGAAATGTCTTAAGGTGGAAGTTGAACAATCAGGGGGTATCGTTTTTGTAAGTACAGCCTTTTTCACAGCTGTTCTCTCATTATGGACTTGATTTACCACCTTTTTTTTTTTTGTTGGTTATATTTTTTGTTTCTCCACCTTTAGCTGTTTGCACTTTTATTCCCCTGCTAAAGTGAGAAGGTCAGGCCTTTTGTGTGCCTGCCTCCTCTCTGGGGTGAAGAATTTACCATGTTTCCCAGCAGATCGGAAGACCCAGCATGCATTGAGTGCCGCCTCATGTTCAGGTCTTTCAGGACAGTGGGGGAGCTTTGCTTACCGGCATAGAGCAGGGCAATGGCTAAAAAACACTCACAATGTATTTACAGTTCAGCCGGGATGTCAGTCACAGAGGTGAGGTTAGAGTTTTTGCAAGGTAAAGGTGGTAATAAAGACTAAAAATCTATTGAGTCTACTCACAAAATTGGACTGCTTTTGAGAGATGATAGATAAACCTGACAGATATCAGTGTTCATTAATTACCACAAACACACATTGTGGTTTATTTCAATGCCACACACACACACACACACACACACACACACACACACACACACACACACACACACACACACACACACACACACGGTGTAAATACCTGCTAGAACACCACTGGGATGTAATGCGTATATTTCCTCAGGTATGAGCAGCATTTAATAAAAACGACACTGTAAAAACTTGTCCTGCTAAATTACAGTGAAGTAATGGCTGCTTTTGAATTGCCAGATGCTAGATGCCATTTCAGTCTAGCAACTGGCGTATACAACAGCAGTTAACACTCACCAGCCACTTTGTTAGGTGCACCTGCTAAACTTTTCATTAACACAATTATCTAACCAGCCAATCAGGACAAATCGTTGTATTTATACATGTAGACATGGTCAAGACAGTCGGCTGAAGATCGAACTGATCATCAGAATGGGAAAGAAAGGTGATTTGAGTGACTTTGAATGTGGCACGGTTGTTGTTGCCATTTCAGAAACTGCTGATCTGCTGAGATTTTCTTACACAACCATCTCTGAGGTACATAAAATGGTCTCAAGACAGAAAATATCAAGTGAGCAGCAGTTCTCTGGGTTAAAATGCCCCATTGATGTCAGAGGAGAATGCTTCTTTGAGCTAATAAAGGGAAACTGCAAATCAAATAATCTCCTGTTACAACCAAGGTATGCAGAAGAGCATCTTAACAGCAGCAGAAGACCACACCAGATGCTGCTCCTATCAGGTAGGTGATAGAGCAGAAAGCTGAGGGCACAGTTCACAAAGACTCTGAGACTTCTTACAATAGCAGGCTGTAAAAATGTTGCCTGGTTTGGTAATTCTGGATTTGGTGTAAACAACATTTAAAAACATCCATCCATCCTGTCTTATATGAAGAATTTAGGCTGCTGATGTGATGGTGTGGGAGATACTTTGTGCCATATATCTGATGCCTGGTCAGAAACTGCTGATCTGCTGGGATTTTCCCACACAACTATCTCTATGGTTTACAGAGAATGGTCTTATCTATTTTGTAAAAAGTTGCCAGTACTGTTTAATTAAGAAAGCAAAGTTAGGTCAGAGTCTTTCACATTGCTGTGGAGGAATTGCGATGGAGTCCACGTTTCTTTGCAGAATCGTCTTATTGTTTGTGGTAATTAGTGGCGACCGTGGCTCAGGGGGTTGGGAATCGCATCTGTAACCGGAAGGTCACCGGTTCGATCCCTGGGCTCTCTGTCCTGGTCGTTGTGTCCCTGGGCAAGACACTTTACCCTACTTGCCTACTGGTGTTGGCCAGAGGGGCCGATGGCGCGATATGGCAGCCTCGCTTCTGTCAGTCTGCCCCAGGGCAGCTGTGGCTACAACTGTAGCTTGCCTCCACCAGTGTATGAATGTGAGAGTGAATGAATAGTGGTATTGTAAAGCGCTTTGGGTGCCTAGAAAAGCGCTATATAAATCCAATCCATTATTATTATTATTATATCTTCCAGCATGAATGGCCCATGCAAAGCATCCTCCTTCAGGATTTTCTGGTAGAGAGCAGAATTCATGGCTCCATCAATTACAGCAAGTCATCCTGAAGCAACAAAGCAGCCCCAGACCATCACACTGTTGCTGTTATGTCGTTTTTATGAAATGTTGTTAGTTTTATGTCAGATGTAACAAGACTCAAACCTTCCACAAAAGTTCCATTTTTGTCTCTTCAGTGCAGAGAATATTTTCTTGGGGATCATCAAGATGTTTTTGGTAAATGTGAGACGAGCCTTTGTGGTCTGGTTGGTCAGCAGTGGTTTTCTCCTTGAACTCTCACGTGGATGCCATTTTTCTTCTCTGTTTTACTGTTGAATCATGTGGCAAGTGAGGCCTTCCAGGTTTGGAGTGTGGTTAATGTTTCCCACTGTGGTTCACTGGAGTCCCACAGACTCAGAGATGGCTGTGTAACCCTTTCCAGACTGATAGATGTCAGTGGCTTTGTGATAAGAGAATAGTTTTCCAGCTCTGTATAAGCAGGAAAAAAATAGGTTGTGTAGGTGACTACATAACAAAAAAAGAATAAAATCATCTACACGAATGAATCTTTATGAAATTCTGCCTGAAAGTAAAACATCCTAACGTAGTGTCTAGCTTGAATTTACCAGCTTACGAGAATCGATCACGCCTGGAGTCACACCGTTGTGACTGACAGCAGCTTTGTTGTCCAACACATGAGGTGTAATGTGTCATTTCCAAACAAACAGCCGCTTCTCTTGCAGGTTGAGGTCAAGACCGGCTAAGGTCAAGGCCCCCGTACAACACCAGGGTTGCTGAAAACACACAACAGCCCCTTTGTTCTGGGGGGTTCCTGCTTGAGTGAACACGCTTTGGGCTGAGACTGCTGTTTTCATTTAGTTGTTGCTCCCGGGGCAGTTTTGTCTCTCTTCCTACTCCTCCCAGAGATTTCATCACCCATACGCTGGGAGATGATTTTGTGAATGAAGCCATGCATATCCTCACAGCTTTTATGATGGTAATGACTAGCAGTGCAGGAACAATGGCAGGAGAATGCTGGGATTCAGGGTCTATGCTTGTGGGAAACAGAGGAGATGAGGGTCTGGTTTTTGTTTCATTTTTGTTTGTTTTTTTGAGGAAAAGCTCAAATCTCCATAATGTCAGCTGATAAAAAAGAAACAAGTTTGATTTTTATCCTTTTTAATTTATTATATTTTCACTTATCTAACTTCAGGTGTCCTAAAAGTTGCTCTATGGCAGTGTTTTGTTTCTGCACGTGCACTTAAGAGTTCAGAAGTCATCAGCACATGGCGTTCCCCATCCTCCTTAAAGAGGTTGTCACTACCCATCTGCCAGAGCCAACCCCCCCTCGACCACCACCACCTTCTTCATGACGTTTAAATCGCATAGCAGAAGATGTGTAAACACACACAACACATTTGGCAATGATCCCTTCACCATGGCAACGACAAACAAGGAAAAAATCCATTAGCGCGGCACAAAACGAGTGAGGAAGATGGATACTGAGAGAGAGAAAGAGAGAGAGTTGGCAGGAAGTCAAGAATGCCAAGCGTTCTGGCTGCCCCCCACCCAACCTGACAAAGGGCGCTGGCAATTAGGGTGAAAAATAAGCCCGCTGTCGGATGTTGTTGTCTGTTGGTTGTCATCCTTCACATACCCTCCACCAGAACTCTCCTCTCAGCCCACCTTAAAACACATCTTGAATTGAATCCTTGTCTTTTCCGCAGCAGAGGAGTGAGCGTCATTGGCTGGTTGATTAACCTTCGTAGTTAAGATTTCGGCAGATTTACACAGAAATGTGTTGTTTTGCAATTCTTTATCATTGGCTTGAGATTCAACTTAGAGACTAGCTGCTCTTGAGTGCTTCCTTTGACATCAAATTTTAGTTTTAGTCAACTACATATGATGAGATAAAAGTAGACTAACGTTGGTTCAGTGGCTAAAACGTAAAAGTTTGTCGTCTCAATGTGCGCACATGTCTGCTCTTCTCTTCCTCCTAAGTGTGGACATTGTGCCGTGTTTTCATGAGAAACAGGGAGCTTGTTGTACGGCTTCCCAGGGGGTGATCAAATGTGCACGTCTAGCCTTACAACGGGAGGAGATTACTCCTGATAGCATCATTTCAAAACTAGTACAACCTTTCTACGCAACTTAATTAGTTCTGATTGGATCTCGTTTCTCATTTTTAATCATTGACAAAAGCGCCAACGCATTTCATAACAGTTTTTGTCCTTGTGCAATAGTTTTTATTTGGTTATTGTCTTATTTTTGTCCAAAACAAGGTCATTGAAAAAAACTATTGGCCAACGAGATTCAGTCTGATCTTATTTGTGTCTTCTCCCAGCATCCAATCATGGATCTTTCACTTGTTGGGTGTCAGTGTAGCCACTGAGACTCAAATTATAGCATATATATATCCTCTCATGTATATACAAATACACCCAGAATACAACCAATTGGCAACCAGTTGGGTCAAGTCCCATATTGCACAGAAAACACAAGGCAGACAACACTCAGTTAATTGCACCATGTTGGGATTCTGTCTGCTTTGATAAATTAGATGACTTACAAATCCTCACCGGTCTGTCTGAGAGAGTGAGAGAGTTGCAGGCAGTCCAAGTTGGACCGTGGTTGTTCAGAGACAGGTTACATCCTACCAGGAGTCCTGTGCAAATGCCTGGCATGTTGATAGTGGTTGTCCAGAGGTTGAAGGCGCTGCACTCTAAACCACTGAGGAACCAGTTGATCACCAAATGCAAAAACCTTCAATGCAATGACTCTCAGACAGGCTGTCTGGACTTATTTGTTCTCATTTTGGGTGTAAAATTTTAGGAACTTTCTCTGTAGCTCTGTAATGTGAAGCGCACATGGTTAAATCTAGGTTGAGCTGGTTTTTCTGTCTGTGTTCAAACAGCAGTACCTGGTAAATGCTTTGTGCTATTGTCATCCACCAAATATCCCCATAAAGCTCATCTTCTCTTCATTGAAATTTTATATCTAGCACAAACGGTAATAGAGTTGTGGTTATGTAAAGAGCCGCAGCCGAGCTGTTTGAACATAAAGGGTTAATTTAGTGGCATAAATGGTCCCCAACTGTAACACTGTAGCAACACATCCACATAAAACTAAAAATGTATCAGTATGAAATCTAACAGGAGCCTGAAAGCACCCATATGAATGAGTGAAATGTGCCATCTGCTCAGTACATTTCTTTTCTGAGATACACTAAAAAAATTCTGTACTCAAATTTCTCAAATTTCAAAAGCACATAATTATTGTTGTATAGAAATAATTTTTTGTTGCACTTAAGTTACATTACATCATAGGATCATACAATCAGATAACTACATGAATAAATGCTTTTTCCCCCAACATCCCTTTCTTATGTACAGACTCCAGCATCCAGACATCTGGCAGCGCTCCTTCTGCCAGACGGCTTTCCCCGTGACACCGAGTGTGGCTGAAAATTGAGGGGCCACAGCAGTTTAACTGTTATGTGATTGTTTGAGCATGTTCCAGCTTGTAGGCACATGGTTGCAGACCACACCGGCGGACCGAAACGCACTCACACGGGTCTAATGTACACATGCAAACACGCATGCATGCATGCTCACAGGTGCGACATACTGTACGCGAGTGTGGCTGCACGGGGGGAGAAAGTTTTAACAAGCCTTGCAGGCAGATTAGAGTGATTCACCGTGTCATTGATTTTGACGTGCAGGATTAACCGATCAGCAAGCTGTAAAACCATCAACAGTAGCCATGTGGTAGAGATACAAAAATACACGCAGACCTTTTATTGGTTTGTGCGAACCAAGTTTTTCAAACATATATCTTCAGTGTAAAGTTAGTCTGGCCTGTATGTGTGTGTGTAGACAACGCCAGTATTGGTGTAAGGCTGAAAGCGGGCCTCCTTAATCCCTCACAGTAGGTCAACCACTCAAAGAACTGCAGCCATTATCGGCTTTAGCTTCATTTTATTAAATCACTCACCACGTCCCTGTTGTGTGTTAATGGGCTAATTTGTACCGACACTGAGCAAAGGATACAATCAATGATATGGTTTTATAAGGAGGCTTAATCAGATAACAACTTTGTTCTAGCCGGTAATTAGAAACAGGAGTCAAGCTGGAAGAGGAGACCGGAGCAGACCGTTCTCAGCCTTCGCCCCGGTGCACCGTGGGAATGGAGGTTGAAGGTCAATTTCAAAATTAGTTAAGCTTGACGGGCTGCCACTGACCTGCACAGGTGCTCCCACTTCCCCCGCTGCTCTGCACTTCCTACCACCGACCCCGCCATCCAGAGGTCACAGACATTGGGCCCCAGTCTCCCCGTCTCCCCCGTGCTGCACCCCAGGACCAGTCTGGATCCATTAGCAGAACCAGGACAAAGCCCAGGCCTGCTGAGAAGACCAAAGACCACCGCGGGGCTAATGCAAAGCTTAAGCACATTCAGCAGAAGAGCACATTTAGGCTAAGTGTTTGCACACCTTGTGGCTGTAGGTATGCACAGCTCAGTGAGCTGTGCTGTTGCATAAAGCGTCTGCCTGCAACTGCAAAGGATATCTGCACTTTGCAACTGATCAAACATCAACTGTGCAGGACTTTAATAGTTAAATCTGCTGTTGCACATAAACATGAAAACAAATTTCCCTCCCTCCCTTCCCTTCACCTCCCCTAGGCCCGCCGTCTGTACTCTCAGTATGTTTTTTTGAGAGGGGTGTGGAGGGGCTGGTTGTTATTGGCGCGTCTGACCGAGAGAAGAGAAGCTAGTCCGTTGTTTTTGAGCCCCGCTGCGGTGTGGCCTCCCGCTGCTTGGCCTGCCATGTGTAATTAAACATTTGGCCTACACAATTACTCAGCAGTGTACACATGCCAGTGTTGGGCCTTGCAGAATATGCATTTCAAAGAGCACCAATTCCCTTAAAAGTGCTGTACTGACAGCGGAAAGGAGGGGAGAACCTTTTGGGTGGGGCAGGAACGGTTGAAGGGGAACAGGGGAGGAAGGAGGAGGGCGAGATGTGGGCTGGGTGGAAGGTCCACAGGGATGGACTGATTAGAAAATAAATTGAACCTGAAGCAGAACTTGAAAGTGGACCAGACCAAGGCAACCATTGTTTAGGAGGTATGGTTGGAAAAGCTAACACGTTAGCGATCCTCTCGTTTCCCTCTGCACACTTTGTGCTTTATACAAAGACTGTTTTGGAGAATTTGACAACCTTATAGCACAGGAAAGTGAATAATTCATGCAATAATTTGAGACATTTCACTCAAACCAGAAAAGTTGACCTGATAATAGCACTAGAGCAAAAAAGTCAGTGGATCATCAAAGTCAGGGGGAGTCATAATCAGACTTCCACTGACCTCTGTGCAGAATCTAATAGTGATGAACCAACAAAATGTACCATCACAAGCTGCTATGGCTAAAATGTTTCTAAAGATTCTGTGCACTGAGACCAGGACTGGGCGATTTGATGAGTATTGAGCACTTTTAGATACTAATAGCTTCATCTCTGAGGGAAGCTTGAATTTTTAACTTTTATTTTTCCTATTTAGTGGTTTGCCTTCTTGAGAATGTAACTTATATTATATAAGCACAATTATAAGCTGAACAGCAGGAGGGTGGTGCACGCTCCCTATTGTGTTTCAGTAAACTGAAAAGCAAAGCAATGCAAAGCAAAAAGAAAAAGGTCAGCCAGTCTGTTGAGATACTTTTCAGACATGTCTGTTGCTTAGTGCATGGTGCACCTTCTCTAACAGACTGATTCAGCTAAGCTACCACAAGGACACATGTGAGAAACCTTTCGTACAGCATGCTATCAATTCAATATATCTGTCAGGCAGAGAGGGATCTACCACATAATTTTCCCAAATGTGGAATAAATAAAGTATTTTTCATGTCATCTCATCTCATCATATAAACAATGTATACAGCCACCATGATGTCAAGCCCTGGTTTGGTAGCTTTCACTGGAACATTTTGTACATCACCACCTTTGAATGATCTGATAATCTACTCGTGGATTTGACCAAGAAGCAGACTTGTGAGTTACAAGGCATCCACCTTTTTTATTGTCTATTTTACTCTTAATTAGACCGTCATTTATAAAAACAATCATTGTGTAGCACTGAATAAAACTGCAAACTAGTGCTCAGGACAATAAACACATTGAGAAAAGGTTTATTGAGGTGACAAACAAAGTGAGGAGTGTGTTCCTTTCCTAATAGACTTCTCTATGATAGGACTTCTTTTTGTTTCCCCCTGCTTGTCATAAGTGAGAATGCAGACTTAAAGGAACTTCTGCAATAAATGGAAAAAAAGTGAAACTTGGGGAGGAAAAAAGGTAAATAGCAGCGGCCTTTTCTGCCTTTTCTTAACCCTAATGTTGCAGCTCTACAGTCTATTTTCAGAAACTGTTTCTAACATGACCTTCAGCGACCTTGATGGTGCTGTCACACACGCTTCATCTTTGTGTAACCAAGTCAGAGCTTCCAGGAGACACTAAAGCTCCTTGCAAAATGACAAACCGGCAGCTCAGGCAGCGGCAAGAGCACCCAGACAAATACGACATCCCTCTGCAAACACCGTATCATGACTTGAGAAATGGCACGCTGGCATCCAGCTGTCAGTCAGACTTGAAATTCCTCAGCATTCAGAAACTAAAGCCCCCTATTTCTTCCCCTGCAGTTTGCCAAAACACGTGAATCTGCCACTTCTTTCTTATTGATAAGCTTTGACAAAAGTCTAAAGTCAGTGCAATAATGCAATAAGCTGAGGCAAACAGAGAGCAGGAAGACAGAGAGGGGGAAGTGCTGGATTTCGAGGATGTGTGTGCGTGCACCTCTCTCCCTCACTCTCTTGCTCTTACCTCTCTTTCCTGAATTTGTGTGTGTGTGAGAATGAGAGGAGACTAAGCTCCCCATCTCTCAGAGAGACAAACAGCACACAAACACTCATCCTCTAGAGTCCCCCTTGAACAATGTGGATTTTAAAAGAAGAAACCTCTCTGCCAGCCCCTTGTCAGCAATGAAAGCTACCAACACGTCGCCGAGACGTTGGCAGCACCACCTGCCTGTGAGGCCCCAGTATCCCCTCCTCAGCCTCTTGTGTGCCATAGAGGTGCCTGTGTCCATGTCCCTCTATTGTGGTGTGGACTAGAGGGGGTATTGTGAACCTTGTCAACGGCTCTGCCATCTCCGTGCCAGCTGGCCGGGTGTGAGCGGCGAAAGGGGGCGAGGAGGGAGCGAACAATGCAAAGATCTGTGCACAATGGGCGGCCGCGGAAAGGCGGCATTGTTCCACCATCATCAGCCATGCCAGCTTCCCCCGTGCCGACTGCGACACAAAAGCAACAACTCGTTAAATTGGGCTACCTCAGATGATATTTTTACCCCAGGAGGGGTAAAAAGAGTCCAAGGCATACCGGTCTGCATTAGACGCAGAGCAAGGCGCAGCTCTTCATCGACATGGTTTCCATTTTCGCATCCACATGTGCTCACAACCACGGATATCCCCGCAGCCCCACTTTTGAAATCAAAGAGCGAAGGAACGGGGGAGGAGCAGCTTTAAGGAAAAAGTCTGGAATCCATCTGAGATTGAGAAATCCAACCATCGTTGGTTGGATCCAATTGAATGAGGCAGGCCCGAGTAACACGCTCCGACACGGCCTTTCTCTTCCTCTAACACCCCGACCATGTGGTCCCGAGGCCTTGCCAGAAAAGCATGTCACAGCTCATCACAGTTGCAGATGAATATTCATGCAGTAGAGGGCGTCTGTGTGTAAAGTATTTACGTGTGCGCCTGTTTTTAGTGCAGAAAAAGAAGAGTGAGAACGTGTGTGTGTGTGACAGAGAGAGAGAGAGAGAGCACTGTATATTTGTGAGGTGTTTTTTTGGTTTCACTTCCTCATAAAAGTGATTCCCCGGCAGACTCCCAGGATGCAGCCACAGGCCTCTGCTGCTGACATGGCCACCGCTTGTAACACGCGGCGCAGCTCCCAGTGGTTCAGCGGCCAAACACAGCCTGAGTAAGAGTCGGTGTTGGCTGGAACGTGAGGTCTCACACACTGTCTGGACGCGAAGGCGCACACACTCACTCACACACACACACTCACTCACACACACACACACACACACACGTTCGGGCTGCCAAAACTCCACAGATGTCCTGGCTGTTGCCGCGTGTGAGTCAGCGCGGGCCGAGCTCTTTGATGGCGAGGTCTGGTGCGAGGTTTGGGGTGCGAGGATTGAAATGCAAGACAGGTGCGCTGCCACGTTTGGCTTCCAGGACATTCTGATGCCCAGATTGGCCCCTGACCCCCTGAAACAACAGCAGGCCCGCCATGTCGAGTCCCAGAGGGTGACGCATTTCACTGAGAATTTTTTTCATTTTTTTTTTAAAAAAAAGGGAAAAGAAAGGAAGAAAAATCTCGGTGAGAATTTAAAAAAAAAGCCCCCAAAACAAATCTGGGAAAATCAGATTTTGTCTGCCTGCTGCAACTTTTAGACATGTTGCAATACCAAATGACGACTCTGCTATCACTGGTCTGCTTGTCCCCACAGTGACTAGATTAGCATTGTGGGTAGCATCAAGAGTGCAACCAAGAAAGTGACATTTGTAACAAGATAACTTTCTACAAGCATGAATGTACTTTCGGCAGTTCACACAAACTTCAGTGATGACTGTACCATTCGATGCCATGCGGGTTTTTTGCAGTGAAACTTCTCTGAACTCTTTGAAAGTTGGTGCCCATTTTCAGAGCTGCACTAATATCTGTCATTACGTGGCATTAAAACCTTCCACACTGCCTGCTTTTTTGGAAAGCAGACATGATGACGATGATGGCTGTGACAATAAAGTAATTGCCCATGCTTTTCATTTTTGGACAATTGATTTTTAAAGATACTTAGCAGAGCAGGTGAAGCATGAAGGAGCCAGTTATGTAGACATAAAACTCAGCACTCCCATGGGTTGGCACAAAGCCTCATCGCTTTCTCCTCGGGAATAATCTAATGTACATTGGAATAGATTGGCTTATTAATGATGGCGATTCATAATGCAAAGAGATGTTTGAGAGCAGACCCAGCTGTGGATCGCTTCCACAGGTGTTTTCAGTCAAAGTCTGGACAGTCCTTTCTCTGGGCGGTGTGGGGGTGTAGACACAGGCCTTGACTGACACCCTGTAAGAATGAGATTTATCAGAGAATTTATCATGATTAAGCAGCAACCGGGTCACAGGGCGCTATCCAGGAGAAACAAGACTGGAGTTTTAGTGAGATGAAGTAATGACAGAACTAGTTGTAAGATCTGCCATGAGTCATTTTCCATTACAACTGAGTACCACCTCAATGTGATTGGGGTTGTTATAGCAAGGTGGCCCGAAAGTGCTGTAACATCATTTGTACGCGACACAAACACAACACAACAGTGGAGGACATCAAAGCGATGGTATACCTTATGGCAAAAGTCCTCACCTCATCACCATGGTGTTGGTTTGTGTGCAGCCACTTCCCTTCAATAAAGGTGCGTTTGCTTGTTATGATGAAGTCCCTCTCCTTGTCCAGTGACATCAATGCAGTCTGTTGACATCACATTATCAGCTCAACTCAGTTAGTTTGGTACTAAAAAAAAAAAGCATCAGTTGCTACCACCTAATGCAAAACCCTAAAAACAGAGACTTTAGACTGTCTATAGAACAAAGAAAGAAGTTAACTGTGGTTGGAAAGAGAGAAGGCAGAGCAGAAGTGGCTTAAACCTGAACTCTTTGAAACCCAAATGTAAAGCAAAATGACGTGAATCCGTGAATGGAAACCATCAGCTGGGATTCTCCTGACATCAACAGCGTTGAAGGGGAAATGCTTGGTTAAACTTTCTCTTTAGATAGAGACAGGTGAAAGAAAAGGAAGAGTGCTCTTGTTGTCGGATATCCGTGGGCTTCAAGTGCAACTGAGTAAAGCTGGGCTTTGTTTGGGTTTGGTGTGAATGCACCATAATGGCTAGCAGAGGGTCATTACAATGATTTCATAGAACAGCCATCTGCTTGTTTAGCTGTGTCCCAGTTTGAAATCTGAAAATCTCCAACTCTGATAAACAGACTATGGTGAACTTTTTCCTTTCTCTATGGTAAATGGACTGGCACTTGTATAATGCTTATATATCGCATGCTGAGGTTAATTGTCTATTAGCAGCTTTCCTGTTACCACTGTCTCATGTTTGGTGAATAAAATGAAGGCAGATGAAAGAAGAATAACATGAGACTTAAATCACGGGAGTTTGTTTTATTAGTTCTGACTTCATTTTTAGTTGTTTTTAGAATTTAGTCATGTGGTTTACACATTTGTGTCTCCTTGAAGTTTGATTGCACAAATCTCTTGGGGTTACATTAGGAAGGACATCATAAACTTCCTCATAAGTTTATGGTCTCTGTCACTATTTTCAAGTCTTACTCAGTAATGCATGCCATGCATATTATACATTAGAGGGGAACTGAGGTTAAAGGGTCAGATTTGCCCCTGGTGTATGAATATCAGACAGAAAATGCAAAATGCTTAACTCGGGTTTTTTAAACGGGACAGTGGGTTATGGAATTGTGGTTATGTTCCTCTTTTTTTACAGCCTGTGTGTTGGACCTTGTGTTGCCTCTCAGAATGGAACCTCCACAGGGATTACAACAAAACAAACAGATTTAGAAAGAAAATGTTTAAAATTTCCTTTGTGTCCTGACCTGAATCAGTGGCTTGTTGTGGGTGGGGGAAAGAAAACTAAATGCCACAACTTCAGCAGCACGGCGCAAACAAAACAGATCACTCTTCTCTGTAGGCACAGCTGCTGTTTGATTAGCAGCAAATTACAATTCATTCCTGTCGCCCCGCATGCCTATACTTCTTCCAGAGCTCTTTACACTTACATTAAACACAAATCATTACTGGTATGTTGGGTTTGGGGGAATACACCTGTACTTTTCCTTTATTTAAAGCCACCAAATAAACAATATTTTGCTGGTATTGATTTTGTCATCAATCCATCCACTGTGATGATTGTAGCAGCCCATCCAGACCTAGCTCCCCTTACCAACCTCCTTCAGTTTATCCAGGGGGACATCAAGCCATTCCCAGGCCAGCTGAGAGATGTAATCTTAACCCCAAGGATGAGGGGGGTGCCTCATCCCTGTCAGATGCCCAAACCACCTGAACTGTTTCCTTTTGATGTGGAAGAGTAGGAGCTCTACTCTGAGCTCCTCTTGAATGGCTGAACTCACCCTATCTCTAAGGGAGAGTCCAGCCGTCCTTCGGAGAAAGCTTATTTCCGCCACTCATATCCATATCCTCATTCATTCAGTCATTACCAAAATGTCGTGACTGTAGGTGCGGTCAGGAACATAGATAAAGCGGTAAATCAAGAGCTTGACTGTCATGCTCACATCTCTCTTCACCAAGACCAACCGGTACAGCTTCCACATCACTGCAGTTGTGTCCTCAACCCATCTATGAATTTCCTGCTGCTCCCCTTACTTGTAAAAAGACCCTGAGATACTCATCTCAGGATGGAGTGGGAACTCCAACGTGTTCCACTTGTGGATTATGGTCTCAGACTTGGAGGTACTGATTCTCATTCCTGCCACTTCACATTCGGCTGTGAACCACTCCAGTGCGAGCTGAAGACCACCACCTGATGGAGTCAACAGAACCACATTATCCCGAAGCCACAAAAGAGGAAAACCTCCACCAACTGCTACAGCTAAATATTCTGCCCATAACAGTTATGAACAGAATCACTGACAAAGGGCACTCCTGGCAGAGTCCAACGCATACCGGGAAGAAGTCCGACGTGCTACCAGCATGCTCTTGCAACAACTTTACAGTCACCAAATGGCTCGTGGCAATGTGCTAGACATGGTATAGTCCCGAAGCACCCCTCACATGATACCCGGACGAGGTCGAATGTCTTCTCCAAGTCCACAAAGCACAGTTAGACTCAACAAACTTCCACGCAAGCCTTAAATATCCTCAATAGGATAAAGAGCTGTTCTAGCATTCTGCTTAAAGATGTGACCCACCACCTTAGTCTGCCAGTCCAGAGTTACCACTTCAGATCTCCATGCGAAGTTGAGGTGTGTCAGCCTGGAAGCCCCTTACTTAGATTTCTGTTAGATTCCATTAAATCTTCCATGAGGTCTGCATGCCACATCGGCATCGACAAGTAATGCAAAACCACACCCTCTGCACCGATTACCCAAAATTGATACCACCACGGTGGCAAATGCAGGTAAATACACAAAAAAGGGAATAAACTAACAACACTCAAAAAAATACAGATTCTGGCTGCTAATAATGATTTAACATGACTTTTATTCAGTTTCACGCAACTTAATGAGGTAAGTGAGACCACCCTGACAGTCAAGAGCAGTTATTACAGCAGACAAGCTCTGAAAAATCCCAAATCTTTATTTTATTATAATGGGCATATTCATATACAGCAAGACAGCTTCGAGTAGGCTTATGTGATCTTTTTACTTCTCAATCACTCAAACAGCACCAAGATCCGTCATTTGATAGTTGACGGTAGGAAAAAAAAATCTCTCTGGTTCATGTTTCTTCAAGAAAAAGTGGAAATATAAAATTTCACATATCAAAGACCTGGCATCCTGGACTCTGTTTTGCAGCTTTCTGAGCCCTCTTAATGAGATGACAAAAATAACACTTTCAGATGTGCCTGCAGCACAGCCGTCGCAACCCGATTGGCAGAGAGTGAGAATGAAGCCCGGAGTACAGGTGTCAATGTGATTAATTACACCGGGGAGGAGAATTAGCAGTCTGCTAATCAGGTCGACCAAACAAGGAGGGAAAATTGAGTTGTTGTTTTTTTTTTTAAGTGTTAGCTTTTCTCACGATCGTGGCCCGTTGGAAGAGCAGAGGGAAGTTTGTTAATGGCTCCCAAGTCCATCCCGGAGGACCAAATTATCCTGAAGGAAGCTCTCTGTTTGTGGAGTGCCGGCTCATATTTTGAACGCCCGCAGACGCGACTTGTAAAACTGACGGCCGATCCAAGAGTAGAAATTTATCTGAGGTTCAGAAATCCCGGTCAAAATTAGAAAATGACTTAACCCCAATAAAAGAAAAACAAACTCCGAGCTCTGGCCACACATAAAACAGGAAACGGGGATCACATCCAATCAGGTGGAACCATTAATTTTCATCTATGAAAACAACTGTGGATTAATGACTTTTGACATAAGGGTGATGAATGATAGAAAAACAAGAAAAACTGCTTTTTTTGGTTTCTGAAAAACGTGTGTTGGTGCGAGATCGTAACATGTGTGTGGGAACATCTGGCGTAGCCTGAAGAGACAGCCAGGACTGGACCTGCAGACATTTGGGGTCAGTGAAAATGGCATCTATCCCTGACCCCTCCTCTCCATCCTCTGGCTCAATATTTACATTTTCACTTCCTCTGTTTGAGTTTTTTTTTTCTTTCACACCTGCCAGTGCTTTCCCGTCGAATGAGGAAACATGATCAGCCACTTTGCTGCGCTTTTTTGGAAAGTCACAAACACTCAGCTCATGTGTAAAATTGGCTTCTGTAAAGAAGGTTTAGCTTTAACTTTATGCTGTTTTAGTTCAGTGTAATTTTGTTTAATTGATGTCTGTTTCTAATTTCCTCTTTTGTGATGACTGTTTGGTGAGATAATATTTATATGAGATGATGAGAAATATTGTACTACTCCCATATAATACGGAGAAGCTCTCCAAGTGCACAGAGCTCCACCTGAGGGTAATATTTAAGGCCTTTACAAGTAGGTCGTGTAAAATTTGCACAAATATTTCGTGTGTTATAAATATTTTTCTGTCTCATCTATTCTTAATGAATTTGCAGCATCTATAGTTCGATTTTTCCACTTTTTAAAATGCGAACAAACAGATCTGACCAATCAGACTACTACATTTGGTAACAAGTGCACTCGTAGATATTGCTGAAGTAAAATTTTAATAGTTTTGCAGGTTATTTGACCTCATGGTGGCACGGCATAAAAAATGCTTCCCCTTAGCCTCCTATTAGATACACCTATCGTATCAATGCCATTGGTGTATCTAAGGTCAGAGCTCTCCAACCTCTGACCCTTGAGAACAAGGTCACCAGGGTTGGAACTCGTCCAAGATTTTTAGCAGATACACCCATGGCATCAATTTGAAAATCCTCCAAGTTTTCAACTCAAACTAAAGTCAAGTCAAAAACATATGAAACCAAAAATCCCCCTAATTCTTATCTAGATCAGATATTTTGATGTCGTCATGTTGCCTAGTAACCACCTGACAATAGGCTTCAATGACCCACTTGTAGCATTTATGCACCTTTCTGACTTAAAGGGCGTCACATGATTTTTATTTCACAACAATTAATTTATATCTGATAAACCTGAACCTTAAACAGAATTTCAGGTGGAAAAATGTCACCTGCAGGAGTGCTACTATAGTTATCAACACAGGTCATTAGTAAATTCAGTAGGGCGAGGTATTTGTTGTTTTTTAGGTTAAGTGTTGACGCCAAAATAAAAACTAGGATCTCTAGAAATTATTTTTACTGTAACTCTCGTGAAGGCAATGTGCAGAGAGGAGCCCACTTTACGTTAATATTTGAAACTGTATTGACTGCAACAACTCAAAATGAATTTCAGGCCCTCAATCAGCCACCTCAGAGAAATTGATTATGTGAAATATGGATGCTTCATCAAGTGAGTGAAGGTTTATTGATGCTGTCTAAGGCTAAGGTGAGTTTTATGTTTTCTAAGAGCCATTTAAAATTCAATGAATAATTATTAAGAAAAGCATGTTTGGCTGTTTCTTTAATTCCTTCACCCTTCACCTTCATCAATCAGACACAATAAAGTGTCTATTTGAACTGACTTTCCAAAACTGTATTTGTTAAATTGAAGCCAGTAAGGCTAACAGTTGGGCTAAAGTGGCCAGCTACCTTTCATGGTACCTTTTTTTTTTTTTTATTATAAAGCAGAACTAACATGTAAAAGTTTACTTTAGTCCACTTGATTTAGAAGAAGATGAAGATTTTCTTAACCTCTTGCCCAATTCAGGGTCACAGGGCAAGTATACACCCCGTACAGGTTCCCAGTCTATCTATCATTTTAAAGTTTAAATATTGTGGTTTTTTAGAGAGTAGTTCTGAATGAAGGATACAACGCTGTCCTATAATATGTGTTTTCTTTTTTGTCATGTGTCCCACCTCCTGCCTGAGCCTGGTCCTATCAAAGGTTTCTTTCTGTTAAAAAGGAGTTCTTCCTTTCCACTCTCGCCAAATGCATGCTCATAAGGGTCATTTGATTGTTGGGGTTTCCTCTGTATCATTTCAGGGTTTTTACCTTGTAATATAAAGTGCTTTGAGGCAACATTTGCTGTGATTTCGTACTATATAAATAAATTGAAATAAATTAAATAGAAATATTGGTAACAGCTAACTTTCATAGTGCTTTTCTACCTAATTTAAGCACAAGTGTCATTTACACACACACACCCCAAAAAACACACACTGTCTAACATTTGCATGCATCTTGTGATTTGGTATCTTGAGTGAGATTACTTTAACATAGGAACTGGAGACGTGTGGGTCTACAAACATACAGAAATGCTCTAAAAGTCAGACACAAGCACTCCAAGGATTGTCTTTGGTCTCTCAGCGGTAACTGTTAAAATGTGGTCAGTGAGAAACATACGTGACACTCATTAAGTCAGAAAAATAGGACCTGGGGTGGGTTGCAAAGAGGCTTGCAGAGGTAGCAGAAACTGAAAATCAACTAATGCAACTTGAAAAAATTGTTTATAAAGGTGTTTATAGTTCTTCCAAGCAAAAAGCTGGCCTGCCAGGAAATGAATGTTGCCTCAGAGCATGCTGATATGTTTCTATTTAAATTTTGAGTTAGGCTGGACTTAATGACAGTAGGATACATTTGGCCCGAACTTTCGCCTCCAGGTAGTTTCTTCATTCTGCAGCCAGATGCAATGGCCACCCAGGAAATAACAGCTCTCTACACATAATAAGAAAAGTCCACCCATTAGATTGTGTCACACCTTTCAAACATAACAGCATGCAGGCCATGAATGAACCTTCTCAATCCCTTCACCATCATTTGCTCCTCTTTTTTTTTTTGGCGACACTCCTCTCCAGCTCCGCCCCTTCTACTCTCTCAGCCTCCTTTTCTTTTCATTCACTTGGGGTTTCATGCCCCTCCAACCACCACCCTGCCACCCACCCATCCATCCAACCAAGCTGTTCATTAGAAGACAAGCAGTTCCCTTTCTTTCAGAGAAGAAAGTCCAGTGGGCAAAAAGGAAGTGAGAGCGCGCAGGCAGGACATGAAACCTCTTCCCAACCGTCTCGGCCACCCAGGCCAAAGCCTCTCAACTCACAAGCCCCTTCAAGCGGGCATTTTCCAGCGCTGTGAATTTTTGTGCAGGTAAAGATTAGCAAAGAGCCCGCGGCAACAAAGCATTCAATCACATTCAAGTAGCGCCCTGTATCAAATGCGCCCTCCACCTCCACCTACTTTAGGAGTGCAGGTCTTTCTTCTCGTCTCCCTTTTTACTCTCTCTTCTTCTCTTGGTCAGACTGAATTGCCTTTGAATCAGGCATCTCTGGCCCACCCCTCCCTTCCTCACTCGCACATACCCCTTGCTCCTTCATCTCTTGTCAATCTGAGAAAGCCAGGAAATGAACGCTCTTTGTGGGATTAATTAATAGCGGGAGCTGGTCAGCGCGCTAGCAGAACTGTAATTGCTACTCAGCAGAGGGAGGAAGGAGAGGAGGCGGATGGGGAGGTGGGTGAAGAAAAAGTTTGGGTTGCAGTTTTTTTTCTTTCTTTTTTTTTTGAGCGCAGAGGGGTGGAGGTGAGGGGTGAGGTGGGGTGGGTTCCTGAGCGCTTTGAACTGAAGGGCTCTGCTGCAGTGGATTAAAGTGAGAAGAGAGAGATAGAGGAGGGAGGAGGGGGGGCTTTGAAGTCTGCTGAGAGGTCTAGGAGAAGAAGAAGAAGTGAAGTTGGGTGGTAGAAATTCTGTCTGGCAACATCAAACGCCGTTATCGCCCACTTTCACCTGTTGACACTCAAGGGTGAAGACACTAGATTCGGCACCGTGAGCTGCGAGGCCAACGCGTTCCCTTCGTCTTCATTCCTGTATAAACATCTCCACTGAGGAAGATGCAGATTGGTTTTGTTTGCACCAGTTCGCACAGGGGTTGATTCGGCTGCTCGCATCTGAAGTCATCTGGTTTATTTCCAAAGAGAAACGCTGCAGCTTTTCCACCTGAACTCCAGGGTCAGCCTGCGTGCACGAGTACGAGCATTTGGATCATTAGAATATTCTTCTCCCCCACCCGACTCCCACACAGAGGCACATTTGAGCCAAGAGAACATACATGTAAATGGCTGAAAAAAAAAAGGAGAAGAAGAAGAAAAAACTCTTAAGGTCATCTTCTGATTACTGAACAAGTTCACCTTCTGAATTTCAACACCAATGCGAGAGTTTAACTTATTAATTCTGCACAACTATATTCTTTAACGATCCAGCAAAAAGCTGTAATGCATTCCCCGCCGCCGTGCAGTCAGGGTTTATCATGTTTTTGTGCAAAGCTCAAGTGAAAACCTGTAAAATTTCCCTGAAATTTTTGGTAATTTTTTTTATTCTTTGTTTATTTATGCAAATAAAAAAAAAGTTGAAAAAACATTTAATTTATTCATGAGACACAATTATTAAATCACCCTGTGTGTATACTTTTTACTATTTTTTTATTTTTTTATTGACATTAAGCCGTATTTAACAAACAGCACACAAAAATGAAAATACCGATTTTTATTATAACCTTTATTCAAACAGGTCTCCATCAGCAGTGAAGCAGATGTTCTAAAATTCCATAAAAGAACCCAGTGCTGGATTTCATGTTGTTTCACAAGGATTTTAAGGGGATTATCCATCAATGTTTTCAAGCCGTGTATGAAATAATCATCCCAAATATGGCAACAAGTGTTTCCCTTCGTGGCGGATGGCCGCCCAACCCTGAGCCTGGTTCTGCTGTAGGTTTTTCCTCCGACTGTTGTCAAGTGCTTGCTCAAAGGGGGTCATTTGATTGTTGGGGTCTTGTAGAGTCTTTTTCTGACATTATAAAGCGCCGTCAGGTGACTCTTGTTGTGAAGTATAGTGAAGTTACTACTACATACCCACGCTACTGCATTGTTTGATTTGTGATTTTAGACTGCTTTAGGTGGTTGCTTAGCAAACCACCTCCATAATGCATAATTCAGGTTTATCAGATATACATTAATTGTTGTGAAATAAAAATCATGTGACGCACTTTAAGTCAGAAAGGTGCATAAATGCTACAAGTGGGTCATTGAAGCCTATTGTCAGGTGGTTACTAGGCAACATGACGACATCAAAATATCTGATCTAGATAAGAATCTTCGGCGGCCTACGGAGTACCAGTGTGTCCGGTTTGTGTGCTCAACTGCTGATCGTGCATCGCTTTTGAGCTGACACTCAGCCGTTGGCGGTCATTTCTGGCTCCAGTTGCCTTGGTAACCCCCTAATGTATTTGCTACCAGGTGAGGATATCCAGTGCTATCACTGGCAATCACTTCACTCGCTTGCCTCAAATTTTGATCTTATTTTGGGATCGGCCAACTTGCTTCGTCAGCATTTTTTTGGTCCACTGCTTGTAGTTGGTGAATGTCATTGGGCTAGTTTGGTTGCTGATCACCGCGTTACTGTGAATCGCTGTGTGCAAGCAGCTTGAGATGTTTATTTTTCCTTTATAATGGCTTACTGTCCTGTGGAAAGCCTCATCTGCTTTGCTAAAAATAAACTCTATAATGAGCACATCAGATGGATATTGATGTATTTACAGTGGGTTGTTACAGTAAAGTAGTAAGACAGGCAGCTCTCGGTTAATGGACTGATACTTGTATGGTGCATTTCTATTCAATCTGAGCATTCAAAGTGCTTTCTTACTATAAGCCTCATTCATTCACAACTTCTAACCTGACAGTCACACAGGGAGATTCAGGGATCACTACCCCCCAGTTTGGAGGAACCAGGGATCAAAACACTGACATGCCAATTGGTAGACGACCCACTCTACTTCCTGAGCCACATCCACAGCTGGAATGCCATAACCCCATAACATTGTGTTCACACATTTTGCATACATGTGTCATTAATTATCTTTGTTGATGTACAAATTACCCCACATGTGCTCAGTTCTTGTTTGTGCTCCTAAAAATTTTGTACCTAGTGTTATGGAAAACTTGGGTCCACTTGCTACATTTGCAAAACCGTCTATCAGGAGCCTTGGTGTTAGTATTGACTCAGCTCTGACTTTGGATGCCCATGTAAAATCTTTGGTTCGCTCCTGTTTTTATCACTTGAGAAACATTGCTAAGCTGAGTCCCATTGTATCGCGCTCCGAATTAGAAATTGTCATTCATGCATTTGTTTCATCTCGTCTGGACTATTGTAATTCTTTGTTTACTTGTTTATGTAAAGCATCTTTGGAGCGTCTACAAGTTGTTCAGAACGCCGCTGCAAAGCTTCTGACCACGTCCTCCAAGTTTTCCCATGTCACACCCCTGCTGATTCAGCTGCACTGGCTCCCCGTTAAATTCAGAATCCAGTTTAAGGTTTTGACCTTGACTTTCAGGGCTCTGCATGGACAAGCACCAACATATATAAGTGAACTTTTACATCCATACATTCCCAGCAGGTCCCTGAGGTCATGTGACCAGGGCTAGCTTGCTGTCCAACACACGAGGCTGAAAACAAAAGGCGACAAAGTTTTTGGAACTGTGGCCCCCAGATTGTGGAACTCTCTCCCTTTGAGCCTGAGATCTGTGGACTCAATGGTCGCTTTTAAAAAACAGCTAAAAACTCATCTTTTTAAACTTGCTTTTGGTTGATTTTTATTTTTAGGTTTTAGCTTCTGTGAAGCACTTTGTGATTTTTATCTTGAAAGGTGCTATATAAATAAAGTTTTACTTACTTTACTTACTTACTGTTAGAGTGTCAGCTGGTTTCAATGTGCATTATTTTACTGTTTTGGATCAACCCAATATTTTATTATTCCTCTGTGACACAACGAGGCAATGATGCTTATGGACATGCAATAACTTTGATGTTAGGCTTTTGAAAGTCTAGAATTATAAAGAAAAGATGTTTTAAATTGTCTTAATTAAGATAGGAGTTCTCACAGGTTTTTCCAAGGAAACCTTACTTAAACACGTTTGCCATCTTTTGTCGTCCTTAAAAATATTTAAAACTCACTTATCATTATGTGTCATCATATCACAGTTTTCATTAGCCCATCGATAAAGCGTCTGAGAGTGACCTCGGTCGGAGGAGATTCGCTCCTTTGCTGAAAATGCAATCAGTAGATCTAAATGTGTGCAGATATTTTGTGTTGCAGTGCGTTTCGGTGAGGTGAATAACCTCCAGAGTTTGAGCGATGCACTGTACGACATAATCTCTTTCCATTTAAAGCTTTCACTTAAACACACTCGCACACACTTCAGTCCACTCATGTTCACACCTCCTTGAAAAATGAGGGTTTATGTAAATTTCTTAAAAACTTTGCAGATTTTTTTTTCTTTTTTTTTTTTATATTCCAACCTCCCTGAACTGACAAATTAGTGCTGGAGCGCCCATGCGTACGGAGACTTAATCATCAATAATCTTTTCATTTCCGAGGGAGATTATTCAGTGGGGCCTTTTGGGTGACTGTGCTCTGACTCTGCACTTGCACACAAGAAAACATTTTTATGGTGCAACTTCTGAGCGTTGAGGAAACTATTGTGACTCTAGCTTCAAAACACAGCTTTTCTAGAGGGAATAGTAAATAATTTAGATGCATAAGAATCACCTTTGGGTGACTGTGAATGTCTAAGTGGCCTATTTTTATGATTTGGTCCATTTAAGTAGTTCAAGCGAGCACTATTGCTTTCTTTTATTAAGCACAATATGGCTTCTTTGTGCTATGGTTAATTAATTTAGGGTGTTCTGGTAGGTTTGGTCATTGATCTAATTTAAACAAAATTTTAAAAACCTTCATAACTCAATGAACTCGTTCTATTTAGTGGGAACATTTATAGCAGGGATCGATCTTAATCGAGTCAGTGAAACTGCCCTTTCTGTCAGTGTGAAGATGTTTAACTACACATAACCCCTGAGATATTTTAATATAAGAAAAATTATGGCAATTTTAAATGAAGGTCTCCATTTTTTATATGATAAATGTGTAAAATTACAGAAAAATGATCATAGCTCATTGCCCAGATTGTCCTGTATGCAAAAAATAAAGTTTTTGTTGTTGTTTTGGGGTTTTTTAACTGAAATTTCTATAGTAGATAATGATAAACGGCAACTTTTCTATCATTTAATTGTTTATCTTTTACATAATTACTTTGGTGTAGTATTAATGGCTGTGTGGGAGGTCTTTATCAGCTTCAAAACTAATATTAAAAATGTGTAAAAAAGCATTTTCCAAAGTCTTCGCCAGGCCAATTCTGGTCCCCGGGCCTTGTGTTCGACACCCCTGATCTAGGCCTTTACAGCTCCATAGGTGGCTCGAGACTTCAAACAAACAACTTTAATTCACTTCTTTCTTTTTTTCCCCTTTTTTCTTTCTTCAAGGTAAACATGGATCGTGATCATGCTGCCGCTTGTCTGCAGAAAATAAATAGATCAACCGCGTGTAGCTCATGGGAGTGGACAAGTGCAAATGAATGCCCTTAAAGTCAAAAATATGCACTAGACGGAGAAATTGTATGCATATCCAGTGAAGTGAGCCCACAGTCACTCATCCATTATACTAGCTTGGCACATTTTAGACACACACATGCTGGACAGACAGTAGTATCAAAATTCAGGAAAGAGAGATGTAGTGAGGGGTGGAGGAGGAGGTGGAGGTGGGCAGTCAGAGGAACAGAGTGATCCTTGATTTTTATGCAACGCCTGTTCAAAATTCAACTATCCTTGAGGCGCGCTTGTGCAACACTTTGCTGATGTCTGGAGGCCTGTAATTGTGCGCACACATCAATTATGGATCGCGGCTCTGGTACTCCTCGCCTCGTCCTCCGCCGGCTCCAATCAGAGCGGGGCCTGTAGCATGGTCACACTCCCCCCAGTGCTATTTTTTAAATTTTTTTTACCGTCTTCTTCTTCGGCCGGAGCCAGTTTGATTACAGGTGTAGTACAGGCGGCCTTGTTATAGACCAGGGGGCTGTTTGGGAGGACTGGTGGTCCCCTTCTCCCCCCCCCCCCCCCTTTCTTTTCCTGTCCGGGTATAGGGGGCACATTGGTGGGCGGGTGGAGGGAATTAGGGGAGGAAGCATGGGTGGAGGGAATAGTGGTGGTGGTAGCTAAGAGGAGGGGGGGGGGGGGGGGGGGGGGGGCGTCTGATTCGGCCATCACATCCCGCTAACAATTTCTGTCAGGTCCCTAGAGGTTCCCTAATGAGCCCCACCGACACGGCCGAAGGCGAGATCCCCGCACCGGCCCACTGAAGTGAGAAGCCAGAAGATCGGCACCTAGCAGCCTTGCAATTATTAATCAGACTTCTCGCTCTCTTTTTTTTCACTCCACAGCTCTCTCTCTTTTCACTCACTCCCTCTTTTACTCCATTCATCTGTTAGTCTAACTGCTCCCCTCTTTGTCTCTGCCTTTACTCTCCCACACCCCACACCAGTGGGCTTTTTACATGCAGAGTAATATATTAAAAAAAAAACACACACACACACACAGTCAGGGTCTTCCACCACACGAACGTATAGCGGAGCTGCACATGTCTTGTCCGCGGCTCAGCTCTACATGTCCTTTAGTGTTTGATTGGCCTACATTTTATTCTGCTCGATGCCTTCAGTGTCCCGCGTTACAGTGTGGGGGAGCACCGAGACATGAAGATTTGCTGTGTACATTTAAAAAACTGACGCTCATGAATGAATGCAGCAGTGTTATTACACAGCAGAGGAGCGCTCTTGTGTAACAAGCAGTTTGGGTTTGTTTTGTTGGATTACTTTATGAGTTTTAATGCTGGGCTTTAACTTGATGTGTAAGACTGATCACTGTGTCAATGTTCATAATGTTGTCATCAGCCATCAGACGTCTTTTACACCGCTGTGATTTTTACCTCTTCCTTAATGAAAGCTTTCCCTCTCTCTCAGTTTCTTTCTATCAGTGCTTTAATTTATGTTTATTTCTTTAGTCGTAGCAATAATACCGTCACACTGCACTCAAGTCAGTAAATCAGCTAATGACTGATTACACCGTGTGCTCATAACACACCTAAGCTCCAAAATAAAAAAGGTCTGCATTAGCTACTGAGAGGCTCATATCCACAACTGTGAGGGTTTTGAATTTTAAACTGAAGGTCTAGGAGAATATTTTTCAAAAAGCTTGGAAAATAAATACAAAACAGACATATAATTATCTTTTTTTTTTTTTTAAAGATGTTAACAAACCTATTTCTGTGTTTATTAAGTCAACTTAAATACCAACGCTCTTTAATTTATCCAAAAATGTGTCATATTGTTATGTCAAATTATATTTTTGTCACATGGAGAGGTTACCTGACCATAGCTGGTGCTACAGCTATTTATATTATTCTAAAGAGTTTTTAATTTGTTTTTGTTATATATAAAGATAACAGTAGGAAATAGCTGGTGTGGTCGATTTCAAACTGATTTGATCCCTCAGCTCGTCACCAGCCTGTGCCTCATCAGATCTGCAATCACTTTATTGCTTTTAGCTTTCATGGACACGTGATCGTCTTTTCACCCTGATTTTTACTTTTACTGTAAATCTTTACAAGCAGAAACCTGCTGGTTAAAAACAAAGACACGAAGAAGAAGGAGAAGGAGTGTGAGGCTAAAACAGGGGTCTGCCATGTTTAACACCCTGGCGACGTGCAAACAGACACCTGCCATTAAACAGCTTCATTAGCAACATAATAATACACAGCGGCTTGTTTTCTATGAGGGCAGGTTTGTGCTTTCATGCACACATGTACAGAGTCTCGCCCACACACACACACACACTGACTCACTTTTATCCCTCCATGGAGGGGGAAAAAAAGGGAAAGTTGCTTCTCAAGTCTGGGCTGACTCGCCCTGCGGCGAAACCTGACCTTTGCACCACAAAGGTGAAAAGCTCTGTTCTCATTGGTTTGAGAAAAATGCCTCCAGAAGTAACATTTTTCCCTCTTCACATCTCATCCTTTCATCGGTTATTGTGATTTTTTTCTCCCACTCTCCTCTGCCCCCTTTTCTTTCGTCCTCTGAGTGAAAACCTCCCGTAGCCTCCCCAGCCCGCCCCCTCCGACCCTAACCAACCACCGCCGTTACCACCGCCGCCTCCCCCTCCCCACAACTGCCTTCTCCTTCCCTGACAGGCCCTGATGTTGCTGTAACATTTTTATCACTGGGCGGCTGCGCACCTAGGAGAACGTGCAGGACGGAGCATGTGCTGTAGCTCGTGGGACAAGGCGAGGGGGGATTGTGGAGGAGGCGGGGGGAGATAAAGAGTAAGAACAATGTTCCAGGTATTCCTCAGGAACCTCGGGGGTTCGCTGCTTCGGGGTCAAGTTCGCGCCCTTGCTAAGATGTGAATTGTTGACCCCGACCCGGGTGAAAATTGTGTACACACTCGCCTCCGATGAGCGACAGAGGAGCAATAAACAGCATGTGCTCTTGTTTTGATCTATTGCTTTGTCACAATATTGAAATGCTGGTGCAGTAGGTGTGACAGGCTTTGTGTTTACTGTCATTTGCATGCTTGCAGCTTTAATCTTGACTTTGATATTGCTTTGTACAATAAGAGTGAAAATAACTATTAATTTACACAGTTTTGTTTTTTTTGCATGTATGAACATAAACACAGTTTTTTTTCCCCCACATTTAAATACTTAACAATCCAGTGTCGCTTTTTGAAATTGCAAAAACAATAACTGGCATACTTGTAAATTTTTTAACAGATATCGGATGTTTAGTTAACGGATTTTTCTTGCCACAGTCAATAAAAATGTAATTACTGTGTAATTACGGCATAATTACTGTGTTATTATTATTTTAATATAAATTTTGCTCAACGTTTGATTAAAATGTATTCCCAGAATCTTTTTTTAATATAATTTATTATTAATATTGTTATTTTTATTTTTGGATTATTTAATTTTTTAAAATCTTTTACTTTTTCTAACCTCTGCAAGTTTTTTTAAATAAGTATTGAGTGCATTTTTGAAGAAAAATATGCTCAAGATTTTAAAAAATAAATTAAAAAGAAAAGACGGAACACAAATATTATGCTTTAAGGATATGCAGTTAGGAAGGACTAACCACAAAGAACCAAAGCATACGGCATCGTCTTCATCTCCCTGGACTTCAACTTTCTGTCTCTGCTCGCTCCCTCTGCTGAGCGTTGATTGATGTCTGACCTGACTGTGTAGTCAACAAAATGGGTGTTTCCTAGCAGAAGGAGAGAGGGAGGGAGATGGAGAGGGAGAGAGAGGCTGCCTAATGAGAGCTGAAGACAATGCTGGTGTGATGAAAGAATGGAAGTCGCTCTGCTGGGATTCAGAATTAGAGGCAGAAATTGATGCTGCAAGTGAATCTAAAGAGCGAGGGAGAGCGAAAATGAGGCCACTTGCTTTAATGGCGTGCTTGTGCGTCAGCTAAAATGCTCTGTTAGGGCCTCAAAGGGAGACGTGCGCGGCGGTTAGTTGGACCTCAGCGACCCGTGCATCTCCGCCGTGTTGTGACCTGTTTTGTATCGATAACAACAATAATAAAGCACAAATTAATAAGAGAAATCAAACAGCAACACTTGTGTTAAACCTACAAGTCTTTAAATAAGTGAACGTACATTAAGTTAGTATTTTACAGCCTGAGAAAGGGGATTGTAGTTTAAGTGGTAAAATAATAAAGGTGGGGAAAAAAGAGAAAAAAAGAAAAGCATCTCCAGGAAAGGTGAGCAGAGAGAAGAGGCAGGCAATGTGCAGAATAAGAAGTAGGCCATCCACTTCCACTGCCTGCCTTTCATGTAAATATATTATGGCTAACAACCACTGCCTTAAAAATAATTAAGTCTGCCTTCATTGATTTATTTTTAATACGATTTTTAAGTTTTATTATAATTAATTTTATTTGACGAATGGAAAAAAAATCACACAATTTAAGTCAACTTTGCAGAACTCGAACACTAAACTAATCTTCCTCTGTGCTCATTAATAACAGTTTTCAATTGAAACTTGTCTAATAATAAATGATAATAAATGTATGTCTTTTTAAAATTATTTTAAACAGTAATATTTAATGTTTAATGTGTTTCATCTGCCAATAAATTAAACCTACAGCCGCAATGGTACACGCGGCCAAACTCCAACAAACTCTTATATTATTTCTTCACGTGCACGATAGTTTTACAAGTCCTCTAAGGGAAAGTTATTTCTGGCCGTTACAGACTTGGCATGTTGCACAACTTTCCTCTCTTTATTTATTCATTTTACCAGGAAGTCCCGAGAGCTGGCCGAGGTAGCAGCCATGCAAATTCACGGCATGTTATGATGCATAAAGGTGCGACTCATGCAGTGTAATACGTAAAGATTTACAGCAGTGGTCTCTCAAGAGAAACAGCCACATGCCTCCTTCACAGCCTTCTCTGTAATCCCTTTAAAGTCCCGAATGGGTCTGAGCGTCTTTCTGAACCCTACACACTCGGTGCAAATCACTCCTTGCTTCCTTAGAAAAAGCCACCTGTAGCTCCTCTGCAGAACGTAGAGCACAAAATGAAATGCGTAAACGTCTTCTCTTTAGATGTTGAGAAGAAACTGTTTTTAATTGTGTCATGAACCCAAATTCATTCATGCAATTGAATACACACTTTTTATATGTATGTTCACATATAAATAAAGTGAAAGAAGTCTAATCTGAATGTGTTGAACTCCACCGATCACAGTGGTGATGGTGTCCCTGTTTTCAGTGTGGAAAAATGTAAAAACTGCACAATTTGTTTTCCTTTCTCTTTTTCTGCTTTATTATTTCCCCAACGAGATCCAGCATCAGTGTTCAACCGCATACCCACGACTCATTGATTTCTCGGGGCACTCATTAAAACTTAACTTTCTCCTCTTCTCAAAAGTCTGTCCTGCTGAGGTGCGTTTTTGCCCTCTTAGACAGAATCTCAGGGCAACACTGCGCATGATAAACACATGAGGCAGCACAGGGGCAGATTTAGGTGTGTGTGTCTAGAGGACGAGAGGTGGGAGTGCAAGCGAGAGGAGAGGACAGAACGTATTTGGTTTGTGCTGCTCCTGTGGGTTTGTGCATGTGTGTGCTCATGGGGTGAGTGATGGAGAGGGGTGAGGAGGAGGTGGTGGTGGTGGTGGGTTTGGGTGGTAGCCCCGCTGTTTGGCCATACGCTCCTGCCTTCTCTTGCCTTTTCAGCATGGCTGACCAGAGAGCTCATTTGCATTAGTGGTGTGTGTGTGTGTGTGTCTGTGCGGTGGGGTGTTGGATTTTGCTTGAGGCCTGTCTACTCTTCCAGGCAGTAGACTGGTGTGTGTGTGTGTGTGTGTGTGTGTGTGTGTGTGTGTGTGTGTGTGTGTGTGTGTGGCAGCATGAATTGGGGGGGGCGGATCACGCTCTGGCAGAGAGGACGTGTCACATCCATGTAGCCCCCGCTAATCAGCGCCGGCTTGAGCCACGGCCAACTTGCCGAGGCCTCGCTTCCCTTCCACACCATGTGAAGAAATGCAGATAATGGGGCACACTGCTGCAAGAAAGAGGCATGCTGGGAAAACGCTACATACACGTAGGGGGGTGAGAGCTGCCGGTGGACGAGCTAGGAGCTCAGCATATGGGAAGGTATCGGGTGTATGTATGTGTGTGCGTGGAAAGGCAACAAGCACACATGTGCGCTCGCTCCCTGACAATCCACCGGCAACTCTTTTCCATTGCAAATCCTCAGTCATTTGGTGAAGTGCTAGTGACCCCTATGGGCAAGATGCTGTGATTTTTGGCTATTCATGATGTGCATGGTTGAATTTTCTCTAACCCGGTGGAGAAAAAAAAACACATGCACATGCCATGTAAAATATTTCTGACTACCTAGTAGTAAGGGTTTAAAATACTGTACTCCTGTTTTTATTTCCTCACCTCTTAAAGTTTTACTGTAGGTGATGTGAACATTTCCAGGGGATTAGTGCCAAAAGGATGATACAAGACTATGTGGGGGGAAAAGGTTTAAAGACCATACAGTGTATAACAATGAGGCACACTGTACAAACTGTCCCTGTTCAACGACAGCGGCAGCTCAGTTTATAAGCATGAAACTGTTATTTTACAGTGAACCTGCTTAAATCCAAAACAGTACTGTAAAATGTTACAGTGCCGCATATCATTTTAATTTTTACACTATGATGCTGTCATTTTAGCGGTCCTGTTATACAGACAGCAGGTTATCACAGTGCGACACATAATTTACATTTTTACAGTAAAATACTGTAATTTTAGTGGGTCAATGGTACATAAAGTAGTCTATTATTGTAAAATGTTACAATGTTGCACCAATCTTTACGTTTTTACAGTAAATAAGTGTACTTTTAGTGACCCTATTGTACGTAAAACAGTTTAGTACTGTAAAATGTTATAGTGTGACACATAATTTACATTTTTACAGTAAAATACTGTAATTTTAGTGGTCCTATTTTACATAAATCAGCTAATTGCTGTAAATAACATCTACAAAACCAGCATTCTTCATGCTAAAGTAGTTTTGATGCCCTTGGATCTGTTTCCTAAATTCATTTTCTTGTCTTTCATGATAAGATGTTAGCTTCTGATGCAGGAATTGTGTTGCTTTTAACATTTCAACACCCCAAAATGGCCAGACGTGACAAAATATTTCAGCAGTCTCTGTCATCGCGGTTCATTGCAAGCTAAATCTTAACACCATTCTCAGCCACACAAACACCAGAACACACATCATGTGTCCTCAACAGTCCGAGTCTAAATGCAGCATAATTAATAATTATTAAATAATTAAAATAACCATCACAGCACTACTGAGCTGGTGTTTTGAACTTAAATAGCTACATTCCCATGAGTGTTTGTGCTCAACAGTGAAGTCTCAGTAACTTGGTTATTTCTAATACTTCTGAAACTCAAGCCTGACTTAACAGACAAAGTACAATAGATTCCTTCAAAAGAAAATGGTACATTACTGTGCAAAGTTTTCTTTATTTTAACAGCAATCAATTACAAAATGCACAGTGATCGTCTTTCTATAAGGGGCTGATTATTAGCATATAACCCCCAAACTGAACTAGACGTGAATAAAAATAGAGACAAATGTCACAGCCAGCTTTGTGAGGTTGCTGTGCCTACAACCTACAACCTAGAGAAACCAACACGTCCAATGACAAATGTTTGCTGCTGCACTGAAAAAACTTAACAAAATAAAACTCAAAGAATACAACAGGTTTTTATTTTTTTCAAAACAAAACAAAAATCTGTAAAATTCTTTAGTTTGAAACCCGGAAGTGCGCAAAGTTTCTTCATAATTGCTTTTATTGTCTCTAATCTGATTGAACCTACTGAGTCCTTCAGCCTGCACGCTTTTATTCCAAATGTGTTGAAACCATCTGATGTCACAGTCCCATTTTAACCCTTGCACAACCTCCTTTCTTTGCCAGTACTGTAATCACTTATGGTTATGCCAGTAAACCTCATTTGAATTTGAATGGGCCAATGTGTGCGTGAGTGTGAGAGAGGAAGGATTGTGACAGCAGCAGTATCAGCGGTGAACAGCACCCACCTCCGCTCCCCTCCCCTCCTGCCTCACCTCCCTCAGGTCTTCAGAAAAGAGGACTTTGCCTGAGCCGAAACCTGCCGCTCTCACGCTATCATCCTCGACAAACAAAAAAGCAGCCAGGCGAGAGACAGAGGCACGGAAAGAAGCGAAGGGGAAGAGCGACGGAGAGGAGAGGGATGAGCTGAGGAGGGAGGGACGGAGTAAACCGTGGGGAGAGGTTTAACCCGGCAGGTTCAGATTTTTGAGCGACCCCTGTGTTTTCCTTCTCAGCCTTCGCCGTGGCAAACGGGCGGCGAGCAGATGTGGCAAACACGACACCCTTAACCCAAACTCCAGCCCCCTCCAACTTCAAGTCTTCTAAGCCCGTCTGATCCGCATCTTAACTTAAGGAAAATATAATGTATTCCAAAAGCAGGAAAAATAATATGACACAAAGGGATGATAAATAGCAGGATGAGGCCTGTAATAAGCTAAAGGGGGCTACGTGGATAATAAGCCCCGAGTAGGAGATGTGGAGACCTGGGCCTATATGCTTCTCCTTTGCCCACCCGGGATCTCTAATCCTGGGCTTTGAGGGGGAAGGGGAGGGTAGGAGGAGGAGGGGGGGTGCTGAGGTTGAAGTTAGTGTAAGATGCATTAGTGTCTTCTACACATGTGCGCCCTAATCCCTGCTCTCCAGCTTTTTCTGAGCCGCTTTTGTATTTCATTTTCTTTCCTGCTCTCTTCTCCCATCCCCACCCCGCATCGTCCTTTCTGCTCTCTCTCCCTGCTCTATCTTGACCAGTTAAATCCCGACGGGGCCGGCGGAGTGACAGGCCCCATTCAGCGGTGTGCTGGGGGTGACAGCTGGTGAGAGGCCCGTGTGAAAGAGCGTTGCCCCCATGATGCCTCCGCCACCCCTCCTCTTGCCGTCCACACACACACAAACACACAAACACACACACACACGGCTAAGGCAGAACTGAAGGTCTGGGCAGCAGCTGAGCCATCGCCCCCGTTGTGTCCTGCCCCCCTTTTTTTTGTCTCACCGGTCAGTCCGAGAGAAGCACCTGCGCAGGAAAAACAGGTAGCTGGAGTCCGATTGTAGCGTTTTTACCCAAACGTCACCTGCCAGTCAACCCACATGGACAGAAGAGTTTCAGCCAAGCAAAAGACAGGAGGTTTACTGAAACGACCCCTCTGACTGTTTATAACCGATCACTTTTGATGGCTAATGTTAGCAAAACTGCAGTTTAACAATCTCTGACATTCCCTGTTACATTCCCTTGTCTGCAAGGTCCATGTTTGGATGAGTCTGGTGTGGAAGAGCTTTACTGGCCCGCACAGATCACTCATCTCAGTCCCATCAAAGACCTTTTGGAGGAACTAAAACAGAGTCCATTGTCCCAAAATCTTCTATAGAGCTCAATCTTGTGGAGAGCCTTTACAGAAAAGTGTCTAGCATAGTAAACAAAAGACGTTTGCATGTATAGTATGCTTTCTCCTCAAATTTAGGCGATGAGCCGAGGTATTTTTTTAAGTTTCAGGAGTGAGAGGTCTGGAGTGCAAATCCTAATGAGGGGGAAAGAACAGGCGATGCCCCGTGTTGTGTTTTAGAATTTATCTTTAGCTTGAAATCAGGACTTTTTTTTCCCTCCAAACTATTATCACTAAAGCTGCAACTGGATCTATTAAATGCAACATTTAAAAGCTTTTGATTTTTATCTTTGCACTTGTGTTTGTTTCAGACATTAAAGTATACATAAAGGATATTGTGTCACAGTGCGGGTCTTATTTTTGTAACTTCGGCTATCATTTTTATTGAAAAGATGCTGCTTGTTTGATATTTCTGCAGTAGATCCAAGCAATTTTTGTCTCTCCCCAGCTGGTTCAGGCAGATGTGCTGCCCTTCCTGAGTTATTTCCCTACTGTCACCAAGTTCTTGCTAAAGGGAATTAATTGGGTTTCTTGCTATAGTACCATAAGGTCTTTACCTTACAATGTAAAGTGCCTGCAGATGGCTGTTGTGTTAAATAGGTGCTATATACAATAATATAATATTCTATGCAAAAGGATTAGAGTTACTGGAAAATTATATGTTTTGGGGGGATCTTCTCAGAATTCTGACATTTTTATCTGAATTCTGATTTTTTTTTTTTCACTGATTATAATCTTGGAATTCTGATTTTAATATCAGATTTCTGATCTTAATCCTTGAATTTTGTTTGTTGTTTTTTCTGAGAATTCTAATTTTCACTTCAGAATTCAGATTTTCTTTCCTCAAAAATTCTAACCTTAATCCTAGATTTATTTTTTTTAGGCTTCTTACCTTACATCTTATGGCCAATTTCAGACGTTTTTTTTTCTCAGAATCCTGATTTCTTTTTCCTCAAACACTGAGTTCAGATTTTTTTCCCTCAGAATTCTCACTTTTATTGGAGAATTCTTTTATTTTTCCTACTGAATTCTGAGGTCATCACCCAAATTCATTCTTTTTCTTTAGTGACCCAACTCCCATTCAGTAAGCTTCTATTGCACTGAGCTTGGTTTATATCTTTTGTCATAACCTATGTAAGTCAGTTAAAATAAGACTAAGCACTTTTCTGCGCAGATGGTTTTATTGTAAAGCATCTTCAAAAGTCCTAAAAGGCAAAAATGGCACACAGAAGCAAAACGTCAACAAACAAAGCTAGACTTCTAAATATGAGTAAGATCCAACTCGAGATAAAAACTGGGATCATCTTTTCAAAACAATAAAATCCAACGTAATTAATTCATTTTGATGGCATCTTTACTTTCTGTGCCTTCAACATTGAAAAAAAAAGTGCCTGTTTTAAGAGGGCCTTATTAAGAGTGTGTGGCAATGGTGATCTTGCCACAGGAAGCACACAAACTCCAGGTAAAATAGACTTTAAACCGTTTAATCCTCTAACAAAAATGCCCTGGGTATTTCACTACATGAAATACGAAATAAAACAAAGAGCCTTGCAGCGAAGGAAATGACAGTCAGGGTTTAAAATCCATTTGAATGTGTTTTTGAAGCAAATGCAGAGGCTTCAAACAACAAGGCGTCCAGGTCGAGTCGCAGGGACCACAGAAAAAAACATTTATTTCTGTGAAAAATGTCAAGGGTTACGACTTTAACCATCATTCACAGTCACCTGGAACAATTTTAACTTGCTTGGTGGGTTTCAACGAGGCTCCACAGCATCCAGCTACTTGATCCAACTGCCCTCCCTAAAGTACAGTAGCTGGTCTGCTCTCAGCATGGCTCTCTAGTCAGTTCAGTTCATTAACAAGGGGGAGCTTGTGTTGCTCTGAGGCCTGCAGTACAGTGTGTGTTTGAGTGAGCACCACTGATGGACTTAGAGACGTGTGTGTGTGTGTGGCCCCGTCTGGTGCTGCCCTCATGTCGTCCATGACAGGATGTTCTTTCTCTGCCCCCGGCTTGCTTGCAATGCCTGGTGTCCATCAATCTGTGCGTGTGCCCTCACCTGCACCTGTTTATATGTGTGTGTGTTTGCTACCACATTATGGCATGTATGCGTGTGTGTGTGTCTGCTTCCCTGTTCGCCTGCCTAACGAGGGTCCCTAGTCCATATGTGACTTCCTCATTAACCGGCCCACATGACAGGGACAGAGGCGCTGGCCACTGGCCCAGAGTAGGGCTGACACCGCCGGACCCCCAGACGCCAGCGGGACCATGTGTGTGTGTGTGTGTGTGTGTGTGAGTGTGTGTGTGTGTATGCTTGGCCACAGATGCCCTAACCATGTGGCCCCCTGTTCTCTCTTCCAGTTAGGGCCACTAATTACAGGCTGGATCTCTCCCCTCTTCCTCCCTCTCTGCATCCCTCCATCCCGTCCCTTCCCTTTCCCTCCTCTTTTTGTCTTCTTTTGAAGTGATAATGGTATCATTGGTTTCTAATTGGCCGGTGAAGATTGATTGTAACAGACAGGAAACACTCACGATGTGCTGCAGAGTCGCTAGTCTGAGAAGGTGTTCGGTTGAAGTCGGGCCGAACACTGTGCGAGAGGCACAGACAGAGATTTACAGTGCAACGGGGGCTAATAAACACAAGGACAAGCTGAAAATAAAAGTTCGAAAGGAGCAGGTTGCGAGCGAAATGACAGACATCCCCGCAAGGACAAACAAGCGGCGCACAACAGTTTGAAGCGTCGGTGCTGGCAGTGTGCGAGAGAGTCATGCCAGGCAAGCCGCCATAGGTAATGACTGACAGGCTGTCACACGGAGACTGCTTTTCGGGACTTCAAGTCAACTCCGCAAACACTACCCTGCCTGCCATACCTGGCAGAAGCACAATTGGATAACAAGCGGGGCTGTTTGCACTGCCGGTGCTACATTCAGTGGGAGTCACGGCGAGGAACAAATAACGTCAGCAAAGCCTTTTTTTTAGTGCAGTTAGCGGTCACAGGGAGTGTTTTTCCCATCATGCTGAGCTGTAGCAAGGACACAGAAAACACCGACTGACACTTAATTCCACCCCATGCACACTCCAGTACTGTAGACTACAGTACTGCAGTGTGTACTGTACTATATATATATGAGTTCTAGGGGATGTGGTTTCATCAAGAAAGCTGCAAGACTGCAAAAATATTAATAATTATATTTAATCATTAACAAAACTACAATTTCTAAGTAAAGAAGTGACCTCTACCACCCTCACAATGGCTTATTCTAAACGAGAATCAACATTTGCCAACTTTATACAGAAAGGTACAGTCCCAGCAATTAAGGCATTCATGGTTTGTGCACATTGATTTGGATTGCAGTCTTTCTATTGACCAACAGAGGGCGACTCCAAAAAAAAATCACATTGTATAAAAGTCTATGTGAAAATGTCTCCACTTCCTACTTAATGTATTACCTTAGTAAATGGGAAATTCTACTAGTTTCAAGTCTGAAGAAATATAGCAATCCATCCATCTATTCATATTCAGGTGCTTATCTGGGTTCAGCTCATGGGGGGAAGCAGCTTAAACAGACCTCACCCTCCCCAGCCACCTTCTTACGCTCACCTGGGGAAACATCAAGGTTTTCCCAAGCCACCTGAGAGATGCGATCTCTCCAGCGTGTCCTGAGTCTGGGTCATAACTCCAACACCTCACCTCAGAGGTCATCCCAGTCAGATGTCTGAACCGTCTTAACTGGCTCCTTTCATTATGGAGGAACAGCTGCTGTTTTCTAAGCCCTCAATGTTTCTCTAAATTTTAAAGGAAGTTCATTTCCACCGTTTCTATCTGTGATCTCATTCTTTCAATCACTGTCCAGCGCTCGTAATGATACTTGAGGTAGGGACTTCTCTGTTTACCACATGGTCCAAGTTTGTCCAACAGTCACCCGTTCCACTGTACCCACACACTAACAACACCCCAACACGTTTAAACTGCTCCACTTGAGGCAGGAACTCGTCCCAGACTCAGAGTGGGCACAACACCCTTGTCCAACTGAGAACTGGTCCAGTGAAAGCTGGAGGTCGCCACCTAATGAAGTCAAAAGATCCGCAACATCTGCAAAGATGAGCCTGCAACACCTGGCTAAGCTCTCAGTTGAATGGTATTGTGTTGTTAATTCCATCAGCAAGGAAAATGACAAAAATCTACTGTCTGGTAAGTAATGAACCAAAAAGAAAATTCTCCAGTTTGTGACCCAGCTACAGGGGAGGAAGGGCACAAGCCATTGTACTCCAAGCGCCAAATCGATCATTTCTATTGAAAGCTCAAGTACATTTTCACAGTGTACAGGCTGTGAGCCGACCTGCTCTTTGTGGATGTACACAACTTAATTGAACCAGATGTTTTGTGAGTGGTCATGGCTGATTTCCATCCCCTACACCAGCAGTCCCCTGGCCCGCCCGGGAGTCGTTTGGTACTGGGCTGCGAGAGCTGAGGCTCGGGTGTGAAATTTATGGTTTTCAGGATTTTTATCGGTTTTTATCGTTATTTTCTTTTAATCGTTTTTCTCGTGAACTCGGTTTCCCCAGGTCTTTCCTAGGGATGGGTATCGTTTAGGTTTTATCCGATACTGGTGCCAAACCGGTACTTTTGAAACAGTGCCGGTGCTTAAACGGTGCTCAAACCGGTGCTTAAAGAATGGAGAACACAAAATTGGTCCAAAAACCTCTCATGTTTAACTGTTTTTCCACTTTTTCTTTGGTCATTTTAGCCTTTTTGGCCAGGGTGAAGGGAGCATCTGCCATCAAACAAGAAGACAGCTGCATGTAACTACGACAGTGTTTGCTAGTTCACCTTAAATGCATTAATTTAATAACGTGGTTAGCCTACTCAACGTAAATTACACACGAACAACATTAAGCTACTCACCAGAGAAGAACGGCTGCTGCTGCCATCATCATCCTCATCATTTCTGCTACACTGGCATGGCTAGGGGCCAGGACTGTACTCTTCGGGTTTTTGGGGGATGTTGCAAACTCCGGGTCCGATAACAGGCAATCCACCCGCAGTAGATGCGCTCGTGTGAGGTCTCGCAGCAAGCTATCAAATACGGCGCATTTTTTGGCTTTAAAAAAAAACGGTATGCGTTGCCAGGTGTTTCATCGGATTTGAGGTGTTACTTCCTTTGACAGTATCACAGTATCACCTTAAAGCACTTGTTGCGGGCTGCTGAGTTTGCATATTTTGCTGTGAAGTACAGCCAGACTTTTGACCGCTTCGCCTTGGGCATTTTTAATCTGTAGCTCTGCTCTAAAAGAACATACTTACCTGGACCCGCCTACTATCCTCGGAAATGTAAAATGATTGGCTAGAATTCAAAGTGTGTGACATCTCAGGAAAAAAAAGCACCGAAATAAAGCGAAATAAAGCACCGAAATGTGCGCTGCTTTTCGGTCTGGTTACTACCGTTTATGTCAGAACCGGTGCCATCATGGCACCGGATAACGGTACCCATCCCTAGTCCTTCCCCATGTGTTATGGATAAATCTTCTTTTTTTTTGCTACCGGAACTGGTTTTATTTTGTTGTATTTTTCCGCGACACCTTAAAGGCCGGTCCATGAAAATATTGTCATACATAAACCAGTCTGTGCCACAAAAAAGGTTGGGGATCGCTGCCCTACACTGAAAGTACACTGTTTATGCTGTCTATATATCAGACACTATACAGTTAGTATGAAGGTGGAATAGATCTCAGCATCATCAGCTAAAATTGATATGAATTTCTGCTACACTTGAACTCATGGAACCACAGCCACCTTGCACCAGTCACACACTGTTCTTTACTTCATACCCATCACAGTACAACAATCTAACCTGTTTATCCTGCATTAACCTGCAGAGGATTTTCATGCAACCTTTAAATAACACAGTTAGTCTACCTCAGTTTCTTTTGCAGCATGTTTCATAAAATGAAAAAACATAATGTCACATGTACAGACCCAATATCTGATTTTAAAAATGAGGACTTGCATGTAAGCTTTAAATGAGCAGTCCTTACCTTTAAGTCTAACCTCTCCTCTTCCTCTCCTGTCTTTATCTTTCTTCATCTCTAAGTGACATTAGCTCTTTCTTTTCTCTCCCTGTGAAAAACAGCAGCCGGACCTTAAGCTAGTAACACACTGTAAGACAAACTTCACACATGCAGTTTGTGTGTTTGCTGATGTTTGTTGAGCTGATTGAAATGTTGCATTTGAAATTACCTGCCAGAACATGTTCCTCCTTTTATGCTTGCTCCTCTTCAGTGGGGCTAGCTTGATGCTAAAGTACCGCGAACACAACTTACAAACACCAGCAGTCCTTCCAGTGTTGTGGCAAAAAAAATGAATAAATGAATAAAAACACAGAGCCACACTAATCCCTGACTCGATAGTCATAGTCAGGGGTTAGACTGTTTAGACTGTTAATTGGTTCAATATGCATTAAAACAAAAGTAACGAAAATGTAGGAAGTAGAAAGTTGTCCGGGAAAAAAAACTACTAGATAGTACAGATACCTGAATATTCTACTGAAGTATAGTAACAAACTATTTGTACTTTGTTACTTCCCACCTCTGGGTTCATGGATGTAGTGAAGGAAGACATGCAGATTGGTAGTAATCCCTAAAGGGAAAAAAACGTTGGTGATTAAGGGAAGCACTCTGATAACATTTCAGTCCTCAATAGCATATTGCAGTGCTGAATGTTTTCTTGTCCTGTGGTTGATTGAGTCTTTCAGTGTGCATCATGTCCCATCATCTCCTCAGATTTTCAATCAGATCCACACTTGTTGTCTTCATCGTGGTGGTGATGCATCTAAGCTCACTTTGTTTCCTGTTTGACTGTTGTGGTAAAGATCTGAGGGTTAAAACACACGCTAACATTTTCTCCAAGGTTTCCACCACTTGATCTTTGACGGGTGCATTTTTACTGACAGTAGAAAAATGTCGTACCACTTTGAAACTTCCAAGTTAAACTCACCATTTTCCCACCAGTCATCAGCATTGCTAACCACTGCTTCAGAAAACATGACTCTCAACTTTCTATTTGACCTATTGATGGATAATTCTGTTTTTCTTTCCAGTGTACTCGCCCACAGGGTCTTTCTTTACAGGTCATACACTTCGAAAATCGACATCTGATGGAGGCTTTAAAGACAAATTCACCTTCCAGCAGATGTAGGTTTTTAAGCTTAATTTCAGCATTCACTGGCTTTTGTGCTGCATAAAGCCAGAAATTAAAGATTCAATTAGCACAACTGGACAAGAAAGGAAAAGAGGACAAGTTGAATAAAAATTGCAAATGTTACTGAACTTACTGTTCAGAGCAGCTTTGAATTAAAAAAAAAAACTAAACTAAAGGAGCTACAGTAAGGTTACCAGTGTCCTGGAGATGTACGCCCCCTCTGACAACCACCAGCTGGCTCCTTGACACCCTCACTGACCTCATGATCTCCAGGTCTGAGCTCTGATGGTTCACCTACTACTGTACTTGTCAAGTTCACACGTTTCACACGTGTAGACCCTCCCTTATTACATACATGATCATTTCGGGGTCACAGGTACACCATCAGGGCACTAAGTCTTGTTCTTTCACTCTAATTTTCTCCAATAAAACCTGTTTCTGGAGCTTTTAAATTGCTGTAAAGACGGGTGATCAAACGGTAGCTGGGAGGATTTTAACCTTTGCCAAAAGGTATAAAGTAAAATTGAAATCTAAGCAGATCAAAGACTAGGATGTTGTCCATAATTTGTTGTTTCCGAGTAAATCTCCCTAATCTATCATGGTAACATAACGCTGCTATCATCACAGCAGGAGGGAAGTGGGGAAAAAGAGATGAAGAACATTTCCATGTCCATAATTACAATATGCTATTGTGCACATTGTCAGAGGTTTTGGAAGATGGAGGGTGGAGGAAATGATCGCAATCATTATGCTATAGCTTGGATACAAAAGTATAATTTACAGCTGTGGTATAAATACAAGATTTAACTGCGAATTATTATGCACATTTAAGAGTACGACTCTCTGCGGTGGCTGATTGTCTTGCAGAGACGTGTCGGCTGCTCGGCTTTTCTGCAGATGGTCTGGCTCAGATTTTTCAGTTAACTTCAAAATAATTACCTGTCACACAAATGCCCAAAAGGCCCCAGGGGCAGTTTAACACTCTCAGCAGATATCATTTTTCTCTTAAGCCACCACACAGCGTTAAAATTAATGCTGCTGCCCAGACAACCTTTTGACCTCTGACCTTCCAATTGTCTTGTTGCTTTTCAAAGGGTAAACAGAGACAGAAGACGGCCTGTCTGTGAACCTAATGGTCTGTCTTTGTGTCTACGTATCTGACTGATGACCAGCTTACTGATGTGTTGTCGTTTGTTTCCATACAGTTTTTTGTTTTTTGACAATTTTTGTTACAAAACTTCGGTCAGGACCACTTTAGGTTTAAATAAAACAATAGAAATAATAATAATTTTAAAAAAGCCATTTAACCCAGTTTATATTTGACATAGTTTATATCTGGTGTTTGTGTTCAGCAGCAGCAGACTGCTGTGTGGAAGAGAGCAGCTGTTGGGGAGTGTGGGTTGCAGTGGGTTGCAAAGTGTCTCGCAGTCGCAGCAGCAAATAAAATATCTAGCTATTGTGAAGGGTGAATTTATGTGTGGTAGAGACAATAAATACAACCGGACCTCTTTTTGGGGGGGGTCCTTCTGAAGGCATTTCACTTCTCATCCACATGGCTTGTTTACTTTTAAAAGTTGTTGTTACTTCCTAAGTGAGGCGAGGAAGGAAGTGATTGCGGTTTCATGTGGCTAAAATGAGCTTCCTCTAAAGGGTGTCAGAGCTCTCAGTAGTCAGATTAGGTATTTTTTGGGGGAGTTGACCAGGATAACTCCTGGACACCTCCTAGGTGAGGTGTTTTGTCCAGCTGGGAGGACAAAGACACATTAGAGTGATTATGTCTCTTGGTTGGCTTGGGAATGTTTTAGTGTCCGGAAGAGCTAGAGGAGGTGGGTGGGGAAAGCGACTCACAACTTGGACCTGGATATGCAGCAAGAAGATGGATGGATGCCATCTTGGAGGTGTTCCTGAGGGTTGCTGGCCCACCTTGTCATCATGTGAGTTATTAAGGGTCTAGTCACTGGAAGGTCAGTGGTCTGATCCACTCCAGCCTGCATGTCAAAGTATTCTTAAGCAAGATATTAAACCCCAAGTTACCTCTCGACGTATCCGCTGGAGTGTGAGTTTGTGAGTGTGAGGTTAAAAGTGTTCAGGCATAGAAAATATTGTGTAACTGAGTCTTTTAGTAAGAAAATTTAAATATATATGAATACCAGTCTACTGAGGGTCGCGTGGGCCAAGGTGTGAATGACTTTTGACTGTCACAGCTGACTGATAGTTGGCGTCACTGCTTCGCTTCAGTGAGGGTTCGGTATTTATTAAATCTGGGACTCCCCATTTGCTGAAGAAGCCTTTTTAATGAGAAGCGACAATCTTCAAGAACCTGCAAAAAGAAGTTAAGCAGTCTTCAACTCAAGCAGCTTGAATAACTGAGAACCTATACAGCAGCGGTCCCCAACCCCCGGGCCTCACCCCGGTACCGGGCCGTGAGTCGTTTGGTACCGGGCCGCGAGAGTTGAGGCTCAGGTGTGAAATGTATGGTTTTCAGGGTTTTTATCGGTTTTCAGCGTTATTTTGTCATCGTTTTTATCGTTAACTCGGTTTTCCTGGGTCTTTTCACGTGTGTTATGAATAAATTTTCTTTTTTTCGGTACCGGTACTAGTTTTATTTTGTTGTATTTATCCGCGACACCTTAAAGGCGGTCCTGTGGCGCAAAAAAGGTCGGGGACCGCTGCTATACAGTATATTGCTGTCATATATATTATATTCAGTATTTTGTATTACATACACTTTTGATAGTATTTTATACTGTACACACTATTTACAAATGGATAGTTATTTATTGACCCACCCTATAGCCTATTTACTATCCTTGCTTTATTTTGGATGCTTTCATTATTTTACTTTGCGCACAGAAATAAAATAATTTCACAAAAACTTAAAGATAAAATACCAGGATCTTTGGGTCGTACGCATCTTCCTTCTTTCTCCAAACATAAACAAACAGATCCTATTTAACCTCCTGACATCCACCAGTTACTTGCAACATAATTGGGGTTCAGGTCAAATGCATTCCCAGAAACTAGAAGACTCCCGCCCATTGTGGCCAGCTGTTTATTAGGCAGCTTGTTTTGTGGTCAACGTGTCAGAGCCATATAGACAGGTGGATGTTATATTAACCACAACCCTAAATTAGTCATCAACAACCTATTAGTTGCTGACACAGGGTAAGAGTAGAATTTAGGGGGATGTGTCCTTTTTCTAGTTTTCACTGCTGTACTTTTAACATGTAGCCAAAGAAGAAATTGTTTACGGCTCAGTTTTTCTGGCGATTATTGCTGCAGTGAAAGGAAAAGGAAATAAAAAGTAGAAGAACATAAAAAAAATGTTTAAATACATGAAAACAAATATGGGGGGATATATTTCACAGTTCAATGTGTCTGATGCTAAATGAAATATAGAGTAAGTTGGTGAGAACAAATGAAAAGTACAAACAAATAGCACTGGCAAAATCCAAGTACTAAAGAGCTGCAGCAGCGTAAGTACTCTCATTTCTTATTTTCAGAAATCCACACCACTTTCCTCCTCCGCCACCAAATTTTCACCAAATATAGCAACAAAATAATGTACAATAACACACTTGTAAGATGGTATGAGCTGCTGGAGTTCAGACATATATAGAGCCATGTTAATGTGGGAGGGGAGGGGAGGGGAGGGGGGGGGAGTGTTACAGTTTATCAACCTGCCTGTGCATCTGCCAATCAAACCAGCTGTCTGTCAGCCTGTCAACAAGCAGAGATAAAGAGAAAAACTTGTTCTCAGAATAGAATCAGCTGTTCTCTGTACTGTCGGGTGCTCCTGCTCTCCGGAGAAAGCGTTTCTCATCTGACATCTCCGTGGATAAGACCGAGATTTCCTATTGGGTGTAAGGGAGTGATGGAGTGAACGGCTCAATGAGAGGGACAAGGGGGGGGGGCCTGAACAAAGCTTTGTCCACTCGCACCCTCTCTGTGGATCACAGTGTGACGACCCCACTTTCCCAGACTGTGAAAGTCACCCTCTGGTGTTTAGGTTAAAGAAATCCAGGAGAGGAAATTAATTTTGTCGTAACTCGTTTAACCTTTCAGCGTGCCCCTGGGTAGCCAGGAGGCAACGAGAAGTGAGGTTGGATGTGATAACAGCTATCTGGTGACTGCTTATGGTCTGCAGCTCGTCAGTCTTCAGCATCACAAAGACTGCTCAGAGGTCACTTGAGATACATTTAAAGGCTCTAACCCAGGATTTTATTCATAATTACGCCAAAATTAAAAGTACATTTGTGTCAGAGTCTCTTGGAAACTGGAATCAGTTTGACCAGTGCACTTCACAACATGATTATCATGCATAGTTACATTAAAGTGACCACATTTTTTTTTGCAATTACACTTGGAAAAACAGTGATTTGAGACTATAGTTGACCAGGTGCAACAAACTTTCAATCTTGTTGCCTTTGAAATGGTCGCTTTGAACACAAGGAGCGGGTGTGAAACCACTCGCAGTTAGCTGCCATCTACAACTTTGGCTTTGGCGCATCAAGTGTTAATAAAAAGTCCGTCTGCAATCAGTTTGGGTCAAGCTGGCAATCACATGCTGTCTGTTTGTGATAATACAGACATTGACTGTGAAAAACAGGCAAAAATTACAAATCTGATGCCATCTTTGCAAATCTACATACACAGAAATTCACATTAATGACTTAGATTCAACGTCCAGTCAGAACCTTATAGGTCTAACGGGATTTCATCCAAAATCAGTGACGTGTTTGCTGCAGGACGATGATTTAAAATGACATAGGTGCTCAGCAACCTTGCTTTAATATTTATAGCAAGAATACAACCAACTGGCAAGCAGCTGCCAATCAACTGCAAAGACATGAATTCTGCTTGCATTTATAAATGAGGCGGTAATTATTTAACCTTCACCAATATGTCTGAGTAATTGCAGTCAGACAATTGTTACTTTTCTTAAAAGTAACAAGTACGTTACAGCATTTGGCAAAAGCCTAACAGTGGTCACCAAAATGATATTTTTCCTAGCTGAAAGGAAGTGCTGTCCTATTTTTACTCTTTTCTTCTAACAAAAAAACAAAAAACAGATTTTCCCATAAAATGTAACAGTCTGCTTGTCTCAGTGATGAGCAGTACAGCCCCACATGCTTGCTAGAGTGGCTGTAGATTATTCTTGGTTAACTCTACCCACCTTGGAAACAGTTGGCAACACTGGCTCTGATCCAGCAAGAGGAGAAATTCATACCATTTTTTTCCTGTCTTAACGTTTGTGGTTCTTTTTCTTTTTACTGCGGTAGTTATGATGATTTAAAGTGGAACCAACTTTAGTTTCATGTGAATAAGTGCATATAAAATCTGCACTGAGACTTTAGATGGGGCATATCAGCGCAAACACCTCATACTAGCTGTCAGCACGAGCAAGGTGGTGGAGGGGTGATGATTTCGGCACCTTGCAGTCACTGAGTCAGCCATGAACTCATCTGTATGCCAAATTACTCTAGAGTCAAATGTGAGACATCTGTCCAACAGATAAAGCTTTCACCAAACTGGGCCATGCAACAGGTCAATGATCCCAAGCACAGCAGCAAATCTACAACAGAAGAACAAAAAACGAAAAGAATCAAAGTGTTATTATGGCCCAGTCAAAGTCCAGATGTGGCACGGTAAGAGAGCTGTGCATGAACAAATTCTCACAAACCTCACTGAACTGAAGCAGATTTCATTCATACACTGGTGGAGGCAAGCTACAGTTGTAGCCACAGCTGCCCTGGGGTAGACTGACAGAAGAGAGGCTGCCATATCGCGCCATCGGCCCCTCTGGCCAACACCAGTAGGCAAGTAGGGTAAAGTGTCTTGCCCAGGGACACAACGACCAGGACAGAGAGCCCAGGGATCGAACCGGCGACCTTCCAGTTACAGATGCGATTCCCAACCCCCTGAGCCACGGTCGCCCACAAATAAATCAGAATGGGCCAAAATTCCTCCACAACAAAACAAGAAACAGATAAAGTCACACAGAAAAAGATTATTTCAAGTTATTGCTCCTAAAAGTGTTTCTACAAGCTGCTTTTAGCTTCCAAAGGACTGGAAAAACTTTTTGTCACAGGACCGTAGAAAGCTCCAGATTTGTCGTCACTGATGTTTCTGAGCCCTGACACACAACAGTAGGTAAGCAAATACGATGCGATTGCTCCCATGAGCCGGTGCATCCATGCATCACGGCACACGGCATAAAGATAAATGTTTCCCGACGTCTTCACTCAGTTTCAACTTGTTGCCACATGTCAGCGGTGTCTTCCTGCCACTGGAAATGACTTCCTGTCTCTTATGGATTTATAGTCGCTTAGCAGATGTGAACATCTGGCTGCACAGGAGTTAGCAAGTGAATTTATGGGAGCGCATCTATAGCATTTGCAGCAGATTTTTATCCCTGTGTTTTGTTAGCAGGACATGAAAAGGAAAAAGCGGGAGTAAACAGAAAGAACTGATAGGATCCAGATTAAAAAGCCCGAGGTTGTTATAGGTAATGAACCTACACTGTGCGTGTGCAGCTATTGTCGCCTATAATTGCAGTGATGTTCTTCAGCAGCCGAGAAATGCCAAAGAGGACCGTTCAAACAAAAACACCTGCCTCGGCTGTCGTTTCGCTACAATATTTCCTTCTTGGCAATCCCCTGCCTCTCTGCCTTTCACACACTCCCCCCCTCCTCCTCCTGCCACGGGTCCATGAGCGAATATTTTTGTATTTTTTTATAGAAAACAGAAGAAGAAGTGCCAGTTGGGAGACAAAAGGAGAAAGTGGTGACATTATGATGTGCCCGTGATGTTAATTAAAAGAGGAGAATGAGTCCATTCAGCAGCGTTTTACCGATCCCTGAACAATAACCTTTTGTGTTAAAGAGAAATGTGATCTATACCAACCCTGTAAGAGGTTTACATTAAACCCAGCAAGCTGTACAATGAAATGTCACTCTCCTGCCATCTCTGCAAGGATTCAGGCTCACGCAGTGACGTGTTTATGTGAGGTGAAGCGTTAACGCTGCGTTTCATTTTATTTCCTTTGCTTGTCACTTAAGCATTTTGTTATTGGTACTGTATATCACACCGCTCTATGTTTTCTTGTCATTTAGGTCTCCGTTATCCAATTCAGCTTTGTCTTTGCTTGTCATCTTTTTTGAAGGAGATGAAGAGGGATCTTTTGTTTTTTAAATATAAAGGCCCTTAGGGTTTGTTTTATTTCATGTCAAGAAAATTTATATTTTTGATGTACTGTATCACTGAGCATGTAAATACTATAAGCCAATCAAGCGTTCGGATGCTGGTGGATGTCAGGCGTGCATTCTGTCAGTTTCTATCTTGTTGTCAGAGGCAGGATGAATGCATTAAGACGACTTCTGTACGCTGCTTTCATCAGATTCCTCTCTTTGAGACGTGTGGAGGTACAAAAAATACACCGAAAAGGTCATCAGCCCATAAACACATCAAGTCATTAAGAGAAGTCTCGAACTTCTTGGCATTGTTCGACCTTTTTTGGGAAAGCTTCCAGGGGGTGGAAATCTGTTTCCGCAGGCTCGGTAATCGTCAGATGTGGTGATTCAGAGGGACATGAAAGGTATTTCACTCGCTCATGCTGTTCATGAGTCCACTTGCCAGCGTGAGTGGGGGCATTATTTTGAAATATGAAAATTTCATGAATGAAAAGCTCTTGCACCACGGGGTGTACCTAAGGAAATGGCCTCTTACTCCTTATTATTTCACCATGTGGAGGAATTACTGGGCTTATGACTCCCACAAGATTGCTACGATACATTTAAAGACCAGGCTGCACATTTAACTGTTACAACAATCTGCTGCAGGCATATATGACTTTCTTAGAATGGCAGCAGGGAGACAATTTAGGTCAAGAGGACTACCACTTTGGTCCAAATGAAATAGTGTAAAGCTACACTGAATTCACACCAAAGCACATAAAAGGCGTCTCAAGTCCTGGATTTTTGTTGCTGCAAAAAACATTTGAGAAAAATAACTAAACTTATGAACTGCCTTGACATAGTGAAGAATATCTAAGGTATCCTTCACAGACTGCTCAGCGACCCCAATGCAACCTCCGGTTATGAGGATCAAAGCTGACTATAGATCGCCAGGTTGCAATTCTTATTGATGGAAACTACAGCTGCAGATCCATCATGTAAGTCTCTCATTCCACCACATACCAATGGTGTTGTATTGGATTGAGATCTGGTGACTGTGAAGTCATTCTCATTGTCATGTTTAAGAAATTCGTTTGAGATGATCTTAGCTTTGTGACACGGCGTGTTATCAGAAGATGGTACACTGTGGTCATATAGGAATGGACATCGTCAGCAACAACACTGTTCATTGGTGTTTAACTAATGCTCCGTTGGTACTAAGCGGCCCAAAGTGTGCTAAGAATCCCTTTTACAATCAGAGCTGTTTTAAATAATTGTCACATGAAATCAGCAAGATGCTCCACAGACTCTATAAAGGCTTAGTGTTTAATGTAGCCAGTGATCCAGATCTTAGTTACTCTCTAGTCCTTGGATGGTTTCCTGTCCACAAACAACAGGAACATCTAAACAAAGTGGAGCTCAGAGCACAGCTCAGGAGCTGAACCAACTGAACAATATGCAGTATGTTTGGGTTCACTGTGTGCAGCCCCAGTGGCCTAATGGATAAGGCACTGGCCTCCTAAGCCAGGGATTGTGGGTTCGAGTCCCATCTGGGGTGCTGTCCAGCAGAGTGGCGCAGCGGAAGCGTGCTGAGCCCATAACCCAGAGGTCGATGGATCGAAACCATCCTCTGCTAACACTTTTAGACAGCTGGTTGAACCCTGAGTAATGGGCCTCAAGTGTGCCGAGAAAATCATCACACCAACATAAACAGATCAATGGATTCATGCTTTCTATGCCACCTCCTGTTGTAGCCAATCTGTTTAAATGTCCACTGTTTTAGCCGAGTACCTGAACAGTTGTACCTAATAAAGTGTGCATCTCTCTAGCTGACCATGCTTATTCTCCGCCCCTTACCTGCTTGATAGATGTAGGTACTTTTACACCTTTGACATCAATGAAAATTTTTTTATCAATTAGGTGGATTGGCCCCACCGGACGAATCACAGTGATTAATAATTCTGATTAGATGTCGATATTGTGATTAACAACATTTTTTTCCTCTATCATTTAAAAGATTTTCACTTTTCAGATGAAACATCTCAACCTCCACAAGACAACTTGTTTTTTTGTTGTTCTTTTTTCTTGAGGATTAAGTTTCCATCAGTCACTCTTGGTGACTTTGGATTCACATTTCTGTGGCGTTTCATGTTGTCACAACTTTTCACTCTGTTCCCTTTGTGGCGCTTTATTATTGCGGTTTTGTCTCGCAGTACAAAGACTGTATGGATTCTTTGATATGTCAGCGATGCAAATACAATGATGGCTTGAAATGACAAGAAACAGAAAGGAGCTCATACTCTGACAGCAGAACTAGGCCAATTTATATAGCAAATGATTGGTGCCATTCGTTTTAGCGTGCACGGAAGCAGTTGTTCACTTATACGGCGAGCAAAATATTAACAGTGTGTTCATAAGTAATTAGTCTGAACTCTAACCTTTCTTCCTTTCAGCACCCAGTCTGCTGGCTGTCTCTCTAACTCACTGTAAGAAAACGAGCAGCTTGTTTCAGCCTCAACAACCCCTGAAACAGTCGCCATAAAGTAAACACACTAGAAATCTCATAAAATTGTGGATGAGGTGATGACTATGGGACATTTAACCATATTTTTGTACATTTAATAAACAGATAAACAATTAAATTACAGAAAGTTCCCTTTTTTTTATACTGTTTCCATAAAAAATGTATGTTTTTTTTAATGGTGGCTTTACAGTAAAAATTGACTTGCATTTCTCTTCTTTTTCTTATATTGAAATATTTCATGAATTAAAAGGGTATTTAAAGTTATTTACACTGACAAAAAGGGAAGTTTTACTGGTGTGGGCCACAATGTAAAATGAGTTTGACATCTCAGCTGTGGAGGAAAGCGAGGTGTAGGAGTTGGAAAGAGTGGAAAGGGCGGAGGGATCATCCAATGCAGCGACCTCGGTTGATCGTGTCAGCAGGGGGGAAAGTCTTTGAGTTAATTTTTAATTTTTACTGAAAATATTTCAATTCTCTGAATAACAGACTTGCCAAATCTCAGCCAAAGTTCTGGTCTAACCTTGACCACGTTTCGTTTTCCAAACTTTTGCTGCTCGGATCGCTCATGGGTGTCCTCCCACTGTGTACTTGTACTTGTGCAACAAGACGGATGCAGAAAGAAGAGAATCATAAGTGCATCCTAAGCGGTCCAGGGCTCCGCAGGCCTGTGCAAACCTGTAGGTGGTGATGAACAATTACTTAGACACACTCTGTTTGTTTTCCTCTGGAGGGAAAGAGGTTGGAGTGCATTTTTCTTTCATACAAAAACATAAAACTGCTCTCTGTTTTGGCCCTTTAGGATACCGTAGGTAAACAAAATTTGTAATATTTACTCGGCTCCAGTCACCCGGGTACTTGTGTCGGCAGTGGCTCCAGCTTGTTGCAGCATCGGGTACATCTGAGCGGTCTGCAGGATCTGAGGCATCACTGGGGAGGCTGTGCTGGCACGGATGAGGAAACGGGAGAAGGAAAGTGGGAGAGGAGGGGGTATAAAGGGAATCGATGCAAAGCTCCTTTTAAACTCAGTTCCCAGGCTGTGCAGCTGCTAGCAATTACCTGAGAAGGAGAGAGGAAAGACTGTGAAGTAACCCAGCGCTGAAGGCCTCTCCTCAGCTCACGCCCGGAGGCTCACTAATTACTTCACCAAAAACCCTGAATATCTGTCAGAACCAATCAGAGGCCGCCAGGAAATAGGAACATGGAGAGGCATTCATTTGTTTGTGAGGCAAACACTCGCCAAGATACTAAGAATCTGTGTTTATTAATGCATGTGTACAGGTTGCTCCCTGGAAAATATCGCCTCCCGCTCTGAGGAGGGACATTTTCATCCACACAGACGCAGCTTAGCATGGAGTTAAGCAAAGGGTAGAAAGTAGAGTCGGAAACATGAGGTGCTTGCTCTATATGAGAATCGTCATTTCTGCATCCTTTCTCTTCCCTCCTTCCCCCAACACCTTCCTTCATCTTCTTTGGATTGGCTAGGGAGCCTGGCTGTCCCCCTCCCACTCCACCACCACCACCACCCTCTGCCATATGCTCAACGCCGTTAGTCTTTTAGAACCACTTTGTCACTCTCCCGAGTTTAGGAGGTAGACTTTGAAAGTGATGTCGCGGGATGCAAAACACCCGGGGAAGGTGGGCCAGCACCAGACAATGATTAATACGGCTTTCAGCCATCTCCTTGAAGGAAACTGAGGCGTCATTGCGTCGCTGCAGAATTACTTCGGCTTAGAAGGGAGGTGTGGGTAGGAGTGGTGGTGGTGGGGCGGAGGGGTAGCTGCATCATAGTTCTTTGAATCGCCGTATATGGATGTTTTTTAATTAAAATGTTTAGAGAAAAACACATTATTCACAACCTTGAATTGCAAGGGCGAAACATACTTTATGCATCAGGGAGGAGGAAAGTGTTGAGACTTTGTCACATTCATGAAAGCCTCATCTTGATTTCCATGCCGCTCCTCCAAGGTTGAGCAGGTTGTTGTCGCCCCCCTCCCCCCCACCTCCTTCCTGTTCCAAGTTCTAAAATGATAAATGATAAATTAGCGCACATTTCTCATACCTTTCATCTGCTAAGACGTCGGGACGCACCGAGAAACAAATGCTGGAGATTTTAAACGTTAGAGAGAGGCTTTCTTTCTCCCTTTGGGGAGTGCTGAGGTGTGCTTTTGCATGAATGAAGCCCAAATGGAGTTTGCAGAGCTCGAGGTGGCAGGAAGAGCAGGAGCTGGTCATTTCCAACGTGAAGCCACGGGATCGTGTTTTCTCAGGGGCCGCTAATACACGCTGGCATAGTGAGTGACTCTCCTCGATGAAGGTCTAATTAAGACTAATAGAAGACGATGATGGAGGTCTGCTCGGGGAGCCGTGACACTCACACCTCCTGTGGGTGTTACTTGGCTTTCTTCGGGGTACACTTATACACAGCGTGAAAGTGTTGTGCCGTATCACAGAAGCCCACCGAGGAAGCTATTTACCTGTCACTAATTCTTGCTTGTTGCTGAGTAGTAAGATGCATGGTGCTGTGCAAAAGTGTTGAGCCATCCTGCATTTCTTTATGTTGTTCTGGGAAAACATACATAAGGCCTGGGGCCCAGAATCTGCCTGACAACGATTCCTATCCAGCCAACTGGATGACTGGAAAATGTGAAGGAGCACGGTGGGTCAGACGGCTTTGTTTATTGGGGTTTGTTTTTTTTTACAGTGAGTCTGAACAAAAAAAGTTAATTTTCTTTATGTTTTATAACTTTTTCTGTGATTTTCCACGTATATTTCTTACAGTTTAAGCCCAAACAGTCATGCTAATCCACTACACCAACGTGTCTTTATCATGTGGAAAAACTGAGACACGCTGTTGAAATTGCATTGTTAAAAATCCCTCTGGGATTAAATGTTCAGTTTTATTTCTCTTTATTGAGAGAAGGGGAACTTTCACTAGTCGGGGCCACTTGAGCGAGTTATTTGTGGCCTACAATGTAAAATGAATTTGATAAATAGTCCTCATTACTCGTTGGGTGGCTTTAAAGGTGCATTGTTGATTTAGTCTTCCTCTCACTGGGCCGCTGCTGAAACATTTATTCAGTAGCAAAGTGAGCGAGGATCAGATTGCACATATTTGGTAGAAAGCGGAATATCAACACTGTGAAGAAAGTTCAACTGAGTGCAGCTCACTGGGGAACTCAGATGATTTTGTTGTTTTTTGATAAAAAATGTGAAAAATAAAAACATAAAATGAAAAAGAGAAACATTCCACTAAGACTGTGTTCAAACTTTGACTGTGCATATATCCAGCTCTGTGATCTGATGCACATCTTTACAGATTTAGGTAGCAATCACTAACTGTTCACTTTATAACTTTACGAATGTCCAGGTTCTTGTTAACACAGATATCCAATCAGCCTATCACCTTGCAGCAACTCAGTGCATTTAAGCATGATGAAGAGAGCCTGCTGAAGTTTAAGGAGTCGCCTTTGGTGATCGGGGGCAGTTATCGTACATGACTGACTCACTCGGTGCCTGTACTATAGGGTTACTTGTCTGCGTTTTTGGGGAACAGGACCTGACTGTCGTCTGTTTTTGGACACAGTTCAGAGAATCGGGCCATCCAAAACACATAGCAGAGGATGGTTTCGATCCATCGACCTCTGGGTTATGGGCCCAGCACGCTTCCGCTGCGCCACTCTGCTGGACAGCACCCCAGACAGGACTTGAACCCACAATCCCTGGCTTAGGAGGCTAGTGCCTTATCCATTAGGCCACTGGGGGTGCACTCAATGTGCTGCATATTATTCAGTCTACAGCTGATCCATTGTGACCTGCGGCAGAATGAGGAAAATGTCTATTCAGCTCCTGAGCTTTGCTCTGGGCTCCACTTTGTTTGGGTGGTGTTTCTGTTGTTCGTGGAGACTCATGAAACCAGACGAGGACCAGAGAGTAACTAAGATGTGGATCACTGGCTCTGGTTACATTAAACATTAAGTCTTTAAAGAGTCTTTAAAGGATCTTTCAGAATTTATACCACAAAGAACAAAGACAGCTCTGAAGGAAAAAGTGGGGTCTGACCCTTTACTAGAAAAGTATAGTGCACAGTATAAAATATTGAATAATATGAGTAAGTATAAAATACTATCACAGCACAAATCAAAATGGGGAAAATGTAGTTCACACACAGTCTATTGAGTTTGAACTCTATTATTCTTAATTTTTATAAACTCTTTAAACCTTCGACTTGCCTGTAAGCTGATTTCTGCTGTTATGATCCCCGTCACACCCACTCCTGTCACATTTCTTCTGTCCCATCTCCCATTTTTTTTAAATTAAAGAAGTTGCAGTGGCCAGTTTGAGGGGGGGAAATGTGACAGTGATATAATGAGCTATGAATACTCGCATTTATCCACTAATAAGTGAGATAATTTAGAAATGAGTGCTGAGTAATGACGTTATGATTGTGGTGGGGACACAGAAACAAAGGAAGTGCTCTCACTCAGTCATTCCCTTCCTCCAGCACACACACACACACACACACATTCATGTACAAAGAGTCATTTGCACACTCAATAAAACTACTGTTCTTCCATATCGCAATTTATCCGAACAAATTAGAGGCTGCGAGCATCCCACAGATGAAATCTCAGTTAGTATCTACCATGCAAATTAAAGCAACGTGGCCCATACTCCATTACACATATCATTATAAACCCCTTTGCCCCACTTCAAAACCCCCGCTACCAATAATCAATCTCACCATGTTGGGGTATAAAATGCAAAGCTGTGAATTAACAAGCAGGCGTGACAGGCTGATTATTGATTTAATGTCAGCGCCTGGACGGCACATACATCTCTGAGGCGCAGCACACTATTAAAATGTCCTAACTAGGGTAATTGCATTAGACACCTTTTTATACCACTTTGTAGGGCTAATCGGCATGTAATAAGGAGAGAGATGAGACAGGAGCCCAGCGATTCGTTGAGACAGCGGCCACGTGATGTCATGTCTGGAGGCGGAAGGTAAAGCAGGAAAGAGGGAAGAATAAAAGAAGTAGAAGGGGTGCAGGGTTACAGATTTCTTGCCGCTACAGCAGGAAAGGTTAGAGCAGAGGTCAAAGGTTAAACAGAGACAACGTCAATGTTGGTCTTTGGACTGACCTGATTAAAAACAACTACATTTTGACAGAAGCCCAGAGCGAAGATCAAGATCCAGCCAGCGTGCCCACCAGAACATAAAAGCAGAAAACATGTAAGAAGGCCTCCACCTGAGCCCAGCAGAGGCCGGACAACTCATCCTGGACCCACCCAGGCAGCACAAGCACCATGTGAGCCGTGGGTTTCTTACAATTGAAATCTAAAGAGTCCTGCTGACAGATTTATTTAGCAATGTTTCTTTATCAGGCAGAAAAACTAAGTTGCCCAAAGTAGGCTGCATGTATGCGACCCTCGATGTAAAAAGAGTTCAACATCTCTGAGCTAAAAGCTTGCTTCAGTGTTTACAGTTTGGTGTTGTTATAGTCAAGCTAGCTCCAATAAATTCCGCAAAGGTAGATGTGAAGACAGGACCGCGTTTGTGTCCGTGAAGTTTGAAGGGCACAAAAACAGAACAGTCCTGCAGGAAGACGAAAAGCATTTTCCCAAGAATTGAAACATCCTTCAACATGTTGACAGCGCTCCAGGCTTGGACCACTTCCTGTCGCTCCCTGAATGAAGATGTGAAACTTCATTATAGAACCCCCCGATGAGGCCTGTGAGGGAGGGAAAACAGAGAAAAGAAAGAGGAGAAGACGAAGAAGACGGGGTGGCCAGGTGCCAGGTGCTCACTGTGACGGGACACCCCATCGCCACGGAGACATGGGTCAGGGGGCATTCGGTGGGAGGGGCTGCTCGGGGCGGGGGGAAGGGGAGGGCGCGTGCTCCGAGCAGCAGGGCGGCCAAAGCTTTGGCATGAATTACCCGCCTGCTGAGCCGGTGCTTTGGAGATGCTGGATGAGGGGTCACGTACTCAGTGGCCCTCAAACGCACACACAGGCTCGCCCGGCAACAACAACAAGGCTCTGTGTGCGCCCGGCTAGTCACAACAGCTATTCTGCATTTAGCACACAAACACTTGTGCGCTCTTGGAGAGGATGAATTAGGTCAGCTCGGTTGGTCAAACAGGACGGCTCGATCCGCAGCGGGGCACTAAACACAAATTATTCTCACTAGAATGCTTTTAATATCAAAGAGGAGAGGGACAATCAGTGGCTGGACCTCCTCCATTTAGACTGTCCCACAGCTCAGCGTGGCTCCATGCAAGGCACCTTGTCCAAAGAGCACCTGGACGCGAGAACAATTCGGGCGAATAGAGCACACTTGGTTTCTGTCCTCGAGTAAACAAGCTGAAATGCTGATTTTTTTTTTATTTTATTTATTTTTTTTTTGCCCATCTGGGGAACTATGGCGTTGCTACGGTCACCGAAAGGCACAAGAAAAGTTTGTTTAATCTGCACACAGAGAATAAACATTTTAGTTTCTCGACGTGTAATAATTGAAATTTCGTTTTTAATATTAACTTCATTAGATAAAATTAATGAGTTTGTTTTTGCGCTTTGAATTTTGGTAATTGGTTGACCTTTGTTTGTTGGAATTGGGATTACAAACTGCATTGTGTTTTATGATGAAAAATAAAGATGTGGTTTGAATATGAAATGTATATTTTAACAGAGAAAACCTAAATACTTGAACTGCCTATAAAAAAAATTGAGGTTTGTATGTTTTAATGTTTTTTTTATGTATTTGATGTTATAATGCTGATGTTTACAAAAGTCATTTTACAGTTCAACATGAATAATAAAAGGGGTAAAAGAATACGTTTGAAGGCTGCAGTAATGATCCTGTTTTGTTGACCTTAGCTTTGTATCCCACAGACCCACACTGTTGTATATTTAATCAGACTGAGGACTGAAATTCAAAGACTAGCAACGACAGGCTAAATAACCCTCGGTGACCCAAGTTAAACTTGGCAATGGGACTGATAATTTACATATGACAGGGCTGTAAATAAGTGAGAAGGTCATCTATACAGCAGCGGTCCCCAACCCCCGGGCCTCGGACAGGTACCGGTCCGTGAGTCGTTTGGTACCGGGCCGCGAGAGTTGAGGCTCAGGTGTGAAATGTATAGGTTTTCAGGGTTTTTATCAGTTTTCAGCGTTATTTTGTTATCGTTTTTATCGTTTACTCGGTTTTCCTGGGTCTTTTCACGTGTGTTATGAATAAATTTTCTTTTTTTCGGTACCGGTACTAGTTTTATTTTGTTGTATTTATCAGCGACACCTTAAAGGCCGGTCCGTGAAAATATTGTCAGGCATAAACCGGTCCGTGGCGCAAAAAAGGTTGGGGACCGCTGATCTATACTGTTAGATACAATCAGGTCCATAAGTTTGTGGACGTTTTTACTTTAGACTATCACATCGTGTTTTAAATCAAATAACTAACATGTGACTGAAGTGCAGGTTGTTGGCTTTACAGCTTTTAGAGCATTTTTTATACAGTTCTGCATTTTCAGAGGTTCAAAAGCAATTAGACAATTGAGTTTCAAGACCAGCATGAGTTTTGATTCTGATTGAAGCAACTTTGAACGTGGCATTGCTGATGGTGTCAGATGAGCAGGTCTGACTATTTCAGAAAGTGCTGATCTGCTGGGATTTTCCCACATAAGCATTTCTAGTGTTTACAGATAATGATACAAAAAAGTGAGCGGCAGTTTTCTGGGAGAAAATGCCTTGTAGATATCAGAGGTGAGAGGTGAATGGCCAGGCTGCTTTGAGCTAAAGGAAGACAACAGTAAATTTAAAAAAAACACTTGTTGCGACCAAGGTATGTGTAAGAGCATCTCTGAAAGCAGCAGAAGTCCGCAATGGGAACCAGTCCTGAGCTATGAACTGGAAATTGAGGCTATAAAACACAAAACTGGACCATAAAATACTGACAAAGGTTCGCTGGTCTGATGAGTCTCAGGGCAAGGTGAATATATCCAAATCAAAGCGTTTCCTTGAACATGATGATGAGTCCACTGTACTCAAATGGCCTCGGCAGACACCAGATCTCAATCCAATAGAGCAACTTTAGGATGTGTTGGAACGGGAGATTCACATCATGTCAACATGGACCAAAATCTATGATGAATGGTTCCAGCACCCTGTGCCATTAAGAGCTAAGGCAGGGTCCAAACAGATACTAGGAATGACTTGGCCAGTAAGTGCATATATAAACAGTGTCCATTAATGGACACGTTAAACAGTGACCTTAATGACAGAAAGCTCGCTGTCTAAAAGTTCGAGCAGAGAATGGCTTCGATCCATTGACCTCTGGGTTAAGGACCCAGCATGGTTTCACTTTGCTTATCACACCAAAGTGAAGCTGGCCGTCCGAACAAAAATTTTACCCACGCCTGCCTTAGACGAAGGATCTTGTTGGTTGTTTGGGACTTTGAAGCTAACACTGGCTGTAAAAAGAAAAATCACACTGAAGTAAATAGGTGGTAAATGAAGGCTTTTGGAGCCAGTGAGTAGTTTTAGCCTCTTAGTAAAAATAATCGTGTTCTGATAAGATCATCAGGCTGGCTACCATTTACCATCTTAATGTGGAGTTGCCAAGGTTACACGTATCCAGTGTCAAACGCACAGATGCGAGATCTGACTTTTACTGTGATTCAGGAAAGAAAACAGGAAACAAATTGTGCCTAATGGTGGATCACTGAGCCTCCTCTTCGGTGTGACATCGCCGTTAAACTAGAGGTTTGTTTTCGCCAGCAGTATCCGTATGTGATGATCCCACTCCCACAGGAAGAGGGAGAGAGTGGCTGAAGTGAATCAAAGGCCAGCGGCTTCTGTGTCTGCCTCCGTCCGGTTGATTGCCAGAGACGCTGGATCAGCGCCTCCATCATCTGACAACCTGTGAGAGCGACTCATTCATTCAATCCTCTCCTACACACCTCCGGGACCTCAACAACACCTCGCAGCATAATGAATCAAACGCTCTGCCAGGAAAACACAAACCCCCGCATAAACACACACACACAGACACGTGCACATGTCGCAGTAATGATTGTCAGCGAAGACAAAAGAAAAGTTTGGTGACGAGTTCATGACTTATTCTGTAAAAGGGAGGGGGGGGGAGCTTGTGGATGTGCTGCGGCGAGATTCTGGAGCCATGTAATCATGGCAGGCGTCAACAACGCCATCCTTATTACTGCGGTAATGAAAAGTGAATCAGTCTCACACGGATTCATTTGTTAAAGGCAAATAATTAAGACAAAGGTCCTGCATCAAGCAGACAAATCAGAAAGACAAAGTGTGGTGCGTGACAGTCCTCCCGCGGTGATGCAGGCCTGTCCTTTTGTGTCATGACTAGTCGCTCTCTGGCATTAATCAGAGCGTCGTCCTATCTTGTTAGGCTGAGCTGGGAGATGATAGGGAGACCGCAGGTCTTTAATCAAGGTTAGAATAATCTGCGATGGTAGCTGATTATAAACCTGATCATCAGCAACATATTGTCACCTCCTAATCATCCAAATAAACAGAGAGAGAGGGAAAGAGGGAGACCTGCCCTCAGCCCCCACGTGGAGGAATAAATTACACGCAAACACACACATGCCAGAGCCTTACACATGCCTACATGCATATGCAAACACAATAAATGCATGCATTGCACACACACAGGCACACGGGGCCGAGCGTGCGCGTCCTGATATGCAATTTGCAGCGCGCTGCACTTTTTTTTGTTGTTGTTTTACATCAAATACTTTTAATGCAAATACCACATTTTATGGGGGCCTTTTGAAAATTCTTGCCTCTCAGCGATTGGGAAACGAATGCACCGCGGCTAAGAAAGCCCCAGCTTGAAAGACATCCATCAAGACAGCAGATAAACAATGAAATGGCCCCTCTCAAGTCGATGATAACCTCAACTTCTTTCTAATCTACTTTCATGTGCTTTGTCTCCCCTTTTTTTCCTCTTTTTTATTTACTCCCACTCTTTTATTTCACCTCTCCCAGGGTGAGCCTCTCCTCTTCCTCTTCCTCCCTCTCCTTCCTCCAGAAGCTCATTACCTCGGGACCGAGCGAGATCTCGGCTGTTTTCAACGCAGCAAAAAAAAAAAAAGAAGAAGAAAAAATTATAACACGACCGGCGACGGCACTCGTTAGCAGCCTTGTCAATCATCTTTGGCGCAGGCAGGGTGGAGAAGCAATCGGCGCCGGGGTCAGCGATGAAGATGTTCATTCTCTATTCATCCATCACATCTTTCGGGGAAATCAATTTACAGCGCATCAGCGTCACAGTTGCCTCGACAACAGCGGTGATGTGAGAGTGGAGGGAAACAACTTCTAAGAGAGAGACAGAGGAGAGTGGTGGATTCGTTTAGATACAACCTAATAAACGTCACTCATCTTCTTCTTCTTTGTCTTTTTTCTCCACTATCACCCCACCACCACCACGTTCTAGGTTACATGAATGCTTTGTCCTCTACTCAAAATTACTATTTGCTAATAACTCAAAACTTTAATAGCAACCAAAGCAAAGCATCAACTACCCAATCCTTCGTGGTGCTTTCACTTCCCTGTCCCGTTCAGGAGGTGGCAGGTGACGAGGCGGAGGTTTTGGGGGACGTTGCCGCTCATTTTTAATGTAGTTGTTGCTTTCTCGCAGGTGTCAACTTCACGGTTCATTAGGGGTGTTTGGTTTGAGGGGGGGACCTGAAGAGATGGAGGATGAAAGACAGACAGATATGGAAGAGAGTTAGAAAGTAACTGGCGACGTAAATGAAACACGCCGCCGACGCCGTCCACGTTTGCAGACTTCAGATGAAAACATGGGTTAAAAAAAAAAAAGAAAACAGACACTGAGCGACGAGTGTGCGCTGGACATGGGAAGGCTTTGAGGAAACCTGAAGTGTGAGGTGGAAGACAGGCGAGTAGAGGGGGACGTGACAGAACGAGGAGAAGGATGGAGTGCCAGTTTGTGTGCATGGAAGCGCACAAGCTTTGCCAAAAAAAAGTGGGTGTTTGTGCGTATGTGTGTGTGTGCGTGTGTGCTTTCATTCCAGGAGATGTCATGCTGTTTGAGCAAACGGTTCTCCGTTAAGGCCATCCACCGCCTGCTGCCGGCGCCACCACCCCTGCTGTACCCAGCCAGCCTCGTGCCAACGCCTCCGACACCACAGCCGCTGATGCCAGAGCCCGCCTGCCCCCTCGTCTCAGCAGAGCAGATGTCACTCAATTGCCCTCCACCTCACCCCCTCGAAAACTTCACCACCACCACCAGGAGCCGCCGCCACCCTAACAGGCAGCCGTGCCGGCGTGCCAAGCAGGCGACGTGTTAAGAGAAAGTGGGGCGGCGGGCCCGCCGACGGGACGGCAGCAGGCGGGAACGCACAGAGCGGGGAGTGCTGTAGATTTTTCGCGCTCCCGCCAATCGCCCCCCCGACACCACCCCCGATCCACCCACCTCTCCCTGACAAACGCACGCACATGCCGCATGCACTGGCTCACAAACACATGCGCAGTTCCCCACCCCATTGTAAAAAAAAGAAACACACTTTCCCCTCGTTCTCCCGAGATGACACCCCCTGCAGGCCTTTGGAATATTTTAATTCTGTTTCCTAACTCTTATTATGTGTGGAGTGTGTGACATGTGAATTGTAATTAGTTGCTCTGGGGTGAGCAGAGAGCGAAACCCCCACCTCTTTAAAAAAAAAAAAGAGAGAGAGAGAGAGTGAAAACACTGGAGGGCAAATAATCTTTCCAAACACCCCATCCAATTTTAACCCCCCTCCCCGAGTCACAACCTGGTGTTCCTGTTGCCACCTTCGGTTTACCTACATAGGTGCAGGCCCCCCTCCCCTTTTGTGTTGTTTCTCCATCCAAGCCCGCCGTTCTCCTCCTCCTTCGCACCGCCGTGGATCTTATCTGTGAGGGAGGCCCATATCAATAACCCCGCAGCCTCCGCTCCTGCACTACAAAGAGCCCGGGCAACAGGGGCTAGCTGTAAGGATGGAAGATAATGGGATTGAGGTGGTACTTAAATCTCAGCGAACCACTGCAGCTAAGTAATTAGTGGATGGGATCCATACTGGAGGGTTAAGCAGAGCTAATGCCACCCTGGGCTTTGCTGCTGGAGCAAAATTAGCAGTATAGGAATGAGAAAAAAGACAGCTTGCTGCATCTGTCTCTCAATCTATCTGCTAGACAACCTCCAACGTTGGTGAAGCTCTCCAAGAAACCCCAACGCAGACTGAAAGAGGCCAGGGGTAGGAAGGTGGGAGGGAGGACGAGGATCAGGGATTGTAATTTCACAGCAGTGTCAGAAGAGCCAGCCGAGGCCCTGTCTTTCCATTGAGGCTTCATTAGGGCGAACAATGGACTTCCCTGCCATCTAATTAGATGAGGTTAATGAGGAGAGGAGGGCCACGGTTGATCCCTACCGTGCAGTCTGAGTCACAGGCGGGGTGGGGGTGGTCAAGGGGTCTTGGGGGCACGAGAGGAGCGTCCCCTTGGAAAGGACGCAATGTACAGTGCACTGAGTGGGCCGCGGCGAGAGTGTAAACTCCATCTAAATCGCTGTATGATTGAATTATTGATTCCTGAAGGGAGGTAATGGGTTGATAACACATTGTATTACATTCACTGTGATTCTAATACGGTTTCACAAATATTACAGAAGAATTAGATATTGAGGGAAATGAGTGCAAGTGAAGACAGGGAAAAGCAATTATTTGTAATAGCTTACAATACATTTTGCAGGGTGGTTCATGGTGAATGCTGTTCAAGAGCAAATATTAGTCACTTGTTTTTTCTTTAAAAGCTGCAGCAATCCTCTCACATCTCATTGGACTTTTCTCTTTTTTTTGTTTCTTTGAGTCTCTAAAAATACTGCACACCGGTCAGTTTCTAAAAGCCGGAGCTTTTTGTGATGTTTGGCTTCACTCTGTTCATTTTTTTGAAAAAAAAATACGAGCGTCACAGCTTAGAATAAAGCTTCTTTGTGGGGAAAAAATCTGTTCCAGCTGCACTGTACCTAACATGTAAACTCACAGGAGGTTGTACGGATATGAGGCTAGCATCAGTTTATCAAATTGTTTCACTATCATCCATCCTTGTCACTTATATGCAACGTACACAAAGCTTTTCCTTCTTTTTTAGTGCATCATTTCAGGAAAGAAATGACGGAGGTGAGTCAGTTAATGACCAGATGCAAGGTATGCCTCCCACCTACTCGACGTAGAAATGAGTGAGGGAGAAGAGTCATTAATGGCTTCACCCTGCTGTCTCTTCAAATTCTTGGGTCTTGGCTAATGGCTGGTCAGACACACATTTCTTTCTTCTAATGTGGTGTAGTTACAAAGATGTAAAATCACAGTCCAAAAATGCAATCATACACAACATGGTGTCATAATAACATCACCGCAGGACGATTGTTAAAAACAACTGGCTTCCTCCTTCCACTAAATTTATTATATCAGTACTGCTATTATAGTTAGCACACATGCTTTATGGATTCTGATCACTAATACAAAATATAATCAGAAAATTATATGATGATGCATTATGTTAGGTGGAAAAATCTGAAATAGCTTAAAGCAGATACGAAGCACTACAGGTATAAAGGCTTATTTACACCATGGAGCTGTAGTCTAAAAAAATATCAGATTTAACTCTGTCTGTGAAGTTAGATTTAAGAAATAAGTGAGCCATGGGTCTGCAAAAAGCAACGTGAAAGTGAAAGTTCTCAGAGAAGTCTCTCACCTGGGGCGCTTCTTCTAACAGTTCACTGTATCTGCCTCTTCCTGTTCAGTGTTTTTAGCACCGACGTGTCATCTACACTAAGCTGGTGACATCTCGGAGGGACACACCGATCACAGTGTCAGTCCCTATTTCGGGTAGGTACCATCAGGCAAGTGCATAATATTACCCGACTAGTTCTGCTGCATAAGCCTAAATAAATGGCTTGACTGTCACTGTTTCTGAACATTAATGGAAATGAATCATTTTAATCTGGGAATGTAAATATATAAATACTGCCATACTTTCATAATACTCCAAAGTACTCATATGGCAATGCATATTTTAATGGAAACCTCTGAGACTGCCACTTTATTAGCTGTAACAACACAAAAGGGATGTTTTCACACCGAGGCTCATTAATTTCAACTTGTAATACAGTATACAATATGTAATTACATGGACCATTTGGATCATGCTGCATGGTGACTAATGAGTACTACTTTTGGTATTTTAGTTCAGAGTTGCCTTTTTTTGTTACACCAGATCCCCTTCCAGATGCAACCCCAAAGGAGATTTATATCCCTGGCTGGAATTGAACCAGTAACCTTTTACCCACAAAGAAAATGTGTCATCATTTTCAAGAATAAAGGGAAAGACAAGACTATATATACAAACAGGTTTGATAGTGCATTCTAGATTCATTCAAAAACCAGAATCTCCGAATTCCCAGAATTTTCATCTAATTGTCTGCATGGTAAGAGGGGCACTTAAACTAAAGTTTTTTATGTTTTATATTTCAATTTTGGATAATATATCAAGAAAGTTAAATATTAGAACAACTTTTATTAGAGCTATTCTTTAATATATTGGATTACTTGTAATATTAGTACTTTAACTTGTTCATTACTGCTCTTACCTTTGTGGAGCAATTTCCTCTGTTTTGCCGTTTATCATTTATCATAACAATAAGCACCTTATATTGTTGACACAAGAACACACTGACATCTTAACTCAGTATTTACCTGCCTGTGCAATCTCTGTCATCATGATACTCTAAAAAAAACATCACAATTCAAAGACGAAGATTATACATTTGAAATTGGGGATATCACGTGTACTGTATTGGATGTCTGCTCAGTGGTTTTGTAGTTCCCCTAAGGGAGACTTAATGAGATGAAATGTCTAAGAAGTTTCCCACCACTTTGCCTTGGACTGAAAATACAGGTTTAGTTGTTTGTCTTTATCATCAACATTTTCAGACCCCAAAAATCAATTTTAAAGGAATTTAAAATAATAAACCAACAAATGCTAAAACCAACTTGTTATCAACACCAAGAAAACCCACTAAAGTGCCAGATTGCTCACAACACAGAATACAGCATGTGAGTTTGCCCGTGATTAACAGCTAATTAAACGGGTGTAAGAGAGAGGGGAAGAGGTGTGCGTGAATTTGCCATTAGAGATGTGCCAGACGAGGGACTGGGTTTATGTATAGATAATGGCAGTTAAAAAGCTTGTGTGAAGAAGAAATAAGGAGTATTTTGGCTCTGTAAAAGCAACAGCTGGCATTTAATCTATGGAAGTGACAGTGAGAAGCAAGCTGTAATGTAAGGAAAGAAGAATATTTTTAACAAAAGAAAGAAAACTGGTTTCATTTTGCCATTTATACTCTGCTTTTATGCAGTCGTAGGAGGTTCATTCTTCAACAGTGAGCATTTTGTTTTGTGTGCAGCAAAACAGCCCTTTTATGGCGTTCTACATCACAGTGCATTATAGGAGATTTGAGGCAGCACCTGCCTGATCTGTAAGCTAGCAGCATTGCTCTCCAAATGGGACATTACTCCGTGGATGGGTAATGTGATTTTTGTGAACTGGGAGGCAATTTTGAGATTTCAAAAACAATGTCATCACTGCGCATTAGTGAAACCAAGAGATTACACCTGCCGCGGCAAAGCTGACGGTCTAGTTTAGACACACACATAAAGGCACACACATATTGAGGTAATGTGTAGTAATGTGTGGGTCATGGTGTGCAGTAATAGCCATAATCACAGTTACAGTTAAGCTCGTTTCACATGAGCCTATTGAAGCCCATGAGCAATTTCATTTTATATATCCAATACTGTGCAAAAGTTTTAAATCATTGTAATTTCTTTACATTTTGCTGGGAAGAAAGGAAATATTTCCAATGATTTACTGAAACATGCAAACACACAGGGAAAAAAACAGAGTTTGTACAATTGTAGAGAGCTTGAAAGTCAATATTTGGTGTGACCACCTTTATTCTTCAGCACAGTCTGAACTCTCTTAGGCAGCTTTCTTGTCATGTCTTTAAGTCGTCTTCAGGAATAGTTCTCCAGGCTTCTTGAAGGACATTCAAAGCTCTTCTTTGGATGTTTCTGCCTTTTGTTCTGTTCTCTGTCAACATGATCCCACACTGCTTCAATAATGTTGAGGTCCGGGCTCTGGGGAGGCCGATCCATGACTGATAGTGCTCCACTGTGTGTTTTTCTATCCAGGTATGATTTTCTGGCATTGACAGTGTGTTTGGGATCGTTGTCACGATGAAAGATGAAGCTGTTGTTTATCAAAACCTTTGCAGATGGTGGATCAAAATCTGATGGTACTTTTCTGTATAATTCATCTATTTTCACAAGATCTCAAACACCACTGACTGAAATGCAGCTCCAACCATGACAGAGCCTCCACCGTGTTTTACAGATGGCTGTAAATGCTCACTGTTGTACCTCTCTCTCTCTCTTGACCTCCTCTGTATACACTGACAGTGATTTGAACAAAGTTGTATATTCATTATTTCATATGACTTGAACCAGTAACCTTTTACCTGTCTAGTTCTTGTGTAATTCCCACACCTGAGCCTTTTCTCCCTGTTTCCCTTCCTTATGAATGGCTTCTTGACAGACACTTCTTTTGTCCATCACTTGTCCAGTTTACTCAAATTATTTATGTTGTCAGATAATAGTTCTTTCAAAATTACCGTTTTATGTCTGTCAGAAGAAATGGGAAGAGATGTTTTTGTGGCAGGCTGCAGATAGATAGATAGATAGATAGATAGATAGATAGATAGATAGATAGATTCTACATTTTACTCTGCCTCAGTCTCAATTCTTTTCATTTCCCCAAAGAAATGATGCAGTTGAAACTGACATGCGCGAGCAAAATGTTAATCAAACAAACCCATTTCTCCTCAACAGCTAAACCAAACAAACGGGCCTCAACTTTCCCATTCAAGTCAGAATGACAGCGTAACACAACACAACAGCAGCGAACGCAGCGTTCTTTATTCAGGGAACGTCAGCCGCGCGCTATTCTGTTGAAAATATCAACTTCAGATGTTGAGGGGAGGAAAAAAGACGGGCGTTTTGTCTGCCTTTGTTGGTTTGGGCTTGATATGCCGCGTGAGCCTTTCAAGCCATTTGTTAGACTCAATTTCTTCCTCTGTTACATCTACAGATTACGTTTCAAGCAAACAACCAGCAACATGAAGGCGCAGAAGCGCTATTATGGTGAGAGAATGACAACTTGCATAGGCAGAGAGCAAGGGGAGAGAAGAGAAATACAAGAAAAGGATGAGAAAAAGAGTTGATGTAAAGAAGGCGAGGGAGATTGGAAAGAGGCGGAGATAGACGTGATGAGATACTACAGTGATGGGATGTATGCGTGTGGGGTGTGTGTGTGTGTATGGTAAATGCTTGCATGCAGGTTATGCAAATAAAAGAGCTTTGATTCTTTGGCCTTAAACATAGATTCCCTTTCATTGTTTTCCTTTCCGTTAACGGCCTCTTTTGGTTTTGCGTCTCTCCTACACCGTCTCGTCTTGTGTGTTCATGAAACATCACAGCAATGTGTAAAGTCTAAACTTGAAACATCTGGCTGAGATATTCATTTTCTTTCTAGATAAGTAACTTAAGGATGCATATGAAGTGAGTGGCCTCTCACTGTCTTTTTTTGTTTGTTTAGATATCTAAACAGTAGCCACAAAAATGAATATTCATTTTTTCAGAAAATTTGAATCGGAATAGGCCCTACTTATGTTTTAATTGATCTTTAAGTAATGATCATCATGACTAACATAAGCAAGCCCTGTCCTTACTATTAATTTATGGCAATATTAATTTATCAGCTTCCATGTAAGTTTATTAGCTAGTTAAGCAGAACTAGTGACAATCCAGCAAAAACAGGATGCTAATGTCTCACAGTTTGTTTAGTGTATGCTGTGCATCACATTAGCAAGAAATAACACTTTTGTTATAAAAAATGGACCCAAAACCCCCCTCAAATATTAGTATTTCTTCACAAAAAATTGCTCAGTATTAGCCTTTTGAATTAAGTAATGACCAGCAATAAAAAGTGTGGGTCTAATTTTAGTTTTAAATATCAAGTATTAACTTTTATTACAGCTTTAGCTACATAGCAAATGTAATAGTTGAATTAGCTTAAATCAAGCTAAAACATGGCCCTGCTCTATAGTAAAAAAAGACTGCTTGTTAAGTTAACAGGAAGTGTGCTATTCTGGTAGTAAAAAGAACAAAAACGTATTCAAATAAAGAAGCAAATAGTAAGATATGGAGGGTGAGGTACTTAGACTACCCAAGTAAAGATAGGCTATGGCTTCTTTACCTTCTGGATAGGTCAGGTCCTCAAGATAGATTAGCAGGAGCATTTCCATCTACAAAGGGAGAGACAAAGTCTATGTTATGAAGAAGGAGAATGGAAGTTGAGCAACCTGACCCAAAACTCAACAAAAAAAGATTGAGTGTGAGGGTTGTCTGGGACCACTTTTAAGTTTGCTAACTCACTGTTGTGCTAGATTTAAGCAGAGAAACTACAAAGTTAACCATAGAGGCGCTGACAGCCGTGCACATTTTGCATGCTATTGCAGAAGTTGCCTAACTTAAATCCAAATTGTAAGTCATATTGACAACTTACAGCTGTTTTCTGGGAGACAATGGTTTCCGAATAAAGTCCACTGTGTGCGCTTTGAAAGAGGTCAATTGTAAAAGTAAAGCTTTGCATGCAAAAAAAAAAAAACTTTCTCAAAGACGTGCCACATTTTTACTTTCATGGGTTACTTTTTGATTGTGTTTTTGATTCTCCATCCAAGTAAGTACAACAGAGAATTTTTTTCAAGGTGCTGGAAGGAAAAGCATGTCGCCTTATAGCACATATTACTCCACTGAAGCAGGTCAGTATATCAGCTACAGTTTGCTCCATTTTTTTTTTTTTTTACTTTTGCCATTTTACAGTTATATAACAATGCACGAGGACACAGTAACTGTTAACTGCTTGCCATCTTCATTCTTGTTCTCTCCTCCTATGATTTTTTTTTTTACTACTCCGGAGCTAGTCAGAATGTCCATTAATGTTTCGTACACTTCATTAAATACCACAGCAACACCGGTTACGGGACTCAGAAAAATGCTCTCATACAGCTTTTGGATGATTATGATCATCTGCATGTTACAATTTTTAAAAAAAAATAACTTCACATTGAGCCATATGTGCTGGTTCCCCTTATAAACATTTACATTTGTAACTGCATGTTCATTATTAAACAATAATGGAAAGTATACTTTCTACTACTTCTTGATATATTTGTAATTTGTGTTTTTAACCACTCCTCTTTATTGTCATTGTAAACACACTCAGACATGAATTTCTCATCCTGATCTTGCTTAAATCTAAATGGGGTTGGCTAGGGTCAAAACACAATCTCGCGTAATTTTTAAAAAATCAGATATTGGAAGTAGTGTGTTCCCAACAAGTGCAATTAAAATTGTATTGTTGTTGTTTTTGTGCCTTCAGAACTTGGATCACTCACGAGTATAAAAGACAGACCCAGTCCCAGGAATAATTTCGTCTTATTCCATAGCTCTACATGCCATTAGTGTGTACACTTCAGTAAGGAGGATCACTTGCCACGCAACAGTGGTCTGCTTTTCCAAGCTTCCCAGCAGCACCCTACTTTAACCTAGATCGCCATCTAGTGATGGTGTGCTGTACACCACCCTCAACACACAGTCCAAGCACATCAGAGAAATAACAGTGACTGTATGGAATTACATGTGTTTTTTCTTTTAAGTGTATGTTTGTGTGTGTGTGATTGCAGAAATCTGCTTTTCCTCGGACATCGCTGTGAGCGGCTGGACCGAGGATCGATTCGCTCTCGTTGCTGGTGTCGACAGTTAAGGCAGTAATTTCCACGTTGGTTTTCTACAAACAAAAACACGTTTGCTACAAATTGTATCCAACAATCGTCTGCTTCCTCATGTCTTGATTTTGTAAATGCAGGCTTAGTTTTAGACTCTCGTCAGAGGAATTTTGAATGAAGCAGATAAAACCTGTTTTGTGTGTTAAATCTTGTTTTTTTATTGAAGATTTCTTTGAACTGGGGTGAAATAATTCTTAATATTCTGTGTTACTAGTGTATCTACAAGATGTTAAGAATGAAAAAACTTTTTTCAGCTTGTCGTTGGCGCACTTTTGAATAGGACAGCTTGTTTTTGAGCACTGCACCCCACCAACTTTTAGAATTTAGGAAACCTTTATTTTTAGCTTTTTTTCAAATGCAATTTTGAATGTAAAATTCATGGATTAATTAAAGCGAATTGCCTGAATTAAGTCAAAGCACAAAAATATGAAAAACTGACTTCAATTCAAAGTACCGGTTGTGTACACGTCTTCCAGGAAGTAAGAAAGACTTTTTTTTTTCCTTTCATGTATTTACATATGTTCCTGCTCCTTTTTTTCCCTGAGTGTATGTACAAATGTCTTAGTTTTCCAGCTGTAGCTCCATACATGTGTGTGCGAGTGTGTGTGCGTGCACAGGCCATGCACCACACCTCTCCATAATGAAATCATGCGGGTCAGTGAGGCCAGCGAGGCTCGGGCAGGTCACCCAACAGATCGGAACTAAGCTGCTTTGACCCAGCCTGGTACTGAATGCCAAACACACACACACACACAAACCCACACCATGCACGGCGCTTACAGCACAATGAAACCACTGTACAGAGGGGAGGGTGTGTGGTAATGATTAAAAAGGCGAGTCCAAGGAGTGTATTTACAATGCAGGAACCTACGCAGGCAATTGTCTTCTTGTTGTTTTACTCCAAAACTAATAAAAACCTATCAGAGAAGATGCCTTTAAAGAGGCTTTGAAAAAATATCACATCAGGAAATTAAATCAACAACAGAAGTCTGTAAACACCGAAATGCTACATTAGATTACAGTACAGCAAGTTGTGTTTTCAGCAGGGTTATTACGGAGAAAGGGCTTTAATCATTTCGCTTCTATTAGCTGCTGCTCGTATCGCCCAGGGACTTCCATTAGAATTAAATTAAACAGTGGAAATGTAAATATTGACAACATATGCGTAATTATTTATTCCACAAGCAACAAGATCAGAAAATTATTGCTGCAGCATTGTGTTTATATGAAAACAGAGCAATTTTTTCCCATTTGCTGGCAATAAAAATGTAAATGAAATTCAACAGAAACAACAACAATAATAATAAAAATAATAATAATAATAATAGTTGTCCCCCAAAAAACAGTTAAATTAAACACTTTAGAAAACGTACAGCTAGCTCTCCCACCGTCCACCTGTGACCTTTACGTTCTGCATTTCCAACCCGTCAGAGGTCAAAGGTCAACAACTTCAAGACGGCAGTCCTCTGGAAGCTGTCGCTTTTTCTAAGAGGATAATCAATTACCAGAAGACTGATCTCGGCTGTCGCGTCCCCACTCATTCCTGCTTCTTCAGATCAGCGAGGTCCCCATAAATTTGAATGTAAAACAAGCTCACCAGCACAGGGTTAAACACGTAATTAGCCACGACAAGTGAATATGAGGAACAGACTTAGTCAGGAAGAGAGCTATGGTAATGCGGGAGACTTCGCAGCCCCTGCGAGGCATCGAGACGGGACGCAGGAAGGGGAGGGTGTGTGAAGAAGATTTCAGATGCAGATATTAGAAATGCAATTGTCTTCTGCATACGGGGCGCCGGTCTGGAAATTGACTTTTTCATTATTCAGTTAGTACAATAATTAAATATTCGATGCCCTGGGTTGGTGAAGTCACTGAACCACACGGAAGATATTTAACCGGGCCTGACAGATGTTTTAAATAATGTTTATTTATCAATACTAATATAAACTGCCCTAAACTGTCACTCTCCTGTGACCTGCCTTGGATTTCTCCGGGCTTTGCATTGCCAACTCGCATCCGGTAGTAAGAAGAAGAGAGGTTGGGGGGAGAACTTGCAGAAATGAGCAAAGTTTGACTTTGATTTGCAAGAGTTTCGGGAAACTCTTTTAGAGCCTCGTCTGATTGGCCGCTTCCCCGCAATTTCCGGTGACACGATTCAAAAACAGAGGGTGAGCTCTTCGTTTCGCAGCGGCCTCGTTTGTCCAGATGCAAAGACGACCCAAGTGTATAAATTAATAAATGAATACATGAGCAAACACCAAATAAATATCCACACAGACGAATTAATACATGAATGCGCGGCTATATTTATTCACCATCGCCGGCCCAGACAGAGAGGGGAAAAATATCATTATACAATAATTAGGCTTCCATCTGCCTTCCATTGCCCATTACCAAATATGAAATATTCTATGTATTTACATCCGAAAATGCCAATCCCATTCAGTATCACCACGTGATTTGCAAGTCATGTAGCTAGAAAGGCCCATCAAGGGAGAGGATAAAAGGCAAAACAGAAAGCGATTCGCTTCTTTACAAGACCGGCCAGAACAAGGCAAGAACAAAAAGGTATAGGAGAGGCAGGGTTTTTAAAGAAAAAAAGCCCTACGTGAGAACTCTCAACAGGCTTGGAGCGGTTACAAACAGCAAACGGTTGGACGCCAGTACTTCCAGTAAGCGAGAGGAGAGGAGCTCAGTCTGAGGCCGTCCCTCGTGGCTTTCATGTGGGTAAGTACTCTTCATACGATACTCATGTTACAGTTTTCTGGAACGCGTTTAATATCAGCACAAACAGTTTTTGCACCGCTCAAACGTTTATCCTGGCTCTCGCCATTTCTTTCTGCGCCGCTGGAAACTTGGACAGGGCGGCCGCTTTGAGCCGCCGTGTGCTCGAGAGCAGCGCCGGGGTCACGTTCGAGCTTTATTCTCGATCCGCCCGAAGTATCGCGTCGTCCACTCCGAGAGGCAAACGACATGCAAGCGGACTCGAGCTCAGCTCGGCATGTGGAACAATGCACTTCCTTTCGGATCTTTGCAAGTTTCGGAATCCATTTGCATTGGCAACAGGTAGCGGGCTCTCGATGGGGGCCCCGAAAATGTCTGCTTAGAAATTCATCTGCTCCTTCACATCAGAGGACTCAACAAGGGAGAACGGGTGTGTGTTGGTGTGCGGGGGGGGGGGGGACAAAGTGGTAGAGTGCTTTTGTTGACAGGCTCCAACAACTTATAGTGATCCTTCATTGCTGTGTTTGATGGACATCTGAGCACCACTTGTGAAAGTGTGGGGGATGGTGAGGAGAGGGTGGCATGAGCGGGAGGCGGCGGTAGTGGTGAGGCGGAGGGGTGGGGGGGTGGGTTGGTGCACGGGGTGTCAACACAGAGACTGATGGAGTGTGCGCTAAAGCACTGTATTGAAAAAAATAAACAAATCAGAAACAATTAAGTGTGAACTCTCATGGAATATTCATAGGCGCGCAGCCTTTGCGTGACAAGCCATCACGCCACCTCCGGTCCATTTTTTTTATTTTTTATGCTTCTCCTCTCCATGTCCTGCACACATGGAGATGTGCCTGCCACTTAAATCAAATTAGTCATTAGCAAATTGAATCAACAATTAGAGCAAAAGAGCTGCATGGCATTAGCGTCAGTTCAGTCATATTTGTCAACCTATCAGAGCAACCTCTGGAGTGGATTCTCCTGCGGTCCAACTCCTCTCCGGTGCGTTCAAAGTCAACGCCGTAGCTCAGGGCAGAAGGCCCCTCTGTCCCTTTTATGCCAGGGTCACCTAGCATCACTGCAGCTTGAGCACTCTGCCATTTTTTTTTTCTTTGACTTTTGCCAAACTGTGTTTGTTTTGCTCGCCGAGCTCTTTGATGGATCCGGTGGCTGCCCTGACCGCCCCTCTTTCTGCCTCTTCTGGATTATTTGTATCGACATTTCTCACTCCTCTCCGCCACAGCTTTTAGTTAGAGGCTGTCAAAAACATTGCTGGCGGAAATGGAAGTATCCTCATTATGCAAATGCCGGCCTCCACTGATGGCATGTTCTGTTTTATAAATTGCATCCCCCCTTGTCAGAAGTCAAATTGTATTTGAGCAACTTCAGAGAAATTGTCACTAAGATTTCAATTTGGTTTGCCTGCTCTGCCACCATCAATTTAGTCACAACAAATATAGACATATGTTTATTTCTTTACAAAGAGCGACGTGATCGTGCTGCTCTGTTGCTGCTCTTCCACGATCACACATTATTATATAAGTACATCTTGTGTAGTGTTTTGAATAATGAAAGCCCAAAAAAGAGAGAGAGAGAGGCTGGAATAAATTCATTCCAGATTCAGATTTTTTTTTTAATAAAATATGATAAACAGCGGGGGCTAGCGTATATTTTTTAAATGGTTTTCTGCTCACAAACTTTGAACAGAGTTGACGGGGCATCCTCCGAGGAAATATTAATAATCATGTCCCATTAGAGGTAACAAGAAAACACATTTAGGAGCGATCCTCTGTAAACTGCATGAATAGCTGGGTAATTGTACATTTCCTTATGTATCTCATTTGTAAAGATTCCCTCGCAGCTGTCATTGGAAATCTAAAGTTTCGCACTTATAAATAAAAACCCAATCGCAGCTTTTATTTTGGAGGAACCGAGGGACTCTTGCTACATTGTAACTTCTCAAATACGATATTAAATATTAAACATGCCTTTTTCATCATATGAATTATTCTCCTGAAAGTCGTTTCCAAGCCTGGAAACTACTTTCTTTAATTCTTTAAGCTTCCAGACAAAAACAGTCTTCAGAACTTGATCAATTCAGAAACTAATATTTGAGAGGATTTAAGGGGGGGAAATGAACTTAGTAACCTTGGTCATATAACAGAGCTAATGCTGAGTCGGCAGTTTGAAACTTATAAAACCAAATATTGAGTGGCAGAGCTTCCAGCCGGCAAACAGCTCTGTCAGCACGGGTCAATAGAAATCAGTTTTAGGGAATGCGATTTGAAAGAAAACTTTAACAAGTTTCCTCTGTGAATTAAAAATGATCCGCAAACACATCACGGGATTTGAATTTACGACGTTGCGGCATTTATCTGTTTCCATCTGTAGCAACGTCGAGGGTCTAAAACCTGATGAGTTTTCTGTCTGCTCAACTTAAGGGCCTCCATCAAAGCCAAACTACATCCAAGTGCCCTTGAATTGAAAGAAGAAAAAAAACATACATCAAAGCGACAAGAAAAACTCAGAGTTCACTTCAAACTGGCAAAATCTTGCCCACTATCCTCCATCACAGCAGTAAAAAAAAGGATGACGTCTTAAATCTGTGACAGCAACAGAAATTAATGGCGCCTGGCTACTACTGTTGACAAGCCAAAACCAAAAAAAAAGAGAGAGAGAGGGAGTGAAAAAGGAAAAAAAAAGAGGAGAAAGTGAGAAAAAAACGTCAGGGTCGATTTTAATATTCATGAATTTTCTACCAGCTCAGTTCAGCAGTTTCGATTAAGCATTAATTAGGAGCCAGAGGGGAAACCAAACAAAAATAAGGAGCTGAATGACTAATGAAGGTGGTTGAGATGTGGGTAGACTGCCATGCCACTAATGGTTCAGTGTTATGGGTGCTACATGGGCAGCAGTGCCAGCGGTGTGGGCGGCTAGACGCACCTCTGCCCACACCAGAGATCACACTCTGAGAGAAAAACACACTCTGGCCATGGAAGAATAACATCCTCGCCTCCAAACAGCGAACAACCGCTGTTTTCTGTCTTTAAAGCCTGTCAGTCGAAAAACCTCCCAAATCCACTTTTGTGAAAGGGGTTCATGTGTTTGGTTGAAGCTTACGTGCTCCTCTGGGTGATGGAAAATTCCTAAAACTGCTGGGTTTGTGAACATTCCCCAAACCAGCTGGAGAAAGTTAAAAACACGCACGTTAGGGTCAAGCTGGAAATGGTGAAATGAGGGTCCTGCATCACAGCAGCAACACAAGTGTCAGCTGTTACACATTCACATCCAGGTCTGTATAAAGTTAACGTATGTATAAGTTATGTCTTGACTGTGTGAGGATCATTTCTCGTGTTTAGTTCCTGTAAAGCAAATCTTACAGTCAGTGGTGTAACAGTACGCAAAGTAAAAATGTTCACAGTGGGGTTTTTGTTGTTTGTTCCTGTCGTTGCTGCACTCTCTTTATAACTCGTAGTAGTGCGAGCGAAGAGTGCCTTTAGATTTACGTGTGTTTACTGTCATTTCCATTGTTTAAACTACAAATTTCCAGTCGCAAATCTTGATTTTCGTTTATTAATAAAGCATAATTATTTTATTTTTTCAAAAAGCATAAGGTCACTGCTGCTTTGTATCGCCTCAAATTTAACATTGAATATGAATTTTTAAAATTTTACGGTAATATAACAATCTCTCTTTACGTTGTTTAATAAAATGACGCTTTCTTAAAGGGTTTTATCATGAAACAATGAAAGATGCTATAACTAATGAAATGTGAATAAAAAGCTGATTACATTAACAAAATACAAGAACTTTTCTGTTTTAATATGCAAATTAGACAATATTTTACAAAAATGTACCAATTATGAAACATTTTCCAAAGCGGATATCTGAGCACTGGATAAAGCCAGGTACCAAGTTCTTATTTCATTAACACACTGGAGTTTTTACTGTGCAGACAAAATCTGTTTTGTGTTATTGGCAGCAACCAAGAACCTTTCCCCACACTTTTACAAAATTCAGTATTCTATTGTGTGTGTGTATATATATATATATGTGTGTGTATCTTTGTTGTGTTCAATTACATACATTTTTAGTAAAAATCTGTATTCATGGACAAACTAAGAGATAAAACTGAAAATTCCATTTCATCTGATGACTTACTTTGCAGTACACACACAGTTTTGCATTACAAGAGTTAAATTAAATAACAAAGACATAAAGTGTAGTAAAATAAAACGAAGTAAACATCTACTTTTCTATGAGACATTTCCTTTCATTTTATGTTTCTTATGGAAGCAAAATGTCCTAAAATTTCAAAACTGGCGAGTGCGTGATCAGTTTTCTTATCTGTGTCTCGCTTCATTCAACATCCAAAATATGTTGTATTGTATATTGTACAATAATGTTTGTTGCATCCTTTTGAAAGAAAAAGTTGCAAAAAAAACAAATAAAAAATGAATTAAATATGTTGAATTTTGCTGCTTATTAACTTAATTTCATCAGCTGTATCAAAAACCAGAATTTACAGCATGAATTACAAATTCTCTTTTTAACAAAACAATCTCTGCAGAACAACACACATATAAAACTAAATAGCTTAACTTGGAATAAAACATGCTACTGGTGATGAAGAAAACATTTTATCAAATTATACAGTAAATCTTAAATAAAATAATTATTTATTTTTACTTTTAGAACTATCTCAAAATATTTTAATGCTGAATAAAGCTGACTTAAAATGTGTTTTCCCTCTGGTATCATTCAGAATATTACATTAAAATTATAATAGGGATTTTAAATTATAATGTAACTGTATCTATTATTATTATTATTGTTATTTATATACAAACTGCCCATGGGTTTTATTCAATATGTCACCACTAATGTGAAGTTTATTAGTGCACTTCATGCATTAACAAGAACAATGTATATGTATGACAGTACTGGAGTTGAATACATTTGTCAAATATGAATAAACAGCATAAATATGAATTTGGCATAAAATTTTCATTCATTATTGTTGTGGCTTTGAAATGTCAGCTAAGGCAAGATTTACATACTATAAATATTTGCACTCGAATAATTTGTTTGTGCTTATTTTTCTTAAATGTGGAATAAAAAAGTACACAGTTGTGTCCCTTTTTTCAATTTTCCTATTGGTTTTATTTTCCTTATTGGCACAGGGACGGGAGGGAGTAATAATCCCCAGCAGAGGAAGAGGACTGGGGGGGTGAAAAAAAGGTTATCTTTTCTTTTATCTGTTTGAGAAAGAGCTTTGCAGTCTCCTCTCCCAGTAAAACAAGGATAAAGGGAACAGAGGAAAAAATAAATGATATTGTTACAGAGGTATTATCCTTAAGCCTGCCCATGATATTTGAATTGTATTGGTGAATTGTAATCAGGTATTTTAGCTTAGCGGCGCTGCTCTCCGTGTTGAACGCCTACCATCTGGTATTGGACGACAGTGTGACAGACAGTGGGCTGGAGAGGGAGGGGGAGGAGGGGGGCAGAGAGAGAGAGAGAGGAAGCCGTTATCCAACTGAAAAGCCTGGTGACTTTAGTTTCCCAATCTCTAAATCTACACATTGTAATGTAAGTCCACAGACAGGAAGCCCAGAGCAAACAGTGTTTGTATGACCAGATATAGGCTGCAGATCCCTTCCAATCATGAGGGGGGAAAGTTGGCCTGTGTGGGGCTTTGTTCACTCTGGGTAGGTAAAAGAGAAAAAGAAACAAAGCTAGTCTTTAAATTATTGGGATTTTGAGACATCTGAAAGCCCACAGTGTTATTCCATTTTGGTTGTTTTGTTTTCAGATATCACATGGCTTGAGATAATGTTCTTCGGGATGGTTTGCAAATGAATTGTGGTGGAAAAGATGTGGAGCTATGGTGTGTTTATGCTGCTAATTTCCTGTCAGAAAAATGTAAATAAGGCTTTTAGATATGGCTGGATACACTAGTGAGGGTGGCTCAGAGTAATATAGGATGCTATTAAGGCCACATTACAGTATAAGACAACATTATTAAACACCATTACTTACTCATTACATGAGGCCTGTAATGTAATAACAGCAGTGAGTCCAATGACTTCCAGATTGTCTAGTATCCTAAATATCCCCTTTGATATCTGGGATATTTACTTTGCATTGCAATGATAATATTTAACTTTAACAAAAGATTTTCAGTCCAAATTGCATCGATCTTGAGACGTGATCACAAACAGTAGATTTAAATAAATTAACCTTCACAGAAAAATTCAGACTAATTAAGAGTGTTCAAAATAATTGTGTTTATAGCACACCACAAAGTCCAGCAAGACTTATAGAAAAAGAAAACGATAAAAATCCAAAGTTCCCTTAAAAGCAAGCATTTGGTGAGAGTGGGGATAAAAAAATTAGATATGCATTTGCTTAGATATCAAAGAAACTGTCCACTCTTTATGAATATGCATCCACCTTCAGTTCCTTTCTCCGAGAGAGAAAGTAAAAAGAAAGACTCATCTGTGTCAGAGCCCTCCGGTTTGACCCCGTGACCCCGGCCCGGCTGATGAGAACTCTTGTTTCCGTTTGATGACGCTCCGCAGAGGAGAATCCTGTTGCGACTGGACGAGTGCCCTTCAGCCGCCTCACTCACCGCTTTTCAAGTGGCTGAGTTCTGCCAAAACACAGGTCCAAAGTTCAGAATCCCCTCAGATGACAAAGCAGCACATCAGTGTTTGTTTTTGTGTGTGTTTGTTTTCTGCATGCAGGTGGTCGCCACGGGGTTGCTATTCATCCATCCCAGTGCGGAGCCAGATTTCTTCTAAGTCACGTTGCGTTGGCGTGACCCCCACCTTTACAGGCAAATCGACTCGCTTGCATCTGTTCTCATGTAGCTAACCCTGAATGGGACGTCATATGAACATCTTGTGGTCAGCAAGGGTGAAACACGGACAATAACACTGATTATCAGCAACAGCTCTGGGTGAGAGTGGCTGCCCTAACAATTAACAAAGAGAGGTGTGTGTGTGTGTGTGTGTGTGTGTGGAAGGAGGCGGGTGAAGTTTTCTTTTCTTTCTCTCTGCTGCGCCTCCTATCACAATTCATTACCACAAATTAGGGTTCAATAAAATTGCTATTCAGAGATAATTAGGAGTTGGGTTTGTGGGGGGGGGGGGGGGGGGGGGTGGTCGGGGAACAGAGGACGGGTTAGGTAGGAAGTGGCAGGAGGGCGGGTGGAAGGGGTGGAGGAGATTTTGCTTTCCACATGTCATCGTGACCCAAACCAACAAATTGAGGGTCTGCAGCTGGGGCAAGTGAAGTGAGACCCTGACCTGCCGCCAAACACACACTGATAAGACGACCGCACACAAAAAGAAAACACGCACACACGCTCTTTTTCTCCCTTCCTCTCACCTGCTGAGTTGGGAGCTGCTCCAAATTAAACAAATTATTTCAGGCCTCTCTCCCTTTCATTCAGCGGAGCAACGGTTCACCAACAAACGGTGATCCCACATGAGGACAGCGGCTAATAAGGTTGCATGTCTGTGTGTGCGGCTGTGTGAGTGTATAAGTGGCTGCCTGAGTGCAGGAGCTGCCGTTGTGCCTGCATATATGTGCGCCAAGCTTTCATTAATTAACACTTTCCTGATGGAGAACAAGCTAGTGATCTTTGCATTTGAGAAGGAGGGAAATACTTGTCGCCGTAGAGCAGATATGTTTAATTAAGACATTAAGATTATCTTTATTTCTATCATATTTGATGATTTAGATGATTTAAAATTACAGTATATTCTTTATTTCAGTGTATATGCAGCAGTGTAAAAGCACAATGTGAGCGTTCCTTTTATTTCATAGTAAAACTTACAATAATGCCTTAAATTGAACACACAGGGGTTTTCTATAAATAATTAATAGACCCACTGTTTGAAAATATTTAAGTGTGCTACTGAATCAGTGCAAAGCACTACTTTAGCATGATACCTTCTCAATATTTTATCCTCTTCTCAAGATTATCCTCTTCAGTCAACAACTCTTTGTTCAACAGTAAAGCTGAGAGACTAACAACATGAGTGATGTTTAAAGACTCGAGTGAATGGCTTGGAATGAAAATGTCTCAGCGCTACTTTTGTTATTTCTGGAGTCCATGAGGGACATTTTGGCTTAATTTCAGGAGTAGATAAACTACAATAGGCCTCAGCTTTGATATTTTTGTCCTGTTGTTTACGGATAGTTTTTAAGATTCATGTTAATTAATTACCCCTTCCAGGCCTTAAAGTGTACATAAGCAAAACTGGTCTAAGTAATTCAAGCAATGAAACTTACCTCCCTTAATGGACTTCTATTTCTGGCTATTTATTTATAACATATTTAAAATCTCACCTAGGGTTAAAAATATTATCACAGTTTTGTGATTTTCCTTTAGTGAAAAACCCAAAACTGTTTTGATAATTAAAAAAAAAACATGCCTTTGTGACAGTTACAGTTGTAACGATTAAAGAGTGAAAAGATGACTTTTAGCTAGCACACTGGCTTAATTTATCTTTTAAACAGACATTGTGACATAACCCACTAATGTCCCATTTGCATGTAGTCTATTACTTGGATATTTGTATTACAGAACAACACACAAATAATTCAGATTGTTACATATTAGCTTTACGTCAGAAACAGCTACATGTTTAGCAATATTAGCTAGCTAAAAAGCTAATTTTTGCTACTCAAATATAAACTGATATAAATTTTTCACCACCTGTCCTCCTTGTAACCTAATCATGATTTTTAGGGTTTAAGCCATGGTTCTTTTGCAGGTTTTTTTGTTTGCTTGTTTTAAAGTATTAGCCTAAAGTTTTCAGTTCATTAAAATATAAGATAATAATAACAGTAGCTTTAGCTTAAGAATTTTCTTTCATGCTTAGCTATAGAAAACCTTATTTAAATGAAATAATTAGTTATTATCTTATTATTGCTTTAAAAAAAACCCCACAGGTTTTAACTTAAGAAACAAAGCAAACTAGTGTTAGCGTCGATTGGTGCTCATATTATCCTGAAGGATAGCGTATTTGGGTAAATATAGGTTTCCGCAAATATATGTTTGAAGCACAATTATATCTATTTAAAATCTATAAACGTGAAAGTATATAAATGTTATATTCTTTATGTGTTCAAAATTTAAAACATTAAAAATTTAAAACATGTAATTTTATATATCGGACAATGTGGGATTTTAGCCAAAGTTTTAAGTCCTGATACTCAAATAATCATTAACAACAGACACTTAACACTTAAGATAGAAGCAAAGAAAAAAAGCTACATAAACAACACAGATTACCACTTCAACAACAACTTTTTCTGTTTACTTTCAAGCACTGCTTTGGCCGCTGTTACTGACATTCAGCTGCTCTGTTGAACCTGTCAACTTTAACTCCACTTGTTCTTTCTTATGGTTGTTTGTGCCCTGCATCCTCCTCGTCCTCTTCCTCCTCCTCCTCCGCCTCTCCGATCTCCCCCAGCTGTCTGCGTGCGACTCTGGCTGCAGCCCCAGCACTACTGGAGGGGCCGTGTGAACCGTCCGGTCCGGTCACCTCGCATCAGTGTCGGGCTGGAATGCGCCGTGGCCTTGGCCCTGGCTGGGGACACCACTCTGGGGGGGAGGGGGGGCGTTGGTGGTGGTTGCCGGCTGAGCAGGTGCTCGCTTAGGGAGAGGGGGGAAAATAATGTTGATGTCATGTCCCCGCCACCCATTGTGGTTGGGGGGACATGGACACTGAGGGACAGAGAGAGCCAGTGGGTGTGCCTCTCCAGAGGTCACTGTGCCAGATCAGAATCACACTGAGCTTTTACTTATTAAGTGGCTTTCTGTGCACCCGGTGGTCAGCCAGCACTACACGACAACCAACCCTCTCCCTTTGCACAAAAAGACTCCGGTAAAGAGATACCGGCTCGCTATTGAGACAGCCACTCTGCCGTTGTATTTGCCCCTGCTACTACCAGCCACTGTGAACAAATATGGCACATGATACTGGAGGTGTAGCATTCCTTCCCCCTTCCCTTCTCCTCTCCTTGTTGAAAGAAGTCCTTTACACACCAAACAGAGCATCACAGACTCTCTGATCAGCAATTATGCACTTTAGAGGTATTAAATACTGCTGAGAGGGGAAACGGGGGCCTCCAGGGACCACCAGCAGTCTGTAAATACACTTCTCTCTCCAAAGTGAAAGGGAGAGACCTGCCATTTGTAGACATAATTCATGCATTAAATGTAACGCCGGGGTAAAACAATTACGTCGCATATATTTCATCTTTATTTACTTCGTCATGTCGCTGTCTGCACAGCAGCGTGTGCGCACAGCATATGACAACTCTTCCGAGTTATTTGCGGCGTATGCATTCACTCATCTGTGTTTTCCTGCTCTACATCTATATTAATCATCCGCACAGGTCAGAGATCGCCCGGTTCTAAGTGGTGAACTGGCACAAAAGATTATCATCAATTAATATGCCATAATAACAGGGTTCACTTTCATAGCTGCTATATGCATTTGTCTTTTAAAGTGATCTGGTTTGGCAATCTAGCCTGTAATGTATGCAAATGCGAGGAAAAACACTTTGGATTGTCTCTGAGGAATAAGAATCCATATCGGGATTCATACCGGCAGCGTATTCCATTTTTGGCATCGAGAAAAGTTCTCCAGCAGCCAGTTTGTCTCGCCGACTTCACATGTTTTCATGCTGTTTCCCCAAAGTTGTCTCTGTGAGCGGAGCCTGGTGGGAAGCCAGAGAGGCCATTATTCAAACCAGGGTCTTGACACCATTTTATGGCTGAATTGCATTAACTTGCATGTAACTTCAGCAGTGGGAAGCAACTGTTCAGATACAACCCCCTCACCACCACCAAAACTCAGAAGGTCCTTTGATATGTTTTTCCATGTAGCATAATTCATCCACTGAACTGCACGACACGGACATGAAATAAAAAATAGCAAAAGAAAACCCAAAAAACGGAAGGACACTAGGCATCCTCTGCCAAGTTTCACTTTTGAATTCAGATCAGCACCAAATTTTAGCACCATTAGCTTGCGTCACAGTCTACACTGAGCACTGGCAGTGTCAGTTTGTACGCATAAGCAACAGGGCTAATATTTGCTTATCATTGGGCCATTTTTAAAATGTGTGCCTCTTTGCTGAAAATTACTGGTGGAAATGCCATATTGGATAAATGCTGCATTATCAGGTACACTTATCAGTAACGGTATCAGAAGCATTTCATGTGTACTGGAGTTCTTTACTGGAGTATATCAAGTACTTTCTGCCACTTTCTTACAAGGACCCAATGTTAAAAAACAGCAAATTCTTTGTTATTTGTTACTTAGGAAACTTCATAGTTAAGAAACTGCAAAACAAATCAGCTACAGCAAAATGTAAAAGTGAAAAGGGCAGAATTTATTCTCTTTATTTACAGTTTTTACTCTGCAAAGGCATCCACTGTTGCCTGGATTGGACCCTTGGTTGGGCTGGATACTGGGATTCGTTTTTAGATGTTTGGCCTCTGGTTTAGGTGGTTCTAAACTCCACCATTTGGTTTTAGAGCTGAAGAAGCATCTTGGATTAGAGGTGAAACATCTTCAAGCAATTTAAGAAAGTCCCACTGCTTTCTGCCCGAGCTCCTTAGCCCTCCAAGGCCTGGATGACTGAGAACCTACACAGACATTTTTTTACTGTCCACTGATGAACACAGCATCTTCTATTTTTGTTGAAATCATTCCCCCAGATGCATTACTGGTCAGTGAACAGTGCTTTTGTACATAATGATTCACTATACTAAATGGCACTAGCTGGAGCAGATTAGGCTCAAAAGGCGACACAGAAAAAGGCCACTAGTTTCATCAGACTTCAGTTTAGACTTCCTCTCTTCACTTGTCAATACCACCTGGGGAAAAATACCTGCTCCAAAGTACAAAATAAGCTCTGTCCTAGACTAAGAAACCATTGCTGCTGAGCAGCAAGGCCGCTCCAAAGTGAACTCCGAAGTGAACTCCAGCTGCAAGTTGCAGAAGCACCCTGGGCAAGAGGAGCTTAAAGGACGGCGTGAGTGACGCGGCGCCTCGGCGCCAGAGACGATGAGGAGAGGGGAAGTGACAGCAGACAGTTGCTACACACGTTGTCGGGCTGGCAGTGTCACACCTGGCAGCTGTCAATCATCAGGCTCCCGAACACCTCGCTCCCTGATATCGCCGGAGCCGCTGCCAAACATGCCTTGAGTGGTGTCATCCATCCACACATGAGCAGTGGCCTACTCCGACTGCACACATCCTGTCACGGCGAGTCAGAGAGCAGGAGAGAGAAAAGGGGAGAGACAGGGAGAGAGAGGGGAGAGGGAGGGAAGCATCCATCTATTTACATATGGAAAGGTCACAAATAGCCTGCAGGCACTGTGCTAATTAGAGAATGTGGGGAAAAAAAACTCCAAAGATAAATTGAAAGACAAAAATGGAGAGTTATCTAAGTGCAGTGGCGTAATGAAAGTGAGGATAAGGTGAATGAAAGGAGAAAAGGGAAAAGAGAGAGAAAATTCTTTTCTTTAAGGTAGGAGACTGGGGAGCCGGTCGAATTTGCAGATTCGACATCATCTGACACTCTCGAGTAGCGGCTCATCGATACAGGTGGTGATCGGTGCTCCCGCCTTGTTCACCGATGTAGCTTTAGCTCTCTGGCTAGCACGGGCCTCCACCAGCAGACGCTGACCATATGACGGTGTTCAGATGACCGGGCGTGGGTGATCTCTCCCTTAGCCGGATAAGCGAATCAACCTTTATAATTCATTGTGACAAGCTGACAGGGAAAATGAGTGTAAAATTTTATACTTACATGAATTTTTGTGTCAGATCACCGTCTGTGCACTTGTTTATCCGCCCGGCCATTGCCGAGGGCTTCTTTCTCCGTGGGTGCTCCGCGGACTTTGTTTCCAGGCCTTCAGACACATCGCCCTTCGCCCTAGTGAATTTGCTGATTAATTTTGGATGCTCCCCTTAATTAACACCCCAAAGGAAAGTGTAGATTTCCTAACCCGCCTTTTGCTGCAGAACAAACAAAAATGAGAGGCTCTGAAGAAAGATGACCTCAGGGAGACAGACGTGCCGATGTCCAAAATGACATTACAGGAGCAATGTGAAGGCCCCGTGATGCTGGGCCTAGACCTGGACCTGGGCGATGCCTCAGGAGCTCCCAGGCCTTTTAATCAGCGACTGGAAACGAGCTCCCCATTAGTCTCATTTCATTTGCTTTAGCGTCGGCAGAGAAGCAGGCCTCGCATGATGCCACCCGACGCTTGAAACATGCTGCGCTTGTGCCAGTGCTGGTGCCGCCTCCGGCCCACGGTCATTAATTGGTGCCACTCTCTTACTTCCAGTGAAATTGGCAGATGACGGACAGGGGGCGAAATAAAAATGTGATTTCTTTCTCCTTTTTCCCCTCTCTTCCTAACATCAGAGTGGATTTCACTAATTGGGTTGAATGGCGCCCATCGCGTCTTGTGACAGCCAAGCAGGATGCATGAGAAGCTGCGGGCAGCTTGGAGAGCTCTCACCCTGCCATGCCAGCTCAGAAGACATGCCGGCAGGAGGGGATGGCAGGGTACGGGGGGGTGGTGAAGTTGCAAAAGACACACTGAGACAAAAGAGCGCAGCTAGCGATTGCACACTCACTTTACGGAGACCTTGAACAAACAAACTTGCACTTTGTCTCGCTGAGGGCGAGGACACGCACATCATTGCTCAACCAGAAGGTAGCAAATCAGCTCATGAAAACACGAAGGGTAAAGTCCTCGGAGACTTTTCCCCTGCCTCTGCGGCCCGTGCGTAGTCGCTACATCAATTTCAGTGAGTAACAAAAAGGTTGTACTAGCATAAACAGCAATGCAGAGGAGCAGGAATATGAAAAGAATACAAATGATGCTATCAATCAGCCACCCCAATGCATTTTTGGGTTGCAAAAATTTCACATTTTAACATTAAAATCCTATTTTCCTCACATTTTTTGTCATGTCATGTGGGCTTTTACAGCACAACAGCCATCTCTACTGTCGCCTTACAAACACAGGATTGGGATCACACCAATAGTGTCCAGACTTTCCTCTCAAAATATCGCAAAACCTGTCACTGCAGTAAGCTGATGTACAGTTTACATAACTGCAGGCTAACACAGTGTCCAATTAGGACTATTAAAAGCACATCCGATCCACCCGCCTCCAGTAAAACAGACATGGATGTTTGAGCAGGTCGTCTCAGCTCCGCATTGGACAATTGTGCGCTTTGTTTTTGCGGAGATTCTGGGGGGAAGAGTCGGGAGGGAAGAAAAAGCAGAATTCCTGTTACAAAAGGACAAGAAGTGCAGGTGTAATTGGGATATTTGGGAGTGTCCGGTTTCAGGGCCCATCAGAGAGCAGCAGTGAAATGAAGCCTGTAAGACTAGAGCGTGGACTGGCAGGAGAGGCTGCCCTCTCACTCTCCTCTGCTCTCGTTCTGTCTCAGTTTGACTGCACTCTCTTTTCTCATGCATCTTTCTTCGTGTCTTTTATTTGTTTAGAGATCTGCACCACCCCTTCTGTTTGCAATTTTGCTCTCTTTGGTGTTTCTTTATTATCGTCATGCCTCCTTCTCTTTACAGGACATGACACCACAAGTCCCAGCGAGGCTTAGTTGCACACCACCCCCACCCCTCCTTCTCCCGGGCAATGATAGCAGCTTGATCGGGCAGGTATAGGTAACAAATGAGATCAATTAACGTGTCCAAGAGGGGCACCTACCCGGGAGTCCGGTTGCACCAAACAATCTCCTCATCTTTTGTTTCCCTCTCCGGGATTCCATTTGCAACCTCATCACTTTCCCGGCCGGGACAACGGAGCCGATTGTTCCACCCAGCCCTCTAATGGAGAAGGCCCAAGAAAGCCTCCCCCCTCCTGCCTTCCTATGTATCCGTACTATCAGGACTCCAACTCAGGACAGAGGGCGACCTCGACGAAACGAATCCTCACCTGCCCCACCCTCCTCACCTTTCTCTCTCTCTGTGCGGCCCTCTCAGGGCTCGATTTGTAGCAAATTTGTTTCTCCAGCTCCCTTTAATTGAATGACTTTGGCACTAACAAAGGAGCTGATTGAACTCAATAACAGCCCTGTTGAAGGCAGCAATGCTAGAGCAGAGGGCAACGCTGCTCCCCCCCTTAAATACACACTTTCTCTTAGATTACATACATCTCAGAGGGATATGAAGGCAATGTTTCAAACAGGAAATGGATCTTGTTTTTGGGCACATCATGCACAACAAATCAGAATGAAATGTGAAATTGATCAATCTTCCTGTTGATGTCATACTTAACTGGCGTTCCTTTGCCCCGCGAGCCTATCAGTTACTGTCCGTGTACACCTTTCTGTCTCATCGGGGTTTAACCATCATTTTCAGATGAAGCATTTCCAGACCTCGCAGCTGACAAACTGACAGTCGCAAATTTCATCTCTGCTAATATTACATGCAGCTTGATGGAGCGATGGGACAACCGAGTGAAGGTCTGCAGAGAAAAATCACCAAGAGGAGAAGCAGAAATAGGGGCAATTATCTTGAGTTAGAGAGACAGGGGGAGCCGGTGATGGCAACCATCGAACCCCTGAGCGTTCTTTTAAATGTGCTTGATGAATGTGATGTGTGCGCCTCATCTGGTTCCCTCCTTCCTTCAGTCTGTCCACAGCAGTTAGACGAGATTGTTTACGATAACCTTGTAATCAACCTGGCCTGGCTGACAGTTTACCATTACCCTGATAACAGCTCTGCTGCAATTTGGCCCCTGAAAGAAATTTTTTTTTTAAACAAAATGCACACACACACAAACGGAGTGACTGCTCTGGCCCTTTCTGATGCCTTATTGATAGAGCGCTGGCCCTGTTATCTTTGTGCGTAATTTGTTTTCAAGAACGGTGATTTACATTTCAGTAGGATTACACCTTTTAATGCTACACACGAGCGAGAAGTGGGCAGCCGTTGAATACTCCACATCACCATCGCAGAAGGAGGTGGGGGGAAGAGGGGTAGAGAGATGGAGGATGGGGATGGGGGAGAGGGGTGTTCAAACGATGCATTTCCAAGTCCTCAAGTGGAGAGGATTACAATTACAATTAAAAATCAAAAGGCCTGCGTGTCCATCAAACGACTGCCCATAACCCTTTGTGTACCCAATGCCAAATAATCACGGCTAGTGGAGGGTTGGCAGATGCAAAACGCTTCCCGAGCTTAATTGTGGTGTATTACGGGAGCTTGTTCATCGGGATATTATGCAATAAGTGTTATTTCAGGCAAGGATGCAGGTTCTAAATGGCATGCTAATGTGAGTCCCTTGGCAGCATGTTAAAGAAAATCCATGCAGCACCATTAAAACAACAGCGGGGCCAATGGCAAAGTTCAATCATCTTGTTTTGGATATCGCCTTGATGTAGTACAACAAGTTCAGCTCAACTCCAGCTGCCACGGAGGGCAGGTAGTGAACATTTTCAAACAGGAAGCAGCAACATAAAGTAAACAGTATTTATATGTAGGATGCTGAAAAACTCATTCATAAGCTTTTTAAAACATTTCAAATATGTTGTGTATCACAACCATATTTAATGAAGTCTAGAACTTCTTCTGAATATTTATCCTTCTGAGTGATAGTTTGATTGTGGATGATAAGATTCAAAGTAGAATTGTTGTGTTTTTTGTTTTTTTAAATCAAGTTAAATCACCCAGCCCTGAAAAAAGACCCTACAAAATCAAAAAGGTGAGAGTAGAAAGAAACGTCCTTCCACAACAACACTGCTTTCCAAACACCAATCGGAGTAAACCAAATCATAACCGAACACAAAGAAACCTATCTGAAAAATAAACTAAAAACTAAAGTTGAGTAGACTGTTACCTAAATGTACATTATGAATTGGCAGAATATCTCTGAAGTGTGAGAGACCGCTAACCAAGCACAATTATAGGGTGATAATTAACATCCGTAATAAAGTACTCGTTTTTTTAAACATCTTAAAGCTAGATGTCAAGAAATCCTCAGTTGTATCCAGGAAACAATGTGTCCTGTGTGAGAGTGTGACCACTAAACAGACTAAACCAAATTTTAACACACAGGAAAGAAAGCTATCTGAAAGGATGGAGACAAAAAAAACCTAAAAGTGTAGATTCTGTAACCACAATGGCAAAATATTGTAAATCCAAGGGATCAGACAGGAAAAGAGTGCCCTGTTGGTGCTTGAACTAACAGAATAACTCTGCTTTCCAAACACCAATCAGAATAAACAAAATTATAGCACATTGCAAAGAGAGTTATCTCAAACACTGGAAAGAACTAAAAGTATAGGCTCTATGACCACAACTGGGCAAGTACTGCAAACCCTAGAAATGAGACCAAAAAACAATATACTGTTTTAGTTGCTGCTGAGACTAACCGGCATAATAAAACTGCCTTCCAAGCACCAGCCACAGCAAAAACCATTATAGCACATTGCAAACAGAGTTATCTCAAACACTGGAAAGAATAGGCTCTATGACCACAACTGGGCAAGTACTGCAAACCCTGAACACGAGCCCTCAATCAGACTAACTGGCACAACACTGCTTCAAACATCAAAACATCAGATTAAACTGAATTATGAACACAGTGCAAGGAGCCTTAACTATAAGTCAGTGACCACAAACTGGAAATCGAACAAGGAAGACACAAAGATGACAACTGACAGATGAGACTAAAACAGAGATGCATTCCTTCCTCAATTTAAGCAAATCTGTTGGGAAATTCCACATTTCTGAGTTAAATGACATCTAAAAATGAAAAATACTCCTCGGAGAAGGAGAAGATCTGAGTGACATTTGCTATATATAATTATTTATAAAGCATTTTAAGCACACTGAATTCTTTTTTTAACTTCACTAAATTGTATTTAGATGCTTTGGCCGCACTGTTTTTAGAAAATATCATCCCAGTTGAATTGAACTGAAAGCTCACCGTGCACGTTAGTTAAAAATAGTAATCAAATATAGGCCTTTGCTCTCTATAAATATGACTTTCTAGCAGGAGTTGTTGTTGCCCTGCTTTTTACTTCCACCAACACTCTGCGCAGTGCCAGCACGCCGCCCCCACCCCCTTTTACACGCATCCTAATCATGTGCATTATTTCAGTAATTCAGATCACAACATTTTACATAATTCTTTGTTTATTCATTTTCTCAGACAGTCAGTGAAATTATGTAAAACACGCTCTCAATGGCGCTCTGTGTGTGTAATAGAATGCAGATTTCATGTTATTCTAACACGTTTACTTACTTGGAGGCAAAGTGTCCCATTTAAATGAGAATTACACTTAAATGTCACATGGGTTTATCTAAATTTATAAACAGTGCATTTATTATATTACATTGGGTGAATCCTAAACATGGATTGCGGGGAGCTTGGATGAGAGACGTGCTCCGAGGGTTATGACTTACTAATGCCTATTTAAATTGTAAACGCTTCCTTCCTTTCTGTATTATTTACCCGCCTTTTCTCTCTGCGAGACGACATGGCACCTGAAGAATTGCTCTTTGAATTTCCCCTGCCATTGAGACCGAAAGAAACATCATTTGCTTTTGTCGAATTAATTCAATCATTAGCTGCCAGTTTGAAACATGCAGTTCCATGAAAGGGCTGAGATAATACCGTTCCTGCCATTCACAGTAAGCCCGGTGTCTCCCGATAGCCGTGGCAATCTATTGCCTAATAATTTTCTGGCCAAATTATAACGCGGGAATCGTCATTCAGCGAGGTGAAATGTGTGAATGCGACAGTGAATGGTGAGAGGGAAGGAGACCCCTTGAATGTCTTTCTCAGAATGGCAGCAAAACAAGGAGATTACAGGGGGAGAGGGAAACTCGTTTACCTCATCAGTGGCCTTTGTACGCCTTGAGTCAGCTTTCTGAGGGGAAGGTGTTTGAACTCAATCATCGCTGGCTGTCTGTGCTGGGACACAAAGTAGTCCCTATCTGAATGCTCTATTAAAATATATACATCCTATTGAAAAACAAAAGAAAGACGACAGCGGGGGAAAAAAAAGGAAGCACAATTCATTAAAGTGCATTCAAAATATGCACTTCAATTTTTTGGACTCTGTGCACGAGCAGACAGCATTTCACTGTCCTGTGTACTTGTTTTCAGTGCACACGATGGGGATTGTTTCCATATGGGACAGCAGTATAATAGCAATAGGGTACATTAGATCTCCTCCATACAGATGTTCACCTCTATTTCTGCAGCAGTTGGGTCCATCTGTGTTTACAGTGAGCTGCTTAGCGCACGCCCGTGCGAGGAGAGGCATATCAAGCATATGGACATTTTACAAAAGGTTACCCTGCATAAATTAGGTTGAATGGCAATCTGTTGAGGAGAGGTGGCTTACTGTGGGAACTAGGTGGTTCGGGGTATAAATGGATAATAAAGGCATCTGCTTTTTTAGCCAGAACAAATTGAGAAATGAGATATGTGCAGTTTAGAAAGTGAGTGGAAAAAAATTGTGCATCTGGGAATGCTGCAATAACAGAAGATTATTTACTTTTCTTATCTCATTTCCTTCAGTAGTTTGCATGGTAAGATTTTCACATTAAACCTAATGTTATTTAACCATTTAATTAATTTTTTTTGCAAGTTTGAAGACATTTTTGTGCCTAATTTAGGCACTTTTTCATTCCTTTTGCACTCATGTCTGTGAACCCCCCCAGCCTTTATGTTTTTTTTAGTATCACATGCTTCCAATCAGAGGTTACTCTCTTAAATTCGACTGCTTATTAAGGTTTGATTATTATTTTTACTACCAAAACATGCTGGTATTTCATTAGAGACAAATAAGGTGCTTTTTTGTCCCAGTTCTGGAGGCAGCGCTTTCACAGCAGGCAGCGCTTTAGATTTTTATCACATCTTAGAGTGACATCTAGTGGCTGCTTTTCTCATGACGCCACAAAGATATAAGGTCCCCAAAAAATGCAACCTGGCTTTATTAAAAGTGTGTTGTTACTTTTTCTGTCTACATTTTCAGCTCAGCACCATGTAAAAATATAGCAAATGTCTATGTTCTTTCAATTGGTAGATGGATTCAGAACTATCTTTGTCAACATCGGCGTTCGTGTTCACATCTGAACTGATTTTGATTGGATTTGGACTGCTTTCAGGGACTATCTGAGCTACTTATCCATAGCTTACAGTTTTAGCTATTTGTTTACTGCATTTAGTTACTTATCAACCCAAATTTAAGTTCATGCTGTCAGCAGGTACCAAGAAACTAAGAAAAACCAAACTAGAGAAAAATCTGTCAAAAGGAATAAGGAGAGACCGATGATCTGTGGGCACCACCTGCTAAACCATTCTCTTTGTGCTGTTGTTGGCTCTTCAGTGCACCTGTTGTCTCTTTGATTTGCACCAAAGCAGCTGATATGGATTCACAGTGGATTCTGCTTTCTAACTGAACAGACTGATATCCCTGAAGTTTAAAGGACTTTGTGTTTTACTGCACTGATCAAGTGCTCCCTTGATTTTGAGCAGTTTATCTGGCATCTTCATTATGCTCAGTGACCAGTTTTAACAGCTAAGCTGTGGTAGGATATTGAGCAGGATTGTTCCCATAATTTAAAGGGGATAAATAAAGTTTTGGCATTTTTGCCTTTAAACCTGACCTTTTCATATTTTGTGTAAAGATTTGTGTGTAATAGAAGTGGTTTTAATAATAAATCTCACCAACATAAAAAAATCTTTTGTGAGAGTTATATTAATTTTTATCCTTTACAGCTAATCCATCCATCCATTCGCTTCCGCTTATCCTTTTCAGGGTCGCGGGGGGCGCTGGAGCCTATCCCAGCTGTCATAGGGCGAAAGGCGGGGTACACTCTGGACAGGTCGCCAGTCTGTCGCAGGGCTAACACATAGGGACAGACAACCATTCACACTCACATTCACTCGCACATTCACACCTAGTGACAATTTGGATTAATCAATTAACCTATCCCCACAAGCTGCATGTCTTTGGACGGTGGGAGGAAGCCAGAGTACCCGGAGAGAACCCACGCAAACACGGGGAGAACATGCAAACTCATGCTAACTCATACTTTACAGCTAATATTTTATTTTATTTTATTAACAGATTAGCAAATAATTTCAAGTTCTTCTTTTCTTACTCTTAGAAAACACCATCAGCTGTTACTTTTAGTAAACTGTTCCACATTTTTACCATTATATTTATTTATTATTTATTTATTTATCAATTTCTTATCTGTCTGTGTTCACTGCTTATCAGTGATTTTTTCAGTCATGCATTTTTTAGATTCACAGGTTTAATTAAACAATAATATGTGTTTGTCAAACAACTTCGGCCTCTGTTCATTACTGCTTTTTAAAAGCGTGGACATACATGAACGGATTTATATACCAAGTTGGATTTTTAAGTGATACCGTGAATATTCCTACTTTCTGATTGTAATAATGACCAAAATGTACTAATTGAGCATCATGTTTTCTTCAAAGTGACCTGAAACTAGCAACTAAACTTTACTGACAGAGTTGAGGGTCATTTTTTGTAGACATTTCTGCAACTGCATGTATTTTTTAGCAACCAGAGCAACTCCTAAGAGTAGATGTTTGAAAAACTATGCTTTGTTTTTTTGTGTGTGCTTCAACATCGTACAGGAATATGCAAAGGGTACGATTTTTGCAGCCACATAGCTGCAGTTATTTTGTACATGCTCTACATTTGCTCCATGCTGCCTGTGTTTACACAAACCACAGAGGCCACAAAGACTTTGAGAAGACATTTGCTTTGGGACATTTTAGTCTTGTTTTCTGTTGTTTGGAGTTCACAACCCGAGCAAATCCCCTTAAAACAAAGTTTTCTTGTGTTGGAGATCAGCAGCGCGTTGAACCTGACATGATCCCTCCTATCGCTTGCTTCCCCTCGGTTCCTGTCACACCTAAATGCTGTCAGGTAACACAGAAATAACCTTTAAAATAACCAATAACTCCAGTTCTATGTCAAACGCCCCTTCAAACATACACCTCCGCCTCTAATGTGCCTCTGTTTGCTCTCATCTCTGAGTTACCTTCATCGCCGTGTGGGTGGTTAAGATTGATTAACAATAAGAGCAGCTGACTAGGCAGGAATTATTCACCAAAAACAAAGCGTCCATGAATCAAGAAGGGCTCGCAATGAGAGATGGAAGGAGGAGGAACCACCGCTTCCTGCGTGTGGTCTGATGTCGGCTAATTGAAGCTTTGTCAAGCAGATCGGGGGTGGGGGAGGTTCAAAGGCGGACCGAAGTCTGGCGACAACACTCGGTTTATTTTGGTAGGCTCGCCACCTTTGATGTGAGCTACTTCTTCTACACATGCAGCTTTGATACGAGAGGTCATCGCCGCTGGTCAAGGGGGCTTACCGGACACAACAGGTCCTCTGGGAAAATGAGCGGCCAGGTCATCACAGAGAAAAACAAAAACTGAGCAGAAGAGTGCTTGAGTGGTGAGGATTCATATTCATGCAGGAATCGCACATGCATAGACGCCACAAAAAGGGCTTTCAGGGTAATTAACCTCATCCTGTTGTGGCCGTGCTACACGTTTTGGCCAAAGCAATTTCTCCAGAGAGGCAGGTGTTTAAAACTTGTAGCTGTTTTTGATGCTTTTTTTGTACAATGCTCCCCTTTTCAGGAACACTTTCTCTATCACACACAAACCTAAAATTCAGGATGATTGATTACACCCAGAAATACTGTCAACTAAGAGACCTCGCTAGATGAGGAAGCTCTGACTGAATATGAATATCAATTAAAGTTTCTTATCAGTTTATACAAATTATATAGGCTAGCAAATCATTCCATGCATACAAGCTAGCATGTAGCATACAGGAATTTAAAGAAGTGCTAGAAATCTTGTTTATAGGGACATTTTTAAAGATGGCAGAGGGACAACAGGAACTGTGAAAAGATTGCAATAAAGGGATCAACCCAGACTTTGACTCTAAACCTTACAGTCCATGCCAGCCTGAGTTAAAACTGCTTACTACATGCTAGCGTAACTTTGATTGTATTATTAAATTAGCATGGTTTCAAGCTAGGTGAAAAGCAGGACAGCAACATCACCCCCTGCTAAAAAAAATGTATTCATAGAGAGCAAATGCCCATATTGGACTTTTTGCAAGTTCACTGTCGATTAGTGGGTGGTTTGCAGGTGTTTACATAGAAGCTGCTGGCGAGCAAAGCAATCGCCAGGAATTTAAAGCAGCACTGTATATGCCTTCATGACCAATTTCACCCTAGTAAGTAATAGCAAATAGCCAGGAACCACTCACCAGTTGGTCACAGATTACACTGGTCAGTGTCTGAGGTCCCTGGCCGATCTCTACGCCTGTGTTTCTGAGGTCTTAGACACTTTCTTTCATGAATGGATCAACCATGATGGCACATAAGGCACCTCTGTCACTGATTCTTTCAATCTCTCTAGTTTTTAACCCGTGTTATTCCTGCTTCACGGACACAGATTACAAAATAATGACATTTGTGGCACTATAGACCAATTTTACTAGGCTGTTATATCTGACAATTGTCATAGCATTAAAGTTTGTTTCACATAATGTAACAACTGGCAGTAAAAAGTACTAACCAGTCTTTATTTTGGAGGCTGCAGCTCCAGTTTTATTGTTTTCACGATGAAGGATGGTCTACCCTTTCACTTACATATGGACCCTTCCTAAGACATTCACAGGTGAAATGTATTGACCCGAGCTGAATGATGCCAGAGAAAGCTTGTGAAGGTAAGAGATAATGCCATAGGAAGACAGATGTTCCTACTGTTACAATTCCCTCTTTTCAGCTCCCATAATTATGTCTTTTCAGGACCTTTGTGTTTATAACCAGTGACACCCAGTCAAATGCTCCCTTTATTTTTGTAGCAGAGTGGTAACAGCCTTTAACTCACTTTTCCAATGTCTTTTCATGGCCAGTTCTTTTGTTCTTGAAGATAAAAAAGTAAAGAGTGTACGTGCACTGGGAGGGAGACACTCTGAATAATGTGCTGATCAATAAAGACCATCTAACAGAGAGATAATGTTGTGAAATTTAGAGTGCAGGTCGTTGAAGTGTCATCAATAGTGCTCACAGTGAGAGGGTTCATGCTGTAGGTCATTTTCTGCTACAGCTGAGCTGACCATATAAAAGTAAAGGTACAGTTGTATCTCATCTCCAATACAAATTCTGTATGATGAGGTTTAACAGCTGTGTCAAGGGGAAAAAACATCAAGGCCATTTCATTAGGTACAAGACTAGTTTGGACCAGTTTTGCCTTCAGAACAGCCTTACTTTTTCATGGCACACATTCATCAAGGTGCTACAAACATTTGTCGGTTTTTGGTCCATATTGACGTGATAGCATCACACACTGCAGCTCTGTGGCTGTAGCTCAGGAGGGAGAACATGTCACCTACTACTCAGAAGGTTGGTTGTTTGGTCCCTGGCTACTCCAGTCTTCATGCCAAACAGGCTGGCAAGATACGAACCTCAAGCTGCTATTTAAATACAAAAGCTACGATGTACCAGCTGTACACTACACAATATCCATCATGTTAAGTCTCATTGTGTGCAGCCCCAGTGGCCTAATGGATAAGGCACTGGCCTCCTAAGCCAGGGATTGTGGGTTCGAGTCCCATCTGGGGTGATTTCCAGCAGAGTGGCGCAGCGGAAGCGTGCTGGGCCCATAACCCAGAGGTCGATGGATCGAAACCATCCTCTGCTAGGACTTTTAGCCAATTTGCTTGCAGTCATTAATGGAATACAAGTTTCTCTTTATGCACTTACTGGCTATGAGATGTCTAGTACTGGGTTGATACTAGACTTGTAGTCAAGACCGCCTAAACCGAGCCCAAAGGGTACCGAGACCAAGACAAGACCAAGACCAATACAGACCGAGTCAAGACCAAGACAAAGTCGAGACAGAGACAAAAAAAGTCATTAAACTGCAGCCAGATGCTGCTTCGTTTACGGGTGTCAGGCATATTTATATGTTTTTGCGATGCACTCACACAGCCCTCCTGACCGCTGTCTACTGTCTCACTCACTTACTGAGAGGACAGACGCACGCTCCACTTGACTGTCGCGTCTCTCACCCTCTCTGTTTTTCACATAATGATATTATCTTATATCCTCACATGTGATTGGCCACAATATGGAGGGATTGGCGCATAGCTGAGCCACTGTGTGAAAGGAAATTAAGTAAGGAGCCGGCTCTCGCTCAATGGGAGTCGACTCTGATTCACTACAAAGCACTCTCTAAGCACGGCTCTTAGAGCTGATGCTTTTGCGCATGACGTTGTGTGTCATGGATACTGTTGACTCCAAATCTCCCGACCACTATAGACCAAGACAAGACCAAGACCAAAGTCCCCTTTTTGTCTCCTGATCTTCCATGGCAATGATTCAAGAAGTTGCTGGAAACATTCCTGAGAGATTTGGTCCATAATGACATGACAGCATCACACAGTTACTACAGATTTATAAGCTGCACATCCCAAAGGTGTTCTTTTGGATTGAGATCTGGTGACTGTGGAGGCCATTACAGTGAACTCATTGTTATGTTCAAGAAATCAGTTTGAGATTATTTGAGTTTTGTGACATGGTGTGTTATCCTGCTGGAAGCAGCCAACAGAAGATGGTACACTGCAGTCATAAGGGATGGACATGGTCAATAACAATACTCAATTACTCTTTGTTAAACTAAACCCTGTTGCTAAAGGGCTCTAAGTGTGTCAAAAAGTGTCTCACACCATTACACTACCAGCACTAGCCTGAATTGTTGATACAAGGCAGGATGATCTATGTTTTCATGTCTTTTACACCAAATTTTGACTTTGCCATTTGAATGTTGCAGCAGAAATGAAGACTCATCAAACAGGCAACATTTCTCCAATCTTCAGTTGTCCAGTTTTGATGAGTCTGTGTGAACTACAGCCTCAGCTTCATGGTCTTAGGAGTGGCAGTGGTGTGGTCTTCTGCTGCTGCCATGATGCTCTTCTCCATACCTTGGTTGTAATGAGTCGTTATTTGAGCTGCAGATGCCGTTCTGTCAATTCAAAGTAGTTTTGCCACCCTCACCCGGAGAATTGCTGCTTACTGGAATTTTTCAGAAAGTTTTCTGTAAATGTTGCTTGTGTGGAAAAATCCCAGTAGATCAGCAGTTTCTGAAATACTTAGACCAAACAACCACACTAACTATCAATTTCATTTAAGTCATCGTTTTTCCACATTCTGATGCTCGCTACAAACTTCAGCAGGTCACTTTGATCATGTCTAAATTCCTAAAGGCACTGAGTTGCTGACATGCCTTGCAGGTGTTTGTCAACTGTTGAACCTGTTTATATTTTACCAGACAACCTTAATGGTCAATCATATCATATTGTCCTGTTCATACAGAATACAGTAAACCTGTTGTATGTGCTTTCTTGTTTAATACTTTTGCACTAATGTTAACAATAAACAATAAACAAGCAGCTACAGACATCAAATATACTGAAAGCTGTTTATGATTTTTCCCTGCCAAATGACCTCTAAGAAGTGCAGCGTGCCAAAAATGGAAGCGAAAGAGTAAATTTTTATAACCAACAGGCTTCTTTTAAACCTAAAAATCAAATCTCAGTCTGCAGGCCTCATGGAGTGTCTGCTGAGGGCAAGGTGAGTGCGGAGGATATCAGCGTCATCGCCCGCTCCTCTCACTCTCGCCATGATGAGCTGTGCTGCCGAGTGTGTTGTTGCCTAATTCTCTCTAACTACAGCCCTGTGTAATCACATACCCCAATTAACCACCTCGGCTCCCCGTTTCCTGCGACGCGCACGCCGCCCTGTCTTCTCGCCACACCGCGTAATTAGCTTTCATCTGGAAATGAAAAGAAAGGAGCAGCTCAGCAATTGTGCAGCCACTCTCTCGTTCTCCCCCGTCTCTACCCATCTCTCTAGCACTCTACTTCTCATATCATAATGGCCCGCAATTTCAATCAGATGGATTTTTATCGCTGACACTAAGAAAAATTGGCTCTCATCCTAGTCCCTCCTTTCAACCCCCCCCCCCCCCCCCCAAACAAGCAGCCCGCCTCGTTTGATAGCTTATGCTTGTGAGACAGCCATCAAGGAGAGTCCTTGTTGTGACTGGGAGGTCTTAGTTTGATATTTACAAAGGATTTAATTCCCTTTTGTTGATGGGTGTGTGGCATTATGGAAGGATCAGGTTTTGCATGCTCTAACAAGGTGTAGCACAAATTAATTCCAGTCCACATAAATGCGAGAAAGGATGAAACAAATACATTGGAGATTTTTGCTTTTAATCATTTTGTTGGAAGAGATTCCCGCTATAATCTTCAGGTACATTATCAAGCATTAATGCTTGCTTTCATTGAACAGGTTAAGAAGGCAGGGGCCAAGTATTGCTCTACTCTAATTCACACTAATGAGCACAGCCCCAGAGCCTTTTTTTACACAGTGGACCATCTTTTAAATCCTGTAAGTTTTAATAAGATTATGTGGTTGACTGAGGAATTCTGAAATTTCTAAACTTTTATAGGGATCAAATTAATGACTTGAAATCCTAAATAGTAGTTCCTGATTCTTTTATTGATGCTTTGCCCCAGCAATATCATTTTCTCTTCTTTAATGCAACTATGGACGAGCTTTTAAGTACTGTGGCACGACTAAAGCACTCATCAGGCTGTTAATATGAGCTATACCTCCAAATTTTCTCTGTGAAGTGTTGGATATCATTAAGGGGCATTTTGGGGGATTTTTTTTTTTTTAATGGGGAGCCATGGGGGACCACAGGAAATCAGAATATTGAATCATTAAAATGTTCATAAGTGTGCTCATTTGCAGCCCTGCATCCTGTTGCAGATTTACTATGTGGGAAGTGGAGCTGCATAAGCTTGTGATGGATAGTTCGTTTGCAAAGTGCAAAATTCTTTTTGAGTAATAGTTCACAGCTTGAATACATACATACCTAAAGTAAATGTACTCATGTATTCATACACTTTTTATAATTGTATACATCATTTTATTGGGCTATAATTATTGATTTAGTGATGTTTATATATGCTTAATGTTGCAGCTGTTGATTGTTTTTGTCTCATTATTTATATATTGTTTAGTAGCTTATAATTCCATGGAAATACTTAAATGAAGTGCAAGTACATAGTACCCAAGTAAATCCCTATGTGTCTTTTTTGTTGTAGTTGTTGTTGTGTTTGTTTGTTTGTTTGTTTGTTTGTTTGTTTGTTTGTTTGTTTGCTTGTTTGCTTGTTTTGGGGGGGTATTCTCAAGGGGGCTGGTGCCACCCCACAGATACATCCCTGATGTCACTGATCTTTAGTGGGAGTTAACAGTAATCTGTGCTCTGGATGTGTCCCAGAATACTTAAAGCCTGTTTGCAACCACTCATCAGAAAAACACGATCTCATTACAGAGGACTCTCAAAGTTACCTTTTATAGTAAAATGTCTGGAGAAGACTGTCTACAACTTCCTGATGTGTTACAACAGAACAGCATCTTTGAAAAACTTCGGTCAGATTTAACATCATACAAGTTGCATAACATGTTCATATTTAGTGCTTTCATGGTGAGATTTGGTCCAGTTTCGACCTGGTTCAAGAACTCCTTCATCATAGCTCTCTATACTAAATTTTGAACTAAAGATCTGTTTAGAAAGTATAATAAATGGCCTATTTAACATAAATAACTGGATAAATCTTTAATAAATGCTTTAGAGATCAGGGAAAGTTTTTTTTTATCATTTGTTTTTGAATTTTGTCCATGTGTTTTGTCAAAATAATTAACGACATGTCAGTTCCAACAGAAACCACACTGTCAAATCTGACTTAAACTTTGCAGGAAGATTATTAGGGGAACCTGAATTCCTTTCAAGCTTTGTGGTATTGTTTTGTATAAAATACACATCTTAAATGTCAGTCATTTATGCAACTCTGCATAGCAATTAACAGTACAAACCCAAACTAAGACTTATTTTCCCTCGAACATATCACTGGCAATATAAGAAACAAAGTCAAATATGATTAACATAAAATGTCACTATTTCAAATCACCTGAAGACAAAGGCATTGCCTAGCTTTGTGGCGATATGTTGTTGTGTTGGGTCACTTCACACCTACAAACCCAGCAAACACAGTTGGAACAGTGGCTTTAGCCAAAGAAATATCAAAAAAAGGGGCAATGGTAATTAAGTGGATGACCAGAGAGGGTACCTATGACAGATAGGTAGGTTGGTACCTATGACAGCTGGAATAGGCCCCAGCACTGCCATGGCCCTGAACTGTATAAGCAGAAGAAGATGGCTGGATGCAAAAACACTGCCATGACATTTAACACATAATTTTTATGCAATTCATATGTAAATCATGTTCTTGTGTCCTCATGCACTGCATGAAAATTTGATTTGTACAGTATTCTTGATTAAAGCTGAGCCCAACAACAACAATCTGTGCTTCTGATGGACATCTGGGCAAACAGATGGCTAGGTAATACCGCACTTTTTGTTGATATGATGATTTGTCATGAATGGCCATTCAAATTACAGTCACTCAACTGCAAAAAACACAACTGCTGTCTTTAATCTGATTTATAAATCAAAGTGCATCGTAGTTAGTGGACAGTGTAAAATCATAAGTCCAATTTGACCGAGGACTGAGAAATCTGCTGGAGGGTAAAATCCATTAAAACCAATAAAAATGTTGAAGTATTCAGTGGTAGCACAGGGCAGTAAGGGGTGGCTGTGGTTCAGGAAGTAGAGCACATCGTCCAGGTTGGTGGTTCGATCGCTGGTTCCTCCAGACTAATTCTCAAGGTATCCTTGGGCAAGACATTGAACCCCAAGTTGTACGTGCTGTATCAGTTGGAGTGCAAGTGTGTGAATGTTGGGTTAAAAGGTTATTAGGATGAGAAAAAGCTGATTGGGTGAATGAGTGCTCAAGTAGCACATAAATACACAAGTATAAGTACTAGTGTATTCTCAGGCCATAAACTTTAATTCAGGCAATGTACAAACTGCCAAATTATCTGGGTAGTGGTATGTCTGTGAAGGTTCTCAGTCATCCAGGTCATCGTAGCCTAAGGAGCTTGGAGAGAAAAGCATCTGGACTTCTTTAAGTTGCTTGAAGATGTTTCTCCTCTCAACCAAGAAGCTTCTTCAATTCTAGGGTCAAATGGTGGAGAGTCCCAGATTAAAGCCCTGTGGGAGTGTCCCCCCCCCTCCAAAGAGGGACAATGGACCCCCTAATGATCCTTTGGGTAGTGGTTGTTGGGGCTTGTGTGGAAAGGAGCTGCCTACTCCTCTGCTTTCACCAGACACTAGAAGTGGTTTATGATTTCTTTTACACCTTTTTATATAGTTAAACGTAGAGTCAGTAATTTTTTGAGGCTAATTGATAGAGAAATAAAAGCATGTTGTGCTTGTAAATATACATCATGTAATTATGTCTTCCAACAAATTGATGCGATCTTACAAATTTATAATTAATCCGAGATCAGACGAGATCGGGCGTGTTCAGGGTGGTGTGGCCGTAAGCCCTCATCTGGGACTCTCCTCAGCTCTTTCTGGGACAGTGGCGCGGCTGCCCCTCTGTTGGTCTTCCTTGGTCTCTTGTGTTCTGGGGGCCTCTGGATGTCTGGAGTTTTGATCTCCTCCATACCTGCTTCATACCCTGGAGGACGGGGCTGTGGCCCCCCCACACCCTCTAGCAGATCATTACATGAAGGAACCTTTTAAAAAACAAAAAACAAGCGCGTCCATGCTCACAGGTGTACACACGGGTGATCACACCCACAAACTACACCCTTTTTGGCTCCTACCTCAAAGCACACTGTGTTCTGTTGATCTTATGTGCTGCACAATAATGTTTAATATTTAGTATTTACTGTCATATTCCCATATATCATTGTGATGTTGTTTATTTTATTACTCTTGTTCTCTTCTGCTTGTTTTCTTTTTTCTTTCTCAGCAGGTGACCCAGGTGATTGATATATGCATTTTTTTTTCTTTTCTTCTTTTTTTTCTTTTTCTGCTCATTCTGTTGGTTTTTGGTTTTTGCCCTCCTCCCCCGTCCCTCTTCTCAGCTGTTTCTCTTTCCCTCTTTCTTTCTCCCCTTCTTTCCCCCAGTCAAGTCTGTCCCATATTCAGTAAGTGAAAATAAAATAAACAATAAAAGGTGAATCAAATGGACCATTATGGCAAGGCTGGGATGGTCAATTTGGTAAAGTAAATCCGTTGGGCATCTTTCTTTGCCTTTAGACAACAATTCTGATGGCAAAAGAGCCAAACGGGACAGGCAAAAAAAACAAAAAAAAACAACAAATTTTTAATTAATCCAAAAAAATACACAGAAGCAAGCAACAGTATGTTGAATGTGACCTGAATAAATGGTAAAATGGTAAATGGTCTGTATTTGTATAGGTACAGGTGATGGCAAGCTACAGTGTAGCCACAGCCACCCTGGGTCTCAAAAGGTGGTCTATAACTAAAATTTTACTTACAAGATGCCAGCTAATGTTAGTGCTAATGCTAATCTTAATGACTCCTACAAAAATCCGCCTTTCCACTGACAAACAGTTCGATTACATTCTCAGATGGTGTAAGAGTTTATTCACTAAAGGTGAGAGTCCAACAATATTACAGGGTGGGCCATTTATATGGATACACCGTAATAAAATGGGAATGGTTGGTGATATTAAAGTCCTGTTTGTGGCACATTAGTATATGTGAGGGGGCAAACTCCTCAAGATGGGTGGTGACCATGGTGGCCAATTAGAAGTCAGCCATCTTGGATACAACTTTTGTGTTTTCAATAGGAAGAGGGCCATGTGACACATCAAACTTATTGGTAATGTCACAAGAAAAACAATGGTGTGCTTGGTTTCAATGTAACTTTATTCTTTCATGAGTTATTTACAAGTTTCTGATCACTTATAAAATGTGTTCAATGTGGTGCCCATTGTGTTGGATTGTCAATGCAACCCTCTTCTCCCACTCTTCACACACTGATAGCAACACCGCAGGAGAAATGCCAGCACAGGCATCCAGTAGCCGTAGTTTCAGGTGCTGCACATCTCGTATCTTCACACCATAGACAATTGCCTTCAGATGACCCCAAAGATAAAAGTCTAAGGGGTCAGATCGGGAGACCTTGGGGGCCATTCAACTGGCCCACGACGACCAATCCACTTTCCAGGAAACTGTTCATCTAGGAATGCTCGGACCTGGCACCCATAATGTGGTGGTGCACCATCTTGCTGGAAAAACTCAGGGAACGTGCCAGCTTCAGTGCATAAAGAGGGAAAAACATCATCATGTAGCAATTTCACATATCCAGTGGCCTTGAGGTTTCCATTGATGAAGAATGGACCCACTATCATTGTACCCCATATACCACACCAAACCATCACTTTTGTTGTTCCAACAGTCTTGGAGGGATCCATCCAATGTGGGTTAGTGTCAGACCAATAGCAGTGGTTTTGTTTGTTAACTTCACCATTCACATAAAAGTTTGCCAATTTTTGTTTTGCCCATTCTGCAAATTCTGTGCACCGATCTGGGTCATCCTCGTTGAGATGCTGCAGTAGTTGGAGTTTGTAAGGGTGCCATTTGGGAGCAGCTAATATCCGCCGAAGGGATGTTCGACTAATGCCACTCTCCAGTGACATGCGGCGAGTGCTACGCTGTGGGCTCTTGCTGAATGAAGCTAGGACAGCCACTGATGTTTCTTCATTAGTGACAGTTTTCTTGTGTCCACATTTTGGCAAATGCAACACTGAACCAGTTTCACAAAACTTAGCAAGCAGTTTGCTAACTGTAGCATGGGAGATGGGTGGTCTCGTAGGGTGTCTTGCATTGAAATCTGCTGCAATGACCAGGTTACTGCGTTCACCAGATATCAACACAATTTCGATCCGCTCCTCAGGTGTTAACCTCTTCGACATGTCAATGGCTGTGAACAAAGAGAAACTTGTAAATAACTCATGAAAGAATAAAGTTATGCTGAAACCAAGCACACCATTGTTTTTCTTGTGACATTATCAATAACTTTGATGTGTCACATGGCCCTCTTCCTATTGAAAAAACAAAAGTTGTATCCAAGATGGCCGACTTCTAATTGGCCACCATGGTCACCACCCATCTTGAGGAGTTTGCCCCCTCACATATACTAATGTGCCACAAACAGGACTTTGATATCACCAACCATTCCCATTTTATTACGGTGTATCCATATAAATGGCCCACCCTGTAGATCCACTTCAAAGAAAGTTTCACTCACGTCAGCTAACAGCAACTCACAGAGGTTAGTAGCAGCTAACAGAGGCTAATAGTAGCTAACAGCAGCAAAAACAGGAGGGCTTACTGACACAAACATTCAGGATATCCTCAACAACTCTGACTCATTGACATATATCAGACTCCATACACAAAGTATTACAGCCTCCTCCAGAGAAGATAAACATGGACATTTCGCTCGCAGCATTGACAGCTGAGCTAAACAGCAAACTGCCAGCCTTCAACAGACAGGAAAAAATTGCAGACTGGATCCAGTCTGCTATCTGATTATACTCACTACCCAATGCAGAATTAAAACACTGCAAAAACTATAACTGTTCATATCCAGTTTTTTAATTTCTAGATTTATTATGTTGAGGTGAGACATAATACTAAGTTATCTATCTGTTAACTATATTATCTTAAAATATAGTTTCTACAAAAATGTATTTGTTACAAAAAGAGTAGTAGAAATATGTTGTGGCTGTTATGGAGTACAGTCATAATGCAATAGCCTTTCCATTAAAATCATCTTTCCCCACCTCCCCCACAGCAGAAACCTTTTAAACTTTTAAACAGAACAATCCAAAGTCCTGCTTGCTGAAATAGTGCTGAAATAAAAAGTTTGATCCCCTTTTGGCACACTGTTAGCGAGAGGCTTCCCTGCAGATGAAGAGAGATGATATCATTAGGAACTTATCAGCAGCATGAATGCTGCTCACAGGTACAGCGGTAATGTGACATGAACACCACACTTTGGTGTCACCAGGAACCGTTCCAGCCGGGTGAATCATTGTTCAGTCAAACAAGTGAGCAGCCTGTTAATGACACTGCCATGACATTTAACACATAATAAGGTGTTTCATCCTGATCTCCTTAGGAAATGATTTGCAGGTGGAACGAACCTGAAGACCTTTTACTCCTACAACATGATGAAGGCAAAGACTGTCTGAATATCTTGTTCTTGCTGCTCTTTTTCTTCCCTCATTTTCTCTGTCTCTTTACCCCACCATCCCCCCACCGCATCTCTTAGCTCTCAACCTGTTTGTTCTCTTATCTCTCCATGTCCCGAACGAATCGATGAGGCGCTCGTTAGCCCAAGGATGTTCATCGGTGAGTGCTTGCAGGGAGAGAAAAAAACGGTGGATGGGACAAACACAGCTTCACTGTGCACTCAGAAAAACATTTAAATACACTCAGCAGCCCTGCATGAACAAACAACTCAAGAAGTTGTAGATGTAAAACCTCAAATGGGTCCTTCAAATGTCAAAATAGATTTGATCATTAGCAATGCAATATGTTTACACTAGTGTTAAGATACCGAAGCCAGATTTAATATTTAGGTTTTAAAAATCTTTTAGTTCACATCTCTAGACTATCTTCATACTACTGTATTTATAATTTAAGGCATCTATACTACTACTAGTACTATTAGAGCATTTTAAAACCCCTTTTCCATATTGATGCATAATCCTCCATCTATCACATAGCATTACCCCAGATTTGCTTTGCAGTGAGTCGAAATTTTTGTTTTCCACCACCTTGTTCCACCTTCTCGTTAATCCAAAAAAAGAAATCTCTGTAGTGTTTTCTAAGGATATATTTGGTCGCAGCTTTTATCATCAGTGATATGCTCTAATACTGATGTTTTGTAGTAGTAGTTGGTCAGAGGGCCCGGTGGCGCCAGTGTCCAGCAGCCTCGCCTCTGTCAGTGCGCCCCAGGGCAGCTGTGGCTACAACGTAGCTTGCCATTGCCAGTGTGTGAATGTGTGTGTGAATGGGTGAATGACTGAATGTACAGGGAGTGCAGAATTATTAGGCAAATGAGTATTTTGTCCACATCATCCTCTTCATGCATGTTGTCTTACTCCAAGCTGTATAGGCTCGAAAGCCTACTACCAATTAAGCATATTAGGTGATGTGCATCTCTGTAATGAGAAGGGGTGTGGTCTAATGACATCAACACCCTATATCAGGTGTGCATAATTATTAGGCAACGTCCTTTCCTTTGGCAAAATGGGTCAAAAGAAGGACTTGACAGGCTCAGAAAAGTCAAAAATAGTGAGATATCTTGCAGAGGGATGCAGCAGTCTCAAAATTGCAAAGCTTCTGAAGCGTGATCATCGAACAATCAAGCGTTTTATTCAAAATAGTCAACAGGGTCGCAAGAAGCGTGTTGAAAAACCAAGGCGCAAAATAACTGCCCATGAACTGAGAAAAGTCAATCGTGCAGCTGCCAAGATGCCACTTGCCACCAGTTTGGCCATATTTCAGAGCTGCAACATCACTGGAGTGCCCAAAAGCACAAGGTGTGCAATACTCAGAGACATGGCCAAGGTAAGAAAGGCTGAAAGACGACCACCACTGAACAAGACACACAAGCTGAAACGTCAAGACTGGGCCAAGAAATATCTCAAGACTGGTTTTTCTAAGGTTTTATGGACTGATGAAATGAGAGTGAGTCTTGATGGGCCAGATGGATGGGCCCGTGGCTGGATTGGTAAAGGGCAGAGAGCTCCAGTCCGACTCAGACGCCAGCAAGGTGGAGGTAGAGTACTGGTTTGGGCTGGTATCATCAAAGATGAGCTTGTGGGGCCTTTTCGGGTTGAGGATGGAGTCAAGCTCAACTCCCAGTCCTACTGCCAGTTTCTGGAAGACACCTTCTTCAAGCAGTGGTACAGGAAGAAGTCTGCATCCTTCAAGAAAAACATGATTTTCATGCAGGACAATGCTCCATCACACGCGTCCAAGTACTCCACAGTGTGGCTGGCAAGAAAGGGTATAAAAGAAGAAAAACTAATGACATGGCCACCTTGTTCACCTGATCTGAACTCCATTGAGAACCTGTGGTCCATCATCAAATGTGAGATTTACAAGGAGGGAAAACAGTACACCTCTCTGAACAGTGTCTGGGAGGCTGTGGTTGCTGCTGCACGCAATGTTGATGGTGAACAGATCAAAACACTGACAGAATCCATGGATGGCAGGCTTTTGAGTGTCCTTGCAAAGAAAGGTGGCTATATTGGTCGCTGATTTGTTTTTGTTTTGTTCTTGAATGTCAGAAATGTATATTTGTGAATGTGGAGATGTTATATTGGTTTCACTGGTAAAAATAAATAATTGAAATGGATATATATTTGTTTTTTGTTAAGTTGCCTAATAATTATGCACAGTAATAGTCACCTGCACACACAGATATCCCCCTAAAATAGCTAAAACTAAAAACAAACTAAAAACTACTTCCAAAAACATTCAGCTTTGATATTAATGAGTTTTTTGGGTTCATTGAGAACATGGTTGTTGTTCAATAAGAAAATTATTCCTCAAAAATACAACTTGCCTAATAATTCTGCACTCCCTGTAGTGTAAAGCACTTTGGGGTCCTTAGGGACTGAGTAAAGCGCTATACAAATGCAGGCCATTTACCATTTAGTAGCACATGGAGAAACGATAGAGTCAGTGAATCAATTTTTGAGAAACATAAACTTTTTGTCTTACAGAAGGTTGAGCCTAGATATAATATTAAATGTTTGGCAGAAATGTGGCCCACATCTACATCTGTGGATCTCTTAGAGTCTCATTCTTCATTTCCACACCTCCATCTTATATAGCTCTCATCCACATGTGGCGTAACCCAAGTACTGAAAATGTTGGGTCACATTTGGCCAAACTAACTGAGCCTGGGCTCAGATTGTTCCCAAATGTGTATGTGTTATCTTTTATAATATGTGGCATACTAATAGAAAACCATACATAAGTCACTGTTTGCTAATGTGCTTCGTATAAGTTTGAACTTCCTGCTAAAAGAAAAGAAAACCAGGTGGTCACTCTCAGTGATGAAGCAGTTTCGTCTCATCCATTAAAAACTTATTTCACTCACTCGCCATTTCACACGAGTGGAGATGACTTGCAGGCTTTGATACAGAGTAAACATCTCTCCCATCGGGCGGGCATTCGGACCATAAATTTGAAGTTGAGGGGAACGAAGTGTAACTGCTTTCATAATCATTTGTTATTTCAACACAATTTCCACTGAATAATTGTTCCATCTGGGTGGATAAGCACATTTAACAAACTTTCTGCGAGTACAGAACCGATGTGGCGGTGATCAAGAGCAGACATGGATACAAACACATCCTGAGATACTTAGCTGCGCTGCTTCTGGTGTCATTACTTTCTTAACAGAATAAAAAAAACAATGTAGGGAAACATATTTATGCAATTGATACGCTCTTTCAGTTTCAATAGATTGTGTTTGCCAAGCAGTGCATTCATTTTTCATTAGTGCTTCTCTCTTGTCATATAATTTATACAGTGGTTTCCCATATCTTGTGTGCTATCCAGTGAAAAACACTTTTGAAGAGTGAAATCTGTTTATAAAGTGTGTATGCGTGTGTCTGTGTAGGAGTCCCTGGGTCTTTGATATCATTCAATCACCACTGAGTAAGTGGGATGTACATGAAAAGGAGGGCTTTTCCCCTCATCTTTTAAGCCTGTCCAAATCTGACATTTTTGGGCATTTACAGAGGCAAAGAACAGCTGGTGGCCTTGTGCATCTTACTGATGCTCATCTTCCTGTATATGAATCCTTTTGAACACAGTCGCTCCCAGTATGCTTCTTTTGATGCTTGCCTTTGTTTGGCGACTTCACATCTTTGTGGAGAATAAAGAAGATTACACGGAGATGGAAGTGATTTAAGATCAGTCCTACAGTTAGGTGAATACAGATTTCAGGAGATACACAAGGAAAAAAAAACATGTACAGCATTTGTGAGCAGCTTTTAGCTTAGTTAATTTAAAGGACAAAAAGTGAGCTACTGTGTTCCCTTTTTGTCTAACTTTTTTTGGAGATAAACTAAGGGATTTGCAGGGAGTTCTTCCAATTCAACCTATACTCAGTAGGGATGGGCATTTCAATCAACAACACTGTTTAATATTCACTGTTAAGCATTTGAGGTTTAAGCAAAAGTATAATATTTCTATAGTTTAGTTAAAATCCTCGGGGTGTATTTCCTAGTTTGTTGACACGTCTTTGACAGATCTGAAAATCTAACTCCAGTTAATTGTGTAAAAACAAGAGAAAGGCATACAGTTGTCGGGTAAAGTTCACACTCATCATGGGTATGAATGTCATGGTAACTTGGGGTTTTTAATAAAGTCTTGTTCCAGGGTGGATGATGGCACAGCACGCATCTAGAATGACGTTAAAAAACAAGAATTGGGTAGATGAATTTTCTCTATTCTATACGGGGTCAAAGGTATATATAGGTTCAAACATATGCATAAACCTCCATTAATATTTGGTTAAATGTCCCCTAGCAAGTAGTACCTCAGACAGATACTTTTGGTAGACATCAAAAGTGGCGTATTTGACCACTCTTCTGAGCAGAACTGGAAGAGTAAGAAGTAGAAATAGAAAAGTCTGTGTCTGTGTTCAAATTCAAGAGGTAGCAGTAAAAATTTGCCAAAAAAAATAAATCAGAAAATACTCAACAAAGGTGCAGATAGCTGAACATTCTACTTAAGTACAGTAAGTATATGCACTTCATTGCTTTCCATGTCTGCCAAGAACCAATTGACGTGGGAGTCAACTCAAAGGGGGAAAACTCAAAGGATATTTGAAAATTGGATGAAAATTCAATGAGGTACAGTGTTTTTAAGGGAAGATAGTTCCTTCCTCGACAAACATTACTCCTAAAATGACTGTTGGTGTCATCGAAGCACATGATTCAAGCTAAGAAGTTTGGTTCCATTGCTAAATATGGTTTCTACACTCTAGTAGTAGAACTAAAGTGCTATGTTAGCACTTCATTCATTTGGCAAATTAGACAGAGAGATACTTTATTGATCCCACAACCAAAATTTTTGAAAATCAAAATCAAAATAGCAGGCAGTGGTCCAAATCAGTGGAAAATTTTGTTTTGTTTTATGGCATGGGATTCAAATTTGTGAGGAAATGCGTGCCACATCTAAGCCAAACATTTGTTGCTACCTGGGAAGGAACTGCTCCATCCTTCTTGTTAGCTCTGAGTTACCATGAAGTCATATTTTGTTGGGGATCTCACCCCACCTGTAGCCACGCTCAGCTCCAGTGAATTTCTTGCCCGGGCCTGCAGCCAGTATCACGGCATCCTCAAATCAGCATCGTCTTGGCATAGGAGTGACAGCAAACCTCTCGCCTCTGAGGTTTGCATACAGAAGAAGGGCTTAACAAATAAACCTGGAACCTAAAATCAGAGGAACACAGGAGGGATCATTGCTGCACTGCACGGCTCTCCCCCCCTCCCTTCCTCTCCCTCTCCGTCAGAGAGGGATTATCCTTTTCACTTAGTGCGAACGCCGCTAATTTCTCCTGCCAGGTTCAACTCCCAGAATGCACCAGGGAGACTGGCTGTCTATGCTTCTTTTCTTCCTTTCTCTTCTCTCCTCGTTGCCATCTCTCTGTCTTTTACTCCTTCTATCCACACCTGGCTCCATGACTTGTTTTATCTCTCTGCTGGTGGGAACACAAACCCCAGTGTTTCTTTCACCTCATCCTCTTCTTTGATGGTGTTTTACAAATTCACTTGGCAGACTACGGCACCGTATTCCTGGGACTCAAGGCTTCACGCATGTGCCTAAAAACAAGATTAAAGGTGCGTACTTCTCATAAAACAGGTGTTGTCAGCATCTAACAGGTTGAATTTTCGTTTCTTTTTTCCTTTTTTTCACATGATGCAACAGCAGGGTTTTGTATTCAGTATCGATGTGACTGAGCCGAGGCTTTCGTTCACAGAAGCGTTCACTCATTTTACTTCTCTAAAGGTAAGGAGGTGACAGGTTAAATGAAAGTAATCTATGTTTTAAAGCTGCATTAGCCAAGAAAGTATGCCTTTCCCTGAACATGCTTACTAAAAAAATATATAATAATCACATTTTAACTAAATTCAATATTTGGAGACTAAGTCCCCATATGCAGCTCACAACATTTACTACTGTAAAACACGTTTGGTTTAGGCAAGGGTGCAGCAAGGGTCCACAGTTAGTTACACTATCCTCAGATGGGCCCACCTGCCTACTCAGGTAACAAGAATGCCCTGTATGTGTTGTTTCTGAGCACACAGTTCTTTGGACAAAAGACAAGGACTTACAGTAATGTCCAACTACTGGACAGATCTGATTTAAAGCTATTCAGGTGTATGAGTATAGTGAGGTATCCTCAAGTCCCAGGAGTCTGGATTGCCAATGAGGTACCAGATGGGCCTCTACAGCCTGTGTGCCTGGGGCTTTGGTTTGTTTCTAGCATCCTGACTGTGTTGTGGTCTCACCCGGACAACGCACCTGGAGTTAATTCTTGGCAATCAACGGAGGGTATTTATGGCCAGGTTCCCTTTCACCTCACTGCCAGTTCGTCAACCCACCTAAGCTGGTAACAGGCTCAAACTCCAGCTCAAGATCCAAGTTCTTGTATGCTTACCTTGTTTTCCTTGCTCCTAGCTCTGCTACACCACTACTAAGAGTCTTTTGGACTCTGGTTACAAACCCCCAAAAGATTTTCAGCCGCATTCCAGGGAGTATTACCTAGCGCACTAACCTGCCTGCCCTCCTGCCATCACCACCCACGCAGAGTTCTGGAAATCTCAGGTCAGACCTTCTTAACACTCCTCTGCCAGTCACTCGGACCTCTGCCTCCCCCTCCAAGCCTCAGTGTCCTCCTGCCCAAGTGAGCCACTCCATCTCAGTATCTACTAGAATCTCTGGCCCAACCCATTCACCCACTAACACCCGTTCTCTCTCTCTCTGCACGCCGCGAGCACCATGCCACCAGTCACCGCTTATGTAATGTACCTCGGGCTGCCACGCTAGAATTCTCTACCTTGTATTGTGTATCAAGTCAAGTTTCTAGGTTTTGTATTATATTGTGTGTCATGTAACGCCAAGGTTCTAGGTTTGGTTCTCCTTGTCTGCTCTGTGTCGTTGTAAATAAAAGCTTCTTAGTTCAACTGTTCTGCCTCCGCACTTCATCCTGCACTTGAGTCCAGTTCTGGTACAGGCCTCTGGCCCCCAGTCTAAATCATACATGTTCGTTAAATATTGGTAGAACATCTCAGAGGTAGCAGTTTCCAAGTCTCAGATTACGTTTTAGAGCCTGGTAGTTTTAGGACTGGTCCTACACTGCTATCCCACACTCCAATCACTAACCAGGTGAGCATCCAAGACTGTAGCATGGCACAGCTGCTAATGGTTAACTCTTTCCTGACCCATCTGCCTATGCTGTCTCTGTGTTGGGTGTCAGATGATGGGCAGCATCTGATCTATAGTTTCCATCCTTCTGATGTGATTTAATCTGCTGGTTTACAAAAATATACACACAATTTTATAGTTATTCTACATTTTCCTAAATATGAATCCTAAAGAACAGTAAATGTGCAACATTTGTGATTACACACACTTTATAATTGCAAATCAAACTGACCCATTTACCTCAGATACCCTTCTATATCTCGTTCAGGATTGCGTGCACTGATCTTTCCAGACAGTAGAAACAAATGACTAATACACGTGTTTTGTTTGAATATATCCAACTGTTGACATGTAGTACTACTCCTCAGGTCCACCAGTCTGCAGATCGAAGCATCCTTGGGTAAGATACCGAACCCCAAGTTGCCCTTGAAGCATCCATCAAAGTGTGAATGTACAGTGCCAGTCCATTTAAATACACACTTTTCCAATCAGTCTAACGGACATCATTTAAGAGATCATACTAGATGGCTTGTACTGCATGCATTCACCTAGCAAGTTGGTCTAGCCAAACAGATTGAGAAACTCTGCAATAACACCTCTAAAGCAATCAAATTAACACATTACATGATGTTAATTTAACTTTTAAAAGGTGTTAAAACTACAGGTTCTGATTAACCTGGATCATGGTGACTAGCTCTGTCTTCTCCAGTCTTTCTGCCAAGTTAAACTGCTGGTTGTGAGATTAAATGTCATTTTTTCCTAATTTAGCCCACGTAACATTTTAATTATTGTAATTTTTTCTGTAATTATTGCTGTAAGTAAATTTTCACTTTAACCCTCCAGAGTAATTCAAACAGCAGAGATTATATCTGACCAAACCAAATATCCCATCAACCTGAAGGCACTGTGGGGAAATTACATTACTGCTTTGGAAACCAGAGACACGCCATCCATCTTACCCCAACCATATGCAAGTCTCCCAGTTGGTATGTATATGAGTGGGCTGATTTGGTCTTCTCACACATACAGGCTCTGCCATATATAGTTAATCATAAAAAAAACCCCAGTGTGCATGCTCACAGTATCAGGTTTATGTCTTTTCGTCACCTGTATTTGTATCCTCTGTGTGTTTACTCAGCACATCATGTTAGTCTCTCACCTCTGGCTAATTCTCACACCCTGCTGATGAATTCCATAGCGGTGCACGCCGGGTTGTAAATCGCATAAGCCAGAGAATAAATACAGGCAGTTTCATGGTTTTCATGCTCGCTCAGCAAGTTTTATTTGAAAGCAAAAGCCATGGTGAACACATGCAGGAAATATAGATTTGAAAACCCTCACAGAGCACGTGGTAGTCTTTGTGCTGTTACTTGACCTGGAATTTTAAATTTTGTCTGCCATCAAAGTGGGAAAAGATGTTGTTGCTTTACCACCCAATCACATTTGACCTAAAAGATATGATTTGATGAAAGTTAATTCCTCATGGGCATCCAGCCAGAATGCAAAGAAAACAGCCGTCAGTGATTTTGCAGTGGGTTAATTTTCCTTTAAATCATCAACAGTACCTTAACTTAACAAAGGAAGACTCACATGGGCTGCTAAACTGTGAAAGAGAAAACAGGGTTGTCTTTAAGTCATTAACTTCGAAGGGTAAAAAGGTTTTTTTTTTTAAAAATCAGAAGAATAAAGGAAACTCACCTTAGCTGCAGTTCTTATATAATGTGCTCCAGGTGAGTTCAGTTAAGGGACAAAGAAACCCAGGAACCAATCAGCGATGAGAAAACCTTGAAACAAATTGAGGTAAAGATGGCGAGCTGCGGGAGAGCGAGTAAAGGGTTAATAAAAATAAGAATTTTTACTATATTAAACTTAAAAAATTAAAAGAAAATAAAGAAAGTTGGAGCGATGTAATCTGCTTTTCTATTTTAATCTAGAAGTTTCAAAATTTAGGAAAACAAAAAATAATAATAAAAAAGTTGGCCAACATCTGTATAGGATTAGGGTTATATCGCCCACCTGTTGTTTGGATATGCTCTGGACATTTTTTATTTTTTTCTTAGTTTTCATGGAGACAAATTAATGTGAACAAAAAACTATCCCTGCTTTATAAAATACACGTGTAACCTAATAGGATTTATCCTAATCTTTGACACCAATTGGATATAAAACTTCAACTATGCGTCAAAAAAATGTTCTTTTGGTAAATAAGTCTGTGGTCCATGAATAAAAATGAAGTGACTGTTTGAAAAAAGTTAATCTGCTCATATAGCAAAAGTCATACATATCATCTTTTTATCAATAATGATATGCAATAATTAACAACATAAAATGCAGATTTAATGCAGACTCTCCTTTATGAGTTTGCAAATTTATGAAAGGAAAAACACAAAAAGAAAGGAGTTTATTGCATTACAAGAACTAACCTTTAAATGTCAGATGAAATAAGACCTCACTGTAACAACAGACACTACTGATGTAAACAAATACAGTCCAGTAAATTTAATCCAAGACAAGCAGGAAAATGATTACTTTTAAACTTTAGGGGTAACAGAAAGTATGCACATTTTCACATGTGTATCAGCTTTCCAGAAAGGACCAGATATTGGCAGCAAAAAAAAAGTTAACTAACTTTCCTGTGGCTAAGCGTTGTTGCTTTTGCCATTGTTAGCTGCTGGTAGCCTCCGCTAGCTGTTAGCTGGCATTAGTCAAACCTTCTTTGAAGTGGACATAACATTATCACTCATACTGTAAGCAAATAAACTGGTATACAATCAGAGAATGTAATCAAATTTTTTACCAGAGGGAAAGTGTGATTTATTTATTTTTTTCGGACAGCTAACATTAGCTTGCCTAATGCTAGCTTATAATCATCAGTTGTTGTTTAGTCGGCTCTTGTCAGGTGTCTGGAGGCCATGTCTAATCAACTAAAAATAAGTAATAACTCTTGTATGTAATTTTAATTGTTTACTTACAAGTTCATGAGAGTGTATCAATGTGTTGAAAAATATAATTACATACTATTCTCTGTATATTTATAAGTACAGTATAATTTCTTCTGTTGAATAATGTAAAAAAAAATTGACTGCACTTTTAAAGAGTGTTCCTGTTTGAGAAATAAAATTATCTGCAATTATGTGACTCTAATTAACTGGTGTAAGGTTTATTCCTGAGTCAAAATGGTCCTTTGTGGCTTACTATGCACTGCATGGACTAAAGGCTTTAAGTCTTTGTTACTTAACAGATGTCTATGGGTGTTTATTTTAACCTTACCTTATTGTTATTTGATGAAGAAATTTTATTTTAGATCTGAGTGAATTTAATTACATTAGCTAAAATTGGTTTAAAAATATTTTGATGAAGGTAGTAGTTGTTTGGAAGAAACTCCTTGTTTTTATATCATAGGTTTTATAATTAACCTATGAAAAGTCCACATAAACATTTTAGTGACTTCATTTGTGATGTAAAATCAAGGGATTTTTTTTCTTTCAAAGTTTTACATCAGATAACAACAAATTTAACATTTTCTTTAATCTGTCTTACCCCTGACTCCCACCTACCACCTCAAAAACCTTCCACTACCCACCCCACCTCACCCCGTCTCTTTGTAAACCTCAGTACGTGACGGTATTCTGCCGTTATCCCGTCTCCCTGGCTCACCGCGGTGGCTGCTGCTGCTGAGCTGTTTGTTTAGGAATCTGGGCCCGAAAATTGTATTCCATCGACCATGCTCGCTATCAACACACAATTATCTGGGTTAATCATGTGGAACTGTGGCAAATTCACCTGGGGCTCAGGAACTAATGACATTCGCGTCTGGCCCTGCTTTAGTGAAATGGCCCCAGCACCTGCAGCAGGAACACGGAGATTGCCAAAGAAAATTTGGTCTCATTTCGTCGTCCTCTACGCCGCCCCCCGCTCCCACCGATCCAAACCCCCCCACCACCTTTTCTGCCTCCCTTCCCCCTTTCCAATCTCTCTGCCTCTCTCCCCATTTCTTCTGCCTTGAATTTGTTAATCCTTCAGGTTTCCTCCTCTGCACTCCTTTATTTTTGTTTCTCCTGCACCTTCTTCTCCGGGCAAGAGAGGGACAAACAGAATCCCCAAGTCCCGCGCAACCAATCGCGATGGCGATGCAAACGTCAGTCTTCACGCCTCTTGTGTAATCACTATACTTTTCCGGCTTCGCTACCTGCGTAACACCTGAACAGTAGATGGTGGAAAGTGAGGAGGTGATACAGAAGATGATATGTCGTGATTTTGGTTCCGGACAGACAGCGACTTGCGTTCGCGCTGTATAATTAAGAAAGTGATTGAGTGCAGTCAGCAGGGTGTTGATGCTCTTTCTCCATCACACTTTCTCCCCCTCGCTCTCTTTGTCTTTCTATCACACACACTCAATCATACACACCACGGAGTCATTTCCACCAACTTAGAGGAAGTAGAGGAACTCAATGCTCGTAATTATACATCAATACAAACATATGTTTCCCAATCACAGATGCCATCCATGTGTGAAATGGGTGTCACACTGTTGGAGGTCTCATTATTTGTGAAGTGTGCACCTCAATACTTTGGATACCACCCACACTGGTCACAGTGACTGTTATATACCTCCTCCAATCATCTCAAACAGGGCTTTTGCATGCCGAGCATACTGTATGTCAGATTGTGTTTCCAGAAATCCTTATTTGATACGAGGTGCGAAACAAATCCTTCCTCTCTCGGGGAAAGCTGTGGTCAGTATAGTTCCACCGTAGATTAGGTGTTAGCTGGGTTTTATTTGCACCTTATGCACTCTTCAGTTGTTTTTTGGCAAGAAATAAATGACTACTGTTGTGTTGCACAGAGCTCGAGTCACTGCCCATTGCAGTCATGTTTTAAGGCCTGACTCAAAAATGCAATCCCTTCGGTTTTAACGAGGTTCCAGATTCAACCGTTAGTGGCATTCATTCATTAAAATCCCAGAGGTTATGGGCAAAACTACAATTACTGTGTCTAAAAGTGAGGTCCCTGCCATTTCTTTATATAGTAAGCATGTCTTTAAGTGCCATTAAATGCTTCAGGTGTTATACAAACAAATTACCACACAGGTCATGCATAATGGAGTTCTGGTTTGAAAGCTGTTGAAAGATCTGATCTCAGTTGGTGTTTGGCCTTCACCTGAAAACTTGGTACCGTTCCCATTGGAGTGAAGAGTCAAACACTTTGTTTGAGAAATCTTAAGCTGCAGTCAAACCAACCAAGAGCTTAGCTTTCAAACATGGTTACCCCTGTGAAACATAGCCTGAGACTTCTCTGTATCACAGTCAACCCTGTCCCAGCTTCTGTCTGCACCATCTCTGCTGAAGAGTGTGATAAGTTCCTAAGATCATTTATTGAAAAGCTAGAAAACATGAAGCAGCTTCCAGGGGCCCTTAGCTAGGCCTCCTTTCCTACTTACCTCTATCCCTAAGGACACTTCAGGGCCAAGCGCAGCAGTGGGTGACCAAGAGGAAAGGGACGAGGAAGAAAATGAGGAGGGACTCAGCCATCTACAAGAGGTGGGCAAAGGGTAGACCTCATCAGAGATGACATGAGACAGCAAAGGGAAGCTGAGGGCAGCACAGGAGAGCAGTGAAAGGATTACAGTTTTTCTTAACGCGTATGAATGAGTGACCTCTTCCAGGAACTATTTGTTTAAACTTCCATAGTTTAAAGAAACAGGAATTCTCTGGCAGTGTTGCTGGATCTGATGGAATGGAGTACAATAGAATAGCCTTTTATTGTCATTGCATATGTACAACAAAAGTGTGGACAACGAAAATGTGGAAGTTACTGAAGCAAGATATGTTTTCTGTTTGGTGAGTGGAGCTTCACACAGGGTGGTCTGCAGAGAGTGCTTTGGGATGCTGCTTCCCACTGTCTGCTGAATCGACCATTAACAGGGTTATTTAGAAATATGCAAACATTGAAGGTACAAAATGTTACTGCTATAGTTTAGTACTTGTAACAGTTTAAATCAAAGCATTATTCAGATTCTTACGCTTAAGTTAAACATATTAATAAGTGTAAATTAGCTTTTTTCATCAACTCAAAAATGACAGCCTGTTATCAGCTTTGTGACATTTTTCCAGCCACTCTACGCACACAGACAAGCTAAAAGGTCAAATATATTAAAAAATTAGAAAATGTTCTACTGTATTTTAAATCTGACAGATATTTATTTTACATAGCTATTAAGTAAATGGGTACATTTGATCTCTGGTCATTGAGTTGCTGAAATTACCTGTAAAACTAGTTAAACTTAACATGTAATATCTAAAAGCTTGTAGATGAAACTAAATTATTTTACTGGGACATGGTTATCTCTCAGCCTGAGATGCAAATCACGTCGGTGACGAAGGTACAGAAGCTCTGGTTGCATTTTTACACCTTACAGCTGTGTGTTTCAGGCTGTCACTGTTGCTAGTTGATTGAAGATACGCTGAGGTAAGGCCAGGAATAGCTGGTTACGCAAATCTGTTCAATTTCACAACCGCTCACGTCCGGCCTTTGTGGTTTTCGAAGACACGGGTAGGTTAGGTCTTTCAAAGGATGAAGCCCCTGAATTTGGACACTCCAGTGGAGAGGGCTCAGTTATGCAACGTGCAGGGTGACTTGAATCTGTGCAGGGTCTGTGCATGAGTATCTAGGTAACAGTTAGCTAACCATTTGACCTTGATCTCACTGTTAGCGCCCAAGGTCAAAGTAAACCATTTAGGTCATGAACAGAGCTTTACAACAAACTTTTTTATTTTTTCAACACGACACCTTACATCACATCACAATGACACCATAGCAGGCCATCGTCACCATATTGTAATAAAAACACAATAAAACATCAAAGTTTTAGTGTCGCCTGCCCTTTGGGGGGAGTTGGGTTCTCTATACACTCTTGTTTATAGAACTTGTGTCACTTTAAAGTTATTCTGGTGAGTTTTTCTCTCTTCAACAGAAAGGCACTAACAATTTTTTCCACGTCTGTACATGATTCACAAACAGTATTTGCCGGACTCATTGTTTTCCCCAGTTTTATAAAATCGCTGTCTGCACTTGTGAACGGATGTGTCTGCACACAGAAATATATTCAGGGATTGTGGGGCTAATTGAAAAATATTCACCAAAAATAATCAAATTTAAAGCTTAAGTCTGCATTCGAGCCCACATAAGCGGCAACAACAGGAAACACACACACACGCTCAGAAACTCAGGGAGCTCGTCTTGTTGCTCTGGAGTCCGTGACACGGTTTAACCGTCTCACAGGATCCATAAAACGCCCCCGAAGGCTTCATATAATCTCCCCTTTTTTCCTGCTTAATAGGAGATAATACAAGTGCGCACCCCGATGAATCAATATGCAACAGCAGCTTTAGTTTGTTAATTAATACCAGTGTCGGAAATAGATTTGTGATTTGGCAGGGCAGGTCTGATATGACTCTGGTCTCCCCTCTCTCCCTCACCCTGTTCTACTCTGCATCCACATCCCATTGAACTAATCTCATTCTTTTTTTTCTTCTTTTTTTTTTCAATAGCGCTAATTCTTTGACTAAAGCCTGTTATCTCATTAAAGGCCCCGCGATGGGATTCGATGGCATCCTGACATCTGTATTCATTCCCCTCGAAATTAGTCCTGACACAAATTTAATGAAAAAACACTCCGAACAGTGGAGATTAGACGGCATGCCAAGCATCACAGAATAGATTGGGGAGAAAAAAAATCATCTGCTTAGTTTTGGTAACATTTTTGGAAGGATGGATTAGCGCTGGTCTTAAATAAGAGACTGTTTTTTGACTCCTTAGGTCTGCTGGGTCTACCTGTTAATGGCTCGTTTTGTGCTTTTTACACCTAATCTATAAGTCGGATTGAGACTTGGAGGGGTGTGGTGATGTTCCTGATGGTCTTCAGAGGTAACTTGAGTTTTCTATAGTAAGAAAAAGTGAGTCAAGACAAAAAGGAGCTCCCCTGGTCCTCAGTAGATAAACCTAATGCTCAACAAAACCAGAGGTTGCACGGCAAGTGGATTCCCTTCCTATTCCCAGTTGGCTACCACCTTACTTTGCACCTCCTCCTCTTCGTCTCCAGCTCCTCCCTTGTTCCACCCCCGCCCCTCGTCAGTCGTGGCACTGATAATTCTCTCTGTTTGCTAAAAACCAGAGATGAAAGCGTTCACGGATGAAAGAAACTTGGATTTAATCTTTCTCGCCGTCTTCTGCTCCCTCTTCCAGTGCACAGAGCTGATCGCTTTCTTTGGGAAAAGGGTGAGGGAACGAGGGAGAGGCGAAGAGAGAGGGGAGGCAGGATAAGTGGGAACAAGGGGGAGAAAACATGGACAAGTAGGTAAAGCCTATTTGGACCCAAGAGGCACGGCTGTGGGTGCTAGTTCAATAGAAGCATTTTGCCTCTCCAAATGTACACACACTGACCTGATGAAATAGCGGCCTGGAGAGGCCACAGATAAAGAAAAGCCATCATTTCCTCCTGTGCCTCATTTGGCCCTCACCACGATAAGGCTCAGGGATATCTATAGTCACAAGGTAAGAGGCCTGTCATAAAGAAGAGATAAAGGGAGTGCAAAACAGACTGTGGGGAGCTGAGGGAAGACGGGCAGAGAGGAAGAAGGGGGGTAAATACAGTGTGCACAGGCTGCAGGAGGGATATTCACCCAATATATGAAATGAGATGGAATTAACTGCTCAAAGTCAATCCACCTGTCACCTGGTCAGTTGTACTCAAGGATCTGAGCTTGGAAAAATAAAATCCACGGACCCCACAGAGGGCTATGTGTAGTTCTTCTTTGCGTTACATCTAGCTATAATTGTACTCAGTGTTTACGTTTGCAGTGTAAGTCCACACACTTTGCTACTTCAGCTTTTATGGGAACAGACCTGCTGCTAAAACCATAGTTTAGCCTAGCACAGGGGTGTGAAACCTAAGGCCCGGGGGCCAGAATCAGCCTGGCAAAGACTCCAATCTGCCCTCTGAACGTTTAACTGTATTTTTGCAAGTTTTACAGCATGACAGTCATGACTTTCTTATTTCTTCTTTTTATGCATATTTGTCACACCTACATGTAATTACAAAAGTAATTACCAGCTCCGCTTTAGAGCAGTTGGGCCACGTACGATTCCAAAAAGACTCATGAAAAAAAACACGTGTGTTTTGTCTTGTTAATGCAGGAAGGCACTATAGCTGTGCAAAGGTCTGCACGGGCTAGCAACTAGTCGTAAAAAGAACGTCAGTTCTCCTTTTTCTCACACTGCACCTTCTTCCTGTATTTATGTTTGTTGCTCCCGCCCCAGACACACCTGGCCAATGAGCAGACTGAATGTTCTCACATGGTTTGTAGTGACGCATTTTGGTTCACTTGGATTTTTTCTCTGTGCAAAAACAAACCAAACCAATGGAAAAAAGCTACAAATTTACAAATTCATCAACTGATGAATGAACAGAGTAAACAACCTACAGGTGTGAAAACACCCTAAAATTGAGGTGTAATTCAGGAAACACAGAAAAGAAAACCACTCTGTTCATGGTATGTAATAAATATAACACCGGTGTAATTCCCAGAGTTCCTGGGTAACATCTCCATTTCTCATTGGATCAAATCTCAAAGTCTAGGTGATTTTTGTCCTGATAATATGTCGTTGTATGGGTCCACTGTGTGTCAACAATTTAATGTTGGATGTTCCCCCCCATTAGTGGTACAGCCGTTTATCCGGTGGACACCTTTAAGCCAAGGCAGTCAAGGTTGCTGGAAGATTTTGCAATGCAGCTGCAAAGCTGTGAGAATTTCCTCACTGTACCCAGAGACTTGGGGAATACAGCACCAGGCCACAGACCTCATTATCCACCACTGACTTGCCAGAATAAATGAAATGGAGGGCAGAAAAAGGGGGGGGGGGGAATCTGAAAGGTAAGGTGAGACACTGAAAGCACAGATGTAAGAAAAAGAATCACCTGTGACTCAAAAGAAAAGATCAAGATAAAAATATAAAAGGGAGGTAGAGAAGCTTTTCTTCTTTGCCCTTACACCTGCACACCATATTCTGTCATCACAGGAGTTATTAAACCATTTTCTTCTTTCCCATAATTGCTCATTTAGATCATTGCCTGCAGTAATTTGACTGAATGTGAAGTGTCTGGTAAAGGTTACACAACTTCTGGTTGTATTCGCAAATTAAATTTTCAATATTTCTTTTGTAATCGGAGCTTTAAGGCCACGCAGAATGACACATCTGAGCCCAGATGCTATCCTTTTTTTTTAGATTTAAATGTTGATTTGCTGTAAGAGCGCATCACTAGCCCAAGGCCGCCAGCTTCCTCTCCCAGGAGCGGTGCACGGCGGTGGTGTGTGGGGGTGTTGGATTTTATAACCTGCAGCTTCCCAGCCCACCATCGCCAGCCAGTGCAAAGAGAGCCCATATGGAAGCCGAGCGTGGCTCCGGCCAGCTCGGGCTCATATGTATGGAAAACATGAAGTCTGGAGAGGGAAGTCACATGGGGTCGTGCTAGTCAGAGAGGCAGCCCGAGGTCCTGGTGCAGGTTAGAAGGTCTTGGTTCAGGAGACGAGGCTAATTTCTTCTACTTGGCTGAGCAAAGGCCTGAATAATTGCGCCCCCTGGGTTGGCCTCTGGGTAATGTGGAGGTAGAGCAGAGTGTACCAACGTGCAAAGCAAACAGGGGGAGGTTCGGGGAAGGCGGGGGATCAGACGAAAGGCCGTGTCCTGCTTTTAAAGGATGCTCATTATATTTGTTATGTTGTGAAAGCAGCAAAAGAAAAAAAACCTCTATACATCATTATTTCAGCTTCTCACTGCAGAGGGTGCTTGATTCAGTGGCATTATATACATACATTAACCCAAGCCTGCCTTTTTGATCATTGGCACTGTATTCGAGCATCATCAGAAACAAGACCACATACCAAGATGTTATTTTAGTCCCTCAGGACTAAAAATAGGACTTGCTCCTATTTTTTTAATGTTATCCACAACCCTACAAAATCTAGTCACTGATATCTTATGGTAACTTAATCTTCGGAATAGGGATTAAAAGGCCATGAAGAATCTGGAAAAATGCAATGTGACAGTATTTTCGAGGCCTGGAGAAGTTTTGGAAAAACCTAAGATAAACCATGAGGTTCAGATAAACTAAAGTGAAAAAACACTTGTCAGATTTAATAAGGGCTGCATCTGTTTGAACCACCAAACTCAGATGCTTGGAAGTATTAGCAGAGGATGGTTTCAATCCATTGACCTCTGGGTTATGGATCTACCCCAGATGGGACTCAAACCCACAATCCCTGGCCTAGGAGGCCAGTGCCTTATCTATTAGGCCACTGGGGCCACACATCATGTGTCATATATATCAACCATCATATATATCACATATATGTGGCGTGGTTGTTGTTCTGAGTATTTCAGAAACTGCTGATCTGCTGGGATTTTCCCACACAACCAATCCAACAGGGTATCTTTTGCATGTGGTGAAACAGGAGTTTCTCTTCAAGAAATACAAGAAATAAAACTAGTACCAGTACCGAAAAAAAAGAAGATTTATTCATAACACACGTGAAAAGACCCAGGAAAACCGAGCTAACAATAACAAAATAATGCTGAAAACCGATAAAAACCCTGAAAACCATACATTTCACACCTGAGCCTCAACTGTCACGGCCCGGTACCAAACGACTCATGGACCGGTACCGGTCCGAGGCCCGGGGGTTGGGGACCGCTGCATTAGGCCACTGGGCATACATAGCCAACCGGTTTAAATCATCTCAGACTTCTTGACCATGACACTGAGTTCATTGTACTGAAATGGCCTCCACAACGAGACAAATCTGCAGCACGTGTGTGATGCTAACATCTCAACATGGACCAAAATTTCCATCACCTTGTTGTTGAATCTGCAATGAAGAAATTAAGCAGCTCTTTAATTAGAAGGGCTCCAACCCAGCAAAGGTGTACCTAATGAAGTTGCTGGTTGGTGCATCACGTGAACTCTGATAATGGTAATGTAAGCAGGGCTAGCACAGCTAACTTTAGGCTATTGCTGGTATAAGGGCTTTGGTTTTGCAGCTAAATCTCTTCCTGTTAAAATGGAGTTTTTCCTTCCCACTGTCGCCAAGTGCTTGCTCATAGGGGGTCGTTTGATGTCTCCTTATTTTGTCTAGCAATCAAAGTTGCTTGATTGCTGGAGTCTTCTCTCTATTATTGCAGTGTCGTTACTTTATAATATAAAGTGCCCTGAGGCAACTATATAAAGGTAAATTTCTGATGTATTCATTGAGTTTAGAGAGACCTTTCCTAGAAACCACAGAGGTTAATAAAAATATAAAGGAACATGAATGGGAGGACAAAAGGGACTGGTTAAGGGGCACTTTAATGGTTGATGTGTTGGTCATAAAGATTTTTACAGGGGCTTGGGGCATGCTGACAGTTTTCTCCTAAATGATAGAAGAAAATCATCATTCCAGCAGTGGAGCTGAAAAGGGAGAAGTCAAAACAGGAAACAAAGCAGCCACCTCTCTTTGTGCCATCTGGAAAATGGCACAGAAATTGCTGGAAAATGCTGGTAAAGACTGACCTGCCCCAGCAGTTGGGATGCCAGTTTTGGCACCCTTCCATTCACAAGGACAACAGAAGCAAGAAAAAACTGCTAGTTAAAGCTGATAAATGATGGTTAATCAATCAACCTTTGCACAATCTTTCTTTATTTTTATGAAACAATGTTTTTACGAGGGTGTGACATAAATGCCTTGGGTTGCTTTTCTTTGTGGTAAGCTCCTTTAAGCAGACAGCTCTGTCCACTGCAAAAGTGTGATGTCGCAACTTAAAGGACTCCTGGCAGTGGCGACGAGTGCATGCATGTTCCCAAAAGCACTCCTGGATCGAGTAATGAATCTGCCATAATCTCTATGACCAAGTGCTGTGACTGGATCTCCTTGCATTTATTAGAAAGTAAAGATCAACCCTGGGCTACGACGAGGAGGTGACAGAGATGTTTGGTGACAGCTGGGGGAATGAACGTGACATGCTCAGGTGTAATTATGCTCACCTAGTTCACAGCGGAGATTAAGAAGAGAAGGGACGGATAAGAGCAGGAGCGTGAGACGTGAACGAATAATGAAAGACTCGTTTTCGTCACTGTATCATCTCGAGGTCTCACTTCTGTTTGCCTTTTCCAATTATAAAAGGTGTGACTGTGGGCCTCCACCCCCTCCTCCTCCTTGTGATATAATGTTAGTAATACTTAATTTCAAGGGAAGGAAAAAATAATAATTCTTTTGTTTGTGAGAGAAAATTGAATGAGTTGACTTAATTATCACTTACAAATTTCACTCCTGCTTCCCTCCCTTAGCAAACCTAATCTGATGTGTGCACTGCGACTCTGCATTTCACTGCCATGTTGTCGGACATCATCGTAAGGAATCTACTAGGGGGATAAGAGTGATTTTAATGAGGTGAGAGGCAACGCTTCCAAACGCTATCCTGAGCCGACTCTGCCCTCTAGTGGCTGCCAGGCGTCTTTACATGCAGGCCAAAGCAGCCCTCCTATCAGAAAATGGATTATGACAGTCTAATTTATTATTATCCCCATCCCTCTGACCCAGCATTTCAGATCTTCAGCCTGATGTCCTCATGACAGGCAGCCACAGTCACACTCAATCTACTCACTGCTTCCACGCACACTGAAGCGGCCTTCCTCTCTTCAACTTTTGTCAAACTTGATTTATCAATTATAATAAAGGCAGAGTGAGAGCGGGGAAGCATTAATCACAATGGGATCTGTTAAATGGATTAGAAAAATCATTTGCAATGACTAACTTTATCCTCACTGATGGAAGCTTTTTTGTGTTTTGGTCCTTTTGACATCGCTGTACGGTTGGAGTGACTTCCTGTCAAGCATTGCTTGCCTCTGATTTTACTCTTAAATCATACTAATCCTGATGTGATCCATCCAGATCTTTATATTTGCTAGAAATAATAATCAAGTAATAGTGAACAAGTAACCAGGTACTGGATAGAAAATCACACAGTGGAGCACTATCAGCCTCCCCAGAGCCCGGACCTCAACATTATTGAAGCAGTGTGGGATCATGTTGACAGAGAACAGAACAAAAGGCAGAAACATCCAAAGAAGAGCTTTGAATGTCCTTCAAGAAGCCTGGAGAACTATTCCTGGAGACGACTTAATGAGAGAGTTCAGACTGTGCTGAAAAATAAATATCGAATTTCAAGCTTGTTAGAATTGTACAAACTGTTTTTGCCTTATATATTGTATTTATATGTATGTTTGTACGTGTTTCAATAAATCACTGCACCTTTTCTCTGCAGAAATCTGCTTTTCAGTCTATGAAGGCATGAAGCGCTGCATTGATTTTGCACTCAGTGATCCAAGCTCGTCTAACGCCAGCACATCTCTGTATCTTTTGCAGCTTTTTGTACCAAACCTTTCCTTACAGTCACCTTTCCAAACAGCCAGCCTTTTCAGCAAGGACTTCCTAAGCTTACCCTCCGAGGATGAGTGTCATCTGGACACCTGTCACGTCAGCAATCTTCCCCATGATGCATGCTGCATGTATTTATCTAGACCGAGAGATGCACAGTATTTATAAGTCACAGAATATTCTTATAATTTTCAATACATTTGTTTAAATTCTTTTAGTTATAGGTCATAAAATGGAAAAATGCTTGAAGAATTACATTATTTTTCTAATGAGTCTAGAATTTATTTCAGTTTCCTAAATAACTGTTTGAAAACATCAAGCTTTTTGAGAATATAGTTTTTTATTTAGAAGATTTATATTACTCACTGGGGGGAAAAAAGTTACTTTTTTGCGACAGAGTAAAAACTGTAGCTTTAAACTGTCAACAGATGAAATCTGAACTCTCTGGTCGTCATTTATATGCACATATGCTCGATTACTATCCGTATGCTGTGTCAATGCAATGAAATCTTTGAGTAGAAGTAGAGAAAAAACGAACCTTTACAAACAGCAAAATGCAGTAAATGTAAAGTTACAGTAGTTTATTGACTGGAGTAAAATGTCGAACATGAAACTGCAAAAGCAAACTGATTTTAACCCCGTACGCGCCCGTAGGTACATGCCCCTACAGTGGTTTCAGTTTGGTGACCGCAAAAATTCCCATCACAGGTCCGTGCAGCTTTAACCTACGAGGTCGACTCTACTTTTATGGATCACCAAGTCCTGTCATGTACATCACAGTAATGGCAAAGTCCCTTTGTTTCTGTCAAATGTCTTAAAACGAGTCTCAACAGCTCAGTTTCCAACCAGCTTTTCTTACATATTAAACTTCTCTGGACTTCCACGTAAGTCCTGCAGTTCCTCTAAATCCTACTATCTTAAGTAACACACGTTAATGACTAACAAACCTGAAAGAGCACAAGGTTTAGGCCTTTAATGTAAATGACGCTTTTTGATTTGTTGAAAATTGTCCTGTATGAACGTTGGTTTGATGCCCTCTCTTAACTTTTTATATTGTGTAATTGTATATTTTTTTCAATTACAACAAAAGAATGTATCAACAATGAGGTAAACAGTAATTCAAGCACACGCGATACGATCACGTAAATTAAAATAAAAACAAAATAAATCTCTAACCAAAACGAGATCAGAGAAAAATATAATGGCCACCTGAAAAATGAAGCCGACATGACTCAGTGTGAGCTATACTGTTATAATGTTATGATGTAAACAGACTGTTGTAATGCTCAACTTTACAGTAATTAAACAACAGTCCTGTTGAATGAATTTTCAAATAGGAGCTTGAAGCCTACTCAGGCAGTTGTAGCAATTAGCTTTCTTCGAGGCCTCACGAAGCTCAACATCTCCTCTGTGTTTGTGGTCCTGATGCCTTTTGGATAACTTTAAATCAACTTATCTGATTAATAATTCAGCCTGATTTAGTTTTGGCGAATTAAATTCTGGTATTTCTTTAGTACTAATTAGCAGATATGTGCAGTTTATGAATGCAAGCTTACTAACCAAGCTAATCACTTAGCACTCCAGATATGGTCACTTCTGGCGCCATGATAACATTAGGTCTTCAAAAAGGAAAGTTCAAATGCCAATGCTTGACATCACATTGGTTATGTCCAGCTTTTATATACAGTCTATCATCTGAATGGACTGTAAACTGTATATAAAGGATGGTAACAGCATGAATATCATTGGCCAGGGACTCTGTAAGCATTTCTTTAATGCTTACAGTGCTGCTACACACGAGACAACTAAAAAGACTAAAAATCACAGCATTCAGTCGATGGTACAAGACAAAATCAGATTCGTCAGGAGCCTCCTGTGACTGATTTTAAGCCACAAACCATTTGTTTTTCTTCTCAAGCATCATCAGCTCCACATTTGCAACTCATCTACACACCAAGCACACGGCATTTCACTCCAGACACGTGGAGCGGTGAACTTTTGAACAAGTCGACTGTCTGTATTCACAGCTCATCTGTCGAAATCTCCGAGATTTTGTCCGTGCTGTCCAGCTCTTTACTCTCGATGCTTCGTCCGACCAGGACGAAGAGGAGGCCGGCCAGTAGGCAGAAGAAGACGGCCACCGGAGCCAGGAAGAACGAGGGGCCGTGCTGGACGCTGAGATGGAAAGACGGGCAGCGAGAGGCTTTCTGGTGGAGGGTAAACTGATCCAGAGTGTCCAGGACCTGGATCCACATCAGATACATCACCACCACGATGAACAGACACACGCCTAACAGACACACGGGAAACAGTGCAGGTCATTCAGCTTCTGATCTATATAAGATATACAGACATAATAACCAGGCTTTACAGGAGAATCAAGAATGTAATGGGAGCAAAAATGCCAGATGACATCTGCAGTGTAAATATTTCTACTCATTTTACAAAACGTCTGTTGCAGCCTTTCTCAGCTGATGTGTTTCTGTTAAATACTGTGTTGTTTGTTTTGTTTTGTCAGCGTGTCATCTACTACACTTTTGTCCTCACTCCGTGGGACACGTGTAAACCTGCAGGACAGGTTTTTACCAGTCAGTGGCACAGCAGGTCGTGTTTTACTGCCTGTTTTGACTGCTCAAAGTAAAACAATAAATTGTGCCGCTTCATAAGTACAAACAATGCAGTCATTGTGAAATGAGACTGTTTTTTCTTCAGTTTTTCCTCTGCGTAGAACAGGAAATTGGAAGCATGCATAAAAACATTTTACATGGCTCACATGTTTGCCAAAGCACGGGAAAGGCTTTCCTCCCTTCTAATTTCTAAATTTTGCAACCTTACCAATATTTTCATACTAATGTTGGCTCGTAACAAAGATTTTTTCCGATTTTTTTACTTGAGTGATCTCTGCAGAAGAGGAAAGGATGTCCTGAGACTAAAGGTATTGATGATTGGTGTTTGGGGTTAGCTGGAACCGCACACTTTCAAATTACATTCTTGAGATAAACGTTTAGCCAAGAGCTTCAGCAAACAAATACACCAAAACAGGGAAACCGTTAAATGTGCAGAAAATAAAACTCCTCAAACACAACCTCCAAACATGTTCTCATTTAAAACTGAGCTGCACAGACCTGGAGGCAGTGTTAGCTAACAAATGTGAACCTCTATTAAATGTTACATTATTTCTAGTTTCAGTGATTTCTAGTTAAAATATTTTTTATTTTTTTGATACTACTAAAACTAATTTAATACCACTAATACTACTAATATTACTTTCTACATTAGTTGTAGTGTAGCTGAAAGCATTAAAATATTTTGAAAATAAAATTGTAAAACATATTTTTCTGAATATGAACAATTTTTGTTTTATGTTTTCTTTTATTCCAAAGCCAAATCTGCACTAGAAACTTTGTGTTTAACATTCATTAATGTTTATAATGATTTTTAGAATTAAGCTACTTTACTTAAAAGGATTAAACTATTTAAAAATAAAAGACGTGTTTATGTCTTTGAAGTTATGCAAAATTTTATTTTATTTATAAATTCTTCCGAATCAGCTAATCAAAATTATTGCACGTTATGCACATTAAATATAATATTTTTTAACAATCCTACATTATTTATCATAGATATGAAAGTACATAAATAGATTTTTAAATTAAAACACATTTTATCCAAACAAGTAAAAAAAGGTGTTGTTAAAAAACTGCATCCGGTCAGAAAAAGTGGCCTACAGAGGGCAGGGTTTGCCCAGCATACGATAAATTAGATTATTTTGATCTGTCAGTCATGCAAAGCTACTCAATTAGAGCAGAAGAACACAAATACGGAGGTGGATATGAGCGGTGGAAGCCACTTTAAACAACTTAATGGCTACGTTTGCTGTAGCACTCCTGGCCAGTCATAGAAATCAAAGCCAGAACACTGGCTTCACTGTGTAGTGGTTTGTAGATTCACTGGGGAAGAGAAAGGTCACTGGTTCAATTCTAGCCAGAGACCCATATTCCCTTCAGACTGTGTCAGAAAGCTCATGTGGCGTGGAAAAGATGGCAAAAGTGTACCTGCTGTGATGATCTCTAGCGAATAAGGGATCAGCCAAAAATAGTTCTCCTATTTCAGAGACAGATGGACACTGGATAAGAGGACTGTGACCAAAACTGTCATTACAAATGGAGTAAATTATACAATTTCTTCTTTTGGGGGGCAGAAATCTCACGACATACTTTAAAATGTTCTCATGATAGTCTCCTTCTGAAGAAAGCTTCTGAGGATCTGTTTGAGAAGAAGCCTCCAATTCTATATTTAGCCTTACCGCCAAGCAGCTGTAGAGCCCCGCCCACTTTATAGAGCTTGTGGTTGGTCAGTGGGCCGGCACAGATGACAACAAATCCACCAATGATGATCGCCGCCAAACCCATGACGAAGAAGATGGTCCAGCAGATCCTGAAAACTGAGGAAAACACGACAGCCAGTCAGTGCTCAGTGCTGTTTTTACAGTAACAATGTGCCGCTTGTATAACAAAGTGATGCCAACCAGTGGCCGCATTGCGTTCAACAGGCTGTCCAGGAAACTTGTGCGGCTCATCCCACAGCTCTACCGGCTTGTTAGCAGGAAAAGGGAAGAGGAAAGCGACCTCGCACACTTTTGGTAGAGGCTGGTTTGCTGAAGAGGGGGGAAAGGCAGCTGTCACAATTAAAGGTTCACTGTGTTATTTTTGCCATTTATAAAACATGTAATGAAGGTTCTCACAGATCCAAAGGTCCCATATTGAGTAATCATGAGAAAAGGCCGTGTAGGAGCACCGCCAGAACAGACCCTCATGGAAAATGGTCACACCCTGTGAATTCTGCCGGATCAGAAAACAACATCTGATGAGAGCTGTGGAAATAAACCCTGTTTCTGACCTGTGTTTGGAGCCAATTTTAATGAATACCTCAATGAATTTTACTCCAGAGCCACTCATCTCCCGGGTTTCATTACAAGAATGTGTGGAGGACGAACAAGATCCAAATGCAGTGAGTGCTTTCTGGCAGGGAGATGTTTAAGTTATGGGATACAGCATAAGAGGCAGGTTTAGTGTGTCAGGGTAACCAGAGCCTGCTACAGAAAAAGACTGGGGGTCCATCGGCTGCCAGCAAACAGACACATTTGAGGAAGTTTGCACCCAGAGACCCTCCACTGGAGCTCTTCTAGCTTACACTGAAAGAGGATCATGCTCAAAAACATCCTGATGGGATTGGTGTTTTTTTTTTTTAATTTGTGTGTCAATTTGATCTTCACAGAGTCTCAAATGAATCTAGAGTGCATGATAATCAAGTTAAAGCAGCCAAAAAGTATAAGAAGAGAAAGAATACTGAAATTTTAAGCAATGCAAAAGCTATCAGGACAAAGGACACAAGGATATCAGTGCAAGAATAAAAGCCTGATCATCTGAATGCAGATCCATAAAAAAGTGCACATGTGCGGTCTGAAGGGAGTGGTGCAAAAGCCAACTGGGGGAATACTGCAAGTTGGCACACTGAACTTTGTGACCTCATCTTCTCTCATGTGGCCAAGATTTGATTTTCTCTGTCCATTCATTTAAGTCTCAAGTATCACCATCCAGAGACACTATATGTAAATATTCAATTTGTAGGTCTACAGCTACAAAGTGAATTTGGAGACATTTAAAGTCATAGATAACGTATCTGATGCACAAGTACACTATATGTCTATTTTTCAGCCCCTTCTCATGCACAGGGCCTAAAATAACATCGGTTGTTTTGCAAATGTGAAGGGTCAGTGGTGTGAAACATCACCAACTAGCCAGAAATGCAACCCATGGTACACAGTATATAGGACGTGCTGTGGGCTACCCCACAAAAATCAATTAAATTGACTGAATATATATAAAATTTGTCATCATGTAAAATACAGAAATCTTAATAAAAATACAGAAAATTTCTGTATTCTGTATTTTTACAAGTCAGTAATTTAATATAAAGTTGTTATAGCTTTAAATTCACATGAAATCTTCGTTTTGTTTTTAGAAAACAAATCTATGTTAAATTATAGAAACCACATTTCTGCATCTGTTATCTAAAATTGAATCAAATATTAGACACATGTTTACATTTTCTAGTCCACTGTTAGCAACAAAGCCTCATACAACAATTCTCAGTGCTCCTCGTGATGTTTACAGGACAGTTACAGGGTTATTTAGTTATTTATTTTGCTCTACTGTGCCCCCTGTGTGTACACATGGGACAGCAGAGACCACAGAAAAGACCATTCAGCAACTATGGGTTGCTGCTGCTGTGGAAACGAAGCGGGTGGGTCCAAAAGTTAAACTTTTCTCAACTTTGAGGTGCACAATTGAAGCGATTACCAATGACAGCGAAGAACACAGTTCACATGGGTGTTACAAGGTTACCTAGGCAACAAGAGCCTGCACCCGGTCCACTAGCGACATGACAGCAACAAAGTGATGTGTAATAAGCAGCCTGACAATGGTGATGAAGGTTACTGTGACAAAATAATGGCATCATGTAACATGTTGACACATTGGTTTGTTATACTTACCCTGTTATACTCCTATTTTAGTATTATTTTGCTCTTTCAGTCTTTTTTGTTACAAAATCATTTTATGTTTGTGTGCAGATTAGAAGTGTAACGCTGTTGCCATATAATCCAAGTACTGGCCTCTGGTCCAGTGATTTCCATGCAGTGGTAAAGGTTTGCCAGGCCTCTCAGCCCAAATCAGCTTTAGGGAGAGCTAATGGAAAATCACTAGCATTGTACTAACATTTGTCAAGATTTATTTCTTAAAATATAATAAAATATTATACACACTTTTGTCTTTTAAATGGCCTGAAATATGAGAAAAAATAGATTTGTGTTAAAAGATGTAACAATCTTTTGATCTTAGCCATCCACGAGAAATCTGGCTGGTGCAATCCTATACTGAGTGTTTTTGTTGTTGTTGTTTGTTTGTTTTTTGTTAAACCCATAAAAAAGATAGCACTTTGGGCACCAAATATTTTGCATGAATAAAAAAAACAAAAATTCCTGTATTCCATTAAAATACAGTTGCAGTAGCTCAAAAAAATTACATTCTCGTGTATTTTTACTTATTTTTTTTAGAAATTGATGATGTTGACTCAAATTTTAGATACAAATTCACAGCATTACGCTATCATTTAAGTTTTATCTAATAAATAAACATATTTTAATGTGGAAAAATCTGCTTTTCATTTTTTTTAAATGACAAATTTAGCGTATTAACAGTTTTCCATGTTATGTTAGTCATTCAGTCTGTTTGTGTAACTTTTATATTTCAAAGCATATTTCTATTTTAAATACGCATGTTAATAAATACATCTTTACTCATAAACTACTGTTTCCCTTTCTTAAAAGGCATCACATAAATCAACTCGTCGCTCCTGCACAGTTCAAATACCTTCACGTTGCTCTTCCCGTCTCTCAGGCTGTGTTCTCCGGGGTTGCTGCAGGACTCTGCAGCCAGCAGCCAGTACTCAGTCCCACAGGAGAGAATCAGGAAGAGAAACCCTGTTGCTCCAAAGAATAAAGCAAAGAAGAGGAGCACCTTCAACCTCAGGCTGGACGACATGTTTAAATCTTTCCAGATTCCTCCGTCTCGGTGATTCTCTTTCTTACTCTATTAGCATGTCATGTTGAAAAAGTCTGATAGACTCCTAAGAGGCTGGACATGTCGATTACGCATGACACTCTACACAGGGCTTCCCTTTTACTGCTGACCAATCGGGCACAAGAAGGTGGCTGAATTAAAATAAATGTGCACCATATGTTGGAAGGGATACAGTTACAGAGGCCAGGGCTCAGACACACATAAATAGGATGGGTACATTTAAAAATAGAAGCAAAGCAAACAAGATAATAAAGCCCGAAACAGAGAAATCAACACGTGAAGAAACATCTCCTTGGCGTTTATTGGAATGCCAGCATTGAAATCCAGATTTGGTACAGTACAAGGCTATCCAGTATAACTGAGATCTAGGCAACAGTGACAGTCCAACAAGTCATTCAAACTGCATGTTCATATATTAATACGATTTGTTTTTCCTTCAAAGACGGGTTGTTCAAGAGATGATTAATACAAATGGGGGGGGGGGTTTAAAAAAAGAGCAAAGCGGTGGTGATTTGTCATAATGCTGCAGGAGGAACCAGGAAGAAACAAACATGAGCAAATAATTTCATGTAAATTCAAATAAATATTTCTTCCAGGTACTGAGGGTACTTAAAAAAACCAAAGGAAATGGGAATGGTCAGTTTGTTTTGGTGATTTCTATTTTTTTCCTTCTTTTTTTTTAATGCTTGCACCCATTTGATTATCATAAAGCTGCTGCAAAGAAAGGCTGCCTTTGGGGTCACTTAGAAAAAAAAGCTATCCTTGAAAGAGAAGCTCTGAGATTTAATTGTTTCATCACAAATTATTAATAAATTTAAATGGAAGCAGGGCAGTGCGTGCTATGTGAGTAGCTACCATTTACAGATGTTCCCTGATTCCTCACAGTTGGTGAGAGCAGTGACTTTGTCCTCACGAGGAACACCCATCCAGATTATTTCATTGCACTTTATACTGCACGTATTTGGGAGCCCAGCAATACGCCCGTCAAATAACAAGTGGATCAGATGAACAGTTGCTGACACAAGCCAAGAGCACATGCACATACAGAGGCTCCTCGAATTATTAAAATATCGATGTAGGCTCATGCAGGGTCTCGTTTTCAGCAAGCATCGCTCCTTTATCACCCAGCAGAACATTTTGTTCTTGTTAAAAGGTTGACTGGTCATTTAGATATAAATGTATTTATAAAAACTTTTCCAATAATGATAGTGAAGCTGAAAGCTGTGCCGATTAAAGAGGCAATGAATCTGAACCATTCGTCTTTTCTCTGTATGAAAACTGCAGAAAAATTAAAACTGTCATACAACAGTGTGTACTATCCCTTTACAAACTGGAACAGTGTTACTCTTACAGGTACCATTTAAAGATGCTGCCACCTGAGAAGCTGTGAGACTCTCAGCCCTAAGATGCACTTATTTCCGGTCAGTTATGCATTCACTTCAGCACCGGTGGCTGAAGCCAGATTCGGCTTTTCGAAGAAAGGATTGGTACACACCACAGACTGAAATCTTCAGTTCTTAGAACGAGAACACTTTAGGCCTTGTTTGTTTCCACTTTAACTGACCCCAAACGATGATGCCCCAGACATTGATAAAACTAAACGCATTGCTTTTTAAATCAGCGAGACAGTTTTCAGTCAGGCTAGCATAATTAGCGGCCTTTTAACATGCGAAGTTTGAACTGGGGAACACTATATGCCACTAAAAGAGGAGTGATGGTTACAGAAAATGGACCCAAGTATGCCTACAGAGTTATTTATACATTTCTGATCCACTTCATGTTACATGAGATTTTAAAAAATCTAATATTCTTTCAAAAACAAGAAAATTTCAAAGTGACTCCAAGCTTTTGAGTAATCGCGTAGCAAAGCATGATGTGTTTCTTAAAACAACTGTTACACTTTCAGTTTTTAGAGTACAGAACACATACCACAACCCAACCCATATACACAGAATTGCATTTATACAGGACTCATGTTGATTAATTACATTTTACAATCCTGTGAGGATAGAGTAAGTACATATATGAGGCACGCAGAAATTAAAGATTTATCACCTATCATCATTATTATTATTATCATCATCATCATCAGCCTACTTGCAGTAAACATTTTATCTGAGGATCCTTTGGGCTGAGTCACCTCTTTCCTCTAATTTGTGAGGATGCTGCCACTCTTCTGGCAGTTTGTTTGGTCCACTGTAGCTCTATACAAATAATCTGTCGGAGCATCCGTGCAAAGGCTGGAGGGACTTGCACAGCACGTGAGGTCTTGCATCGTCCGTTTTTTGTTTTTCCTCTTCTTGGCCTCCCCTGAATGCACTCTTTCTCTCCATCGCCTAAGACATGACTCCAAAGACGGGGTTGTGGCGGCAGATGCTTGGCCCGATCTCCTCGTAGTCTTTCTTGGTGTGGCACACTTGGTAGAACTCGGGCTGCAGAAGCAACACACAAATGTAACAAAGCAAACTTAAACACTGAATAACATTTTGGAAACATCACAGTGTAAACAAAGAAATTCAGGGCTTAAATGTTGCAAAAGAAGCCTGTTAGCTTTCTTTCTAATGCGCACCTTCATACAGGAAACTTACAAAATAAGTTCTTTTACGTACTGGATACTTAAGAGAATACATTTTGGATAGTTCAGCGAGTATGTACTGGGTAGTAAAGCGAGTAAGTACTGGACACATGGGTAGTAACGGTGTGCATATATTATGGAGTTAAAAGCGTACAGCTTACATCACTAGAACTAGAGAGTGTAACTACAGGGTATTTACTACTATGATGAAAACACTGATTGCAGTGCAAAAGTACAGATGTCCTTGAAATACTCACAGTAGATGCCAGCATTGATCCTCCGAACCAGACAGCGTACCTCTGCATGTGATGGGTGATGACTTGCACATCGATGGGTTTGGGCTGCAAAACAAAGATGATTTGTGCTCAGTTTACTGAAAAGCCTGGAGGCTTTGGAAGAAAGCTTTCTTCTGCAGAGCAAAATGTTTCACAGATTTATGTGAAGCTGCCTGTATCAGCTCCTCGTGCTACTTCTACCCCCTTACCTTCAACTTCCCACCGCTCAGCTCTTCGCTTATTTTCAGTCGTGCGTCCACAGTCCTCTTCAGGTCCCTCTGCAGCCGTCTGCCAAAGTCCCTGAACATGGTGGAGCCTCCAGAGAGCACGACATTCTGTGACACAACACAAAATAATTACTGCTATGTGTTCCATGCCATGTTTCAAACAGAAGCAGACAGGTGTGCGTTTACCTTGTAGAGAGGACGCCTGACGTCGATGGGACAGTTCTGGATGACTTCATCCACCACTTCTGAGATGGGCTGGGTGAAGTCTGGGTTGGCAAACTGGATGAAAACAAAAAGGTAAAGTTAAAAAAAAAAATATATATAATATATATATATATAAAAAATTAGAGGAAATGTGAGCAAAGCGTGTCCGCGTGTTCTGTACCTCAGGGTGGAAAAAGATCTCAGGGCCGAGGAAGCGCTCGTACCCAACGTCGATGGTGAACTCCTTCTTGGTGATGGCGTTGACGCCCGTGTACTGTTTGATCCATTTGCTGCCGTCTGTGTCGTACTTATTAAACTCTTTAACAAGGTCAGGGCACACATAGCTGAACCGCTCCTAAAAACACAGCACAAAATATTTGGCAATACTGTAAGACAAATGCACATGGAACTAAACAAACAACGACGAGCTTCCTGTTTTAAACCTCTGGAATGAATGGAGAGGCTAGCAGTTTTCAGTATAATTTAACTGTGGCTTCTAGTAGCATCTGTTTCTACAATCATTTTATATGAGTGCTTGAAGTTTGTTGTATATTTGCTGCTATGACAACTCAATTTCCCTCTGGCATTAATAAAGTTTCTCATATTCTGATGCTTCTGATGCCACACTGACCTCTAGTGGCCAAACTGATAAGTACATGACAGAAGCAGTACAGCAATCATCTGTCAAAGGTATCACTTCCTTTTCTGCCTTGTTTTCTTACAGACTGCATCTTGAGTTAGTTTCCATTTATAAATTAAAATCTATACAACAACAACACCGCATGGACAGGACAGCTTCACAATGACTCAAACTGGTGCTCATGCTGTTTGCAACGACACAAAAGGTGTCCTCGTGAACAGAGGCCCAGTTAAACTCTGTCGCTCTAAACTCTGTTACAGAGCTCGGCCAACATGCCCCTGCAGTTAGCAACAGAGATGAAGCAATCCCTCAAGTTGTGTGCCAAGGCTGTCACATAATCCTCCCGGTTTGTCCGCACCCTTGCTATGACCTGCCGATGCTTCTTTCAGTAACGAAGTGCCAGCTTTAAGGCAGGAGTGATGGCAACAGAACAGCTGCACTCCAGATCTTTTACCTCAGCAGTACTCGCTAAGAAAATCCACAATCACAGAGCCGGGCTTTTGTGTTTTGATTCTGAGCTCCTTGACTGAGAGACACCTTTCTATACGACTACTCATCTACATGGACATGGAAATCTGGTACTCCGTGGCAAATGCCAATCAGTCATCACAGTGCAAGGCAGTGAGCACAGGACCCACTAGAGGGCCCTCAGGTGACCCTCATGAAGTCAGAGACATTCACACTAGTGACCTGCTGGAGGTCATTTTATAGCTCTGACAGTGCTCACCCTGTTCCTCCTTACACAAAGCAGCAGATACCGGTCCTGCTGATAGGTTAAGGCCCTTCTACAGCTCTGTCCAGCTCTCCAGGAGTAACTGCCTGTCTCCTGGAATCTCCTCCATGCTTTTGAGACATAGTGAACCTTCTGCCAGTGGCACATATTGATGTGCCATCCTGGAGGGGTTTGACTACCTCTGCAACCTCTGTAGGGTCCAGGTGTCGTCTCATGCTAGCAGTAGTGACACTGAGACTAGCCAAAAGCAAAACTACTAAAAACAGTCAGAAAAGATGAGGAGTGAAAAATGTGAGTGTCCTCCAGCTGTAAACCGTTCCTTTGTTGCGGGTTGTCTCATTGTCGCCTCTCTAGTGCTCCTGTTGTTAATTTAATTGACACCAAAGCATCTGAAGCTGATGAGAAACCCCCTCTGCAACTGGACTGACCCTGCGTTATTGTCCATTGTACTCTGCACAGCAGCATAATTTCATATTTATTAAGACTTTAACCTAGTAACTGAGACCATGAACTCATCAGGAAAATCTTTACTCCAATCCAAGATCAACTGAAAGCCAGGCTCACCTTCCCATATATTTTTATACAGTCTGGCTGCTTTTATCGCCCCCTGCTGGCCATTAGAAAAAAGGGCTTTTTTCCCCCCTTTTTTTTTTTTTTTTTTTTTTTAAACCTGTCTTTGGTTGGTAAACATGAAGCGTACTGACCTTGACAGCTTTAGCCGTCTCCAGAGACTGCTCTGGAGGAATCCCCACCTCTCGTTCCCTCAGGAGCTGCTGGATGAAGTATGTGATGTCTCGACCGGCGATGGGGATGTGCTTGATGCAGCTGCCGATGACGTAGCCTTCAGCCTGGAACGCCACAGAGCAAAGGATTAGAGCTCCAGGGAGCGGAAGTGAGGCTGGGAGCTAAAAAGCAAATAATAATCACAAAAAAGACGCGACACCGACCACCGGGATGACGTGCGTGACCCCGTCTCCGCTGTCGATCACCGTCCCCGTCAGCGTTCGTTCTCCCACCTGTCTGGATGTCCAGGAGGCAGCCAGCGCCAGGACAGCCTGGGGAAGAAGAAAAAAAAAAAATCATGAAACATAGGTTTAGGCTCAGGACACTCATGTGCATTTATATGAAGTAAGAACAACCCAAACAAACTGTGAAACCTTGAAAAAGAAGAAGTGAAAACCCGCATTTCCCCATAAAACATCCTCGGAATCACATTCTCAGTCAAACACACAAATCTAATTATACGCACGCAGCTCTCACGTCTGAGCTCAGTGTTTGAACCAGCTGTGAGTGCTGGGTTTGAACTTTTAGGGATTTGTTTCCAAAACTCAGAAAAGCCTTTGCAGCAGTCTTACCTGAACAGCAATGTAGAGGCCGGGGACATTGAAGGACTCGAACATGATCTCTGCTGTGTACTCTCTGTTTTCTGGTGTGTTGAGGGGAGGCTCTGTCTGAAAAGGGAAGACAGAAGATTTTAGGCTGATCGTTCACACGAGACGGTCGTTGCTATTTTGGTTGTACTCTTGATTCCCTAGCAGTTTGTATTGAAAACAAACTCTCTGCAGAGGAGCGGACACGTCTGACAGATTAGAGAGGCGAGGCTGAGATGGTTTGATGGTTACTCGGCACAGCTCGACTTTTAGGGGTTTCATTAGGCCAGGGGTCCCCCAATCCCAGTCCACGAGGGCCGGTGTCCCTGCAGGTTTTAGATGAGTCCTTGATCCATCACAGCTGATTTAAATTACCTTCTCAACATGTCTTGAAGTTCTCCAGAGGCCTGGTAATGAACTAATCATGTGATTCAGGTGTGTTGACCCAGGGTGAGATCTAAAACCTGCAGGGACACCGGCCCTCGTGGGCTGGTGTCCCTGCACCAGTCCCCTGCATTAGGTGGTAGCAGCTGGTACAAATTACTTTTTTAGTGTCCGTTCAGGCAGGGGCTCCAAGTGATCCGAAAATGTGATGTCAACATACTAAATGCCACCGATTGGCCAGTTAGTGGCGTCACTCGATCAGTTATGAAAAGCCCGTCTTCCTCATGAAAATCAAAACTGAAATGGCTCCACACAAACCCACAATGTGGTCCCAGAGTCTGTCCACTGTTATGTTGCTGCAGCAAGAGTGCTGACAGGGACTAGAAAGAGAGAGCAGATTTCTCCTTTATTGGCTTCCCTTCATTGGCTTCCTGTTAAATCCAGAATTGAATTCAAAAACCTGCTCCTCACATACAAGGTCTTAAATAATCAGGCCCCATCTTATCTTAATGACCTTGTAGTACCATATCACCCTATTAGAGCACTTCGCTCTCACACTACAGGCTTACTTGTTGTTCCTAGAGTATTAAAAGTAGAATGGGAGGGAGAGCCTTCAGTTTTCAGGCCCCTCTTCTATGGAACCAGCTTCCAGTTTGGATTCGGGAGACAGACACTATCTCTACTTTTAGGTTAGGCTTAAAACTTTCCTTTTTGCTAAAGCATATAGTTAGGGCTGGACCAGGTGACCCTGAATCCTCCCTTAGTTATGCTGCAGTAGGTGTAGGCTGCTGGGGAAGCTTTCTCACTATGTGTTAATAGACCTCTCTGCATTTAATCATTAGTTATTGTTATTCTTTGGCTCTCTTCCACAGCATGTCTTTTGTCCCACCTTCCTCCGTCACCCTCAACCAGTCACAGCAGCTGGCTGCACATCCCTGAGCCTGATTCTGCTGGAGGTTTCTTCCTGTTAAAAATGAGCTTTTCCTTCCTTTTTACTGTCGCCAAAGTGTTTCCTCACAGGGTTATATGATTGTAGGGGTTTACTCTGTTCTATTACTGTAGGATCTACCTTACAATATGAAGTGCTTTGAGGCGATTTTTGTTGTGATTTGTGATTGTGTCGCATACAAATGACGTCACAGTACTTCAAGCCGTGTCACTATAACAACCACACCCAGAGGGGCTCAACTGTAATGTAATGACATGTAATGGAAAACGACCAATAGGAACAAGAGGAATTATTATATTATTTAGGTCGCACCAGTTTCACAACACTGAGACAATTTGATCCCGCAAATATACTCTGCCGACCTGAGTGCAGTCGTTGATTTAGTCGGACTTCATTTTTAGGAGTGTAGTGAGGTTTCTAAACTGTCTGGTCAATTAAATTGTAACAACAGGGAAAACTTTTGACTTGATTTCAGCCTGTTTGGTCTCTTTTGAGAACATCTGTGTTTTGCCCTCTAGGCCACAGTTAACAGAAGTTCGTGTTTGGTGTAGACAAGAAAAAACAGAGGAGGGGCCCTGCCTGCTGCTTAGCTCTAACTACCATTAACCCACAGTGCTCTGGTCTTACCAAAAGGAAGTAATGATCTTCAGGTTCTGCCCGCAGATACTTGAAGATGATCTGCTCCATAAACCTTTCCATCAGGTCCCAGTCTTCCACAATCCCGTGACGGATGGGCCACTGTGGACGCAAAGAGAGAAAAACAGCATTAATATCGATCTTCAAACACAAATTTGACTCGGCCCCCACGTCGGCGTCCATCTCACCTTCGTTGCATACGACGGTTTATCGATGGCTTCGTCCCCGATGAAAAAATCCAAATCATCGACTCCCTTCATCATCCTGCGCTGGGCCTGGTCTCCGACCTTGGCCGATTCTTTGATCGCAATACCTGCAGACAAACGATGTAAACTGTAAATACTACGGGTGGAAGAAAAACAAAAAATTGGTACAGCACAGTACCAAATATATTTTATTAAATAACTATGAACAACAGGATTGATCATGCACTTACATCCTGAGATAACATTAGTCGAGCAAACTTAGATTCAAACTTAGAAAAAACTTAGAAAAAACAAAAAAATCATCCAACACTGGACACAATTAGCTTGGTAAAGATATTTTAGACACTCGGTCACACGAGTGGAAACAGGACAGCTGTTTCCTGTCTAAATAGTTGCTCAGAGTCTGATGGCGTCGCACACTCATGAGGTCACCACAGCAGATCAGCTGCATGTTCTCCTTCACCGCATCCATGGATGTGCTCTGAGGTCTTGGTATTAAACATCCTTTGTCCAACTTGTGATCTGTGAGGTACGTCTAACCCACTCCCTTAAATATATGCAGACCAATCATGCTTACAACCACAGTCCCTCCCTACTAGAATTTACATTATGAGCCAGGAAAAACCTGCTGTGCGTGAGTTGATAAGAAAATATTGTTCCAATATGATACCAGCCTTACGGAAACCAGTTTAACTGCTCTGGTACATCTCTAGGGTGAAAGGAAGTCGGCCTGAAACTGTTGACCTGCATTAAACCACACAGAGGCAATCCACACTAAACTGTTGGTGTTTATGCAACTTAACGAATAATGCAGTTTAATAATAAATATGCTCTCTAACAGCATCCCAGCACGTAAATAAATCCACATGTTCGACATTGCCTTGTGTTTAAACTAGTTTTAGGTCTTTAGTGGTTTTGTTTTTTGTTCTGTTTTTTTTGAGGGGCGGGGGGTCTGTTTACTTACATGAAGGCATGATGAACTGTGGCTCTGTGTTTCCTGCATATCCGAGCTTCGTGTACCTAAAAGGGAACAAAATCAGGGATATAAGACACTTTCTCCAGGCTTGAGCGAACGTAAGTGTGTAATATGAGGGCTGCTTTCTCCAGGAAGTAACATTAGCTTCAGCGGCTAGCAGCAGCTAACAGCAATGACAAAGCTGAGGGAAGAACAAAAAGCCTTCAAAATAAAGCAGCTGGAAACTTTGGCTGGATTTGTGGCATTAACGCCGACTTTACCGACGGGCTCAGAATAACAGAGAGGCGCTGAGCAAAAGCCCCCAGCCTGAAGGCTGAATAGGGCGTTAGCTGAAGTTTGACAGTCGCTTAGGTGGTCAATGAAAAGCAAGCTAACGCTAACTAGCCTTTTATTGTGCTCCTACTCACCCCGTACCGCAGTCAACAACACAAGCCGGTAGCCGACCAGCCATGCTCGCTCTCCTTCAATCTGTCCACGGAGAAGTAAATGAGGCGCCCGACACAAGCGGAGAGATCAACAACGGCTGAATGAAATCGCTGCAGCCTGAATGAATAGCAGAATAGCTGCCGAACGGAGAGCGCTTCCGGGTGCGGTGGAATTTCTTCTAGTGCAGAGTCAGCAGGTTCAGACGGGCAACTGTGGCCCCAAGTGGACGGAGACTCCAACTGCAACAGTAGAAAAAACAGAACAACAGTTGAATAGCCCCTTATTGTCGTTGAACTTGTCGGTGATCCACACCAACTGTGCTGGAATAAAATATGAATAGTAAGACAACATGAATATCTTCTTGATGCATGCTCAATCATCCAGGTAAGTAAATCACAAAAAGTTGATTCTGTTCATCTGGACGTAGCGTTTTCAGTGGGAGAAATGTTTCGTCGCTCATCCAAGTGACTTCTTCAGTCTCAGCTGCCTGCAGGTTTCCAACCTTATAAACAGTACATTTGCATAATGACTTAAACCAGCACCACTGAATGAACGAATGGGCTGGGAGGTCAGTTCCTTGATCATTAATATGCAAATTCTCATGACCATTGATTAACCACCACTGATCAAAACACTGTGATCAAAGACCACTGATCAAGGGCCATGAGTACGATTCACAGAGAGTTGGGGAATGGCTGCAATCACACAAAGGGCGGGGTCTTATTTGGCCTTCTGTTTGGATTAGTGGCTGCAGTCGTCACGTTTCACCCACAGCGTCCGCCTGATTGAGCCCCTCTTTGTCTTCATATTCAGCTACCTTTCGTACTTAGTGGCTGAGCTGTTTCCCTTATCCAGCATCATGGCGTAAGTGCAGTCCAGACACGACAATGTTCACAGCTGAGAGCAAAATGTAAATAAACCTGCACCCAACATTTAAAGTGGGAAAGTGTCACCACAGTGTGAAAAATAATCATGCGACATATATAAGTACTGTTAGTAAAATAACAATAAATGTAACTGATGATTAGTTTGGTGTTCAACAACTTTCCAGCTCCATATTTTAATTTTAGACTCTACTAGAAGAGCTTTGCATGATTAACAGTTCAAAATAATCCTTATTTATCTGATGCTCAGCCTTAGTGGAGCCACTCAGGTATTTCCGCTCCTCTTCCTTTCAGACAACTTTCTTCTTGTTGGCTGCCCTCTCAAATGGAAGGTTAAACATCAAGTGTGCTGTCTGTGCTCACAAACAGAGCTGTATGCCACAGATGACCATGTTATGGATGTCTGTTTTTAAAAAAGAATCACACAGAGCCAGAAATGGAAATATTTGAGTGCAGTGATCTCATTTGTTGTATTAAAATAAACAGTTTGAGATGATGAAGATGATCAGAAGATGGTGCACTGTGGTCATAAAGGGATGGACATGGTCAGTAAATATACTCAGGTAGGCTGTGGTGTTTAAACGATGCTCAGCTGCTGTATCCCATCTGTCACAACCATGCTACATATAGAGTCACTTAAATCACCTTTCTTCCTCATTCTGATGCTCAGTGTTATCTTCAGCAGGTCACCTTGACCATGTCTGCATGAACATCACCACAGGCTGGGTGGTCATATGCAAAGTTAAATCCAGCAAACAGGGATTTAAAGCATAACAACATTATAGACTCTCTGTTGTAAAAGAATCCTTTTGAAATGCCATTAAAATTGGCATTTTTTAGCCAACTAAATATAATAAAAACAAATGTGAATTTAAAGCTTGAATAATGCTTTGATATGACTGTTTCTTAATAATCAGGTAAATAAATGCTATAGCACCCCCGTGTGGCCAAAAAACAATGTAAAGTTCAAAAGTCTGTTATAACCAAAATGATATTTATATATGTGTATATAATATAAAATAAATATTCCCTCTCTTTTTGGTAATGTTTCATAATGTTTCATAACAATTAGTTTGTCATGTTAAATGCTCTAAAGTTTAAATCTTTATTTCTGTTATTTTTGCACATTTTCCCTTTTATTTTCTTTCAGTTTTAACACATTGAATCAGAATCCGCTTGGTGGCCTCTGAAATATTATGCTGTGTGGACAGAGCTGTGAAAAAGAACCGTCTGGAATTTTTTTGGTTTGTTTTATTGTCCTCCCTGCAGCATTGTTGTATGTGCTATAACCACGAAGTACTAAATGGAGGAGAATGTATCCCAGAGGTTGTGCACCACCATTCACCACGTTGTCAAGATGCGGTCCACTGTCTCCAAAATAAAACCTAATATATATAAATATATATGAATAAGTCACACAATAATCAATAATATTACTAGGAGGATGGACGGATATGTTGCTGACATAAAATTTATGCAGCATCTTTCTTTTTTCACTTTGAGTTTGCAAATTGAAATAATAATTTAAAAAAAAATAAGAACAATATCATCACCATTAATATGAATAATAACAGCATGAATTGGAATTGAATTGAATTATTATCATTAATATTTGTCTTATTATCATCCTCATGCTGCTGTAGCGTGTGGTGTATAAACATGTATAATGTAACTGCAAAGAGCAGCAAACCTGTTCTGTAACGACCTGTACTTTCTGTGCAAGCTCGATTTTAACGTAGACTTCAAACATTTGCGGTGTTAAAAGTATCCAGCGTTTATTCTTTATGCTGTCTGTCTTTGCAGGTTTTCCCCATATCAAAAATAGAAAGCGACCTCGTCTCCCTCTGTTGACTCCACCAGATAATATCAGTGATTTAGGTCCCATCAGAAGCCAGACGAATTGGTGCCAGCCCTCCACCGGAGGCCCGCTGATAAAGACAATATATGAGCAGGAATGAGCTTTAGGGCTTGATTCTGTCTCTCGAGCACCTTCCCACATTAAAGTCAATCCTATGTCCCGAGAACATCGGCCCTTTGTCCTCAGGCAGACTCATCACTCACACAAGAGTCTCTTCACCACATAGTCTCCCATAAAGGCCCTTGGCTCTGCAGCCTCTGATAGAAACCGTCCTCTTCTCGTTCCTGTGGAGTCTGGCTGCTTAATGAAAAATCTCTATCAAGAACTGTGGCTGAAGCACTTTGTTTCATCTCTGTCAGTGGCAGCAGAGCAGAAGCCGTTATTGAAGAAGGACTTCCTCCCTACATCGAATAAAATAAAACAGCAGAGGCGTGTTTTCTCCTACTGAGGGAAAAACAGCATTTCTGCATCATTGTGAAACAACAGAACTGTACCAACGGGGTAAATAGTATTTAAATGGTGTTAAAGAGGTTTTAATTTAGAATGAGAAGGAAAAGAAAAATACATTTTTGCAAGGTTAAACAGGCATGTGGGATATAATCCCACAACTCAAGCGCACTGCCTAATGTCCAAAATGCCCTACATTTGTATTAATAGTCTGTTTTTGTCCTGCTTCGGTGGTATTTCCTGCAATGCATTTATAACACACGCTACAACTCTTCCTGGAAGTCTTTCCACAGGTTTAGTGTTTATGGGAGTTATTGAGCGTTCCTTCAGAAGCACATTTGTGAGGTCAGATACTGATGTTGGACGAGAAGGCCTGGCTCACAGTCTCCACTCTAGTTCATCCCATAGGTGTTCTGTTGGGTTGAGGTCAAGTTCATCCACACCAAAATCTCTCCCCCATGTCTTTATGGACCTTGCGTTGTGCACTGGTGTGCAGTCATGTTGTAACAGGAAGACTCCATCCGCAAACTGTTCCCATAAAGTTGAGAGAATACATCTTCACTGCTCTCCAATGTAAGGCTTGGATATATAGAAGCCGTAAATCATCATGGCATAGAAACCCATTCAGTCAAGCTCTCTATCCACTGTTCTTGAGTTAATCTCAAGGCGACATGAAGTTTGGAGGTCTATAACACTGTGCCGACCCCACTCTGCACTCTTATAGTGTGTCATCCAGAGCTTCATATTTTTGTGTGTCACTCTTTTGAATACTAGAGGGCACCACTGCTCACGTTTTCAAGGCCTTCCACCCTGAGAGTGCATCACTCACTGGAATCACACAAAGAGCAGCTTCTGCACCTTTTAAACAGCCTCTGTTAAATGCAGGGATTTAAAAAAACAATTTTTTTTCTTCTACTTGGCCCTCTTTGATTCAGCTGCTTCTCTCTGCTGAGGTGCAGAGTGTATTTAACACTCGTCCGATGCTTGTTAACGTCCACACAGCCACAGATTAATCTCCCCCTTTGCGCTAAATTGTGTTTATTGGCCCCACTTAGTGGAATGGAGATTTGTGTTTGTGCTCTAAAGTGGATTGGAGGGAAGCAGTTTGTGTCAGCTTGACTGCCAAGTCATCAGATTCAGGATCATTATTGGCTCTACCCACTTTCCAGGCCTGACGGTGTAGACAGTGCAATCTGTTAATAGAGTCTCGTCTTAATTTAAGGCCCACAGCTGGGCTTTGATTCGCTGGTTGCAGCTAATGGAATTTAAGGAGGTTGGACACACTGATGGAGGGTTGCTTTCATTTAGTTTAACTATGTGTACAGTATCTGAGACTAATTGACCCTCTGGAGCTTTTCTGATCTCGCCGTCCTCTCTTGTCCTGCGATCTGTGCCTCCCACACCAGAACTGATCATTTCCTTCTCATTTCCAGACAACAGTAAACAAAAGTAGATGAGTTGAGGTCCCTCGTCAGCTTGAGTATTTCCGCTGCCAGAGTCGTACTGTGACTGCGTCATTAGAGCAAGGCAGAGGAGGGCCTTATTATTTTTAATAATCTCCTGTTTTTCGCTGCTTCTTATCCCCCAGAGGTCTGCAGTCGGCACTTCCCCTCTGTGATCGTCAGCCCTGACTCCCTCGCCCTCCTCCTCCTCCTCCTCCTCCGTATTCATGCTTAATGATGCTCAGTCATACAGGCGCACCCTCACACTGCAGGACTCTCACTGATGACAGGCACAAAGTTTAAATTGCAGCAGCAACACGCACACACAAACACACAAAACTGAGGTTTGTCTTTTCATCGCTTTGCCAAAAATTATTGCACGTTTCTCTCTATAGTCTGCAGGACTCATCGAGTGGGAGCTGCTCTATTGTGTCTCAAACAATGCACCGCTGCATTGTCAGGCGTATAATTGAAAACGGTTACTTGGAAACACTGTTATGGCTCTTACAAGTCAATCATCCATTACTGGTGACGCTTATCATCGCAGCCACAACTGGACTGTCAAAAGCCTTCAAAACGGTCGGGAAAGAGACTGGAAAAGTAGCTCACGAGGCAGCGTTTAGCACACATGAAGTCACAGCTTAGGGGTGTTCCCACCTGAGAGATGCTTCTTAATAAATTAAATCATCATTTAAACACTGCATTTTGTATTTACACAGGTTATCTTTTATATTAACATGTCCTTGATGATTTGGAACATTTAGGTGCAACAACTATGCAAAACAAAGAAGAAGAAGAAAGACCCCAAAACTAAGAAATCAGGAAGGGGGGAAACTGATTTGCACAGCAGTGTATTTAAAATGATACACTGAGGAGGAAAACTGTTTTTCCCAGGAAAAAAAATGAATCTGTAGATACATGAGCTGCAAATTCCAAAGACCGAGCTACCAGACAAACAGCCACTCGAAGACAGAGGTGTAAAACAGGTTTGCTGTTCATTCTGATAAAGTCCTCTGTGTGATATAACACTTTTATCACGTTTACACTGTTGGCAGTCTTTCTATCAACTGCAGGTTCACTTAACAAGACTGTGCTTCCTGCTCAATAACGATAAGTGAAAGCAGGCTGCAAACTGTCTGAAATAAATGTCTTGCATGCTCAATCATCCATGTTCATCTGGACGTAGCGTTTTGTGGGAGAAACGTTTCGTCACTCGTCCAAATGACTTCTTCAGTCTCAGCTGACTGCAGGTTTCCCCAGTCTTATAAACAGTACATCTGCACAATAACTGAAACTAGCCGACTGAAAGAACAATGGGCTGTGAGGTCAGTTCCTTGATCATGGGATAGTTTCAGTTATTGTGCAGATGTACTGTTTATAAGACTGGGGAAACCTGCAGTCAGCTGAGACTGAAGAAGTCATTTGGACGAGTGACGAAACGTTTCTTCCACAAAACGCTACGTCCAGATGAACAACCTTCTGGGATGTCTGAAATAAAAAATGCTGCAAAAACGTACATGCATAGTCATTTAAAAAGAACAGTACAGAGACATGTCAGCAAAGTGTGGTTAATTTAATAAAACACCACATCCATGCCGTCCTCGGGCTGGCTGTTCTCAAGGTTAAAGACTCAGAGAGAGAGGTTAGGCATACCTAACCCAGCAGGGACCACCAGCAGAGGTGAACATAATTTGGAGTTTCACCCCCTCAAACAAGTTAATGCCTAGGTGCAGTGAAATTCTAATATCAGACTGGAAGCAGGATGGTTTTATTATGAAAAAGACATTAACGTGTGATATTCCAGCACAATATTTCATAGACTTTAAAGGTTCCCTGTAATTTCCTAGATAATAATTATGTGGCTGTAAATTTACAGCAATATTCTGTTAAGGGGCTTAATTTGTTTCTAATTACTGCAAAGGAAGAAAAAGAATCTGTGTTCAAAGGAATTTTTTCAACAAATTAACTTTAATTAAGCAGTAACCTCTGTAAGTCGGAGCACAGAAGGTCAGCAGATATATCGTAAATAAAAATGTATGATTAAAGGAATCCATTCATTGTTGATTTCTGAGGGAACATCTACACAGGCATACATTCAGTAACCATCGCTCCTGTGTTGCAGTTGCCCCCTGTGTTACCAAATGTAAGTTTATCATGTTATAAATGCTGATTGGTCATTGGAGAAACTCTTATACAATTATGGTAGCAGAGCTGAAAATGGTGCTTGATCTAATAGTACTGGCTGAACTAATAAGAGTTGAGGGTCCGCGGTTGCTTTGTTGAGCAGAGGTGAGACCGTGCTGCCAAGAACGCAGACCTTTCTTTTACTTTATATTGTTTAGTTTCAGTTTGGTTTTTCCTAGTTTCAGTGTTAGTTTTAGTTGTTTTTTATTGCTCATGAACACAACCGATCATGGTCAAACTGTTGTGATTTCCCACACCACCATCTGTTTTACGCAGAATGTCTTGCTGTTGGCAGAGGTCAGAGGAGAATGACCATACTGCTTCCAGCTGACAGGAAGGGAACAGCAACTCAAATAACCACTCGTTTCAACCAAGTTATGCAGAAGAGCATCTCAACAGCAGCAGAAGACCACGCCAGGTGCAGCTCCTGTCAGATAAGATCAGGAAACTGAGGCTACAATTCACAGGGGCTCACCAAAATTGGACAAAAGAAGATTAGAAAAACGTTGCATGGGCTGGTGAGTCTTGATTTCTGCTGCAACATTCACACGGTAGGATCAAAATTAGGTGTGAACAACATGAAAACTTGGATCAGCCTGCTTTGTATCAATTCAGTCTGCTGGTGGTGTAATAGTGTGGGGGATATGTTTTTAGAAAAAGTATAAAGTGGCCAATGAAAACATTTGTAATGTGCGTGACATTTGTCAGGGGCAGATTTGATAGGTTCAGACTAGCAATTACAATGCAAACACTTGACGACATGCGGACATGCTGGTCTCGATAAATGTCCAGACTGTCTCAGTGCTTATTGGACAAATTTGACCACACTGACCAAGACTAAAGCCGAGGACATTTCCCTATCCATAAATTATAAATTTTAGTTTGTTTTATAAGCACACAATATTGTTTGTTTGTTTTTATTGTTATTTCACTTAAATACAATTTCTAATCACCTATTTTTAGCTTCTAGTGTCGTTTTAATGAATTATTATTGCTTTGGTCAGAAGTCTTGCAATTTCTTGACAATTTCCCCGCCTTAAATTGTCTTAATTACATAGACCAAGAAGTTTCCAAAAAGTAACAGAGTTATTATTAAATGTTTAATATTTTGCGCTCCATTATCTGTTAAACTTCTTAGTTTTCAAACACAAAGTGAACGAGCTCTTAGAGTGAAATCACGACGTCTTGCTGCTTAACGGCAGTTTTTCTGCAACATTTCTGCAACATTTATTTACATCACATATCAGCAAAATACAGTGTTACTCTTCACAGAAGATCAATAAAAAGACAAAAGTTTATCAGATGGCCCGTCTCTGACACAGCTTTTTCAAATCTAGAAATAATAAACTCAAGTATGCCTTTCCTCTTGACGTTCTTGAACTGCAGTTTCTTGTCCTCCGCTCTCCTCGGGACCGTTAAAACCTTCATGTGTGGCATTAAAATACAGCGCCGGAGTGTCTGCATCGCCGTCCACAGCACATTCACCACAGAATAAATACGATACGGTACAGATAGCCAACGCAAGCAGCAAAACAAATATCCGTGATAAGAATAAATAGGCAAACAGATCATTTAGAGGCAAATATAAATGCAGAAATTTTCTAAAATGCTCATCTGAACACTGAAATATGAGAATCAAATCAGGTTTCAGTTATGAAATTTGTTTTACAGCATGCAGAGGGAACCATGATTTTGGGGCCATGAAGGATACTTAAAGGGAAATATGACAGAGATCACCTGAAGCAAGTCTCGAGTGAGAATTTTATTTGTACTTATATTTTTTTCTTATTATTCTGCACTATGTAATATGAAGGTTATGAGACAATTTAATAGATCATTCTACACAGGAATATTAATGCCTACTAATAGTGCTTTATATCGCAGAAGCAACCCTATGATTGAGAACGCAGAAACAAAGAGAAATGACGGTTGATAGTGGAGAATAAGCATAAATGTGAAAGGAAGGTGCAAGAGAGCTGGGAAACCTTCAACTTGTTGCCTCAGTCAAAGTGCAGTCTTCACGGTAACATATGAGAAATAAAACTAAAGTTTGGCTTCGTAAGGTCAAATCTGTGTATTCAGAGCATAAACAGCTACAGCATCGACAGGAAAATGAAACCAGCAGCGCCGTTTCAAACCGTAAGACCAGAAAATGAAAAAGCTCAAAAGTATTATAACCTCCACCAGCACTTTTTTTTTTACAGCATCTAATAACCAGAAAATAACTTGAGACCAGCTTCTTCACATAAACACTCCACTTCACAAAAAGCCAAAAGAGAAAAAAAAAAAAAGAAAAGGAAGAAAAAAAGGCGAGAGATGCCTCAGCCGCATCCTCTTCAAACCCGAGCAATCAATGATTCACAAAGCTCTGTATGCTTTCACTTCTCTGGGGTTTCAGTGTCACTCTCAGCGGTTACGCCATTTTATCAATAACACTGACAGTTTTCCATAAAGCTGAGAAGCTACGAAGCCGATGTGGTGTCCAAATCTCCTCGTAAGGTCCAGACCCCGGGATGAACCTGTGGCAACAAAAAGCACATCGTATGTTTTTGTTTAAAAAGAAAGAAAGAAAGAAAAAGAAAACACTATCTTAAAACAGTAACTTTGAAACCATTTCTGTGTGTGTTTAGTCTTTTCACCTTCATGCTAAATATCTCACAGCCAGTGAACTCAGGCAACACATACGATCCAACACTCGCTGTTTTGTTGAATTTTGGTTGAAATCAGGGCTTTGTGCACTCCACTCACATTCATTTATTAAAAGATGAGAAAAATTATTTGTTTAGGGCCTCCAAACTGTTGCAAAGCAAGAAAAGCAGTTATCACTGTAGAGAGCAGCATTAAGATTTCCCTTAGCTAATTTAAGAGTAATAGATTGAGGACATATGCTAATTTGCTTTCTAGTGCATATCAAATGAGACGATTGATACTAGTCTCACATCTGCCCATTGCGTTTACAGCCAGATGGTAGTTAGCTCAGCTAATCACTGGAAAAAAGGGGAAAACAATCCCCCTCGCTCTGTCTAGAAGACAAGAGTCACCTACCTTCACTTCTAAAACTGTCAAAATGACATAACAAGACTTATTTGTTTAATCTGTTAAAGAAGCACAGTGTCCTTTGTCTCCCAGGTCAGGTTCCTCTCATAGCTTCCAGGTTTTGTGCACAACTAAGACAACCTGTTGTGAGCTATAACTAAAGCAGGAGCGGGCAACTCCATGCCTAGAGGGCCGGTGTCCTGCAGGTTTTTGAATGAACACAGCTGATTTAAATGGCTAAATTACCTCCTCAACATGTCTTAAAGTTCTCCGGAGGCCTGGTAATGAACTAATCATGTGATTCAGGTGTGTTGACCCGGGGTGGGATCTAAAACCTGCAGGGACACCGGCCCTCGAGGCCTGGAGTTGCCCACCTCTGAACTAAAGCATTAACTCACACTTGATCAGCTTTACCTAAAAGAGGGCCGACAAAAGGTCCTGTACCTAGTTTAGCTCCATCTCTCTGTGGTGAAGCTACAGGCTGAGCTCATACACTGTATATATAAGACGGATGGCCCACCATAACATTACCCAGTGATTTGTAGACTATCCATTGAGGCTTTGAGTTCGGTACTTCATCCCTTGCAGTACTGTCCATACCTTTAATCATGCTTAACTCGAAGCCAAGGAAAAACCAACCACATGGAGAGCAGTTGCTGGAGGTTGCTGATTTTTACCAGGAGAAATTGGTAGCAAAGAGGGTGCTGTGCCAAAACTTCCTTGAGATTGCTTTGGCTGCTAGCAGACTGCTGTGGATACCTGTGGTTTACACGGAAGATGCTGACCTGTCTGCAAACACTTACCAACTACTTCCCAATCTTTAGTAAAATTTGCAAAAGATGCAAACCAGACACAGAGAATCTTTGCCTTCAAAGTAAATGTTGTACCTTTTTGATGCAAGCAACACATTAAAAAAGGAGATACTTTTATTTGGTCATTGCATTTCTAGTTTCCAATGCATTATTTGTAGTTTTCCCACTGTTTGATTTGTTTGCAGATAAGTCAGTGTCTCTCATGTCAGCTACTGACAATCCTGGCAAACGGCTAGTGACTAAAGCAATCAAAAGGAGACCTCTTTGAATGCTACCAACAAAAGCAATCATGATCTCACTGGTTTAGGAATACAGATTCTTCCCTTGGCACCGGTGGTTGCCAGATGGTTGCAGACTGGTCCCTAACTGAGGTTTTAATAAAACTGAAATGATGGAGTGTCATAAAAATTAAGTTTTACTGAAAAGAAACAAACCAAAGCTTCTTCTTTTTTTTCGATGTGGGGGGGAGATGCTTTGAGCATGTGTATATCTGATTTAAAGGTACTCGGGGGACTGGCTTCCTTTTGCAGTGACCTTCAAGTGGCCATTCAAGGAACTGGGGTTTTTGTTACTTAGGCTTTATTTTAGAAGTAGAAGTTCAGCAGCAATAGATCACTGGCTCTGCAGTAGGGAATATCCCTGTTTATATCACCTATTTATGGAAAAATATACTCCGCATGAATGATGGATGCACTTTCCTTGTGTGCAAGGTGAGAGCAAAGCAAAAGTGTCTGAAACCTGCATTTTTTTTAATGGCCCCCACGGGGAAATTTGTAAAAACCCTTTGGTTTTTGCAGAAATCTGTGGATAAATGTCTCTTGGCCCTGACTTGAGTAATTACTGTCGTGTTTGATAAGCTCAGTGCCTCAGTCATTTTGGGTCACACTGATTTAAAAAAAAACCCAAAAAAACATTAAATCTACCGTCATATTATCCCCTCGCTTATGTGGTTTTAACACCATGCTTTCTTTTACAAACTTGACTTTAATTCTGATTGGAAAGGTAAATTCTTTTAAATGGTTTAGACAGAAAACAAACTGTACAGCGAAGTTGTGGCGGGAACATCATCTACGTCAGTAGGAGGAGCAGCAGTGCGAGCAGGAAAAGAAGAAGAGGCCGGTTCGTCTGCAGGGTGGTCGTTGCCGCCGAGTTGGTGGGACGCTTCCTCTTGGGGCCGTTGCAGAGTGGGGTGTTGCAGCAGGAGATGCAGACTGAATTCAACCTGCCGGTGCAGAACTGCTGGTAGCCAGAGGAGGCAATGAGGCAAGCCCCAGAGGATGCACACGATTTCCGATAATGTATCCCTGAAAATAATAATCAAGAGCTCTCTAAATGTTTCCAGTGTTCAAACAGAAAAAATAGTAAAAATAGTAAAAGAGATTCCAGTAGTTGGAAATGCATTTAACAAAAGTTGCAAAGAAATGTGGATTCATTGTCCCTGCTGTAATAAGATTGCTTAGACTCAACTTATAAGAGCTGCAGTACTTTATTGCACTATTTGGACTTTGAAAGTACTGATTTCCTGTCTCCTTTTATTAACTAACGTTGTGCGGTGAGGGACAATTTGTTTCTGCGATGTGTTGGAAAAATGCTTTTTATTCACTCTGCACTTTCTGACTTCTTTATCAAGTAACCTTTCTCTATCTGGTACCTATTGCTGTTATTTGTTATGTTTTTCTACGGTATGCTTGATATAGGAAGCATTTTGTCATCTATGTGGTATTGTTACTGTATTATTCATGTGGTTGTTTCTGTTGTCTGCAAATGAAATATTCCTTTGCTGGACAATAAAAAAGTGTGGATTAAATCAAATTCAGATAAATTCAATTTCTGCAGCAGGAAGTTCCATTAAGTGGAAAGGCAGGAAAAATGTGCATCTTAGCATTTTTCCCCTTGATAGTGCTTGTTTGGTATGTGGTAATAAGGCACATGTTTCTACAGAACTGCTTCTCTGTCTGTCAAGGTAAAGCCTAAAATTACTATCTGAGGCAATGCTATGAGGGATCAATGTTTTACTCAAGGACACCACGCAAGGCTACTTTGTTGCAAGCACTGAACCTGTAAACTTCCAATTATAAGACACTTCATCAAGCCACGTGCTGTCTGAGATTTGACAACTAATAGGAAAAATCTGATAAGCCAATCAATGATAACTTTGTTATCTGAAGGGACTTTTGCAGGTAGCTGCAAACATAATATTGACAGTCTGTAAAAATAAAGAATATTTTTACTTCAAATACTAGGCTGCAAACATGTTAGGGAAAGCTAATGCACAATACCGTGTAAAGATGGCTGGAGTAGTTGAAAAATAAACATCCCCAAATTTAGTAAAAATTGAGCAAAAACCAGATTACAGTCACTAATGTTGGTTTAATTTCTGATTTGCATAATATCAGAAATTAAACTGATATTAATATATATATATATAATAACATAATTGTTAAGGCAGGAAAAACATTTACACAATAAAATGATAATTAATGATGTGCTTTAGCCTTGGATTAATTATATTAATATCAGTAGTACAACAGAAGATTTTTCTTTCTTTTTTTTAAAATCGAGCTATATGTAAATCCAACAAAGAACAGGTTACTGTTGACAGTTGTAGCTCAGATTCTAATAGCATTTTGCACAAGCTCCCAATCAGGTCTTTAAATAAGAGTGAACAAGGCAAACTGATAGCTAATGACTGTTTGGGCCTTAGAAGCAGTGTTACAAAAATATGTTTGATACTAGGTTAATTAATATCTAGATTAAATAAAAATACATTTATTACATGGAAGAAATTGAACTAAAGGAACAGGACTGAATAAAACTAAAAATGTTTTTTTCCCAACACTATAATAGAAAAGACTTTTAGAAGAACTAGCCGTTGTCTGTGCACATTTTTTTGATTATGTTAGCTGGGGATGCTAAAGTGTAAACGTCCTCAAAATGTAATGAAAATCACGTTAATAATTTCTGTTTAGAAACTGAGAGCACCTTGGATCTTTCACAGCTCTTTAAATAAGATTTAACTCAACAACCTTAAAGTTAATGATGAGCTTTGGTCTTTGAAGAAATGCTATGCTAATACTTTTCATACTTGGCTATGCTAGTTAGCCAAACAGATGTTAGCAGATAAATGTACAGATAAATATTTTATGGAAGCTTGATTTTGCTACTGAATTTTAATTATTTAGTTTTACCATCAATAAATTAAAATGTTAGATAGCATCTCAAAAAAAAAAAAATAACTTGAAATTTCGAATTAGATATGCCAAAATTTTAACTTGAAATTTTAAGATACTCAGTAAGTTCAAATTTTGAGATAGCTCAAAATAATATTCTGGTGCACAAAACAAATTAAACTTCCTACCTTATACTGCTCTGGATGTGAAATAAAAGTTCAAACGCTACACCCGTATTGTGGTTGTATCCACTTTTCCTTTTATTATTTCATATTTATACATTTTTAGACAATAAATGGAGGTTTGTTAATCATTTTTTTGCATTTTCTACCACATGACCCCTGGTAGGTTTCCTAGTTTGGAATTTTAAAAAAATGTCTGCTTAAAAAATTGTCCCACCTCTTTTCCAAACTGTCAGTTTTTTTCACTCTATAGACTGAGCTATTTTATTTCCTGTAAGGCGGCACAAAACTAATCTAATCTTATGTCAGTGGCAGCTGAATGAAAGCCTCTTGTCTTTGACAAATGAGCTGAATGAAGTAGTTTCAGTCAGCTGGGGTTTTGGATCAGCAAAACAACATCACAATACAAATAAGGCTTATGTGAAAACGAGCCTGCAAATAAAATAAAAGCAATGGATGGGAACGTTTATGTAGGTTTACAACTGGAACATTTTTACACACTGTACCACAGCCCAGTGTCCCCTCTGTGATACCGAGTCCTACACCAGAATCAGCCTACACATCAGTCAGTGCTTCTCTTTTCCTTCAAAGCAGAGCAAAGGAACTAAATTACAGATAACAATATCTATTTCACTGAAAATCACAGGAGATTGCTCTTTTGGACCAGTCAATAAGACACAATGATTAACAGGTATTTTGGGATGGAAGAAGTTGGGTATCCTTGGGTACTTTCTTTTTTGTCACTAATGACAGAGAAAATTACACACATCTGCAAACATCACAGTTAATTTAAAGAGTTGTTTATGTAGGCTCCACTTACGTGACTCGAAAATAAAAGTCATGCTACGACCAAAACGAGCGTAGTCAATTACGGCAGCCTCACCTAAATGGCAGAGAAGAAAACTTAAGAAGTCACGTTCTCTCTGAGCGATGTGTTTTCAGTTTCATCTCTGGTTTCCAGACGGTCACCTTCCTTCTTTCTACTGATAAACAGAAACTCTATCTTTGTACTTTTGGCTGGCTCAGACTGTGCATTAATCCCAGTCTCTCAACCTTTATGGACTCTGTTCTGGAGCGAGTAAAGGAATGAGAAAACCAAGAAAGCCATTCCTCCATCAAGCAAACATAATTCTGTAATCTCTGTAACGTTGGGGCCTCTACTGAGGCATTGCCAGACTTCATGAGCTAACAACGAGAAGCGGCTTACCATCAGATTTGACCAGCACCTCCTTCTGGCACATGTCCTGTACGTTGACGGTACAGTTGACGATGTACTCTGGCGTGGAGCAGTCATTGTGCTTCATCTCCTCACACTGGTAGCACTGAATCTGAAGGTTATCTCCTGCCACACAGAGTGGAAGCAGAAATGTTCAGTTATTGCAGGACTTTTTTTTGTTTCCCGCCCTATAGAGTTCTTCACGTGGATAATCAATCCTCCCGTCACAGCTTGATAAGCAAAGGAATGCGTTTAACATTTGTTTTTTTGTCAAATGTCAAAAGCGCGGAGCTTAAAAAGGTGGCTAGATTTTTTTATCTTGTGAAGAAAATGAGAAAGATAGGCCTAGCCACTGTTTCCAAGAGGTTTGCAAACTCAAGATTAGCAGCAGGTGGAATCTTAGCTTCCTGAGAGATCGGTTGAATAAACTTTAATATTACTTATTGATACTTTAAAGACTTAAAAATATGCCCATAAGCTGCATTCTTCTATTATGCACCACTGAGTGATAATGAATGATGCTCTGTGATTAATGTGACTGTGCAAAGCTATGAAATTTCAAGCAATATGATTTTTTAATTTTCCAATCATTACCTAGAACTTGAATCTAGCGTTTGAGTCCATCAAACGATCAGAAAAAGTGTTTACTGAGGTCGTAAACCAAGGAGAGTGTGTACAATCTGAAAAGCAAAAGCAGTCACCCCCTGCTGGCCATTAAACTAAGTCACTTGGTCCACGAGTATTGCCTGCTTTTAAACTCATTTTCAGTCCCAGTTTAACTTAACAACGAGTGTCTACAGCCATCTGTAAAACACGGTGGAGGCTCTGTCATGGTTTGGGGCAGCGTTTCAGCCAGTGGTGTTAGAGATCTTGTCAAAATGAATATATTTTGAACACAGAAAACTACCGTCAGATTTTGATCCACCATGCAAAACCATCTGGAAAGTGTCTAATTGGCAACAGCTACATTTATTTGATTGACTGGCCTCTCCAGAGCCTGGACCTCAGTGACTCAGACAACAGGGTTTTTCACACCTCCCCCTCCTCTCAGTGGCGTTATGCACCATAGCAACTGGCCACCACAGGTGTGTGGTGATGTCACCCTTTCTCCCTCACTGTAAACCTCATCATGGCTGAACCTGTGGGTGTGTACGGGCTTCAGCCTGTCCTCTTCAAACAGCAGCTTTAAAGCAAGTCAGGATAGCCGTTATTCGTCATATGAACAGCACAGGTGACGACTGATGAAGTTTGCCAGACTTTTCTCAAGTTTGAAGCTGCTCTTCACAGGACTATTTTTCTTGGATTATTGATAATTGTTCACAGTATCTGTGAATCAGGGCTGTATGTTTATTTCATCCCCTGTGTTCTCCCAGAGTTGAGCAATAGATGCTTGTACAGATTTTAGCACATATACCATTTGTTCAACGGTATATTTGCTCCAAACATGACTAATGGCGCTCCACGAGAGCGCTCTGTCATCTTTTTATCTCCCGCTGGGTGTTTTGACTTTCGCCTACAAGCAGATGGACAGTGACAAGGTCTCCTGACTGCACGAAGCACATAAAAGCACATGTTTTTCTTTGCTCTCTTTTATTGGATGTCTCGAGTGTCAGCAGAGAGGTTATAAATTCACACAGAATAAGCCGTAAAGAAAACACATCAGCAAAGCTCAGAGTGGCTGTTCTTAATTCCCTGGTAACCCGTGGATTTTATAGCTGATAAAACTCCATTTACAACACAAAGCTGCCGCGTTAAATGTAATCTGCCAGTGCATAGATGACCCATCTGCATCCTCATCCCCTGAGGTACTAAAACCAGAGTCCAGATTGCTACTGCAACCTCTTGTAAATATACAAAATGCACTTTTATGTGGGTTTTTGCCAATTTCATCTGCTGCTTCTTTTAACTTACCAGCAGAGGCACCTGCAGACCCCACAGGAGCTGTTCAAAGACCTACTCGGTCCTCATTTTTCAAATAAATCATTCTGTTCTTTGCATGTTCTCTGTGGAGCTTTAAAGGATCAGCTCTAATTTAAAAGGTGGACTGGACTCCGTCAGTCATCGCAGATGCAGCAGACATATTTCTTTTGCAGTCATCAAGCTAAATCGTGAGGATTAATTTGAAATACATATATTCAGCCTTTATTTTGAAAGAGCACCATAGGCCTTTATTAACTTTTATACTGTATGAGAAAAAATGAGCCCAGAAATCACAAAAATATTTATTCTTCTCCTATTGCCAGAAACCTTGAGATGCCTCATGCTCTGCAGAGATCTGCACAAACCGTGAGGCAAAAAGAAAGCGAGTGTAAGTAAACATATGAATTAGACATCACAGTGCCCACAATGACGTTGTAGTCCTGTTTAAGTGACTGCTACGGTTGGAAATCAGATGATCTACAGACTCAGTGCCACCTCTCTGCATCATAACTAAAAGCAAAGTCTATAAATTTATATAATCAAATCTCAGCATTTTTCATCAGATAACTGCGTATGCTCACTTACTGCTCCGTGCCAGGATATCTTCATCAGAGCAGCTCAAAAATCCATCCCTGTAGAAACGCCTGCTCTAAACATCCCACTCAAGCTTATAGATATCACTGGTGCAATCATTTAAATGGCAGCAAGCATTCACCTCCAACTTTAAAGGTCCTCATATCATATCCACCACCACAACACCACCCTAAAACATTTAAACCAAGCAAAACCTGCAGACTCCTGAAATCAGGACACCAGGGCAGCATCCAGCTCCCGAGCTCTGCTCATCACTTCTAGAAAACTGCTCCAAATCCCCCGTTTTCTTAGTTCCGCTACAGAAAACAGAAGCTGATAAGAAAAACAAACCACATCCTTTTTGCTACTTCTATATCGCCATCCTCTGAACTCCAATCACCTGACGCACTTCGGAACAACTAAATACTATCAGCGCGATGTGGCAGAAAGTCATGTAGCAGCAGGGAACAAGCGGCTCGCACTTTTAAAGGGCGTCATTGGCGTGGATCTGTGTTACTATCGTTCCCACTTTGCTCCAAAATGAGCTCGGGGTGTGTGAGGTGTGGGGTGGGGAAGGGGGGCACTCCTTCTCCAAAACCATAAATCCTTCCTGCTGTTTCTCCACTTATCTAAAAACATCTGGAAAGATTCTCTTTTTTATTCTTTATCTATTGGCACAAAGACGAGTCTTCAAAATGTTACACTGGCTATAAAGTAAAGTTCATCTCGACTGGCTCTAAACGAAGTCTGCATTTCCTCTCTGTGCGTGGACATGACTTATATCTTCATATGAGACCACTGCGGTCTCCCCAAAGTTGCACCTACCCGCATCGAGGAGGACTCCGAGCAAAGTCGCGAAAACGAGCAGACGCATTCTCTCCCAAATGATGCTCGGAGGGGAAACATGAGACCAAGAGAAGAAGAATGGGGGGACAAACACGCGTGGACTCCCTCAGGTTGTTATAAGACAAGGAGGTCGACCCGCCGCAGAGGCAGCCCGGACTCGGATCCGCTCATCCTCCCGGCTGACTGAAGTGACAGCGAAGAAAAAGAGAGAAAAGAGAGAGAGGGGAGGAGAAGTAGTAGAAGAAGAAGCTCCTGCCCGCAAAGTGCGCGTCTCCTCTCCACGCAGCGCGACAGGAGACAGATCCGGAGCGCAGAAATCGTAAAGCGCAGCCACGTGACTGGAGCGCACAGTTGGCGTTTCCATTTCTCATCCTGTGCCCGCGCACTAATTGCGCATCATTACTTGTTATCCTCTCACCGTGACTCTTTCTCGGCGCTGGCGTGTGGATTTGGATAACAAATAAAATCCCCCGTGCGCAAAACTTGGATTGGCGCGTTTTGGTGCTTCCTAACAGCTCGCCAGAATATTTCAGTGAATGGAGTCCGTAGCCCCCGCAAAGGAAAACACTTTCCCCTCGTCTGCTTTTAAGATCTTTCAGTCACGTCAGACTCTCAGTGGCCTGGATCACATAAAACACGCACGCGACGTGTATGTTTTTTAATGGCGTAAATAGTCCGCGTGCAGACGCACATTTTAATATTAATTAATGTAACTGAGTCAGCTCTAAGGTGGGGTGGAGGGCCACGGTGCGTTTACTATTACTCTTATTCACGCCATGTAATCGCCATGAACTTATATTAATGACGTATCATGTGATCATTTTACTTTAGAAAATAAAAGATGTAATGTGAACATTTTTATCTGCGTGCGCGTGTGTGTCACTGAATGCATTTAATTCCGTTTTATTTATATCGCACCAAACAATCACTTTACACCGTGAAGTAAAGACCCTACACTAATAGATTGATTTATCTATTGATAATTATCACTGAATCACTGTAACTGTACCTGCCTGTGTGCACTGAGCTAAACTTTGTTATTTAAGTAACGTCTGTCAGTACAAACTACACAGAGCAGAAAAATGTTATCTTTACAATTAAATTAACTCAGGCAATCCATCTTTTTAAAACAAACAAACAAACAAACAAAAAAACGACAACAACAACTATCATCTAGTTTTGGATTCTAAGTACATACACAGAATACTCAGAGGAGAAGATTGTGCCATCGCTGTTGCTCCAGTGTTTCCCTCCGCTGCAGGTGTTAGGGTCCTGAGCTTATTAATCTGTGCTCAATACACCTGTGAACACCACTGTTGGTGAACATGTGGCTAATTAAGTCATCAACTACTTCATTAGGTCCACCTGTTTAATGCAAATATCTAATTGGCCAATCACATGGCAGCAACTCGAGGCCCTCAGGCACAGCCTGCTGAGGTTCAAACTGAGCATCAGGATGGAGAAGAAAGGTGATTTAAGTGTGAATGTGTCATGGTTGTCGGTCGGAGTGTTGGGATTTCCCCACACAACTATCTTTAGGTTTTAATAATAATAATAATAATAATAATAAATTTTATTTATGAGCGCCTTTCAAGTCACCCAAGGACACTTTACAATAGGATAAAACACTTAGTAAAACAATGGCAGAATAAGAACAATGAAACAAAAGCACAAGATAAAATTAACAAACAGTGGGTTCACAGTGAATATGCAGATTTGAACAGATGAGTTTTGAGTTGGGATTTAAACTGGGGGAGAGAACCAATGTTTCTTATTTCTGGGGGCAGAGAGTTCCACAGCCTGGGAGCAGAGCAGCTGAAAGCTCTGCTTCCCATGGTGGTGAGGCGGAAGGAAGGTACAGCAAGCTGGATAGAAGAAGAAGAACGAAGTGAACGGGCAGAACAGGTAGTGGTTAACAGGTCAGAAAGGTAAGGAGGAGCGAGGTTATGAATGGCCTTGAAAGTGAGCAGAAGAAGTTTGAATATTATCCGGAATTTCACAGGGAGCCAGTGAAGTTCCTGAAGAACAGGGGTGATGTGCTGGTAGGAGGGGGTTCTGGTGATAATGCGAGCAGCAGAGTTCTGAAGCAGTTGAAGCTTATGGAGGGATTTTGGGGGGAGACCATGCAGAAGAGAATTGCAGTAGTCGGGAGGTAACAAGACTGTGGACAAGAATGGACGTAGACTGGGTGGAAAGAGAAGGAAGCAATCTGTTAATGCTGCATAGATGGAAGTAGGCAGAACGGGTGAGATTATTGATGTCAGATTTATAGGACAGTGAACTGTCTAGGATGACACCAAGGCTCTTAACCTGAGGAGAAGGGAAAACTGTGGAGTTATCGATGGTGAGTGAGAAATGGTTCGCCTTCAAAAGGAGGATCTCAGTTTCATCCTCATTACAGAGAATGTGCTGTAAAAGAGACAATATCCAGTGAGCAGCAGTTCTCTCAGTTAGAATTCTTTGTTGTTGACCAGCTTGGTTCAAGCTGGTAAAAACAGGCAATACTAACTAAACTAACCACTTTTTGCAACTACAGTATGCAGAAGAGCATTTCAACAGGAGCAGAGGGTCACTCCTGACATCAACCAAGAGTCGTCTTATTCTTCTTCTCTAAAAACAGGAAACTGAGGCTACAATTCAAATTCACCAAAACTGCATAACAGAAGATTGGAAAAATGTTGCCTGGTCTGATGAGTATCAATCGCTGCTGCTACCTTCAGATGTTTTCAGAATTTGGCATAGACATTAAAACATGGATCCATCCTGCCTCGTATTAGTGCTGCTGGTGGCTGCTTCCAGCAGGATAACACACCATGTCACGAGCTTAGATCATCTCAAACTGGTTTCTTGAACATGATAATGAGTTCAGTGTTCTCAAATGGTCTCCACAGTCGCCAGATCTCAGTCCTATAGAGCGCCTTTAGGATGCTAGATGGACAAATCTGCAGCAACTCAGCGATGACATCAAGTCTATAATAGACCAAAATCTTTGAGGAATGTTTCAAAGACTTTGATCCACGAAGAATAAAGACAGATCAGAAGCGAATAAAGGGACACATCAGTGCTAGAAGTGGCAAAGTCAGCGTTTGTATACGAGGACAGCAAGGTGGCTGTCTGAAAGTGCTAGCAGAGGATGGTTTTGATCCGTTGACCACTGGGTTATGGGCTCAGCACGCTTCCGCTGTGCCACTCTGCTGGACAGCACCCCAGATGGGACTTGAACCCACAATCCCTGGCTTAGGAGGCCAGTGCCTTATCCATTGGGCCACTGGAGCTGCACACAGGAGCTAGCAGGTACAAGCAAGGTTTAACTTTAAAGGCCACTTAGACATGTTAGTGTTTGTGTGCCAGATTATTACTTGTAAAATTAACCCGTCTTTTATGGAAGACTTTTATAATCACTTGATTACTGCTCCATTTTATTATTTAATTGACGTTGGCTTTGGCTTCCGGACTGTTTGCAGGTCTCTGAAACTCACTTTGAGAACTTGAACTACTTTTCAGTTTTTGAGACATATTTTCAGTGCTGTGAAAATCCATTAAGTTCTGCACTTTGTGACTCATTTTTATTTTTGTAATACCGCTGTGTAGTCATCACCAAATTCTGTGACCTTTTCATGAGATTTTAATACAGTCTTTTCTAATAATAAATCAGTGCACTTATGTCTCTCTTATTTTTTCCTCTCTTCGCTTTCTCCTAATCCTCTACCAGTTGCTTCCACTTCCTTAAAACTTGGTCAGCTGGAGATCTCTTCCCGTTAAAAGGGAGTTCTTCCTTCCCACAGTCACCAGATGCTGCTCACAGGGGTTATTGGTCTAATACTGTCAGTTCTTTACAGTGCGATTCACCTTGAGGAGGTGCACAGAACAAAAGAAAAAAAGAAAGCATACTACTTAACCTCGACTTTAAATCTGCTCGCGTGCTGATCAAATAACCTACAAGCCTATGCTTAAGAGGCAGACACAGAGAAAGAGAAATCTTCCAAGCGTGCTTAAACTAATTGCGTTTATTTATATGCGTATAATTGCCCATCAGGGGACTAATGGTTATAAATCCCTCTGCAGCGAGAGCTTGAGCTTCAGCCCCTGCTGACAGATTGTGAGGGGGAAGCGGTGATTACACGCCATGAAACATTTTAGGGAGGGCTTTCTCCAAACCTGGATTTTCACACTCAAAGAAAGGTCAAATGAATCACCGTGCATGAAGGTGCATGAAGGTACATGAAGGTGCACGTAGCACCTCCTTCACTATATTGCTCAGAAAAACACACAGACATCCTGCAGCTCAGGTTGAAATAGGAAATAGTTTCTCGTATTTATTTAGGAAATAGTTACATAAAATATAGCATTAAAGTCTAGTGTAACAGACAAATTGCACACAGTAATAATAATAATAACAATAATATTAATTACCAAAGTAACACTGCTGGTAACTTTCTCTTTACAAAGGAAGGTTTAAGGAAAGAGGTGAAGCATGACAATCACACTACAGTCTGACAGTACAAAATGTGGGTATAAATACTGGACATCTAGAAAAATACACAAGTCCTCTTCAGACTCTCTTCATACAATATTAACAGTTTCATAGAAAAATCGAAAACACACAGTCGGCTCTGTTGATTAGCACCAGCTGGTCAAATTCCAGAGAGAAATTTGGCATAAGTCCTCCTAAAGTTCAAATATGTCTTTTAAAATAAAGTGATAAAAAACATTTTAGCGTGAGCTCTTATTGATCAAAATAATATTTTTACTTTTTTTAAAAACAAGAAGAAGAACCCCCGAAAGAAAACACAAGACGCCAAACAGCAGACATAAAACAGGATGAACGATTGGCAAACAATTTACATCTTTTTACTTTCTTTTTGTTCTTACTTGCATATATATCGATCAGCAATGCCCGTTCTGATATTAACTTATATTTTTTTAATATATACAACATAATATACAGCCACGAGAGGAAAGCTGAGGTTTTGGAGAGTTTGGGTGTGTTATGCTACATGAGACTACGTTTGGATGCTTGGAGAGCCATTTGTCTACGCTTTCCCGATGGCTGCGTTTTCATTTTTACAATCGACTTTAGTCCAGTATGTTCCCTGAGCTACGGGCGACGACACCTTATGTTTGCTTGTTTTATCTGTACCTGGTCTCATTAATTCATGTACCATGTGGAAACGTCCTCGTTAGAGAAGCTGCGGAGATAGTTTGCCACCACTGGGTGTTTAACTGCTTAAGGAAAAACACAACAAGATGATAAAAAAATGACTAAAAAATAAAGAAAACTTTAATTATTTCTTTGAAAAATATTGCTTCAAGAGAGTAGACAAAGATGGATCAGGTGGGGGGGGGGGGGGGGGGGGGTAACTTTTCAATGGGCGTTGTACATAGCAGCAATCCATAAAATGACACCTTGGGTTTTAAGAGAGTTTCAAAAATGGAGTTTTATGCAAATATTGCCCATTCTGCTTGTCATGTTTTCTTTTATTTTACACATCTTTGTACAGTATTTGTTACAGTGCAATGATAAGAAGTACGCCAGCATGGTGGGAGGAAGAGGAGGAGGGGTGGTCACTAATGATACAAACGTGTATTGCTGTCCAGTCCACCACACCCAAGCCAAACCTTTAAAAGTCCTGTTTTTTTTTCTTTTCTTTTTTAGGTTGAGGATTCATCCTCGCGTCTGTAGCTCCTCTAAGTGCTTCCTGTTGTAGGCAGAGAGGACCGGCACTCGTCCTTTCATGGCAGGGCTGTAACTGAGACAAGTCCTTTCCAAGATTAGCTGAAGGTTGAGAGGAAATCAAGAGCAGATCCAAACCAAAACCAAGACATTTTTGCAAGGCTGAGAAAAAAGAAGAAAATAAACACAAACTAGTGTTTAGGGCTGGGCGATAGGACAGTGACCGGCTCAGATGATTGGCGGTTGTATTATTGCGGGAGATTTTTGGCGTTTTAGTTTGCTAGTTTTCTGCGTTGCAACCGTAGACAGTATAAAAGATGGACGTGGCTATGGTAACATCACCCATTGGTTTCAGAAGTTCAAACTTCCGATGTTTTTAAACTGCAGTTGACGAGAATGTACAGAATGGACTTAAATATTTACTGAGTATGACCCAAATTAAGCAAGTGAGCTAATAAACTCATCACAAAAGTGTTTACTTATGTTGTCTCTGGGTTATTTTCCCATAGACAACAAGTCTTTCTGGTGGTTATTAAAGAATAATGGAGGTTTAAGGCACTTCTGCGTTGGCTTTATTTCTTTATTTCTTTTGTTATACTCGGAAGTACATCCACCTTTTATAATGTCGCTGTAAATAATTAACTCTAAAGTGCAATAGCTCCTTACTTTCTGGAGGTTTTATGAGCAAGAGTGGAAAGCTGTACACAGATATCAAAGTTTTTCACTGACATGCCAAATGTTCCTGGTTTTCTACCCTAATTGTTTAATAGAGTTGCTGTTATCCCATCTGTGGTTCCCAAAGTTTGGGCGTTTACAATAAATAAATACAAACTTTTTAAAATGTCGGCTTTCCAAAAAGATGCCACTTCAAATTGATAGTTTTTTTATTAATATATATTTTTAATTTGGGAATGGCTGCTTTAAGATGCTAAGGTGTACCTCAGTTTGCCAAAATAATTAGTTGTGGAGATGTGGCAGAAAATGTTAATGTATCGCCCAACCCTGTTAGGGGTAATCCCCTAGAAAAACAGATGTAATCTACCCAAAAATCCACTCCATAGGTTCACTGTGTCGTTCAACCTCCAGCCAATCAAGGCATGATTTCCAATAAGAAGGACAGAATCTGAAACCCAAAGAAAGACTTGAGGAGTCCAAAGACGTAAGAGAAATGTCTTGAAAACTGGACTCCATCTCTACAGCCCTGCTTTTTCAGACTTCGTTGGATCCCTGGCTGGTGCAGGAAGAGAAGCTGTCGTACAGCGAGTCGCTAAGGGAGCCCACGGGATCCACCCCGGGCCTGCTCGTGAAACTGGAGGAGGACGAGGCCTCGTCTCCTTTGAAGCAGCTCTCCCCGCTCTTCCCCCCGTCGGCGTGGCAGTCAGCTCTGCGGCCGCCCGAGCCCGTGTCCGGGTACAGGCTGCTGGAGCTGCTCTGATTCAGCTTGTTTAAGGACTCCAAAGAGAAGTCGAGAGAGCGCGGCTGGCTTGCGCTGACGGGCATCTTCTCCATGGGAATCTCCTTCTGCAGAGAGAAAGGAACGTCTGTTAATGAAGAGCAAATACACGCTAGTTCATGTTACGGTAAATGCTGCAGTGTGAACTTTTGCGCTGCCCTGTCTCTACTCTAACAACAGTGAGTACGACAGTGATCTATATTGAGATTTTTTCACGCTCAACAACCAAATGTACGTCTTGGGTGCTGGCAGGCATTCATCGCAGGGAATTTGGTCCCCTCGGCACTCTTCCTGCTACATTAACTGTGCCATTCAACGTTATTATTTCTTTTGCATTACCTCTGACCATCTGCTTTGTAGGAATACATTAGTAAAAAAGCTGCTGTTTGTTGACACTGCTTCAATTAGCAGGAGTGGTTTCATCTCTTAGCTGATGCCAAAATGTGCCAGACCAAGAAACACACCTTTAGCTAACTCAGCTACAAAAACTGTAAAAGCATGCATTAGCCGTCTGCTTCACTGTCATATGACCCATTGCCACTCAATCACAGAGTAAAATAATCCCTTCAGAGGGAAAGCAACACAACACATACACCTAAAAATAGTCTGTTCTTATTCATAATGTACCTGCTTCCCAGTATCTTTTTAATGCGTGTCTCAAAAGACACTTTAACAAGCTAGTTACTGTACCCCTCAGCATCAAAACACCTCCTCAGAGGCTGTAAACAACTTTATTTCTGCAACAAATCGAGCCTGGGAGCACAGCAGCTATCTTCATAGGTGCTTTTTGCAGGGGTAAGTACACAGAGGAGTAGCTGCAGGGGCTGGACAACCTCTAGGGACCCTCCAAACCTGGACCGTTTAGCATTTAGCTGCGAGCTGTAGCTCCCTTCGGACATAAATCCAGAACTACTTCACACAAGGAGCACAAACACATACACCACTGAACTTTATTAGCACAATTTGGCCCGTGCAAACTCTTACTGCAAGGGTCACGCACACACAGAGATCTTTAAAAGTTCCCCTTAATATGAAGGTCTCATCTGCCTCTTATCACACTGAAAACGTAATCACATTTGTCTTACTTAGCCATAAATACATGCTTTTACAGCCTCTATTACAAAAGTTCCACCTAAATAAAAACCAAAAGGGTTTGATCGAATAAGTCATAAAGCAAGGAATTTCTCCTTTTTATCAAAGAGGCCACAACGAGAAAAGTTTAATTTGGTTATTTCTGATTTAACAGTATGTAAAAGTGGGCGACCTAAGGAGACATTAGCTCACCTTTTTTGTTTACTCTGTAAAAATGTCTATGTTCATAATACTGCTATATCCCAGCCTAATTAATATACTGTAGGGTGAAAGTTTCACATGAGCCTGTTGCTGTTAGTCTGGTCCACAGGGTTGACATTTCCAGCCACAGAGCAGGAGCAGGCTCATAGCATCAATGTACAAGAAGCTGAAGTCACGTGATTTTGAACTGTAGCAGGAAGTACAGTGTCCCTTTATGTAAGCACAGCTGTTAATTAATTAATTAGTCCTGTTGTCTGTTAAACCACTGATTGAACAGCTTATTTTAATTTCTTTTTTTATTATTTATATTTTTAATTCATTCTAAGGTCTGTATGTAATTGAAGTGTGCCCATTTAGGGTTTCTTCTATTTCCTGCTGCAGCCTGATCTAGGATGTTTTTCTCCTTATCAAGTAGCCTTATCTCTTATCTTATCAAAATATTCCACGTTTGGTGATGTGGTGCTTCTGTAGATGTATGCAGTGACAGCTTACTGACTAAATGACATACCGCTGAAACTGGATTTCTTTCTGTGAGACATAGCAGGCTGTTCGTGCTCGATACAGGGGTGTCACTGCTCTATAGTGAAACATTAGTGAAGTCTTCTCAGTTTTAGGGCTGGGCCATATTATACCGTTCACGGTAATACCGGTATAATGTTAGGCAACGATAGGAAAATGAAATATCGCGATACAATGGGAGTAAAATGCGCATGCGCAGTGTCTTTGTTTTCATACGCACATGGCCGATTGTTGAGTGAAACAGATGAACCAGAATTGGTTTGTAAAAATGGTGCAACTTCCGTGATATGGAACTGGTTTGGTGTTTGTCCGTCAGATACACAACAAAGCACTTTTTTTTTTTTTTTTTTTTTTTTTTTTTTTGCAGAACATGCAAGCGGCCGTCATTATTGTCGTATTTTTTCGGACTAAAATGCTCTTAAATCTGGCAGTAATCTGGGTCCTAAACTCCATAACTTCAGGTCAAACAACACTGCAGCATCACTGAGAGTTAAAAACTGTCTAAATCTTTCATCTTTAATAAAACGATCAGCATTGCTGCTTTACCAGGTGTAACTATAAAGTTTAACTTCCAGGCATCCATGAAAACAAAAGTTATTACATTTAACGGAGTTAGAAGTTAGCAGGAAGCTAGCGGAAGTTATCTTGCTAGTTTCGCTAGTTACCTAAGCAGGATATTGCATGTTCTGGCTGAGAGATTTCTGAAAAAATTCAAACGTACAGCTCTGCTATCACTTCCAACATAAATGAAGACGGAAAACTAAACAGCAGTGACGTTTGTAGGGTTACTGAAGTTGGGCTAGCTGGTATATAATGATGTGCTACGTGATCGCTAGCGACACAGCTATGTTAGCATAACATAAACGGTGAAGCTGGAGGACCAACACTAACACTTTTCCACTTATAAAAGTTAACGTGAAGGTTCCTCATGGTTAGAGACAAATGCAATCGCATGGCAGGATGCTGTAAACGGACCAAACTTCAGTCAGAACAACTGAGATAATCCATCCACAATACTGCAACAACATGGGAACAGAGCAGCTGTGATAGAATACAGCATTAATGAATCAATGGTACAGAAGTGGAGGAAGCAAGAAGAATGAGTTTAATAAAGTTTGATTTATCTGACTGCTTTGTTTCGCTTAATGTGCCTTATAATCCCGTGCACCTTATGGTCCGAAAAATGCGTACTGCACACTGCAGTTTAATGTTGCAAAGCACCCCTTTTTAACTTCAGTGGATATTATACATGGTTATGCTCAGGATATGTCAGCCCATTTCTACTGGAAATGCCTTTTGGTTAAACTTTCAGCAAGGAATTTGCATTTGCACTGTTACATTTTTATAAAGCTTTAATGTACATAAAAACCAGCTTCTTGTTTAAGTGAAAATAAATGGAAGGTTGTCTTTTTGCGCTAGTAATGTTGTGGAGTTGTATTTTGTCTCGCATCAATTATATCGTCAGTTATATCGTTATCGCAAATTTTCAAATATATATCGTGATAAATATTTTTGGCCATATCGCCCTGCTCTACTCAGTTTCTCTTACTAACAACCTAATTACATTCACGTGCCAACCCAGGTGTAAACTATGTCATGATGAGGAAAGGATTGAGAGGGAAGAGAGGAAATCATTTGCCTCTAAATGCAGCAGGTCTCATATGAGCATCAAATCCTGGAAGAGTTTTAAACATGCAAATGTAAAAGAAAATGCCTGAAAAGTTAAACAGGAAGGCTAAAAATGAAAGTAATCACCTCATATTGTGACCGATGCCGAATCAACACAAAACCCTAACATCCCATCGAGGCCCATTAATCTGCACGGTGACCTTTGTTGGGAGGCGGAGTCATCATAAATTTGTAAAGAGGCCGGAATCAAAAGAAATATTAAAGGAAAAATGTGCCCAGAGGTGACGTGTGACTCACATCTGACACACAGGAGCAGCTTTTTTTCTTTTTTCTTTTTTTTTGCAGGTGCGGAGGTTAACTTCCAAATTAAAAACAGGTGCTGAATGCAGATTAGACCGGACGAGTTTTAATTCGACACCCACGCGTGCTTTTTCACAGCTTTCCTATTTTTGTGTCAGATTTTTGTCAGCTGTACAAAAAAGAAAAGACCTGTCGTTAAACCGCCTCGGGACAAAAAAAAGAGTGCACAACGTGAATCTGTGAT